>NC_138185.1:195794084-196394084 GCF_964194105.1 Spermophilus citellus | reverse complement strand
ACCATCTGAAGCACCCACTGATCAATAGATTGCATAAGAGAATCCACCATGGGAAGTTTATCACATGATACCTGCGCAGATGGATGTCCCACTCTGAGGTAGTAACAGTAAGCAGTGATGTGCTGGGCATTGACAGTGTCTGCTACGGTCACCATGAAAAAGCCATATCAAAGATGTGGTTCCCAAGTCTGAACATCTCTGGGATGGGCTCTGGTTGGCCCATCTTTGGGCTTGGGGCCATGGGGGTGTGTGGGGGGGGGAGGTTGTTATACAAAATAGCTGATGACTCTGCAGTCACCATGCCTGTGGGTGGGGGTGTGCAGGGAAGGTAACTGAGGGAGTGTAGGAATTGGGGACAAGGTGAGGAGTGAGCCTTAGGGAAAGGGGTTTCTAGTATGCCTGACATTAGCTGGAGAAATTTCTCAGGCTCAACTTTAATTTTCTGTCACTCAGCATTGAGTTATTCTTGTTGCTTCTATGACTCCGACATAAAACCCCACTACTAAAAAAAAAAAATGGATGAGGCAACAAATCCTCATCTGGATTGTTGTATGAAACTGGGTGTTGAACTTCCCCCTGCACATGGGACTTGCCACATTTAGAACAGGCCCATGAACTGTCTTTGAGAACTGGACTCCTCGGGGCCTGGGCCTGTGGCTCAGCTTCCCTGAGTAACCCCACCCCCTGACCATGGGACGCCCTATCTTGCCCCTACTCCCGGCTGCCATGGTGTGGGTACCAAGCATGCCCCTAGCTGTGCAGGCATTTGAGCCCTGATGGCGACTTCACAAAGACCGCCTGTGAGGCAAGGCTCGGGGAAGGCTTTGCAGAGGTTTGACAGAAGGAGTGAAATAAGAGAGCGAGAGTCATGTTTCCAAAAGCAGTTGGCACCAAACTTGTGAGGGAGCTGGGTGACCCCAGAAGACTATCTGGAGAGTCTCTTCCTGACTCTTCTCTCCAGACTCTTGGTATAGGGAATCCGAGCTGACTGGAATGGGTGGGTGAGGTGGAATAAGAAGAAAAAAAAAAAAATCAAGATTTTGACAGCTTCAAACACCAGAATAACAACCTTAACACCCCACCATGGATCCTGCCATGGATATCTGGCTTGTAAACGAAAATGCCTGACAGGCCCACGTGACATGCAGATCACATGCATATGGACAGATGCCCATCAGGGCTTTCCATCTTCCTGGAGATGATGCTTTAGAAATCACCAAGGGGTCTTTGCCAACTCCTCCCTTCCACAGGGATCACAGGTGAACAGAGGGCCCCAGGGAAACCCAGCAGGAGACCAACAGTGGGAACCCCTTCTCAGAACCCTGAAAACCTCTCAGGCTGTGAAAAGCTAGCCTAGCCCCCAGAAGGTCCTCTGGACACAGGGGGATGACAGACAACCACAGCCCAGACATGGAACCATGACTCTTCAGAGCTGGTGTCAGAAAAGTTTTCTCCTACTCTCTAGGGAGTACAGAAATGATCAAAACTTAAGTCCCTGGTCTTTAGAAAGAATCACTCAACTTTTTTTTTTAAAGCCAACTCTTAATAACAATAGGCTATATACTTGGAAAATTGCTAAGAGAGTAGGTTTTAAGTGTTCTCAAAAACAAGTGCATGAGGCAATGCGTGTTAAATAATTCTACACTGTATACATACATCAAACCACATGTTGCACACCATAAATATATACAATTTTTTTGTCAATTAACAAAGGGAAAAAAAAGCGAGTCTCCAAAGAAAAGAGTGTACAGACTGTGCTAAAGGCCTATGTACATTTCTTTGTTCATTTTATTCTGAGGGTAGATAGTCAGCTCCTGGGTTTTGGTAGATATGGCATAGCATAGTGGGAGGAGGTAGGCAATCTGGGAGGCTGCCCAGCTGGGCCCTTTCCCAGCTATGTTGCTTTCGGTAATTTACAGAACCTTTTTTTTTTTTTTGGTATTTTATTTTAGAGAGAGGGTCTCACTGAGTTGCTGAGGACTAAGTTGCTGAGGTTGGCCTCCAACTTACAACTCCTGCCTCAGTCCTCCAAGATGCTGGGATTACAAGCATACACCACCATGTCCAGCTACAAAAATTTCTTGAGCCATAATCTCCCTATCTTGAAAATGGATATAACAACAGAAAGACGTAAGAAATTAAATTAAGGAATTCCCTTGAGGCCTTCCTTGCTCATTGCTTGGTGCATAGAAGGATCTGAGGAAGAAAAGAATTTTGGAGAAGAAACAGGATGAGAGCAGCATCCTAGGAAGGTGTCCCGATGGTCCTCACCCCTTTACAGCAAGTTCCTGGTCCTGCTCATCCATGAACCTCCAGCACCAAGCTGGGCCTGATACAGGGTGGACACTCAGGAGATGCTCACTAGAATAAAAGACACCATAGCTGGGTCCTGGTGAGGGATGAGGTTCATGAAGGAGAGGGGAGGGTTGGTGACAGTGTAAAGGACAGAGAGGCGGGAGGAAGGCAGCAGGAGGGAACAAAGGACAGAGTAACAAAGCCTGACCTATGGAGATTCCAGATGATAAACTCTAACTTTGCCCGGTCTTCAGAGGCCCCATAAAACTAATGGACTTGTGATGGAATCGTTTCAAAAGAGCTTTGGAAGCCAGATGGGAAACTTATGTAATTGTTTTCACTTGCAAGCCCAAGTGAAAGTAATGAGCCCTGTTCCTGCCTGCAGGGGAAGGAGGTTCTGGCTCAGCCATCCTCCACCTTTCTCTGTCTACCACTGCTCACATGGAGCCTTCCCATGGCTCTGCGGAAGCCCCTTTGAGACTCTACCTCCTCTACCATGGCACCTTCTCTCCGGGCAATTGGGGAGTGGGTATGGGACAAGGGGCTGGACACAGGGAAGAACTGGATGTTCCACCCTCAGGCAAAACAAAGCCACATCTCCCACCAGAGGCAAACAGAACCCCAAGAGCAAAGCCAACCCTGAGGCTGGGTGCTGGGGGTGGTGGGGTGGTGGTAGGGGTGTATGTGGCTTTTAAGCCTCCAAGAGAGGTTGCCTATGAAGTGTAACTGTTGAAAAACTGTAAAGTGCTGCATAAATACAACTGTTTGTTAATTACCAGTGTGAGGAGAAGAGAAAACACCAGATTCAAGAGAGCAGCGCTCTGCTCTGCCACCTGCTATCCCTTCTGTTGGAGAGGCCCGGAGACCTTTGCTTTGCATATGCAAAACAAGAATGGATTCCCTGACCCCACCTGCAGTCCAAAGTGACCCCTTGGCTTCTGGGGGACAGAGATTTTACTTGATCTACGAGTGTCACTCTATCTGGCATGAAACTTTTTTCAAAACTTCAGCTAACTGTTCCTACAACTTTTGACTCAGTGGATGATAAGCTCCATGAAGGCAGAGATTGGAGGGGAACACTGTTAATAATTCACTTCAGTATTTCCTGAGTGTACTAGGACAGCAAGGAGCAATCCAGATAACATCCCTGCACTGTTTGTTTTCTGCCAGGAAAGATTGGAAATAACATCCAAGCATAAATAAGAAAAGCCAAAGCCAGCAGGGCTCCCGCACTGAATATAATGTCATTGGTACTCCCGAGAATTTAAAGGCAGCCACCCTGGTGGGGTCAGATCCCCAGGGTCTGGCCCAAGGCCTGGTACTTGATAAATATTCTGTAAATATTTATTAAAGAATAAGTGATGGGCTGGCGTTGTGACTCGGAGGTCTTAGCATATGTGAGGCACTGGGTTCGATCCTCAGCACCACATAAAAAATAAAATAAAGATATTGTGTCCACCTAAAACTAAAAAATATTTTTTAAAAAAGAATACATGAGTGGTCTTAATGTGGCAAAGACTTTTGATATCTAACTATCTGTTCTTCTCTCCTTTTGCATATACTTCCTGGCATTGAAGGTATGACTCATTCTCCCCAGATGTGCTGGGATTCACATCTGGTGGGTGCCGGACTCCCTCCATCTGTTTTTTCCTCTGCTACCATGACCAAGGCAGCTTCAGGACAGTGGGTTCTCCATCACCCTTTACGTCTGATTGGCCATTTGCTGCCATGGCATAGCCTAACCTGTTATTCTGATTAATGTTCTCTCTCTCCTGTAAGTGCTTTAAGGGCTGGGTTCTGGGGTCATTTATTGGGCTCAGAATGGAGCACTCAGTAAAAGTTAGAAAAAGACCTGATAGGAGAAAGTGTGTCTTTTCTCCTTGCTGGAATTCCCTCAGCAATCAGGGAACACAATGGCCAGATTGTTCGTTCCAAAGAATGGGTTTCCTTTTACCCTCCAGGGCCTCTCTATAGCAGGGGAGGTACTGCTGCCTTTTTCCACACTGGAAAAGACAGGCATACCAGTTTCTTTCCATGTGACACAAATCTGGAGAAACACACAGGAAAACTCTAGGCCCACAGAGTTGGAGCAAATGGGGTCTTTGACTGCCTAAGCCCCTTCCCTGTGGCTCCCATGAAACCGAGACATCTGCAGCTGTGCTAGGTCCAAACCAGAAGCAGGACCAAATGCCCCATGCCCCTCAGGACTGGGAATGCACTGCTACATATCTGCTTCCTCAGACCAGGGGTGAGCAAACTCTGCCAGGCATCCGAATTGGGAGGACGCAGATTGTCTCCTCCGCCTCCATCAGATTTGTGACATAGTCCATTTGCTGTATACATTTGGGATGGGGCTGAAGAACGTGCATTTCTCCAGATGGTACTGTTGCTCTTGGTCCAGGGACTATATGCTGAGAAACTACTACCTATGACTGATGCTCTGCCTCTTGGAGTCAAGCAAATGTATAACCTGGGATTCACATTTGGTGGGTGCCTGACTCTCCCCAGCTGTTTCTTCCTTTGCTACCATGACCAAGGCAGCTTCAGTGACATAACCTGCTCTCCATCATTACTGAGATACAATGAACTAATTTTTTCAGATTACCCAGATAAGGATGGAGAAAAGAAAAGGGGAAGGTGTGGGAAAGAATCCATTATGACTTGCTGCTCAGAGAGGAGCAGCTAGTTGGTATGATAAAAAGAGGTCCTAGATTGACCCCAGACTCCTCCTGGCTCTCAATGTGGGTGCAGAAGTGTCCACGGAAAGACACGTTTGTGTGCAGATCATTGGATACTGAAAAGAGCCCTGGACTTGAGTCGAAAGACCTATAGTCCTTTCCCAAGAGACCTTGCAGCAGTAGCTGGCAGCAAGTACCTGAATACAGATGAAGACAACCTCACAGCTCTTGGCAGACCCTGCAGGATGCTGGGAAGGTAGGCCCTTCCCAGAATACTGCCCAGGCACTATCTCTAAGAGGCCTGAGACCCAGGGAAGGAAGCCACAGCGCAGCGCAAAGTGCTTCGACATCTTCCCACTGACTTATTGGCAGTCCCCTGCAGGGTTGTGCTGAGCTGAGGGTTAGCGTGGGTGGCCGTGACTCACTCAGCCTGGTGGGGAGGCAGATGCCGCACTGCAACCAGCGCTGCCACGGAAACAGGCTAAATAAATCCTGGATCCCCAGGGAGGGCAGAGAACAAGCCGCCTGCAGGCGGTGAGCTGGGCGGCTCTGGGTCTTGTCTCGGTTCTGTCACAACAGTGCACACAGTCTGCCAAGAGCCCTCAGCTCTGCAGCTGGCTGGGGACAGCAGTTACTGAGGCTTGTCCTGCAACTGGAGCATGTGACGAGGGTGGACAGAAGGCTGATGGTGACATTGTGGGTACAGTGCTCATGCCCATTGCAGAATCTCAGGCCAAGCCTTAGACACTAACACCACAAGTTCACACCAATCCTCCTAAAATCATCAGGATCTGTGTGCTTATTGGTGGGTGGGGAGAAGAGACAAGAACCTCTCCTTGATGCTTTTCTCTTATTTGGAAAAGTCCAACTCCCTCACTAGACGATAAAGAGCTGCCCTCCCAACTGGGCTGGAACATACCCCTAAGAAGCATCCCTTTTGTTACAAACCAAGAAGAAACTGAGGTGGGAGAATGCCACCCTCTAACTGAGGTCCCCAGCCATCAGAGGCAGTGATAGGCTGAGTTCCTGGGCTCCTGTGTGCCAGGCCAGTATCATGTTCTACTGGATGCTGCCTTCTAATTCTGTAGGTCATAGGGACTTTGCTTTACCATGGACACCTGCTCTCAAGGCAGTGGCTGGTGCCGTTGACAAAGTACTCTGCTTTTCCCAAGAGCAACACTGCATCTCTAGCCAAGTTTCCCCACCCTCAAGTTCCGACTGGCTGTGCCAATCAAAGTGAAAATCCTGTCTCCAGGTCTCCCCAGCATCCTGTCATTACAGGGCTGGAACAGAGGCTGAAGTGGTCCTCGAAGGTTCTTAGCCCTCCCACAGGCAGATAGAGATCTAAACTCACCAGTCCCACCTGGGGACTCCCAGGCTGGTTTCTCAGAAGTCCTCTCTACCTATTTCCAGCAAGGCACACAACCCAGCCTAGCAGCATTGAAACCTGTTAATGTCCTGAGGTCCCTGCAGCCCCTGGCAGCCACCTTGGGCCTTCCCCCTTCCTCAAGCCTGTCCCGTGTGGAGGGGTATATGAGCAACCTTCACTCTTGACTTTCCCCTGAGACTTATTTCACGGGTGGCCTCAGGACCTCCCAATCCTTCCTGCCTTCGCCTCTCCCCACCTTGTTAAGGAAAACCCCCCTTTCCACATTCTCACCCCTTCCTGCCTTTACTTCATTAATTATCACCCCTCTTCTAGTTGTTCAACTCCTGTTTCTCCTCCTCAGCCTGCAAACATGCTTCTATTTATTCCACATGGAGGGAAACAAAAGAAAAACTAAACCAAATGTGTTCCACTGCTCAGCCTCCTCCTCTGCACAAGGAGCTTCGTATCACAGTGGGCTTCACCTTTTGTCCCCCTTTCTTGCCTCCCACTGGGCTCACATCTCTTTCTGTCACTTGCTACCTGTGTGAGTTTGGCCGAATTACTTAATCCCTCTGGACTTCCGTTGATTCATCCATACAATGAGGATAATGATACTCTCCATAGGGCTGTTAGGAAAAGTTTATGCAATTCGGTGTGCAAAGCACCCTGCATGGTGCCTGGCACAGAGGAGACGTGGAGTACATGGAGGGACTTCAGTTGTTTCAATCCAATGCTGTCTAAAATTTGCCTGTCACTTTTCTGAAACAGTTCCTACAAGCTCACCGGACACCTTCTAATGCCCTGTTCTGAGGTACACACAGCCTTCAGTTCCGTCCCACTCAGCCTTTCATGAGCATTTGTTGTCTGTACCTTCAGTCTAGAACTTTCCTTTTTCCTCGGCTCTCATTTCCCCTGTCTGCTTTTTTTCCATCTCTTCTTTCCCTACCCCTTAGACAGGAGGGTCTCTGTGTAAATCGCTGCACATTCCTCTGTAGGACTCATGGGTGTTTCGAGATTAATCCTCATGAAGCATTCCAAGTCACTACCTCCTTGTTCAACAATAGTCAGTGGTTCCCTCCCTTGGTAAGAAATCTGTCCCTGGCCCACAGGGACATCCTGTGCTGGATCCCGGGATGTCTTTCTAGGTTCTGTCTCAAACACCCGCTGAAGGTCTTTTTACTCACCTGTGGTGCATGCGAGGATGGGCCACTCAAGTCTCTTTCAACATTTTTCTAGTTGCTGGGTGGGCTGCCAGTGCGCCATCCTGAGCCATTAACCCTCTTTGTGTGTGTGCATGTGTGTGTGGTGCTGGAGATTCAACCCAGGGGCTCACACATGCTAGGCAAATGCTCTACCACCAAGTTATGCCCCAACCCATTATTTGAATTTTGATTTTTGAGACAAGATTTCATTAAGTTACTGAGGCTGGTCTGGAATTTCCAATCTTCCTGGTCAGAGCAGCTGGGATTACCATGCCCAACCCTCAATACTCTTTGGAATGGTCTCAGCTGGAGATTCACCTTGTCCAACATCATGTCCTTCTCCAGGAGCCTGCATTCTATAGTCATCAATGTGTATAAAGTTTTGTACCCCTTGCCCCCACTAGGGCAAACTGTAAAGAGCCATTGCAAAGTGGATCAAGGACCTAGGCATTAGACCAGAGACCCTGCGCCTACTAGAAGAAAATGTAGACCCAATTCTCCATCATGTCAGCTTAGGAAATGACTTCCTCAACAAGACTCCTAAAGCGTAAGAAGTAAAATTAAGAATCAATAAAGTGGGATGTAATTAAACTAAAACCTTCACAGCAAAGGAAACAATCAAGAACATGAACAGAGAGCGTAGAGAATGGAAGAAAATCTTGCCATCTGCACCTCAGAGCATTAATCTCCAGGATATATAAAAAACTCAAAAAACTTAATACCAAATAATAATAATAATAATCATCATCATCATCAATAAATGGGCAAAGGAACTGAACAGGTATTTCAGAATAGTTATTTCACAGAAGAATACAAATGATCAACAATTATATTTTAGAAATGTTCAAGATCTCTAGCAATTAGAGTAATGCAGATTAAAACTACATTGAGATTTCATCTCACTCCAGTCAAAATGGCAATTATCAAGAATACAACTAACGGGCTGGGGATGTGGCTCAAGCGGTAGCGCGCTCGTCTGGCATGCGTGCGGCCCGGGTTCGATCCTCAGCACCACATACAAACAACGATGTTGTGTCCGCCGATAACTAAAAAATAAATATTGAAAAATTCTCTCTGTCTCTCTCTCTCCCTCTATCACTCTCTCTTTAAAAAAAAAAAAAGAATACAAGTAACAACAGATATTGGCAAGGATGTGGGGAACAAGGTATACTCATACATTCCTGGTGGGACTGCAAATTGGTGTAACCATTCTGGAAAGCAGTATGGAGATTCCTTAGAAAATCTGGAATGGAACCATCATTTGACCCAGTTATCTTATCCTCTGTATATACCCAAAGGACTAAAAATCAGCATACTATAGTGACACAGCCACATCAATGTTTATAGCAGTTCAATTCACAATAGCTAAATTATAAAACCAACCTAGATGCCCTTCAACAGACGAATGGATAAAGAAAGTGTGGCATATACACACAATGGAATATTACCCAGCCATAAGGAATGAAATTGTGGCATTTTCCAGCAAATTGATAGAATTGGAGACTATCATGCTAAGGGAAATAAGCCAGTCCCCCGCAAAAAAAAAAAAAAAAAAAAAAAAAAAAACACACACACACACACACAAAAAAAAAAAACCCACAAAAGCTGAATGTTCTCCGATATGTGGATACTAACACACAATAAGGTTGGGGGTAGAAAATAAGTTCTTTGGATTAGACAAAGGGGAAGGAGGGGAAGGGAGCAAAGGAAGTGGGGATGGGATAGAAAATACAGTAGAATGAGTCAGACATAACTTTCCAATGTTCATATATGAATACACAACCATTGTAACTTCACATCATGTACAACTACAAGAATGGGATTCTAACCAGAATAAGTTAAATTTCATATATGTATAACATCAAAATATACTCCATTGTCATGTATATCTAAAAAGAATAAAAATTTTAAAAGCCATTGCAGCTCCAGACTTCTCCACATGTTGGCTGCAGCCTTGTTGAGACTGCATTCTCAGCCCAGCCTCTCCTGCCCCATCCTGCTTCCTTCTTTTCTGATCCCCAGACATCTATCCTCAGAGCATTCCCAACACATTCCCTGCACCTCAGTCTCCATCTCAGGGTTCCTCTAAAGAACACTGCCTAGGACACCACATTACCCACTTGAGGAATCCTCTTCCCCCATTCTTTCCTCCCTTGATTTCTTTGCTCTCCTATACTCCTTTCCTTCCATCTCTTACCAAAATGCTCCCATTCTTCAAGGTTCAGCTCCAGTGCAACTTCCTTCAGGACAGTCTTATCAGATGCTTCATGTCGTACCTCTCTCCACCTTTAAGTTAATTACCATATCCTTCTTTTTGCCTGGGCTCTGGAACTGCCCCCAGACTAATTTGTAGTGGTTAATGGTAATGTGCTAACTTGACTGGATCATGGGATGCCCAGATATTTGGTCAAACATAATTCTGGGTATTTCTGGTATTATCAGGGTGCTTCTTCTTGAGATTAACACTGAAAGAGACTGAGTAGATGTGCTCCTTAATGTAAACAGGCCTCATCCAGTTAGCTAAATTTAAAAAAGAGGGGGAGGTGACTTTTAACCATATAAGAGAATTCTTCCTGCCCGACAGGCTTGGTACAGGGGTGTCAGCTCTTTCTTGCCTTTGTTCTTGAACTGAAACACTGACTCTTCCCAAGTCTTGAGAGTACTGGCCTCCAGACTGGAACTACATACCAGCACTCCTGGTTTTCAGGCCTTCTGACTAGGCCCAGAACTAAACCTTCAGCTGATATGGGTGTCCAGCTTGCAGACTCACCCAGTGGATCCAGGGACTGTCCAGCCTCTATGGCTACCCGAGTCAGTTCCCTATAATAAACCTTCTTATATACGTTCTATTGGCTGCTTCCCTGGAAAACCCAAGTACTAAGGGTGTAATAAATTTAACGTGATGATTAAGTGATGTCATGCCTATAGAAGAATTCTGAACAGTCCCTAGCACAGAGCTATCCTGGCACAGTGAATATGAATTATTATTGCATGCTTTTTACTATTCTAGGTCTGGGATGTTATCTTCATAACTTTGATATAACAAGTAAATATTTACTTATAGAACTCAATTGTCTTCTGGTTCAAATATTCTATTTTGATTTTTAGCTCTTCTGTGTCCCCAACACTGAGGGTCTTTAAAGAGATGCCTCACATGTCCACTGTCTTATAAGTTATGCTTGCTATGATGCACACATCTCAGTCCTTCCTCCCCTTCCCTGGTTCCCCCCTCTCACCCCTGCTGGTGTCCATCAAAGGCACATCAACATCTGGGGGGAATGTCTTAGATGTTTCCAACACATTCAGCCTCCAGAGTACCAGAGGAGAGCTGGTTTCCAAGTAGAGGGGTAGAGGAGAGTCTCCCCACCCTGAGCCACGCATCTTCTCTTGTGCCCCAGATGTTGTGTTCAAGGTTTCTTGAAGAATCTCCTTCAGCTTCAGCCCTGGCCTTCCCTACTTACCTTTATCTCCAGGGAGGCTCTAAACTAGTTCAGAGGACCAGCTTAAAAAAAAATAGATCTGGCCTCCTTTTCATCACTTCTGGCCTTTTCTCTGCCAGAAATATTTTATCCTCCCCAATTTATAGAAGTTTCTGTTCAAGGAAGATGGGTAAGCAGATGGTATTGGGAGTGTATGGGGAGAAGAGAGCATGTTTGACTGCACAGGGCAGCTGCTAATGATGGTCAGAGATGTCCAGGCACACTTAGTGAGTTCTTACGGAATGTGACAGAATCCTACCACAACTTCAAACAAGGGTAGGGCCATGAGGGAGGAGAGGAGAGACCCACATCTCGGTCTTAGAGCTTATGGGTAGACTTTGAAAGGTGCGGAAGGAAATGTTTCCTTTGATCAGAGTCCATAGCTAAGAACTAGCAGCCAGGCAGGACTGGCTCGTCTCCTAGGGCAGGCCTGGAGGGTGGGGAAGAGGAGGTTCCACAGCTTTTCAGGGTCAGATTTCATGGTCAAAGCACTAAGCTGCCCTGCCTGAGCACTTGCAGCTGCAGGAGAGGCCTGTCTAACCATAGTCTTTATTCTATTGAAGCCAGAGGAGCCTTGGGCTCTGCTGACCCTGAGAAGTGGTCCCCACTGCAGTCTATCCACTGGGTCTGAGCAGGAAGGGCCCGCGCCCTCCACCAACGCACCTTCCAGACACAGTACCTCCCAATTCAGGTGCTGCTGGAAATGGAAGGCCATTCTTTGATTCGAGAGCCCAGGTTGTCTATTTGCCCTCCCCTTAGGTCTCAGAACCCATTTCCTGTCTCTGGCCTGTGGAGGCATCTGGAAAAGGTACAGGAAGGCCAGCATACTTACAGCCTCACAGATTCCTCACAAAACTTTTCTATATCCCCTGAAGTATAGATGTCCACCTTCCAGCCTCGGGGCAGTCCCTGTCATGCAAGACCATGCCTGACAGAAGTTTCTCTGATTAGGAAGACTACAGGACGGACTTCAATTAGCAAGAATGTCTTCTGATCTGAAATCTGCTTCCTTGTAACTTCCACCCATCTTTTCTGCTCTTTGGACTAAAATGTCTAACCCCCATTACCTAATTAGTCTTATGGAAGTCCAAGGAGGTGAGGATGGAATTGTTTGTGGATGCCTGGGGAGGCTGAAGGACATGTAAAGAAAGCTACAAGGGGAACTGGGGACAGAATCCAAGTGTCTTAATTTCTCAAGCCAGGCCTCCTGCCATTATTCTGCACTTCATCATCTGACAGTTGTCCCACACTGACTGTGTAAATGGAATACTGGACAGGTGCTGGAGACGCAAGAGACCATGACCCCGTCTCCTGAGAATTACCCCTTGAGCTTGGCAGACGGGCGTGCACACACACACTGGGCTCCAAGCACTTGGGTCCTAGCCTCATCTTCACCCAGGAAGGTCAGCCTGTGAACCAGGTTCTTCTTTATTCTCAGCTGCTCCCTTGAGCACAGGTGGCAGCTAGGAGAGGAAAACAGGAGAAGAGCAGAGCCTGAACTTGAAAGGAAGAAGAAAAGCATGAAGAAGCATTGAGAAATGATAGCTGTCAACGCCAGGCTGAGAGAAGGTAGAGAGACTGCGTGGGAGGGTGGGAGCGTGGGAAGGTGGGATAGTAGGAAGGTGGGAGGTAGTGATTGGAGCCTGTCATGCTCACTGGGTGCCAAAGCTCATGCATGTGGCAGCAGGAAGGAGGAGAGAGCAGATGCCAGAACTACAAGCCAGAAAGCCAAGGGCCTGGTCCCAAACAAGGACCTTTGCATTTGGAACCAGGCTCCACACCCAAAAATGTCCCTTCATCTTTCTTAAAGGTACAATGCTCTGATTCCAAGGCTGAGAATCTAGCCACTGCTAACTCGGGGTATCCCAAGTTTGTTAGCCCCCCGTGGATGGCAACAGCACTTATTCTTCCCTGTTATTTAGGCAGAGATGTAGACTTTACTCTCCAGAGTTTATGGATGCAAATCCTGACATGCCCAGAAGTAGAATAAGCAGAGACTTGATGTGATGGTTTGGATATGAGGTGTCCCCACAAAAACTCATGTGTGAGATGGTCCAAGAAGGTTCAGAGGAGAAATGATTGGGTTATGAGAGCCCTAACCCAATTGGTGAATTAATCTCCTGATGATATTAACTAAGTGGTAACTGAAGGGGGGTAGGGTATGGCTGGAGGAGGTGGGGCTTTGGGGTATATATTTGTATCTAATGAGTGGAGTCTGTCTCTCTGCTTCCTGATCATCATATGAGTTGCTTCCTTCTGCCATACTCTTCTACTGTGATGTTCTGCCTCACCTCCATCCCCAAGAAATGGAGCCTACTATCTATAGATTGAGACCTCTGAAACAGTGAGCCCGAAAATAAATTTTTCTTTCTCTATAATTGTTCTTGTCAGGTCTTTTAGTTATAGCAGTGAAAAAGCTGACTAAAACACTTGGTGACAGTTTTTACAGACAGTGAGATTCACTAAGCCTGACATTGGGGGAGACTGAGGTAGAAAAGGAAGATTCACCTCTGTGAAAGCTGCAGTTGACTTGGAATCTCTCACTGTCAATCAATCAACTGAAGGGCTAGTGTTGGGATCCTGGGATCCCAGTATAGATCTGACAAAAGTTGGTTCCAAAGGAAGAGAAAGATGAAGCTTGTGAAATACAGCGGGGACTGCCAGGGACGAAGCTGGCCACTCCAGTGTTGCAGCAGAGATTGCAGACCTCACCCAGATGCCAGGGGAGCCCCTCCTCCAATGGGGGGCTTGGTGTGAAGGTTTGAAAGGCAATGCCCTGCCCACAAAGGCCGTGGGCTGCAATGGAGGCTGGAGATTGCCAGATTGAACATACAGTAAGCATTGTAACAGAGGTTTGTGCTGATTATTAAGTGAGCTCAGAGGAGATTAATCACCCCTGAAAAGGCCAGGAAAGCATCAAGGAAGAAGAGCCCAGTGTCTGGACAGATGCCATCTATAGTGACAGGTTTTTCTGGGCCAAACCAGGGCAAAGAGTTCCTATTTAAGATCATGGTAGGAAACTGGGTTGTCTAAGGGAAAAACCCAGCCCCACAGGACCAGAGTGCTGTAGAAGCACAAGCAGAGCCCTAACCTGGGAGAGCCCTGGCCAGAGATTGAAGACAGTATCCCTGACTCTGGAGCCCAGAGTACAACCCACATATAAGTGAGGGACAGGCAAAGTTTCCATGGTGCTCCATGGATCTCTGAACTATGTTTTTGTTCTGTTTCATGGGCCACTGGGCACAGGGCACATGGATGGTCCTACTGACTAAGAGAAGCAGGGTTTCAAAAGATGAAGATTGGATGTGATGGGTGGGAAAGGTGGAAGCTGGAATTCCAGTGAGGGTCCCACAGTGGTGACAGGTCCAGGGGTGAAGGGACAGTGCACCGTCAGAGCCAGGGAACACTGCAGCATCTAATGGGGAGCATTTGGCAAGATGGGAGTTAAAATGAAAAGGATGGAGAGCCAGGGGAGGCCAGGGCTTAATGCAAGCCAGGATATTTTTACTTTATCCTGAAGGCAATGGGGGAGCCATTAGCTGGGTTTTTTGTTTGTTTTTATTTTTAGTTGTAGATGGACACAATTTTCTTCATTTATTAATTTTTTTTTGGTGGTGCTGAGGATCAAACCCAGTGCCTCACGTGTGCTAGGCAAGTGCTGGACCACTGAGCCACAACCCTAGCACTCATTGGCTGGTTTTGTGAGCTGAGCACTCAATATGGTGGACACTCTGGCAACAGTGTGGCGCAATTCAAGGCAAAAAAAAAAAAAGCAATAGAAATATTAACAAGACAGAAGTTGTAGGGGAAAAATATATTTGTGGAAAAATGTGAAGATAAAAATCAATAATATCTGGTGGTACACTGGATATGGAAACTAGGCAAGAGGAAAATCCTAAGGATACCAAGTTTTAAGTTTGCGATAGGGAAGATGGTGTGTAAATAGTCAATGTAGTACTCAAAATTCAGAATATGGAAAGCGGAGACTGTGTAAGGGGAAAGATGGCAAATTCCAGTTTAAATATGTTGGCACTGAGGTGTGGGTGGTGTCATCTGTGTACGGGCATCTGTTAGACCCCATTTAAAATGTGGGTCTCTATGGAAGACAGAAATGGGCTGGAGACAAAACTCATTCAGGGGGCCCCAAAGTCATGGGGATTCCTGATAGTGAAAGGTTGAACGTGCACAATAAAAGGAGGACTTGAAATAAAAGAAAATATGAAAGATGCACCAGAATGAGTTCAAAGGAAAGAAAGATGAAGGGCACAGAAGTCGCGGTCAGTAATGTGGAAGCAGAGAATTCTTGATGCCTAGGGAGGGGCTTCAGAAAGAGGGGGAGTACATTAGTCCGGGACTCTGATTTTAAGGAAATAAAACCAACTTAACTAACAAACAAAAGTGGATTTATTGGCTCAGTGATCAGACAGTGTGGAGTAGTGACATTTGCTGATCTGAGGCTTTCTACTACAAGCGTCCTTTCTAACAACACACGACTTCAAGACATTTGCTCTTCCCTGATAAAGACCTCCAGGCAGGCCATCCCTCACTAAGGGACAGACTTGTGTCTCCAGCTGGGCCAATCCACAATCCCTCCTTGGAACTCGAATCTTGAACAGAATGAAATAGAAAACACAGAAGGGCAGGATTCCCACATCTCCAGCACTGTCTGAGTAAACCACTCATCAGGAGACCATCCTTATCTATTCTATTTCTTTGGTCTTGAAGGAGCCCAGATTTCCACCTCTTTCCAACTTGTCTTCAGGCTTCCATCAATCTTCTGAAAATCTGATATCCTTCAAATAAATTCCCCAGGGCTGGAAATAGATAGTTTGCAATCAAGAAGTCTTGACAGAGCCAGCTTTAAGGGACACACTTCCACTCTGAGTTGGCTTCTTAGTCCTGACATCCCCACCCATCAGGACGTGGTCTCAGCACCCCCAAAACCAGAAAAGAAAACCTCAGAGTCTAGACCCCTAATTGAGCCCATGGTTCAGTCTCTAAGACCTGGGAGGCAGAATTATGTAATAGGAAGTGAAAGAAGCCAATCCCCAAAATCAAAAGCCAAATATTCTCTCCAATATGCAGATGCTGATTCAAAATGGAGGCAGGGAGTGGAGGTTCACTGGATTGGACAGGGGAGAATGGGGGGAAGGAAGCAGGGATAGAAACAGGAAAGAGAGTGGAATGAATTGAACATAACTTTCCTGTGTTCACATAGGAATACACGACCAGTGTAACTCCACATCATGCACAAACCCAGAATGGGAAGCTGTACTCCATGTATGTATGATATGTCAGATTACACTCTACTGTCATGTATATCTAAAAAGAACTAATTTTTAAAAAAAAAAGAGTGAAGAAGCATACTCATTCCTTAATTTGACAAGGTGGAGGAGGAGCTGGTCCCCTAAGGATGGGCATGTAAAACCCCATCATCTCGCCAGGTGCATATTGATTCCATGGGGCTGGGCCAGGCCAGTGACTCTGCATTTCTAACAGGTACCAAGCTGCATTTGTGGCTGTTGCTGTTGGTGCCTGGACCCCATTTCCATAGCAAACCTCCACAAGGTACAAACAGGATGATTTTGTAGGCTGAAGAGGAGGCAGTTAGGCAATTTAGATTTTGGCAATCAAAACAGCTGTTCGGGTAGAGTTACTGGGGTGAAAGCCAAGAAGCAGGGAGCTGAGGACCGGTGGGAGCCGAGTGGGGGAGAGGAGATGATAGCATGTGGAACTCCCGTGAGATCGGCAGCAGCACCTGCCCACCTTCCATTCCCCGGGATGTCTGAGGGTATGTTGCTCAGAGGGGGCTCTGGGAAACACAAACCCAGGCTCATTGGTGCAGGACAGAAATGTAAAAGCTGGTCCAACTCACCCCTGCCAACTTTGCCTCCCACTCCTCTCTGCCTAAGACATCTCCAACTCACAAGCCCAGGCATCAGGACCCTCTGTGGGGCTCGTGGGACGTTCTTGGTCCTCGAGGGCTCTCCACCTTTTTCTTCTTCTATCCTGTTCAAAGTCTTCTTACCCTTCCCATCACCTCTGAGAACACTTTGAGGTAAGATAGAAAATTCAACATGGGTCAGAACATGTCATTTCTCTGCTCAAAACCCTCCCAAAGCTCTCAGGTCTACTCAGGAAAAATACTTGAATCCTCACAATAGATTCCAAGTGTCCTGGGTGTCCATTTCTGTCCGTCCCCATCTTCCATCCTCCACCTTACTCCCAACACTGCAGCCACAGAGGCCACCACACTCTTCCCCAGACACCCCTCACCAGGCACCCGATTTATAATTTTGTGCATGGTTGATACCCTCACCTCATCCAATCTTTGCTTGAAAGTCACCTATCCATGACCAATGTGATTCTGCAACCTGTATACTCAGAAAAATGAGAAATTATATCCCATCTGATTCAAATGTATGATATGTCAAGGTCACTGTACTGTCCTGTGTAATTTAAAAAAAAGGAAAGAAAGTCACCTATCCATACAAAACCCTTGCACATGGATGCTCATAGCATCATTATTCAAAATAACCAAAAGGTAGTGGCAACTCAAGTGTCCACTGACAAATGAATGGATAAACAAAATGGGCACATCCAATGAAATATTATCAGACCATAAAAATGAAACAAAGTACCGATACATGTTGCAACATGTTAAACCACCACATTAAGTGAAAGCAGCCAGTCTCCAAGCACCACATAGGGTCCCATTCTAGTTACATGAAATGTTCAGAAATGTTCAGAACATTAGAGAAATAGGCAGTAGATTAGTGAAGGAGAGGGGGAAGAATGGGGAGGGACAGCGAATGAGTACTGGGTGCATCTGAGAGGCCATGATGCCCGCTGTAAATGTTTTTAAATCAATTGAGGTAATGGTTGCATAAATCTATGAATATACTAATTTTTTTTAGTCTTACATTTTAAATATGTGAATGGCATGATTTGTATTAGTCAGCATTCTCCAGAAAAACAAAACTGGCACACACACACACACACACACGAGATACCTTATAGGAACTGGTTCCCTTGATCACAGAAGCTGAGAAGTTCCATGAGCTTCCATTTGCAAGCTGGAGACCCAGGAGAATCTGAGGTCCTGAGAATCAGGGAGCCAGTAAGTCCTGGTCTGAGTCCAAAAACCCTGAGAACTAGCAGCTTTGAGGTCCCAGGGCAGGAGAAGATGGATGTCCTACTTCAAACAGGAAGCAAATTCACCCCTCCTCCACTTTATTTTACCCAGGCCCTTGGCAGATGGGATGATGCCCCTGCACTGGTGAGGGCAGACAGATCTCTTTACTCAGTCTACTCACTTGATTGCTGATCTCCTCCATAAACCCCTTCACAGTCACGCCCAGAAATAACATCTTACCAGCTATCTGGGCATCCCTTGGTCCAGTCAAGGTGAAATATAAAATTAACCATCACGTGTGTGGATTCTCTCTCAGTAAAGCTGTTACCAACCGAATCATCTCAGGGGGCCTGCTCTGATCACTGCTGCCGCACCTGGCTTCCTCAACCCCACAGGCCTGCTCCATGTTCCCCTCATAACACTAACTCCTTCTAACAAGCTACACCATTTATACTTCTAACCATGCAGTCTTATTTCCAGGTCTCCCCCACATTATGCCAAGCTCAGGGAGCGGAGGGATTTTTTTTCCCTTTGTGCCATATTCACTGCTCTACAGTGTGCAGAACAGAGCCTGGCATTTGTGTAGACCTTTGGAAACGTCTGTTGAGTGAATGAACAGACAGGCAGGAGAGAAGTTTGAAGAAAGAAGCCCAGGGCTCAGTATGGAGCAGGTGCTAAATTAATGTTCACCACTAAGTCACAACGTAGCAACTTGGAGAAAACTGGAGGACACATTTTGCACCAGCACTTGTTTTCCCATATTGGCTGGGGGTGGCAGGTTCCCATAGCAGCACATGGGAGAGATGTGGCCACAAACCCCTTAAAGCCTTGGGCATTAGGCAGTAATGAGTGGCCTCCACACAGAGACTAGTCTGTGCCCCAAATGGGAAGCTCTGGGCATTTTTTTATTGTGGTAGAATATTAAGTTCACCATTTCAGCTTTTTTGGGTTTTTGTTTTGTTTTGTTTTGGTATCAGGGATTGAACCCAAGGGTGCTTAACCTCTGAGCCACATCCCCAGCCCTTTTTATTTATTTATTTTTTTAAATTTTGAGATAGGGTCTGTCAGAGTTGCTGAGACTGGATTTGAACTTGAGATCCTCCTGCAACAGCCTCCTGAGTCACTGGGATTATAGGTCTGTGCCACCACACCCAGCCTGGGCCATTTTTAAGTGCACACTTGTACTGCATTAAGTACATTCACATTGTACACCCACCCCACCATACAACTCCAGAACCTTTCATCATCCCAAACTAAAACTCCACACCCACTCAACACTCACTCCCCGTTCCCCTCCCCCAGCCCCTGGCAACCACCATTCTAATCTGTGACTGTAACTACCTCTAGGTAACTCACATAAGTGAAATCGTAGTATGTACTCTGTGATTACAGTATGTCCTCAAGCATCAAGCATGCTGTAATGTGTCAGAACTTCCTTCCTTTTAAAGGCTAAATAATATTCCATTATTTGGATATACCATATTTTGTTAACCCATTCATCCATGAATAGATGTGTGGTTGCTTCCACCTCTTGTTATGAGCATGGTGTCCAAATATTTCACCAAGATCCCACTTTCAAAAAAAAAAAAAGTTCCCCAATAGAACTGAAAGTATAATTCGTGAATCATACAATAAATAATTCTGAGAAACTGCCACACTGTCTTCCACAGAGCTCAGCTCTCTGCATTCACTCCAGCCCTCATCCACATCAAGAAGAGCTTCCTCATCTTGACCCTGCACAGGGCAGGCACTGTGCCCAGCTCTGCATCCACCATCCAGGAGACAGGGATTCTCAACCCACTTCCCAAGTTGAGAGGAGGCCGAGACCCAGGAAATTTGTGAGCTTTCCTGGTTCACAAAGCTAGCAAGCAGCACAGCTGGCACGAGGTGGTTTTGTGACCCCATGACCTTCCAGCTGGCAGTGACTGATGGCCTCCTATGGGGCTGAACTGATCCACAGATACTTCTTAAAAATATGATGCTCAAATACAACGCATTAGCTTCTGTGTAAAACCATACTGTTCCCAAGATTCAGTGTCCCACCCTGCAGAGGCACATGCATCCCTCGCTGTTGATACCAGACCCCGCGAAGGGCCTGGCTTTGACCCATCCAGGGCGAAGGAATTACCAGAACCCATTGTTGCAAGCAGGTGATTCAGTCCTCACGTCTTTTCTTTTGTATTAGAAAGCCATTTTTCCAGATGAGGGCTGCATTTTCAGCCTGGAAGCCAGAATAAAGAAACCAGGAAGACAGAGCCTCAGCCAGCCCGAGCCAGGAGCAGAGGGGCTGCTGCCCTCCGTCCACTGGATCATGAGCAAGAGAGGAACCCAGAGGGTCGCTGGTTCCGAGCTTTTGGAGTTATACCTCTCCGTAGCATGAACTAGCAAAACTGAAACGGCTTCTACTGTTTCAAACTCTGAAAGCTCACATTCAATATCAAATTTCTGGCTTCTTTTGAACAAATTAGATTTGACCTCACTAGGCTTCTGCTGGCACCAGCTGCTGGCAGCCAGAGCTACGTGGTACCTGCGGCTTTAATGGAGCTCTGCCTCCCCATTAGCCACAGTCCTCACCACTCTTGCCTACCTCAGCCAGGAGTCTTAGACAGAGTTTCCAGTTTTGCTAAGACCTATTTGTGCTGTTCCTTGGAACGGCGCCCTTTGTGAATCTCAGGAGGCAGGAAGCTACCTGGCATCAGCCTGGAACTCTGGAAACGCAGGCTCCAGTCATGGCTGTCCAGCTGTGCTATCTGAGACGAGGCCAGTTCCTCTCTCTTAGCCTCTGTTCTTCCTGCAGGAAAGGAGGTTCAACCAGGAAGTCTCAAGGCACCTCCAAGGTGGCACTCTGGCCAGAGACTCATACAGGTCCACAGAATCTGAGACCAGGGCAGAAAAGGGCTCGATCAGTCAATAACTAGGTTCCCCCAGTCAGAGGCCACAGAAGCACACAGTAGCAAGGGTAGACGGCCAAGAGTACACATTCTGCTCTCCACCCCCGCCAAACACTCCACACCAACACCCTCATGAGTCTTGGAAAAAGCGATCCTCAGATGTTACCAGGGAGGGAGGGGACTCTTCCTCCAATGGCAATGAATGATACAGCACTGCTGCACGGGTTCCTCTCAGGGCCCGGGAACTAATCTGAAGCTTTCTCCAAAGGAGAAAAATAGCTAGGCCATCAGCCATAGGTCCTCTGGCCCTTCCTCAATGTCACTGAGGGCTTCCAGTGGCTTCTTGCCAGGCATAGCAGTGGGAAAGAATGGCCTCATTGGGTTGTCATAGAATCTACTGGGAATGCAGTTTGGTCGACTATGGGAGATGGGGGGAAATCTGCCAAGAGCATGCAAGAGCCATCATCCCTGAGGAACCTCAAACTGTCAGTCTTGTGGTCTGCTACAAGTGCCCTGGTACATGTGGGGGCCCTCTCAAGGGGGCAGTCCCTACAGGAAGGGTGTGTTTCTATATCATTGACTTAAAAAGAAATGACTCATGTTATATGTCCATTCTCTTTGAAAAGAAATCCAACAATGATAACAATCTCCCACATTTACCGAGTGCCTGCTGTGTGCCAGACACCATGCTAAGTGACTTGTGAGCACCACCTCACCTCAGATGAGCAAACAGAGGCACAGAGGGAAGGTAGATAACTTGCCCCAACTCACACAGTATGAGGCAGTGAGACTCTAGAGCCAGCTCTGGATTACCGAGCCGCCTGCCTCTGGATCACGCAGATGTGTCCAGTGATCTAGAAAAGTGAAAGATCTTTTCATATTTGTTTATATGCCTCAAATAAGTCAATCATTTTTATTTAAGAGAAACATTTTATTTCCCTCCCCTTGAATCCTTTCTTCAAGGTAAACATCACCTATTAGGTTTGTAGACATATTTCCAGAACTTTTGAAATGCATGTATGTATATTTTTTTAGGTGTTAATTACAGAAATATACATCTATTTGTACATATTCTATAAATTTACATTTTTCACTTAATATGCCCTGCAGATTGCTCTACTTCAGTAATGTAGATCTGTTTGTTTTAATGTTGCCTAGTATTCTGCATTGTTGATGTATACATGTGGTATATTTTACACAAACATTTTCTTTTCATGGACATGTAGATGACCATTTCAGGAAAAAATGACTATTTTTGTCAATACTTGTGCATGCATATTGTAAATAACTTTCCACAGCCTCACCAATACCAGTGTCACTTTTTTCCTAATCTGATAAATCTTGAATCTTGATTTGCATTTTCTTGATAACAAGTGAACACAAATCAATCATTTTTTTCACACATTTACTGTTCACTTGTATTCCTTTTTCAATGAATATCTAAGACTATTTATATAACCACATAAATTCCTGATGAAAAGATGTTTTGAAGTAAGTACGCTGTAGGAATATTTGATCTGAATGACATTGTTATTTATCTCATTTTCAATGAAAAAGATTCTTATTTTAATGAGTTTCATATTAATGACACTAATACTTCACAGCAAAATAAATCAGAAAGGAGAAAATTTTTCTCAAAAATTGTCCACAGGCCCAGCATTACAACTGGATTCCTTACTACAACATGGTATATGATTTCTAAAATTTTGGGTAGCCCAAACTAAAGTTCCTCAATGACAGGGAATTAATATGTAGGCACAGTTATAGATACTTCATTTTTTAATTTTTAAAAATAGAATAATTTTTAAAATTCAAAATGTAGTTCACAAATGTTCATAATTTGAATTTGTCCTCATGCTGCTGACTAGGTCTTAGCCCAGTTTATCACACAGATGTTGTAACAGGGAATACTGAACTGAATAGGGTTCCCCCAGAGTTCCTGTCTGCATAAAACCTGTGAATGTGTCTGCATTTGGAAACAGGGTCTTAGCAAACCCAATCAAGTTGAGATAAAGTCATGCTGGACCAGGGTGGGCCCTAATCCCATTAACTGGTGTCCTCATGGGGTGGGGGTGGGGCAGAGATTATAAAGCGATACAACTACAAAATGAGGTATGTCAAGGATCCCTGGAAGCTACCAGAAGCCACAAAGAGTCAAGAAAGGATTGTCCCCTGAGCCTTCAGGGAGAACATGATCCTGCTGTAGCATGGATCTCAGACTTCCAGCCTCTAGAACTTTGAAAAAAATACATTTCTGCTATTTTTAGCCCCTCAAGGAGCCTAGTAAGCTAATACATAGAGTTATTTGCCAAATTAAACTAGACCTCAGGAGGATCGTGAGTTCGAAGCCAGCCTCGGCAAAATCAAGGCACTAAGCAACTCAGTGAGACCCTGTCTCTAAATAAGGTACAAAAAAGGGCTGGGGATGTGGCCCAGTGGTCATGTGCCCCTTGGTTCAATTCCTGGTATTTAAAAAACCAAAAACAAAACCAAAACTGTACCTCAGAGGACAGTTAGAAGGACATCTCTATGTGTCCTCTGGTGACTTAGGTTTAGAGAAGGGCTCTTCAAGGACAAAAGTGCCAACAAAACTATCAACAATATTTTTTCTTTTCTTTTAAGGCAGCACATGATTTGAAAACTCAGTTTGAAGAAGGTATAAATTAGAAAGTAGCAAATGAGGTTGCTCTTCCCCTCCCTCCTACAGAGGGGGCCAAGCCCAAGGGTGAAGGCCCCCCAGAGAGGGGGAGGGAGAGCACAGAGCCGGGTCCCTGCACCCAGGCTCCAGGCAATTGCTGAGGCTGGCAGCACAGACTCCAGCCCTGCTGGAGCCGCTGTGGGTCTTCCTCCACCTTAGTACTGTAAATCCCTTGCTTTGCCTCCGCTTCCCTTTATCCAGCATCCCAACAGGATCTAAGGTCCTGGCTGAGGAGACGACTGAAGAACTTTGAAGTTCTCAAAGCTGCCACTTCTAAAGTACCTCATCCAACCCCAACTCCCCAACTGCACACGCCACTTCAGAAAAGGGCCAGCAACTGTCTGGGGTACGGAACCCTGTCTGGCTCTCTGATTTCAGTAGCAAGAACCCTGAGCTTGACTGCCTCAAAGAAGCAGCTCCCAGAGAGGACAGCCCACATCCACATGGATGTCAACAGCCCCTCCACCATCATCTCTCACAGGCTCAGACAGAAGCACCCATGGGGACCTGGTTCCTTACTGAAATAACCTGCCTTGGAGTGGGAACTCCATTCCCCCACCAAGACCTAGAGCACCCCTGTGGGTGCTGACCACAGGACGTCTTTGGAGCTGTTCAGACACCTAAAAAAAAATTCCAAACATCATAGTATAACATTTCTATACTATGGGGGGTTCGAGCCTCTCTGCAAGTAACTCTTCCATACTCCTTGATCAAAGCTCACAAATTATTCTAATTTATTAGAGGCTGGGCTGAGGCCACTCTGTCAGTCTCATAGGAAGGAAGGATGGAGAGGAATTTCAGGGGTCTTGACCACTGGCTGATAGATTTGCTCCCTCCAAGTCTGTTCCCAAAAGTTCTGTCCCATATCCCCTGAGGCATTAAGCCTAAGCTAATGAAGCACACCAAGCCAGGAGCCTAGAAAGAATGGCTGCTTTGAGAGACCCAGGGAGGGTCACCAGGCTTTGTAGCATTCTGAACCCACTGCTCTCCCAGCATTAAATATTTTTTTGAGAGGCAGAAAATTTCTGCATATAAAAGTTTACATCATAAGCTTGTTGAGTCATCATGAGATGACAGATCAGTGTTGCCCAAATCAAGAGGTAGGATCTCTTCATCACCTTGGAAACCCACATACTCCTCCTTGCCTTCCATCCCAGTCTTACTCTCAAGGGCAACCACCACTGACTTACGGGATAGATGTGCCCGTTTTTAAACTTTGCATAAGTGGAATCCTACAGCATTACTTGTGTTCAGCTTTGGGGCGACATTTTGTCAGATTCATCCTCACTGCTTTTCAGTTCTGCAGAAATAGGTGCAAGGAACTGAAGGATGGGCGGGGGCAGTTGGTGAAAGGAAATGGGAAGGCGGGCGGTAATTCAGCAGGCGACCTCCATTTGGTCTTGAGCTTGGTAAAGGGCGTCTCACCAGGATATGTTGGGAATAGGAATGGGGGCACATAGGACCCTGGTTTCCAACTCTGCTTTCCTAGAACCTTCTTTTGAATAGGTCAGGCTCTGGTGAGAGACGTCTACAGCAGTGGAGTGAGGCTTCCCTGGGACCTCTTCTGGAACCACCTTCCTGGGCAGCTGAGGGGGCTGGAGTTGGGGAGGGTGGAGGCAACCAGGCCATCTGAGTAGCAAAGCGCCAGTTTAGATGCAGCCCTCGCTGCCAAGAAGACCTTGTCTACAAGAGAGGGTATCGGAGCAGGTGGCTGAGCCCAGGGGAATGAAAGACCCAAGCAGGAAGAAAGAAAGGGGGGTCACACGTGGGGACAGGTCTTGCTGATCCCCTCTTGCTGCAGTGGTTCCCAACTCTTGCTACATGCTCAAACCACTTAGAATAAATAATTTTAAAAAGCACCCTAATTTATTACATATGACAGCAGAAGGGAATTCAATTCAAATTACACATATACAGCACAGATTTATTTGGGTGCTTTTGAAGACATCCTAACCTGGCCCACTCCTAGAGGGTCTGAATTAGTCTGATGCAGGGCTCTTCAGTTATCAAGTCTAAAGCTCCCCAGGTGATTCCAATGTGCAGCCAAGAATGAGGACCACGGTTCTAGTGCAGCTTGAAGGGCAAAATTTGTTAGAGCCAACGGGAGCCCAATCTGTTTCTTTGTAAAACAAGAAGCTTTGCTAGACAAGCTCCAAGGGTCCCTCTGGCTCTCACCTGTCATTAGAGGTGTCCCCTCAGTTCTGGAGGTGTCCTCATTCTATATCTTTCCTCTCAGAGTTATCCCTCTCTGTTCCCAGCCATACCTGCTTTCTGAAAAGGCAGTCATTCACACTAAAGTGCAAATGACTAAGTTTCAGTGTGTTATGTGTCCCCGGGTGACTGGTATTACAGGAACCCAAGCAACTTGAGATAATGGGTAGGTCCTGGGACAGTAGCCAAATAAATTTCAAAGAAAAGCACTGGACATGGGCTCAGGTGACCTGGGCTCTCACTGCACCACTGTGGGTGGCTCACTCCATCACCTGGCCTTCTGATTCCTTGCCCATTGACTAAGAAAGTAGACCACATGAAATTTAAGACCTTCCACACCTGCTTTTTTTGAAATTGTGGTAAAACATACATATAAAATATAAGATTTACCGTAGCTTGGCTTTCTGAGCCAGATGCCCTGGCCCGTGCAGCAAAGCCCGGTCCATTTGCTCTTGAAGCGCTGCTGTTGGCTCTCACTGATGAACGGGCCGGTCAGGAGGACGAGCAGCATCTACAGCTTTTAAAGAAACCAGAAAGACACCTGTTGAGCCAGAAGCAGTGATTTGATTCACCGGATTAGAATTACGGGGAACCAGCCACAACGTGAAATCCCCGGAGACGGTGCGCGCTGACTGGATGAGGGGCACGAGGGAGAAGAACCCCTGCGGGAAGACGCCTTGCGGGAGGGCTCCAGGATGTGCACCATGGCCAGGTGAGGACCCGGCAGCCAATTACTGACTTGCATGGTCCTTTGAGGTTGTCAGGCAAATGGCTCCCATCAGGAGTGAGCCAGCAGTGGAGGGTAACATCACCACCACAGATGCCTCAGCCCACTATTTTAAAGCATTATCAAAAAATTAAAGCATTATCAAAGCATTATTTAAAAATTTTACACCAGGTGTGGTGGTGCAGGCCTGTAATCCCAGTGGCTCGGGAGGCTGAGGCAGGAGGATTGCAAGCTCAGAGCCAGCCTCAGCAACATAGCAAGACACTGAGGCACTGAGCAAGACCTTGTCTCAAAATAAAAAATAAAAAGGGCTGGGGATGTGGCTCCAGTGGTTAAGCGCGTCTGAGTTCAATCCCTGGTTAAAAAAAAAAAAAAGTCATTTTAATCATTTTTCAGTGTACAATTCAATGGCATTAAACAGTCAACACTTTTGTACAGCCATCCCTCCATCCATCTCCAGCACTATTGCACTATTTAATCCGTCCCAAATGAAACTCTACACCCATTGAATGATAACTTTTGGTATTTTGAAAGCTTAAAGACATGGAGTAATTTTAAAAACAAACAAGTTTTACTATGGAAAATTTAAATAATGTACAACAGTTAAATAGAATAGTGCATGAACTTCAAGTATCTATCATCTTCACACTCTCTAACCTACTTGCATACATTTCTCCCATTTTTTCCCCTGATATTTTAAAACAATCCCAAAATGTCACATCACTTTATTCACAAATATTTGGTATCTTTATCAGATAAGGACTTTTGGGGGGGTAATTATACATGTATAGAGGGTAATAATGTCTGTCTCATTCTACCTTCCTTCTCATCCCCACAGCCACACCTCTCCCCTCATTCCCCGCCACACAAACCAATGTTACTTCATTCTTCCCTACCCATTCCCCCACTGCTGCCCCGCTATGGATCAGCATCTGCTCATCAGAGAAACCATTCTGCTTTTAGCTTTTTGGGAATGGCTTATTTCACTTCGCATAATATTCTCTAGTTCCATCAATTTACATGCAGATGCCATAATTTCATTCTTCTTTAAGGCTGAGTAATACTCCATTGTGTATATGTACCAATTTTCTTTATCCATTTATCTGTTGAAGGGCACCTAGGTTGGTTCCATAGTTTAGCTATTGTGAATTGAACTGCTATAAACATTGATGTGGCTGCATCACCGTAGTGTGCTGATTTTAAGTTCTTTGGGTATAAACTAAAAAGTGGGATAGCTGGGTCAAATGGTGGTTCCATTCCAAATTTTCTAAGGATTCTCCAAACTGCTTTCCAGATTGGTTGCACCAATTTGCAGTCCCACCAGTAATATATGAGTATACCTTTTCCCCCACATCCTTGCCAATGCTTATTATTGCTTGTATTCTTGATAATTGCCATTATGACTGGTGAGATGAAATCAGTTGATTTGCATTTCTCTAATTTCTAGAGATGTTGAAATTTTTTTTCATATGTTTGTTGATCCATTTTATTTCTTCTTCTGTTCAGTTCCTTAGCCTATTTATTGATTGGGTTATTTGTTTTATTATTATTTTTTGGTGTTAAGTTTTTTGAATTCTTTATATATCCTGGAGATTAGGGCTCTGAGATGCATGTGATAAAGATTTTTTTTCCATTCTGTAGGCTCTCTCATCACGATAATGATTGTTTCCTTTGCTGAGAAGAAGCTTTTTAGTTTGAATCCATCCCATTTATAGATTCTTGATTTTACTTGTACCTTAGGAGTCTTGTTAAGGAAGTCAGGTCCTAAGCCGACATGATGAAGATTTGGGGCTACTTTTTCTTCTATTAGGCACAGGGTCTCTGTTCTAGTGTCTAACTCTTTTTTTTTTTTTTAAGAGAGAGTGAGGAGAGAGAGAGAGAGAGAGAGAATTTTAATATTTTATTTCTTAGTTTTCGGCAGACACAACATCTTTGTTTTTTGTTTTTTGTTTTTTTTTTGTATGTGGTGCTGAGGATCGAACCCGGGCCACGCACATGCTAGACGGGCACGCTACCGCTTGAGCCACATCCCCAGCCCAAGTGTCTAACTCTTTGATTCACTTTGAGTTGATTTTTGTGCAGGTTGAGAGAGAGGGGCTTAATTTCATTTTACTATATATGGATTTCCAGTTTTCCCAGCACCATTTGTTGAAGAGGCTATTTTTTCTCAGATGTATGTTTTTGACAACTTTTTCTAGTATGAGATAAATGTATTTATGTGGTTTTGTCTCTGTTTCTTCTATTTAGTGCCATTGGTCTACATGTCTATTTTGTCTACCAATACCATGCCATTTTTGTTACTATTGCTCTGTAATATAGTTTAAGATCTGGTATTGTGATGCCTCCTGCTTCACTCTTCTTGCTGAGGATTGCTTTGGCTATTCTGGGTCTCTGATTTTTCCAAATGAATTTCATGATTGCTTTTTCTACTTCTATGAAGAATGTCTTTGGGATTTTAATTGGAATTGCATTAAATCTGTATAATAGTTTTGGTAGTATGGCCATTTTGACTATATTAATTCTGCCTATCCAAGGGCATGGGAGATCTTTCCATCTTCTAAGGTCTTCTTCAATTTCTTTCTTTAGTGTTCTGTAGTTTTCATTGTAGAGGTCTTTCATTTCACCTCTTTTGCTAGATTGGTTCCCAAGTATTTTATTTATTTATTTATTGAGGCTATTGTGAATGGGGTGGTTTTCCTCATTTCTCTTGCAGTGGATTCATCGTTTATGTATAGAAATGCATTTGATTTATGGGTTTTGATTTTATATCCTGCTACTTTGCTGAATTCATTTATTAATTCTACAAGTTTTCTGGTGGAATTTTTTAGATCCTCTACATATAGAATCATGTCGTCAGCAAATAATGATAGTTTGAGTTCTTCTTTTCCTATGCGTATCCCTTTAATTTCTTTCATCTTCTGTTTGCTCTGGCAAGAGT
Source organism: Spermophilus citellus (assembly GCF_964194105.1). Lineage (NCBI taxonomy): Eukaryota > Metazoa > Chordata > Mammalia > Rodentia > Sciuridae > Spermophilus > Spermophilus citellus. Next base: position 196,364,461 of record NC_138185.1, on the reverse strand, counting down.
TTCAAGGACGATGTTGAATAGAAGTGGTCAAAGAGGGCATTCCTCTCTTGTTCCAGTTTTTTTAGGGAATGCTTTCAATTTTTCTACAAAGAGTATATTTTAAGAGTGGGTATTTGTGGGTTGTTCCTGGGGGTCAGAGGCCTTTACAGAGCCCTCAACCTATTCCAACCTCTAAGGCTGGTGCAACCTCCACCTTTGTGAAGTGGAGATAGCCTGCGTGGTCTGGGCTGCTGTCCTGCTCCCTAAGGGTTGGGGCTGTGTTTCCCATGTCCATTGCACCTTGCTGCTGGCACCTGGACTCTCTTCCCGCTGGGTCCTTCTCTCAGACTCTCAGGCCTCATGAAGAAAAACTCAGCTGTGCAATCCCATTTTCTGACCCAGCATGGCTGCTGACCAGGCCTCCATCACCCAGGGCTTGGGCCAGAGTGCATGCTGATAACTGCCCACCTGAGAAAAGAGAGATGCTGGGGACACTCACTGGAGCTCTTTCTCAGTCCGACACCAGAATCCTGGCCCTCTCAGTCAACTGAGTTTCTTGGACCTTGATGGGTAACCCCAAAATCCCTGGCAGACATTCAAAAGAAGCCAGACTGGACCTGGATACAATGAGACATGAGATTTATCCTAGAAAAAGAAAACTCATCAAAACCCAATAAGATAGACTTTGATTTCCCCTATTTGGAGAGAGAGAGAGAGAGAGAGAGAGAGAGAGAGAGATCCTCAATGTCCCTAAGAGACCATTCTAAGCTCTGTGCTGGGACATTTCATCAACAAGAGACACGTGCAAGGTTCAGCTGAGCCCCCAAGGGCACAGCTGTGTTAACTCACTAAAGCCATCTGTAGGAGGTGTCTTGAGGATGCAGACATTCATGGCGTGCTTCTGAGATTCCCCAAGGTCCTACCCACCTCATTAGAGCTGTCTTAGTCCATTTCCTGTTGCTATAATTGAACACCACAGACTGAGTAACTTATAAAGAAAAGAAATGTCTTACAGTTCTGGAGGCTGGGTTGTCCAAGGTTGAGGGACTGTAGCTGTGAGAGACATATTGCTGGTGGGGACTCCACAGAATCCCAAGGCAGTATGGGGTATCACGTGGCAAGAACAGGCAAGCATGATAGCTCAGGTCTCTTTTTATAAAGCCACCAAAGCAATCACAAGGACCCCACCCATGACCTCATCTCACTGCTGACTACCTCCCAATGGCCCTCTCGCCAATACCTTAACACAGGACTTTGGGGATTAAGTTTCAGCATGAATTGGAGAAAAGACAAACACACCATAGCCAGGGCATATGCTCTGACTTATGGCCCTGGTGGCCCTGGGGAGGAGAGGCTGCCAGGGCTGAGCCCACTCCCAAGATGGCCAGGGGCCAGGGCAGCTCCCTCCATTGTCTGTAGCTGGGGCTTTCCAGCCTCCCTGTCATCGGTCCCCACACATCTCCTCAGCCTCTGGCAGCACCACTGACATGTCACTTGTCTGTGCTGTTGCCTCCCTGCTCCTGTTTCCTCTCCTCCTGCCAATCCCTCCACCTAGAATGGCTTCCCTAGGTCTCCTCCTCAGCATCCCCTCACCAGGAAGCCCTCCAGGGCTCCTCAGTTGAAGTGTTCTTAGGATCCCTCAGGTCTCCCACCCCAGGAATTCAATGGTACCTCCTTCCTGGCAATTTTGTACCTGCTGCCTGGCTGGAGTCATTCTTGTACCCAGTTTTTTCCACACAGCTATGTGGTCCCCAAGGGCAGGACTTTTCCACTCACTGTGTAATCCCAAATCCCAGCCCATAGTAGGCATGCAGTAAGAGTATTAAGTAGAAGGAGGCACACGCCTGTAATCCCAGCCGCCCAGGAGGCTGAGGCAGGAGGATCGTGAGTTCACAGCCAACCCAGGCAAAAACCAGGCACTAAGCAACTCTGTGAGACCCTGTCTCTAAATAAGATACAAATTAGGGCTAGGGATGTGGCTCAGTGGTTGAGTGTCCCTGAGTTCAATCCCCGGTAACACCTCCTCACAAAAAATCAAGAGTATTAAGTAAACAAATCTTTAGTTGGGTTTGTGGCCCAAACCTCTCTCTTATTCCCACCTACCTTGCAGGAAAGGGTACTGGGGGCTCTGCTGACTTTAAACAGGGAGATTACCCTGGATTACCTCGGGGCCCAGTGTCATCCCGAGGGTCTTTAAGTGTGGAAGAGGGAGGTGGAAGGATCAGGGTCAGAGTGATGAGTTGAGAGAAAGGCTTGACCGGCCATTCCTGGCTTTAGAGATGACGAGGGCCGTGAGCCAAAGAATGTGGGCCACCTCCAGACGCTGGCAAAGCAAGGACAGGGATTCTCCCTAGAGCCTCCGGAAGGGCCGTGGAGCGGCTGGCACCCTGAGTATAGCCAGGGAAACCCACTTCACACTCTGACCTCCCGAACTGGGAACTAAGAAACTCATGTTGTTCTGAGCCCGCGTTTGTGGTCATTCATTCAGCAGCAATAGGAAATGAACACAGAGAAGGAGGGCAAACTCCGCTGGGGGCTTTTGCAAAAGTCTTTGATTTTCTAATAAAAGGAGAAAGTCCCCCTGGTGCCTCCCTTTTCTTCATTCTTGCTGCTTTGAAAGCGGGGAGGGGAGAAGCAGGGAGGTTGGCAGCCCTTGTGTGACTAGTAGGCCACGGGCCCAGGATAGTTGAGGGGTAAGAAAACCAGAACCTGGGATCTTTGTTACATTATCAAGTTACTAAAGTAAACTGAGAACTGTGTATTTGCAGAATCTTTATTAACTGAGAACAATAAATTCTATGTTTGCCTTACCTGGGGGAAGACACAGAGGGTGGGGGACCTGGGGCTGTGAAAACCCACTGCATCCTGAAGCCTCAGGGAGGCTGGCCTGGCTGCAGCTCCCAGACACTCCCTGAAAGGCCTAATTCCCGAATTTGAGGTCAGGTGAGTGGAGCTTCCAGCAACTCTCACCCCTCAGAGGGCAGCCAGCCCTCCCTGAGCAGGGACTGACATGTGGACTCCTGCCACTTGACCACCCCAGCTTGAGGCTACAGACTGAGTTGTGAGGAGACCCCCTGGTCCCGGAAAACTTATATAAACAGGACTAGCATCCCCACCCCACCCCCGCCGCTGCTCCAAAGACTGGAGTGGGGAGGGGCACATCTTCTTTCCTCCAGATGGGCAGCAGGTAGGGACAGGTGACATCAGCTGCTGTGCCCAAGGCTCCTCCAGAGTCACTACCCCATCCCTTGGGCAGGTCCCATGAGGAGCCCATTCATCCCTGCACCTCTGGAGGCTGGCCTCTGGAGGCTGGCCTCTGGTGGCAATGCAGCCAGCAGTGCCCAGGAAATAAAGTCACCTTTTTCCTGGAGCATGAGGCACAGCTGCTGCCACATAAGTAGGTGATCAGCAGCCTCAGCTCTGGGCACCTGAATTCCCTTTTGCTGCGTAATCTATTGTATTTCTAGGTTGGCAAGAACAGGAAGCAGACATTTTGGAGAGGCCATTATTTTGCCTGCCTGGGTGTCCTTTTGACTAGACCTCATGTCCACCCTCAGCTGCAAGGGAGACCGGTAAATGCATTAAGACAGCTCCCTGAGCTGCTAAAAGGGAGCAAGTGGCTCACGATTGGCTTAGGCTAATCACGTTTCATCGTCTGAGTCTGGTCACCTTGTTGCACAAAGCAAATCAGGGTTTTATTGGTAAAGGGGGTAGTAGGATGGACATCGGGTTGGCTACTAACTGCAAGACACACCGAGGTGCAGCTGACATCAGGGTCTCCCCTCATCAGTGTCATGTTTGCATGTTATAGTGAGACGATAGCCTCGAGCCACATGTAGCTGTTTAACTGAAAGGAAAAATTCCATCTCTGCCTCATACTCGCTGTAATTCAGGTGCCTAATAGTAGCATGGGACTGGTGGCTGTCCCACGGGACAGAACGGATTATAGAACATTTCCATCATCACAGACAGCTCTTATTGGACAGCACTGCCCAGAATGATTCACTTAGCTTTTAATAAAAAAATGAACCTTTAAAAAAAACAGTCTGGTAGCCAAAGTACCAGTCCTGATAAAAGGGCCATCTGCCACTCTGACGAGGACCATTTCCCAGAAACTTATCGCACGGGAACAGAGCCAGCCTGGTGAGCTACAGGTGGAGCAGCCTGTGCAAGTCCATCTCCCTGGGCTCCCAGGGCTCCCCTGGGAACGCCTTTCAGTTCAAATTAAGAGCCAGCAGCTTCTCTTGTGAGCTCAACTAGTCTCCACCCCCAGCTGGAGATGCCTCCCGTGATGGCTCAGATCCAGGCCGAGAAGAGAGGTCAGTGTGGTTCAAAGGCCTCCCCAGCACTCCGTGCAGCAGCAGCTAAGTGTGGCCAGCTCTCCTTGAACCCCTCCCAGGCCACAGACAGGCTGGCAGCCTGTCAAAACCTCCCCAGCTCTTCTCCACTTTTTCAAATGCTACCTTCTCCCAGGACCTCCCTGACTTCCCGTGAGGCCCTCTTAGAGCTTTTTTTGCAAATCTCCCTGAGTGTCTGTGGACTGTTCTCACCGATCACATAGTTAACCCCTCAGGGACAAGTCTTGAGTGTCTCAACCAGCCCAGCTTAGGCTACCATGCCTTGACATGACAGAAGTTAATTAGCAGAACCTGATCTTGTAAACTCTGCAGGGTCCGCCCCTAAGAGGGTGGCATGGCTCTGCCCTATACACTGACCACAGAAAAACGGGGCCTCTCTACTTGCCGCTAATGGCACCCATTCACCATCTGCCAGAACACCCACCTTGGGAGTGGCCTAGTAAATAATGGGCTCAGACTGCTGAGGCTCAAAAGCCCTCTCTGCTCCTTCCTTTCTGATTGACATTAGGAACCTTATTTCACCTCTTTGGGTCTCATTTTCTGTAAAATAAATATAAATCCCCCAGAGTTACCATGAGAATTGAATAATGTACATAAAACGCAAACTGTAAACAATAAATCATAGTTATTGCCTCATTATTATCCTGGCTAGTAGCTTTCTGACTTAATTTGTGCCTATCTTTGACCCTCCATTTCCTGGTCTAGTGTCCAGTCAGATACTAAGCATCTCCCAGTCCCCCCACTTGTCCTGGCTTCAGCTCTCCTCAGGGGCACCTACCTGCCTCTGCCTCCTGTGTGTAGAGCCCAGGACACCAGGCCTCTTAGCCGCAGCCCAACTCAGCTAAATAGGGTACCATGAATAGGGCACAGCTGAACTGTGCCTTGCTCAGGCTGAGAACACTCAATAGATACCAGGGGGCTAGTTGTAAGTGCTGTTCTCAGAAAAACTAGCTCCCTGGGACTATGTTGGGCTGATCTCTGAGCACGAGCTTCCAAGAGGCCACCTCCAGCTTAAATGTCTCCAGGATGAAGAAGGACATAGAAAAATTTAATACAGCCCAATGAAATAGTCCAAGATATAATACATAATATACAAAAGAATATTGGTGACAGAATTTGTTTACAAAAAGAAACATTTAGAAACAGTCTCAATAAACATCCAGCAAAGGAGAAATGCTTTTGTAAGAGCAGAAATCTATTATTAACTCAATGGAATATAATAAAACATATAAAATATTGGATTTCTAAAGATTAATGACATGGGAAAAGCAATACAATACAATGGAAAGTGAAAAGAAGAGGGCGTAAATGCCTTTTAGGGGTTACTGAAGGGTTGTAGTGAATGAAAGTTACTTACCTCTTAATGGAAGAAGGAGTCAGAACGGAGTCAGAACGGAGTCATTCATTGCGTGTGTGGGTGTTGGAGTCAGCAACCTTTGCCACCAGGTCCTATGATGCCCTGCTCTGCAGTGGCACGCTAGGACACATGGACTGTGCAGAACAAGAAGAGTAGGAGTGGAGCTGGGGACGCGGCTCAGTTGGTAGAGCACTTGCCTCACATGCACAAGGCCCTGGGTTCAACACACCACGGGGGGGGGGGGGGGGGGGCGCGGGGAAGAAAAAAGAGGAACAAGAACAAGAAGCAGGGTTGGCTGTGGACAGGAACTGCTGATTTAGTGCACTTGTGTGACTCTCAGGCCCTTCCTTGACAGCTTGTGTGGCTGCCCTTCACCTTGGCATTCACAGTCATGACTGAGCCAGCTTCCGTTGAAATGCACCTCCTGGCTCACTCAAGTCAAATTTTTATTTTCTTTATTCTTTTTTTTTAAAGATTTTTTTATACCTTTATTTTATTTATTTTTGTGTGGCACTGAGGATTGAACCCAGTGCCTCGCACATGCTAGGCAAGCGTTCTACTGCTGAGCCCCAGCTCCAGCCCCTATTTTCCTTATTCTTATTGAAACTCCAGTTTTGTTCAGCTACTTACTCCTCTGCAGACCCAGACCCAGCTTGATAGATAGGGGCTGATCAGTTTACACCCGTCAGAGCTTGGCCTTCCTTGGTGGCTATTAGTGGTCCAGAGTCATACAGTGACCTGAACCAAGATGGAAGGGAGAGCCAGTGAGTGTATCTGCGGCTGTGCAGGGGACTAGCCTTAGACAAAGCTGAGGATCAGGGAGGAGGACTGAACCCAGGGCTCTCAATGTTTCCACCCAACTCCCCTCTTAGAGCACACAGGGGCCGCTGTCCTACCTGTGGACTGTGATTAAGTACCAACATCACTTTCCTTATTAGCACTGTGCAACTTAGGCTTCCTAACAGATAGCAGTGGGGTAGCAAGAATGAAAGACTGGAAGTCATAAGTTAGATTCTAGCCCTGATCTAATGCCAACCATCCATGACATTAAGAAATCTCTTCATGTTTCTGAATCTCCATTTACTCCTCTGTGAAGCAGGAGTGCTGGGCTTGCTGCTCCCCAGGTTCCTGTCAGCACAAATGCTCCATGACTCTTCATGTCTCAAGTAGCCACTTAGCAAAATTTTCTAACTTACTTACCAATTATGTTCCACGTACAAAGAGATCAGCATTCTTTGAGGTTTGCTGGGCCGTCTTAATAGCTCTCACATCTAATAATAAAGAAGAAAGACTTGGGCAGGTGGCTTTATTGTACTATATCTTCCTTCTCCTTTAAAAACTGCCATGGGAAGGGCTTCTATTCCAGGACTGAGTCCAAGGTCAAGGATGGAGGGAAGCCATGGGACATTCTGAAAGGCCCCAGGCTCCAAGTTTCCTTGTCCCTGGAGGATCCCTTTCAAAGCCAGGATCTGCACAGGGGCAGATCTGCTGCCTGCCCCTCAGGCCCTGGGCAGTCTTCCCAAGTGGGTTTGGATTTGTTCTCTTCATTCTACTTCTGGAATTTTGCATCTGTAGGAAAGCCATGTTGATTTTCAGCTTATCTGTTGGCCTGGGTCTACCTCCTAGAGACTGCTGTGGGTAGCAACCTGGGGAACCCGCAAACCTCCCAGAGCGACCCAGGCTGGCGTCAGCATCGCTGCCCAGCTGGCAGCCCTTCGCCTGCTTCCTAAGAGGCTCCCAGTAGACCAAGGCTGGAATTGGTGCCAACACAAAGGGATTCTCTGCCCTCAGCAAACGCTGAGTCCTGGTCTAAGTACCCCAGAGTGTGAGCTAATTCCAGTTTTTCTAATTACAAAATTAATATGCATTAGGATTTAGAAAATAGAGACATCATGACAAAAGAGATAAGTAAAATCACTTATTATCTTATTAACTAGACATAGCCATGGGAGTCCTGTGGGGGGGAATATATATATATATATATATGGACCACATATATATGGAATGGTCCTTTTTTCATATATATATGTATATATATGGCTGGATATATATTTTTCACACACACACATATATCTCATATATATTATCACATATATAACATATATATATATATATTATCACATATATATCATATATATATTCACACTGTACATATATTTTCCAGCTATATATAATATGAAAAAAGGACCACCCCATGCACACATCTTTGCACTTTAGCAATTTGCTTTGTTCCTTAGCAAAAAATGATGATTGTCTGGTTATCTTTCTCAATATATACTCACCCTAAGTCATCATTATGGCTTTAAAATCACACACACACACACACACACACACACACACAGCATTTATTTAACCAAATTCCTACCGCTGGATATCTAGATCCTTCCCATATCTTCAGAAGGCATAGTGTCCCCTAAACCAACTTCACCAGCCCACCCAAGTTACTCCTGGGCTTCATGGATGATCCCTCCTGCTCCACAGAGCTGAGGGTAAACTCCCTGCCACCAGCTTGACTCAAATGGGGACCTCTATTGCTGCAGGATAGATAAGGCTAGACACCAAGGAATTAGCAAGAAGCAGGTTTATTGGCTGCAGCCAGGTCCAGAGGGGCTTTCTTCTAAATCAATTCATCCGTCAGAATCCTGAGTTCAGAAAGTTTTAGAACTTTATACCCAGTGTGTAGGAGAGGCTCAGAGGCTCACAGTCTACAGAAGTCCACAAAAGCAGCTTTTCCCACTGTTCTAAGCAAATCCACCCAGGCCTGGATACAAAGTCAAGGACACTCTCTGAGAAAATCAGTGCCCAGGAAAGGGAGAGTTCTCTTCCCATTTCTTCTTGGCAACTGGCTCCACAGGACCTGACTATTGTCCTTTGAAATGCAATCACCTCTGTGAAGGCCTGGGAGCAGTCTTTCTTATCACACTCTGCTTCTGCAAGCATACCTTCCACCTGAAAATCCTTTTACAGAAATTTTGCTGAGAGTCTAAGAACAATTATGGGGAAGGTTTCTGGAGAAGCCTAATTAAGATTTTCTGTGGAGAAGGGAGTGCCACTACACTACGGGTCATCATCCCCGACTTCACTTGTATCAGAACCTCTGGGCAGCGTAGCTGTTGCTGGGTCAACTTCTGATCCACCAGGTCTCACCCAAGAACCAGCTTCCTGCAGAAGGTCATCCCAAGGACGTAGCACTGTGCAAAGACAGAGGCTTCTCTAGCCCAAATCCACTGAAAGACCTGGAATGAAGCTGGAGGTGAGTCCTTGCTCACCCTCAGGAGCAGGAGGGCTGCCCTAGAGACTCCGCTTTGTGATGGAGCCCAACCCCCAGCATGCTAAGAGCATCAAGCACACCACGTCATCAAAACCTTGGAATAGCACTGACAGGTGGGCACCATGGATATCTTCCTTTTATATTGAGGGAACTGAACCCAGAGCCGGCAGGTGATGCCAGGGTCTAGCAGCTTGTGAGAGCTGAGATTTATTTGGAGGTCTGACTCCGCCCACCCTGCCCTGCCCTGCTGGTCTCAGGAAGTCACAGCCAGGCTGCCTGGGGAACAAAGACAACTGCTGGCCCTCCTGCCGCTTCCCTTAGCTACCTGGCATGTGTTAGGATAAAGACTGAGCTGCTGAAGAGTCCTGAAAAATGTAGTGGCTCCCTGCCATAGCCTTGAATGGCTAAAATTGAAAAGGAGTGCCACTCCCAAGTGAAGCCAGATTTAAAGTTAGGTAAATCGGGTCTAATACCGAGTGAAATCTAAAATGGAGGCCATGCTGGGAATGACTCAGGAAAAACACAGGACAATGGAATGTTAATGGAGCCCAGGAAACAGCCCCCAACAGATTTGAAGATAGCCCATCACAAAGAAGTGTTAATAAACAGCCCCCAGCAAACTTAAAGATAGCCCATCCCAAAAGTCCTCCCTGTCCTTTTGGCCCACCTGTGTCCCAACCCCTCCCACCTACATTCCATCACCAAAACTATAAAAAGGGGAGACAACAGCCCTTCCTCGGATTCCACCTATTGGGTCCCCTTCTTCCTCCGGGAGAAGTCTTTTCTGCTGTCCTTTAATAAACTTCTACTTTCTACTCTGACCTTGCCTCGGCGTGCTTCTTTGGTGTTATTCTTCAACATCGGGGAAGCAAGGACTCGTCACCGGTCAACAGCGGTAACACAAGTGTTGGCAAGGACACTGAACAACTGGTATTCTCATACATTGCTGGAGGGGCTGTTTGGAAAACAGTACGATGGTTTCTAATTAAGTTTAACATACACCTATGTGATGCTTCTGCTAAGCCATGACACAGCGTTTCCACTCCCAGGAATCGATCCAGGAGAGATAAAAATATATGTCTACAAAGAGCCTTGCAAAAGACTGTTTATAGCCACTTTATTCCTATTAGGCAAAAAGTGGAAACAATCCAAATGTCCACCAACAAGAGAACGGATAAACAATGCGTGGTATATTCGAACATTGGAATTCTACTTAGCAACACAAAAGAACAAACTCCTGACAGCATTCAACAACATGGATGAATCTCAAAAATCATTATGTTGAATGAAAGAAGACAGATACAAAAGAGCACGTAATTAGGTAGGCATGGGGGTGCAAGCTTGTAATCCAGCCGCTTGGGAGGTTTGAAGCGGGAGGATTGCAAGTTTGAGGCCAGCCTCAGCAGTTTTGTGAGGCCCTACCAACTTAAGGACACCCGGGTCTCAAAATAAAAAATAAATAAGGGCACAGGATGTGGCTCAGTGGTTGAGTGCCCATGGGTTCAATCCCTGGTACCAAAAGAAAAGAAAAGAAAATAGCTCATAATGAACTCATGCATGATTCTATTAAAGAATCGGCAAAACTAAATTATATTGATAGAAATCAGAACAGTGTTTGCCTGCGGCTGGAGTGGGTAGAAATAGGGATGGCCCAGACAGGATAATAAGAGAACCCACAGAACAGATGAGAATGTTCCACATGGTATTTGGGCTGGGGATTACTGGAATATACACTTTTGCTCTAATTTCTCAAACTGTAGCCTGAAGTTTTGTCTATTTTACTGTATTAAATGATACTTCAATGCGGTAATGTTAGCATTTAAAAATGCAAAGATTCAAACAAGGTAAGTTAATTTTTCTCCCACAAATCAGTTCAGGATGCACAGGTGAGCTCTACTCCACCGTGTCACTTAGGGTCCCTGGTTGGCAGGCAGCATTGCCAATTTTAGGTCATTGTCATCTGCGTGTTCAAAGATGGACCATCAAGCCCTAGGAACAGCCAGGAGGGCGGAAGAAGCTCACGGAGGATGTTTTCTGAGTGGTGCCTGGGGGGGGTGACACTCAGAATTTCCTCTCCCACAAGTTGGCTGGGACTTGGTCACATGGCCACACCTCTCTGTAGGGGGACTGGGGAATGTAACCCTACTATCAGAGAAAGGCAGAAATAGCTTGGGTGGACAGCTGGTAGCATCTGCCACATTTAGAGCCTCCTCTCCTGCTGCCTAGGAAAGTCTCTGAGCAGCCTTCTCTTATCCACCTTCAGAACCATGGCCAAGTTCTCTGCACCGCAGAACAGGCGCCAGGTGCTTCCAACCAAAGCCAAGGCCGTGCCAGCCACCCTGGCGGCGGCGCTCTGTGCTGTAACTTGTAGGACAGCATTCCACCTGATGAAAACAGTAGCTTCTGAAGCCACGTGGCCAGCGCTTACGTGCTGTTCACTAATTATCACAGCTTCCCTGGGGAGGGAGCATGGCTCCTTCTCCATTGTTTAGTCTGAAACAGAAGAAGGGAGGATGGGGACCGACTGACCCACCTCAGAGCGTGTGAGGGCGGGTTCTGGTCAGAGACGTGGCACAGGTTGTGCAATGCCAACCCTGGGCTGGGCGCCTCTTAATGAATGTGATCAATCCTCCTGTCTAAGCAGGTGCCTACTGACAGGTTCCCAGGAAAACTGGGAGGGGAGAGAGTGTCACTTATTAAACCCCAGGAGACTTCAGGTAGAGCCTCCAATCCTTACAGAAAAGCGGGGTCTTCATAAGATGTACAACACTGACTGTGAGCCCTGATGAAACTATAGAGTGTGCGCAGTAATGGGGTGCTGGGGGGGTGCTGATCATGGGGAAGGCAATACATGTGTGGGGAAAGGAGTTTATACGAAATCTCTGTATCATTCTTCCAATTTTGATGTGAACCTAACAATGCTCTATCAAAATAAAGTCTATTTTTTTTTAAAATTAGAGTTTGTCACCCATTTTAGAGAGAGGAATAGTGAAACTCACCTAGGAGAGTCTCAACCACTGTTCCCTCTTAGATCCAAAGGGCCTCCCCACTCTCAATTCCAAGCCACCTCATGCAATTAGCATGTTAGAGGAAGCTGGCAGGACAAGCTGGGGACCCAGGAAGAGACTCTGGCTCCTGGGAGATCCAATCCCCAAGTGTCCTGTAGACCAGAGCACCAAAGCTTCTAGAGCTCAAAACACCTGCCAAGGCCACCAGGGTGTGATCCCTGCCACTGAGCTGACTCATCAGGAACACTCAGGAAGATCCAGGCAGCCCTGGAGGGGAGGAGCTAAGTGGGAGCATCTGTGTTGCCTGTGTTTCCTGGGCCTGCTTTACTCGAATTACTTTTGATGGATTCACTGACTCATTCCTTTATTCACTCAATACAGTTTTACTGAATTCTCCTCCGGGGCAGATCCAACTTTTGTAGGGTCTTGATACTTATTTGGGAATTCACTGTGAGAAAATTACAAATCCAGAAAATAAGTCATCACATCGTATAGGTGCCCTGGGTATTTGGGCTCTTTTATTCTGAGGTCTTTGGGGACCATTGACCTCGTGTAGAAATGCATCATTCATGACAACCTGTCCCTCTAGAACACTTTATGGCTCCCAGCCTTTGCAGGGGTGGGTGGGTAGGATCGTGGAGCTGGAGCATCATTAACTCCTGGAAACTGCCCTCTGAACCTGCTGTGTGTGGTGAGGAGCACACAGATAGTCTGCGCTCTTTGCATCAAATACCACCAAATCATCACAGTGATAATTTATAATTTAAAAACTGATTAGTTCCATGGAGGAGAGGAACTCAGAAGAATCTCTGAAATTGTTTGACAAAGAGAATGACAGGCCAGAGGCTTTGGATGGGCAGGGGAGAGACCTGTGTAGGGGATCTCTGTGTCTCCAAATACTCCTTCATTCCTCAGTTTTGATGTGGCTCTTGGTTCATATATGAGCTCCCCCCACCTTGCCCAGCTGCCTAAGGCCCCACACCTGAATTGTTGCCCGGCTATACAAGGTGGGTGAGCCAGCTTTAGCACCCAATGCCCAAGAAAGGCCTCCTGCTCAGTATTCCCACCCCACCTTAACTGACTGCAGGACTCTTTCCAATCTCCATCCCCAGGACACCTCCTCACTGCCTAGCTGTATCCAAGTGCCCTGCTGCTACAGGGCACGTGGAAGGCGGTAGCTGGCACCACACAGGAAACAAGAATTAAACCTCAGGGCTCTGTGATCCCCAACCCCACAGAGGCTGGCTCCTGGCCACAGCTGACTCTCCTACCAGGGCTGCCCAGACCTGCAAAGAAGATCCCTGGAGTCATGCCATGAGATGAGGAGTGAGGGACAGTGTGTGGTGTAGGCCCAGAGGGACAGGGGCCAAAGCGCAAGCCCACTCCAAGCACCCCTCATAACCACTTATTTTAGTCGCAAGCTTCATTCCTATGCAATTTGGAAAGGAAGAAGTCCTGGCGCCTAGCTTGGTGCCTGGCAAGTGGCAGGCTCTTGGCAGATGCTTGCGGTGGGCAGGCATTAATGCATGAAATAGCACAAGTCCTGCTCAGGCCTCCTTGAAGAGTAAAAGAGACATGGGGCTGTGCCAAGGGGTGTGCCCTGCTGGAGCCCAGGGCTGCTTCAGCATCCCAGCCCTAGGCCTGCAGGAGAGGACAGCTGGGAAGGGAGGCCACAGAGACACAGCTGCAAAGGCAGCTCCATTTCCAAAGGGGAGGGGAAGAGAGAAGTGACCAACAGCCAGAGCCTAGGCCCAGGGTGGGAGGCTGCAAAGTGGGTGGCCTCTTCTTCCCCAGCTTCCCCAGGGCCGCCTGAAAGCCCCCGCTGAGCTCAGGCACTGCTCATTGGGTCGGGAGGTGAATCAGTCAACAAAATTCACAGGAAAGTCACCTGAGTCACTGCTTCCGATCTGATTTATGGTGCCACCCACCTAAGACCCCCCTGGTCCTTGGCAGGCTTGGTCTCACTATTATTAGTTACAGCAGCCTATCAGGGGCTCTAGTCTCCAAATGCTACGTGCGGGGAGGCATCACTGCCTCCCCCAGGCCCTCTGCGGACACCAGAAAACACAAGACTGCCTACTAGCTGAGGGCAAGGCCTCGGCCTGGGGGTAGATGGAGAAAGCCACCCATGCTGAGGGTGTCCAAGAAGATGGCAAGGCCCGTCCATTGCTGCTCTCATTGGAAACAAAGGAAAGTGGAAGGGGTCTGTTCCTGAGAGAGGGCCTGCCTGGACTGAGGGAGGAGGGGTGAAGGACCAAATATGAAGATATAGCATTGCTCCAGGACTCCAAAACTGTGCTCTGATGTATCTAACTGACTCTACTGGGCCGTCTACCTTGGACGACCATCAGAGTCCCCTACCTACAGGCCTGTAAGGTTCCCACTTCCTCTGGCTGGCTCTGCCCCTCATTTCTCAGTTCTCCCTCCTCCCATCATTATGGGCTCAGTTGGACAATTTCCAGAACTTAGTCTCTCCTCCCAGCCTCTACCCCTTCCGTGGCTGCCAATGGCATGCCAAGGTAGAGAAGTGTTTCAGCTGGCAGGTGCTGGTGCTGTGGGTGGTGCTGAGCTGCTCTCTGGCTCCAGAACTGCCAGGGGCCTGGCAGAGACTCTGGGAGAATGCTCCTGACACAGCTCTGTATCCTATTTGGGGATGAGCACAATGGAGGCTGGGCCATTCCCTTTTGATCCAGTTGCTCACTGCGCACGCATGTGCCTGAAGCTCCTGCACCTGCACAGACTTTCTTTTGTAAGAGGAGAACATGAAGCAAAAGTCAACGTAACCACAACTCGTGTGGCTCTGGGAGCTGGCATCATGTGGGCACAATGCCTCTTTTCCTGAACCTGTGCACAATGTGCTTAGTGTGAGGTTGATAATTAGGAGGAAGGAGACGGACAGATGATGCTGTCTACTGAAATGAGCAGAGGTCGGGTAACACAGTCACATGACTCTGGACAAATTCCTTAACTTCTCCATACTTCAGTGTCCATCTCTGTAAGATCAGAATGAAGTATTATCTGCCTGGGTACTAGCTGAACAGTACTTCTAGTACTGTTCCCCAATCAAAGGAACTAGGGATCCTGGGAGCAGCGGTGATTCTAGGGCTAGGGCAGGCAATATACAAGATAAGCTGTGACCATCTGGGAGTACCAGAAAATGAGAAAGTAATTCAAAACAAAACCAAACAAAAATACCCAACCCACAGTTATGGTGATGTTGGTGGAGAGAACTGAATGGATTGCCCAAGCCAAAGTGGGAAGAATCTGAGTAACAAATAAAGTAGCATCAGATCATAAACAAAGGACAAAATAAATATCCATGAGACCATGTGGATGAAATTGATTACTTCAATAAGCAAATGAGTAAAAAGAGATAAGTCTTCCATGCATAACATTTCCAAATGATTATCTAGATACTCTGCTTTTGAGGAGTGGGGCATAACTCCCCACTTCTTAAAAGTGGCTGTACATAGTGGAGTCAGATTGATAGAATGTACCCTGGCTATGGTGCGCTGCACTGGCCCTTTAATCCTCTGGTTTTCCTCTCCAAAGCACATCAATCCAGTCAAATACCAAGAAGAACATCCATCAAGTTACAATTAAGGAGTATTTCACAAAATATCCTGCCTAGCTTGCCTCATAACTGTCAAAGTCATCAAAAACAAGGAAAATTAAGTAACTGTCACAGCCAAGGGGAGCTTAAATGTAAAGTGATACCCTAGATGGGATCCTGGAACAGAAAAAGAACATTATATTCAAACAGAGGAAATCTGAATAGATCTGAATAAAGTGTGGACTTAATGAAGAATTAACAATTAAGCATCAGTATCAAATCATCGGTTGTGACAAATGTATCATACTAGTCTGTGATGTTAACTCAAGGGAAACTGGGTGTGATGTACACAGGAATTGTACTATCTTTGCAGTATTTTTCTGTAGATCTAAAACTGTTCTAAAATTTAAAAGTTTATTTTAAAAAGATTATCTACCTCACCATGTTGTGAAGATTAAAATGCATGGGAAATACTTAGCACTGTGCCTGACAGGTGGTAAGCTTCAGTAAATGGCAACTTGGTTATCATTAAGTGCCAGAGAGAAGAGAAACCCGGGTGAGCAATGCACTGGAGTTAATAAATACATGAATTATGACTCTAATTTCCAGTTCTGGAGACAGTGCCTTATCAATAATGCGAAAGAGCTGCCCACCTCCTGGAGAGGGCCACCAGTTAGAGTTGCCTAACTTGTATTTCTGTGAAAACCTGCAGGTCAATGGGTGGGGTGGAAATGGCAGTGCCAGCTGATGCAGTCATCATAGACAAGATCAGTGTATTAGCGCTTGTTGATTAGCACAGAGCCAATCAGAGCAAAGGTGTGAAGAGCCATGCCCCCAGGGAAAGCAGCTGCCCCACAGAGCATTCCTAGGTGGAAGGCGCTGGCTTTCCCTGCAGGACTGCCAGGCTGTTGCTGGGAGAAGAGACCATTCATATCAAACAGGTAATAGGCTTCGCCCCAGGGCTGACACCCTGCATCTCTGACTCCATTTTGCCCCCAGGGGGCTCTATCATCCAGACCCAGTCCAGGAAGATCAGTGAAGACCCAGAGGGCAGCTGGTGAGCATTGGGGAAATCCACAGCTTGGTGCAACGAATCCAGAAGCAAGAAATCCAAATCTCCGTGCATTATTTTGCATTCTTGGGGTTGCAAGTGATAGAAATACAAGTGCACCATGTTGGGTGTGGCTGGAAGTGAGATGGGGAAGGGGGCAGTGGGAGCAGTCATTGTAGATCATGAATGATTGGGTCAGGAAGATGGGGGCTGGTTCAAAAGGAAATAAAATGCTAATACCTCCTGGACACTTCGGGAAGGCAGATGAGGGCTGCTTGCGGGAATCCCCCTTTGGAACCAGGACTCCAGGAGTGAAGAAGCTCTGTAGGTTTCTTATATCCGCCCTCCCTGCTTGCTGGCTGTGTCCCTGCGGAGCTGCTTTGCCAGGCAGCTGAACCAAGGCACAGACAGTTCCCAGGCCACCATCACTCCAACTTCACCAACAGAGAAGAAGGAACTACTCACCTCCCTCCTCCAGCCAAGCTTCCATTTAAAATAAACCACAAGGAAGGAATCTGATTAGTTCACCTTGACTCACGTGCTCACCTCGAGGCCAATCAGGTACAAGGAGGCTGGTCATAAAAGCTGGTTGATGTTAGGTCAGTCAAGAGACACAAACCACAACAGTTATTTAAAAAGAGAAAATAGCAAAAATAAATATGCTTAGGTACAGAATTGTTAGTTTGGTAACAGAAAAGGTAAAATGAACTCTCATGCATCTCAGAGCTGGCGGCTGCTGCCTGAAACAGCTACTAACCTGTAACTGTGGGAACAAAGGCAAGAAGTTGGAACAGTTAGCATTTAGAAGTTGGGAGGTTAGGACTAAGGAGGTGGCTCTAGGGTGGAGTGCCGGCCTAGCATGCATGAGGCCCTGGGTTCCATCTCCTGTGTTATCGGGTTGGGGATTAAAAAGAGGAACACAGACTTTTAAAAAGGTGGTACCAGCTGGTGGTTGTCTCTGAGGAGGATACAATGACGCTGATCAACAAGAGTTGGAAAAACTGAAAACTGGATTTAGCTGCCGCCATAGAAATGTACTGCTGCTGGTGGATAAACAAAATGAGGAATAGCCACCCAGTAGGGCGCTATGAGCCAATTAAAAGGAATGCAATTATGACACATGCTAATACATGGATAAACCTCAAAACATTATCAGAGAAGCCAGACACAAGAAGATACAGATGGTATGCTTCCATTTAAATGAAATGTCCTGAGAAGGCAAAATTTTGGAGACGAAAGTAGTTTGGTGGTTGTCTGTGGGGGTGGGGATGGGGGATTGTGAGGTGGTTGCTAATGGGCATGAGGTTTCTTTAAGGGGTGATGGAAATGTTGTGAGATTGTGGTCATGGTTGCACAATCCTGATAACATAGTGACAGTGATTGAATGGTCACACTTAAAATGGTGAATTTGATGGGATATAAATTGAACCTTGGTAAGGTTTTAAAAAAAACCCAAACACAAATAGATTGAAAAACCATATAGTTTCTTCACCATGGTATGTCCAAAAAACGGATGCCCTCTCCCTTACACAACAGCATGAAAGACTTCTGTGGTCTTAAGAGGGTGGGTATTTTTCCATCAGCCAGAAAGCAATTCTGTAAGAGTAGACCCCAGCAGGGTGTCTTCTAATCTAATTCTGAGGCTCTCTACCTGGAAATAGCATCCATCCCACAGGCACAAGGCTTGGTCCCAAGGCAGCCGGTCCCAAGCCCCAGGTTGTCACACCTTGCTTTGACCAACTAGCTCTTCATCAGGGTTCCCATGACCCCCTCTTTGGGCTCAGTTAATTGAGAACTCAGGGAAACACTTAGGTTTACCTGTTTATTATAAAGGGTATTACAAAGGATACAGAGGGTGAAGTACAAGGGAAGACTGTGGCAGGAGGGGCCCAGCTTCCTTTCCTTTGCCAGCTGTGCCTCCCTCCAGGAACCCCCAGGTTCAGCCATCTGGAAGCTCCCAACCCTCTCCTCTTGGGCATATATCAAGACTTCCTTGCATCAGCCGATTGCTAATAGACTGGGGGTGGGGGGTGGGATAGATAGGACTATTTGTTCAAATTCTTCTTGGCCTCTGGGCAGTTTTCCTTCCTCCAGGGCATGGGGCAGGGCCCCTCTGGAATGAGAAAGGTCTTATGACCTACTATCAAACAAGGATAGGTCAGAGAAGTTTCTTTATGGCAGCCCCAAAGACAAAAAAGCAGGGGAAGAGTTTCTGTGACCTGCCTTAGGGAAGAGAAATTCTAGTTTCTATAGCCCTGGGGAGGGAGCTATGGGCCAGGAACTGTGGATAAAAAACAGACAAGCAAAAAATATACCTCATATCCTCCTGCCTTCCCTTCTCTCCTGTGGTTTGTGGGAGATGCAGGATCTGTAACACCTGCTGTGAAAGGGATCGTTCCCCTTACAAAATGCAGATGTTCTTAAAATGGCAGCAAAGGGGTTTATTCCATGCTAAAATATTTATCAAGTGACTCCTCCTACCCGCCAAGCAGTGTGATACCTCTAGGCATTTCTAAAGCACCCGGTCCCCAGGCTGCAGAAAACATCTGCAGTTGAGGGAAGGAAGGTAATCTAGATAAGGAAAATTCCTGAATTTAGGGAGAGGAAACTAGAGAGACAGAAGTTGACCCCTGGTTGCCAAGGCCAGCGGCGACCGGGACATCTACGTGCAGATTCGTAGTATGGAAATATAACTCACTAAAAACATTTTTTTAAAGTACTACAAAAGGAAGTTTTTATGGTCAGGAGTGGATGAGGGAAGGACCTTCCCTGAGGATAGGCCCTCTGCAGAGGCCATTAAAGATTTGTACAGTTGGATGGTCACACCCAGCTGGTGCCAGAGCTGCCTCTGCCTTCGAGAGAGGGGCATGGTCTATGGGGTGGGCCATAGACTTTCATCTTGCCTGCTTTGTCAGCCAGCAGGCCATCCTGTGTGTGACGTCCCACTGTCCTGCCGGTCGTCTCCCCCGACTCCTCTGTGTGGCCGGGAGGGCCTGAGGACTTTGGAGTACCCTGGAGCAGCCTGCACAGAGCCAGGTCCTCGGCTTCATTTCTCTTTGCAGCCTGAGGTACATTGAGAAGTGGGATAAGGGACTGTGGCTGTGCACGCCTCCCCAGCTTGACCGCAGTTCTGCAAAGAGACTACTGTGTTATAGTTCAGCTATTAATAAAGTGTTGTATTGATTCCTATTCTGCACTTGTTACTTCTCTCTGTGTAAAAATTAGGACAGTTTTAGAGCATTTTTGGTCTCTTGCCAAGACAAAACACCATCCAAGCCCAGCTGCATTTCCTTGGAGTTCCAGCTTGACTTACTGGCATGTTTAACTGCAGGTGTTCAAGTTCAGACAGTGGGCTGCATCAGTGAGGCCGAAGACTTAACAGGATTGGGTGTTGTTGACTAGACCAGTGCTTTTCACACTTTCGTGTGCACTTGCATAACTTGGGACATCTCTAATGCAGGTTCGGATTTAGGATGTTGGGGGTACCCTTGATCTTGCATGTGTAATACAAGCTCCATGTAGAGGTGTTCCTGCTTCTGGTCCATGGACCACAGGTTTGAATTTCTTGCATTTAGAATTCCTCTGTTCTAGGTAGGGAGCCTCTACTGCTGCTTCTGGAGCATGTAGCTGCAAGGGCAGGGACAGGCCTTTTCCTAGCAGGAGAGATCATGGGTACCACTGGGCTCTCTGGTCCACACCAAGAGACTTTCGGCTTCTCCATCCAGTTCAGGCTCCATGTCCTGCAAGGGCAGCAGCTGCCCCCATTCCCTGAACAGGGAAAATGATGAGTTGTTGATTAAGTAGGAAGGGACGTGCTCCCGCTGAGATCAGCCCTGAGGACTCCCTTAGTGGAGAGAAGACACGCACCATATGCCCTCTGCTCAGAACCGTTGAGGCCCAATGCCTGCAGGTGGTAGACGGGCCCTGGAGTGCTGCCAATAACAGACAAGACAGAATTTGCTGTCAAACACAGAAAGAGTCAGCCCTGGACTCCAGTGGCTCTTCTTTGAGTCAGAGAACATGTGCTTAGAATCACTAGGTGGCATGAACACAAAGACGATGGAGATGTGGTCTTATCTTTGGGTGGCCACTTCCCTAGGACAGCATGGGAACAGTAAATGACCTGTGGTCCATGGCGCGGTGGAAGGCAGTCCCAAATACAGAGAGCAGCTGCTTAGGAGAAGGGAGATCACATGAAATAACGTGAGTAGGGAGAAGCGGCTCCCTTGGAGGGATGGCAGTAAAGCTTTGTCTCCAAGGATGAGCAGGGCTGTGGTGGGTGGAGGCGAGCACAGACAGAATCAAGTCTGTGTAGGGGAAATGTGCAAAGGGGAAGTCAAGAGCATGTCTGCAGAATGGATAGACTGTATCCTAGTCCCCCTCATCTCCATGAGGGACCATTTCAAGACCTTCAGTAGATGCCTAAAACCACACATAGTATCAAGCTCTGTATACCGGTTTTCCCTGTACATATGTACTTATGACAAAGTTTAATTCATAAATTAGGCACAATAAGAGATTAAAAAGGCCTGATAATTGATAACAAAATAGGACAATTATAACAATAGACTGCTATAAAATTGCCAGTGTAACTGCTCTTGCACTTTGGGGCCATTAGTAAGTAAAATAAAGTTTCCTTGAATACAAGCACTGTTGACAGTGTAACAGCTGCTCTGATAATTGAGACAGTTACTAAGTGACTAAGGAGCAGGTAGTGTTTACAGGGTACACACACTGGACGAAGGGCTGATGCACACCCTTGATGGGACAGTGTGAGATTCCATCATGCTATGAAGAATGGCTTAAAAGTCATGAATTGTTTATTTCTCAAATATTCCCACTTAGTATTTTCAGTTTACAGTTAACAGCAGGTAACTGAAATCACAAAAAGCAAAACTGAACGGGGCCAGGGGCAACTGCGTATGCATCTGGTGAGTCAACAGAGTTGTATAATACTGTCCGCGAGTATTTGTTATGTGGTAGACACTTGGTAAACCCTAGAGGGGCTACAGGAAATGACAGAAAAGCAAATACTCTTCAAATGATAACACATTTGGGCATAAAATATCCAGACATCACCAGAAGAAAGGGCTGTGAGGAGTATCTAGAGAAGTCTATGTGTTAGAGAAGAGACACATTTCTTTGCACCCTGTCTTTGGACAATGTGAGTACCTAGGTAGTAGGCAGAGTATCTGGTAACCAGGACCCGGCCTTCTGGTAAGGACAGTAGGGCTTAATGACAGAACTGGGGAGTCTGGCCCTGTCATTGGCGTTCTGCCTCCACTTCAGTGACTTCTCCTCTCCCTGCCTGACGCTGAAGGATCTGTTCAGGGTCCCGGGGCTCTGAGGTTGTGCCCCTGACCAGCTGCTCTGGTGGTCTTATCTGACAAATATTAAGAAAAAACTACCCCAAACCTGGAAAGAAGGCCAAGGGGATGTTCACATGTCCTTTCAGTGTTGTGCTGAAATACTGTTAAACAGCCTTGCCCAAAGATAATTAATCCTCTCAGAGAAGGCTCTGTTGTTTGACTAGGCTATTTATTATTAATTAAGGGCCCAGACTCTGTGAAATTATGTTAGCTTGTAAAGTTGTATAGAAGCAAATAGTGCCTGTCCAGTAAAAAGGTAACATCAAACATTAGGTTTAATTGCTGTCTAGGACAACAACCTGTTTTGTATCTGGTCTGCATATATAATATACTTTCTTTAACAAAACTATATAAGCTCCAATGTCTCAAATTATTTATTATTTTTTTTGTACCAGGGATTGAAACCAGGGGTGCTTAATCACTGAGCCACATCCCCAGCCCTTTTTATTTTTTGAGACAGGGTCTCACTAAGTTGCTGAGGCTGGCTTTGAACTTGCGATCCTCCTGCCTCAGCCTCCTCTCTAGTCACTGGGATTACAGGTGTGCACCACTACACCCAGCTCAAAAGATTTTTGAACCAGCCTCTTTTATTGTTTTCCCCATTAATGAATGAGTTGAATGAAGTTTTCAACATAGGTGCATTCTATGTTTGAAAGAAAGTCATGCTTTTGACCTTTGAACATTATACTTCCCTGGTTAAAAATTAGCATGTCTATGTATTATGAGAGACAGAAATGTGACTTGCTATTGCATAATAGCATTAGAACTTTCTGATGGGCTAAGACAGTCATTACCAAATTCTGTCAACAAAAAGACCCAGAGGACCGGAGAGAAAAATCCATCAGAAGGAAGGGCTCCTGTGGATCAATTTGGCATGTTCCTAAATAAGGTTGGGATTGACTGGTAATGTGTGGCTTAAGCTAGGATCCTCACAGACTGGGGGACCTTGGCATGACAATCAAGCTCAGGAAACAACAAAATATTCGAAAGTCACATTAAAAAGGCAGCAACTTTAGGCCCCACATGCAGATGCTGGGACCAAGTGGGGTATCAACCCTACAGGGCAGGGACAGCACATCAGGCTGTGTGGAAGCAGTTTTCATCGAGGCACCCTGTGGCAGCAATGACAACTGAAACCAAGGTCCTGTTAAAGAGTCCTGCTCAGACATTCCCACCACAGTCTCTCTTCCTGACTTCTAGAGTGAGGCCCAACATGCGCACCCCAAGCTGGCTATCCAGGTCATGCCAACTAGATTTACGTGAAGCCATGATTTCCTTTCCAATAAGAATCCCTCAGCCTAAAAGCAGAAACTAGGAAGGGTCTGTCCTGGAGCTGCAGGCAAGCATGGAATGAACTACCTCCCAACCCACCAGGGAGGAGAGAGGAAAGCCTCAAAGCACTCGAGAGCCACCGTGTCACGTGCAGACCATGGAGGCCATGGGGCATAGGTGCCCCACAAAACGTGCCAACCCATGATCAGTGGTATAACATAATAACCATTGTCTGTGGGTCGATGCGTGCCTCTGCCAATCTAACTGGACTCTGCTTCACGCTGTGGCCTCTGAGGTGACTCTGCTCCCTGCTGCAGCAGACATGTGGTCAGCTGGGCTCTCTGCTTCACCCTGTGCTAAGTCAGGTAACCAGGATGAAGAAAGCTACCGATGCAAAGGGAAAGTGGAAGCATAGGAGGCCTCGTGACGCATCACTACTTCCACATATAGCACTGGCCAGAGGAAGTCTCATAGGAAGGTCAAGATCAAGCAGGAGGCAACTTGCCTATAAGGAGGCCACCACCAGGGTGTGGATTGAGGCCAGTCATTCATGTGAGAAGAGGAAGGGCCCATCTAGTCCTGGTGCTTATGGCTTCTGGGAGCCCCACCTTCTGGGTGCCTGCCTTTTCTAGCTTCTAGGGCACACCTCCACATCCTCAGCCTCCGGGGGATCTGAGCTCAGTTACCCGAGTGAAGCGCAAAAAGTGCCATCTTCTCACTCTCCTGTTTTCTTGCCCTTCCCTTCTCTGGTGAGCATTTTAATCATTTCAGCTCCCTTCCCCACAGCCCATTAACATGGTTCTTGTTCCACCTCACTGCAGTGGAAGTTTCAGATCAGTTTAATTACCGTGTTGGCATGCTGGGACCCCACCAAGTGTCGAGTGGATCTTAATGCAGGCTCCGTGTTTCCTGGGACGATGTCAACAGTTATCCAATAAGACTTCTTGCTGCTGCGACTGCCAGCTCTTGAGGGATGGAGAAGAAATCTAATGACTAAACTATGGACCATGATTTGGGGACCACAGGACACAGAGATAATGGGATCAAATGACCGCAGTCATTATTTATTGAATGAGAACCCCAATTATGTGTTAGGCACATGCTAGGTGCTTACACACACAGAGTAGGGATAGTATCATCTCCAAAACAGGGGCAGGTTGTTCTAAGGAAGCCCTCTGGACCTTGGGAGCAAGATGGCTTCCACTGGAGGTGGGGTTAAGGGAGTGGGCCTTGACCAGAATTCAGGAAGCTGGAAAGGGTTGGGAATTTCTGGATGTAGCCTAGGTTAGACATTCTTTCAGACCTCCCAAAATGGACTGTGTGCATGTGGGGTGTGTGTGTGTGTGTGTGTGTGTAAGAGACATAGAGAAATTAAGAAGTCCAAAAGCTGAGTAGAGGACACTCCCCAGCCTTGGCACCTATGACCAGAGGCCCCAGCCAAGATCATGCCCATGGATGTCAGTGGAATGTGGAGTTGGGCATACTCTGCAGTCAGGGCTACACCTTCTCCATCCTCATCCCTAAAGGGGATGAGGGCCAGCATGGACAGGTCATGCAAGGTCATCAGGAGGCCTCCCCTTCAGTGAGGTGGGTGCCTAGTTCTCAAGTCCACAAGAGAGGAGGCTGGTGCTAGAGCACCTTGAGTTCTAGCTGTGACCCTGCAGAGCAGCAATGCCCCAGATTCCCACCCCACAGCAGACTGGTGACATGCTTTCCACAAGGAAGTTAGAAGCAGGACCTGATGCTTTACACTGATTTTGCTCTAAGATTCTGCTTAAGTGGGCTGGGTGCTCTGGCACATGCCTGTAATCCAGCGACTCGGAAGTCCAAAGCAGGGTGATCACCAGTTTGAGGTCAGCCTGGGCAACTTGGCAAGACCCTGTCCAAAAATAAATAGGGCTGAGGAGGTAGCTCGGGGTAGAGTACTCTTGGGTTCAATCCCCAGTATTTCCTCTCCCCACACAAAGACTCTGCTTAAGTGGATTTCTTAGGGAGGGATACGCAGGAGAGGAGGTCTAATGTCATAAAAATGTTGTGGGTGCTCAAGTTATTATTATCATTATTAATTTTAATAGCAAATAAGCCATGTCCCTATGAACATTCCACACTGGAGACACAGGGCACACAGTGGAGCATATCTTCTGCCTAAACCCTCACAGCCTTAGGAAACAGGCATTAATTATACTCCCACTTTACAGATAAGGAACCCAGGGCTTCAAAGGGCAAAGTAAATTACCCAGGCTGCCTCCCTTTGATTCTACAAGGAGCTTTCAATCTTTCTCCTCCTTGTTCTAATTCTCTGGAGTTCTATTCAATCTTCACTTAGCAAGAGCAAGTGTTGTGCTTGAATAAGGCAGGGCCGTGGGGTGGGCAAAGAAATGAGCCTGGGGGAGGCAGTTGGGCTGGCAGAGGTGACCGGCAGCCTGAGCCCTGCCGTGTGGCACCCCAGGTTTAAATCATGGTTATGCAGAGCTCTAAGGAAGGGATAACTCCAAAGGGCTGGGGAGGAGGAAAACAGTAAGAGCCTGGACTGTGTGTGAGTCCCAGGTACGTGTGAACTTCACCTGTACTACCAGGCTTGGCATTACAGTTAAAACAAACACGTGAATATGTGCTCATCAAAACCCAAACACTGCAAAGGTAGGCACAACAAGGTGAACTGCCTTTGACACATCCCCCCTCTCTACTCCCAGCAAATCCCCTGTTCTCCTCATAGGCGCCTTTCTCCCCCCATGACAGATTGGTATGTGGGCTTCCAGACCCTTCCACACAGCTGCAGTTATAAGATAATAACAGGCTATTTTAGTGATCTGTGCCCACTAGGTGCCAAATGATATTTTGACTTTGCTCACAGGCACAGAGTCACATTTTTCTTTGTTAACGCATACATGAGAACACAATCTATCTTTTTTAAAAAACTACCTTTTTGCTTAATATGTTTTTGAAACTTTCCACATCATACTTGGGAATTTGCCTCCTTTTTCTAGAAATTAATTTTATATTTTCAAAAGTAGTGCATATATCGGGTGTGAATTTCAGTGAGAAGAATGTGAAATGGAAGGTGAAGTTTCCTGCCTGTTCATTCCATTTATCTCTGAAGCATATGCTTCCGTGCATTACCTAGGCACCTCATTTATATATACATAAAATTTGCTTACTTAAATATTCACAACCCCACTTTCTTATATCACATATCTTGGCATCTTACTTTGTTACAAATAAATATTCTCTGTTCATTTTAGCTACTGTATAATATTCCACTGAGCAAACGTATCATGCTTTATTCTATTAGCCCCCGACTGGTGAGTGTCATTCAGACTATCATTAGGATTTTTTCAATTACAAAAAATGGTGTAGGGAACACCCCTACATCTATATCTATGCCTATCTTTATGAATTTTGTATCAGAGACTCTGTTGATCCACCTTTTCTGATTTTTCAGACACATTCCTAAATCTTAATAGTACACACTTTTCAGAACAAAGACTCTGTCGAGGCATTCCATGTAACTAAGTTCTAGTCAATGGGACTCAGCAACTCTGGGATTATGGCCTTAAAGGGAAGGAGTGTGTCCCTAGCTGTTTTCCCAGTTGGCCCTGGCTGGAACTGGATGTAGCAGGGGCTCTCTAGCAGTTTGCAATGAGGGTACCATTGTATGAGAGCAGCATCAAAAACTGGGCTCCCAACACCATGGAATAACACCCTCCCACACACCAGCCAGGCTTAATCAGGCAAAAACCTTCCAGAAAGAAACAAACCTCTATTGTGTTTAAGCCATTGTTATTTGGGGACTCAATTATAGCAATCAATCCAATAGCCTAATTAAAATTAATATTTTCAATTTTTATGATGACCCCACCTTTTTCATCACTCAGCCCTGAACACGAGCTGCTTCCCCTGATCCTCATCCCTGTTACCTCAGGGCTCCCTTCCCACTCCCTTAGGTTTAACCAACTCCTCATGTTAAATTTACCACTAAAATCTCTCATGTTGCTTCTGTGCTGAAGGTGGGAAGTGGCTGTGAGCATGTCCCCATTGAATGTGTCCCTCCTACCCACAATACTGCCTGGGGTGCATACGGTCATTCTAAGATATGAAAAGAATACCCTATGTTAGGCTGCCTTCCCCATAGCACATTCAGTTTGTCCCTTCAACTCTTCCTGTCAAGGAAAAAGCAGGGCAGTTTGCCATTTGACTGGCAGGAAATTGAGTCCCTGAGAGGAACTGACTGGTGGGCCTCAGACACACTCAGAGCCTTCCTGGGCTCCTCCTGGCTCTTGTGAGAAATACCAGATTAGACTCCTGTGCAGCCTCTGGTGGGATTCAGGGAAACAGTGGAAAGACAGTGGGTCCCTGGCAGCCTCAGGCTCTGTGTTCACAGACTCTACCACCGACTGTGGCTGGAGAATATCTGAGGGTGGGAAGAATCACATTTGTGCTGAACACGTACAGCCTTTAGTCCTGGTCAGTATTCCCTAAATAGATGTCTTACAGCCATTTAAATAGTGTTTACATTATCTTAGCTGTCATAAGTAATCTAGAGGTAATTTAAAGTATATGGGAATATGTGTTGGTTTTATGCAAATAGTACACCATTTTATATAAGGGACACGAGCATCTAAGAATTTGGGTACCCTGGGGGTCCTTGGAACCAGTCCTCACAGACACTGAGGGACAATGGTAAGCACTTTGTATAACACTGATTCTTCAAGACTCGAGATATTTCAATGGATGATCTAATTGATTTTAAGTTTTATGATCTCAAGGTCCATGTTTACATTTGCTAGGGGAAAGAGCTTAAATGGGGCAAAAATAATTAGGTAGAGAGTCAAGCCACAAATGGCGAGTGGCCAGGCGACCTACCAGTGGGTAGACTCGATTCAAACAGGGTCCATGAATCTTTGACTCATTTTTTTTCATTCCTCACTCAATTCTAGAGAGATATGTCTTGAGAGTGACAGTCCCCACTTCCCTAGCTCCCTCTTCAAAACACTCACCCACACTCGGCTTCTCCCTGTGTGGACTGAGCCACTGCTGCCATCTGGTGGCAGGATCTGTCAGGAACACTAGAAAAGCAAGTCACTTCTATTAGCATGGTTTTTTTTGTTTGTTTGTTTTTGTTTGTTTTTTTTTTTTTTTGGCAGAGATTTGGGAATTTCCTGATTCTGAGGCTGTCATCATTTTCTTTGGGAACAGAAGGAAAAGTCACTACTGAGCACACGATCACCAGACGTGAGGTTGGAAGCACTGTCCCCGCCATGGCTTCGCACAACAGTCCATCATAGTTTAGATCTCTAGTCCTCCTGGGCAGCCCAATTCAGTCATGGGGCCATATGTGGAGGATTTTGTGTGTGTGTGTATGAGAGAGAGAGAGAGAGAGAGAGAGAGAGAGAGAGAGAGAGAGAGAGAGAGAGGGAGGGAGGGAGAGAGAGAGAGTGAGTTTCCTTGTTGATAAGGGGCAGGAACAGAAGATGTTACAAAAACCAGTACCGTCCTTCACACTCCTCCAGGCCCTCCTATCCTTCCTTCTGATCCAAGGATTTAGGTGTCTCTTGAAAAAGGAAAACTGAGCTCCAAAGCGAACCAAAAGCCCCCTGGTGGCCCAGGCTTGACTCCTCAGTCTAACATCCCCACTTCACCCTGCAGCATTCTGAGATCTGTCTTGATAAATGGTTTCCAACTGTGAGCTCCTAAAGTCAAGGCCCTTTCATGCCCGTAACCTGCATCTAACTTAGGACTGAGCACAGAGAATGTAGAAAGTGCTCCTTGGTCAGGACATCCTGTAAGTTCTTCTTCTAGAAATCATTCTTTCCTCTGCGGCTTTCCTTTCTATTCCCAGTGCCAATGTGAAGGATGCTGTGCCACCTGGATTTCCCTTCAACAATGAGATAAATGCTCATTGCCTTGACAGCACAATGCTATGTACCTCCCCAGGAACTGCCTTCCAGCCAAAGGGAGCCAGATTACTGAGGGTGAAGTCTCCTGGGGCCAGTTCTTACCCAGAAATGTGTCCATACTGGCCAGCACGGCACTAGCCCCTGCATCTCAACCCAAGACAACTGAGAAGACTCATGAGAGACCCAGAACTGCTGTGGGATTGGAGGCGGCGTGGACTGCCTTTGCATCACAGTTCAACTTCTCCCTCTCCCCAGGAGTGCTTCTTCATCCTCACAGAGTGAGGGCTATGCAAGCACCGGAGAAAGACCATAAAGGTTAAAGGCAACTACTCCCCCATTTAAAGCAAAGTGTCAGAAGCAGATAGCATATAAAGAGATTCCCATCTCTTCAGACAGAGGGCAGAAGCCACTGAGGCTCTGAAGGGAGTGGAGCTCTGAAGGAGACAGAGCTCTTAACGTAGGCAAGTCTGCTATGCCAAGGCCAGGACCCCACACAGGAAGCAAGGACTTGAAACTTAAGATGGGGGTTATAATCTGGAGCCTCCTGTGAGATTCCCTGACACCTTTGTGTCAGTTCAACTTGATGCATTTGAAAACTTAGAAACCCCAAAGCCCTGGGATATGGGCTTATATATGTGGCTCACTTGCTGTGCTCAAAGACAAAAGCTGCTCAGCCCCTTATTGTCTATTCTCACCTCCCTCTCCCAGCTGCCTGGCCAAAACTAAGGTCAAGTCACAACATGACTTGGCCAGGAAAGTGCAGGATCCCCTAGTGGAGAAGGGGACCCCATAAATTGTAAAGCTGTGAGACCTAACCAGTGTGTACTGGCAGAAATAGGGAGATGACATATGGGACTGGATCTGGAGGGTGCTGAATCAAGAGAAATAGAATGTGAACTTGGACAACAGAGTTTATCGGTATTAAGGACACTTACATGAAACAAGAACGATATCCTTGAGAAACCCCTGAAAGATGGTGACTACGCTGCTAGGTTCGTTCCTAAACGCTTGGAAAAAAGCAACAGCCTACAGGAAGGAAGTAGAAATGCCAAAACTGTCACAGGAAGAAATGGAGAAAGGGATCCAAGGCCCAGACAAGTGGTCTGCATACTGCCTACAGTCAGGAACCCCATCAGCCAACTTTGTTCCATGGGAGGGAGAGCCACAGAAGACACCCTGTTTATCCAGGTGTTAAGAAATGTGTTGAGGTGCAAGCTCAGCGGCCTCTGGAGGCCAGGGCTGAGGCTAGCACATACTGTTACTGAACTGGCTCCTCTTATACCCATGGGGATGTGTGACATCAGAAATAAGGTCTATGCAATTCCTGTAATAAGAGACTATGTCAGAGTGGCAGCCAGGGGAGCCCGACCCAGAGAGAAGGTGGAACTAGGTAACAGGACATAGCACTCTGAAGGGCAAAACGGATAGACAGGCAGCTAGCAAGGGTAACACCCAATCTGGACAACCTAGGAGGCTATGGGAAGCAGTCCAGTAAAGGGCTATGATCTAGTTGGTCAACCATGTTGACCTGTGAAAAATTTCCCCACTTCCAGCCAAGATGGTAAATCCCCGATACCATATCCCGTAGGGAACAGACAAGACACAAAGGAGAGGAGTGGTGGGCCCAGTAGTCCCAATCAATTTCTCAGTCAGGCTCCTATAAAAGACAGAAGTGGTATCTTTGCTAGACAGATGAATGCTGCTTGAGGTACATGGTATACAGCCACTACGGCAAGTGTGTTCTGACCTGCCGCTACGGAAAATGAGGACCAGAGTGGTTTGTGTTCCCATGAACAGAGTTATGTTAACTCAGTGGCTTTGTCAAAATATCTATAAAAAACTCTATACGGTGGAGGACGTGGGCCTTGTGGAACGCAGTAGAACTTTACAATGGCCCACTACACCGATGACGTCAATCAGCCTGAATGAGCAGTAAGTGGGACATCTAGTGGGAGATAAATCCTACAAAGATTCAGGAGCCTGCTGGGACATCCCTTTTTTAAAAAAGGACTCAATTTTTTTTCCCCAGTTGCTAAAAAGGAATAATGCCCCAGATACCAACTTGGGTTCTGAGAGCAGCATAGTCCATTCATGGGACTACTGCTCTGACCCCCTAGCCAAGTCACATGGAAACGCTACCAGCTTTGAGAAGGGCCCAGAGTAGATAATGAATGGCCCAGTGGTCAGTCCAGGATGTGGTGTAAGCGGACTTACTACTCAGCCCAAACAACCTGGTAGATCTTATGACATTAAAATCATCTCTGAGGGAAAAACCACCGTATAGAGTTTTTGGAGTAATTAGAGAATCACAACGTAAAGCCCATAGGCTTCTGGAGCAAGGCCATGGCGTCTGCACAGGGAAAAACATGCCAGCTTAAAAAGCACCTGCTTTGCTATGGGCCTGAGTAGAGTGTGATCACACCACTCATCAGTCGCCAAGCTGTAAGTCTGAGTGGGCCTACCAGCAATCTGTCCTAAGAAGAAAGTGGCAGACGGGATATTGGGCATGAGCAGGGACACAGGTATAAGCAGACTATATGAGCCAGCAGTCCAGGCTCTCTGTCATGCCTTTCACTACTGTCCCCAAAGTGCCTTCCCTCAGATCACACCTGAGCCAAGCATGGGAGGAGAGAACACCTTATTACAACTGACAGAGAAGGAAAAAAGCCAAGTTTGGTTCACAGATGGATTGGTCTAATACATGGATGCAAAGCTAGAAATGAACCGCTGCTGCAATACAGCCCCAGCCAGCCAGCCCTTTCAAATAGGAGTGAGGGGAAACCTAGGCAAGACACAAATCAGGCTATCCAGTCCTCCCCTTTGCACTGAAAAAGAACAGGCCAGAAAAAAACAGAGGCTCTGTGGAATAGCAAATGGTTGCTTGGTCAGAGGCAGAAAAATTGTAAGACTTGGGCCGGGCGTGGTGGCACACGCCTGTAATCCTAGCAGCTCAGGAGGCTGAGACAGGAGGATAGTGAGTTCAAAGTCAGAGTCAGCAACTCAGTGAGGCCCTAAGTCACTCAGTGAGTCTCTGTCTCAAAATAACAACAAAAAAGGGCTGGGGATGTGGCTCAGTGGTTAAGCGCCCTGGATTCACTCCCCAGTTCAAAAAAATAGAGTAAGGCTCAGGACAAGGGTGGAAGGACATGGTCTGTGGGAGTGAGCATGGTGGGTAAAGACCTTTGAGTGCATGCAAAGCCCACCAGGAAGCATCCACCGTGGAAAAGGAAGTCATCAACCACATAGCTGGCCACTCCTACGGAACAGAGTATCTGGTGATGTCCTCTGAACTTCAAGATAAAGGGACTTTCCAAGGCTTACAACTAGTAAAATCCACACCTGTGGTCAAGATCTTCTCTCCCAGTCACAGGAGAGGATAATGGTGGGTTTCCATAGCTGGCATTTCTTCCTTCTCCTCCTCCTCCATGGCTCAACTCACCTGTGCATTTCCTTTCTAGCCTGAACTTCAAAGGATAACCTAATACAGGTTGAGAAAGAGACGCTAATGAGGGACATGTTGGAACTTGAAGCAAATGATTTTCTAGTTTCCAGAAAAAAAGATGTGATCCAAGTGAAGCTAGAGTTTTTTGTTTGTTTTTTGCTTTTGGTCTCCTGTCCTCCAGCCACCTTTTCAAAGGGGAAGGTCTAGGATCACACAAAAGGAATCAGAAACCTGTGGAGTGGATGCTTTTTCAATAGTTAAACCATTTCACTTCTCCAAACACCCATCCCATCCAGCCCAGAAAAAAGATAAAATTTCTCTTAGTGTTTACTGAAGCACATTCAGTATATAGGTTATCATGGGGGATTTTATTTCATTTAGAATGAATCAAAAGGTTAAGTTCAGGGCTGGAAAAATGTGTGCATTGGCTGCTTCTTGTCTTGCTATTGCTGTGTTACATTTCCTCAGGGTGTTAAGTCTGATACAGAGGGGAGTTAAAAAGGAACTCAGGCCGGAAAAATCACTGCTTAGGAAAGAGAACATGGAAAAATCCACCGCGTGGAGAACACTGGTTTCTGAATCACAAGTCATCTAATCAGAGCCTGCAGGACTACAAAACATTAATGAGATCCTGTGCATCTTTCACTGGTTTAGACATTATACATTTTTTCATTTTTCTTTTTCTTTTTTAACCAGGGATTAAACCCAGGGGCACTCTACCACTGAGCCACACCTCCAGCCCTTTTACTTCGAAACAGGATCTTGCTAAATTGCTCAGAGCCTTGCTAAGTTGTTGAGGCTGGCTTTGAACCTGAGAGCCTCTTGCCTTAGCCTCCTGAGCCACTGAGATTACAGGTATGACTCTCTTCCCCTGCTAGATGTGATAATTGTTTTATCTGAGGTATCTGGTGTACCTTTATATCTTTTGGACTAGATGAGACAGAAATTTCAAAATAGCTGGCATACTCACACCCACTTCTAAGGCTATTATTCCCATTTCCCATGAGTTCCTGATATCTAAGTGGAAGGGATATATACCATGAAATCCTCTGCCCTCCCTTCACTACCTCCAACCTTCTCCATCATGGCTGGGTACAATCTGTAAATTAGTGAGCAACAAAGCTATGGCTGAACCCGAGATGAAAGCATTCAAGAATATAAAGAATCTAAAAACCACAACAAAATTGAATTAACTGATGCAGTTGGTATAGAAGCTTTCAATAATTGCAGAATGCACATTTCCCCCCCACATGCTCACTCTAATGTTAACATTGACAATATAATGACAATATAATGTTAATATGTTCAATTGACAATATCCTGAGCCACATAGCAAGGGTAAACAAATTTCAAAGCATTAATGTAAAATTTCTCTAACTACAGGTAAGTAATAACTAGAAAATCACCAAATACTTGGAAATCAACCATTAGACAATGTGTCAAAAAAATCATAAAAAAATACAACTTACCAAAACCTGTCTGACCCAGCTAAAGCTCATCCTTACAACTTATAGCCTTCAAATGCATTCAACAGAAAAGAACAGACCAAAAACAAAAGAAATATCCATCTCAAGAAATTAGAAAAACAGTAAACAAGAAAGAACATAAATATAGAATTGAATAAAATAAAATAGAAATGATAAATTGGTTAACCAAAGTTTATTTCTTTGATAAGACAATTTCTTGCTGAGCCTACTCAAGGAAGAGAAGGCAAAAGTCATCAGTATAAAGAATGAAAAGGGAGACATCCCTACAGATATTGTGGACAATGCAAACGTGAAAGGATATTATGAGTTACTGTATACCAATAATTTTCAAAATGAAAATGAGACATATTGCTATAAGACTGACTCATGGTATCGTCTGCAGATGCCTAGGGGTGCCTAAGACCCTCTTAAGTAATGAGTGAGGTCAAATACTATGAGGTTAAATACTATGAACACATCATCTGCCTTTTTATTAAGTCATTTGCATTTGCAATGATCGTGCAAAACAGTGGTAAATGGCTTGTGCTTTAGTAGGAATCAGGGAAATTACATTGAACTATACTATGGGTAGAGTATCCCTCATCCAAAATGCTCAGGATGAGTGTTTGAGATCATGGATTTTTTCTTTTAAAAATTTTGGAATATCTGCATAGGATTTTCAGGTTGAGCATCCCTAGTCCCAATACCCTGTTGAACAACCATGGGGATTGCAGATTTTCAGCTTAGAGATGTCTAACCTAAAGTAGCTATGATATTCTTTATCACCATGCACTCACAGGGATGAAAATCAGTTTCACTTCAGAATGTCCTTGATGAGGCCTGGTAAGGTGATGCACACCTATAATGCCAGGCAAGATTGCAAATTTGTGGCTCGTCTCAGCAATGTAGAAAGATTGTGCCTCAAAATAAAAAAGAAAAAGGGCTGGGGCTATAGCTCACAGGTAGAGAGAACATCCCTGGGTTCAATCCTCAGTCCCCCCTCCCCCCAAAAAAAGTCCTGATGAATTGGTAAAATAATTAATTTTATTAAATCTTTATTAAATGTCTAATCTTGCCTTTGTTGCCATTTCTAAAAATCCATTTGTGTATAAAAAAGAGGGGAGCTGGGCATGCCCATGCCTGTAGTCCCAGCCTCTTGGGCATCTGAGGCAGGAGGACCACTTCAGCCCAATAATTCCAGGTCTTTTTTTTTCCCCCTTTTGCTGTACTGGGAATCAAACCCATCCCATGCCTCATGCCTGGTAGGCAAGAGCTCTACCACAGAGGACACAGATATAAAGCCCCGGTAGAGTACTGGGTGTGGTGGTGCACTCCTATAATCCTAGGGACTTGGGAGACTGAGGCAGGGGGATCACAAGTTCGAAGTCAGCTACCTGGTAGATCAAAAAGTTGAAGGTAAACACAAGATCCATAGTGACGTGCCTTCAACTCGGCGTGTTTATACTTCAACTAGGAATTGTGCATCACTTTGGCATTCTTTTCTTCTGTATCAAGTTTCAGAGGCTCAGTCCATGGTGGGCAGACTCCATAGCTCTGGGCCAGAGGGGAGGCAGAACATCATGGTGGAAAAGTATGGTGGAGAAAGTGGCTTAAGACACAGCAACCAGGAAGCAGAGGGCACCAAGTTAATTATTTTTGAACTAAAAATGTTAACACATGAGCTGGATCCTTAGCATCAGATAAGAATAAATAGACTGGGGGTCAGCGGTAGAGCACTCGCCTCTCATGTGTGGGGCCCTAGGTCTATCCTCAGCACCACATAAATAAACAAAGGTATTGCATCTATCTACAACCAAAATAAAATATTTTAAATAAATAAAGGTATAAAAATTTTTTAAAAATGTTAAGACATAATGAGTTCATTATGGATTAACTTACTTAGAAACAACAGGATCTTTAAATTTCTTGGTTTAATTTCTAATGTAATAAACAACAGTAAGTATAAATGAATGCTCTTTGAGGGTCCTCAGTAACTTTTTTTTAAGCAAAAAGGAATTCTGACACCAAAAAGGACCAGAACTGCAGTCCTAGAAAAACTCAACTGACTTAAAAAAAAAAAAAAGAAAAAGAAAAGAAATAGAAAATGTAAAAAGTTCTTAAAGAAACTGAATCTAGGGCTGGGGTTGTGGCTCAGTGGTAGAGTGCTCGTCTAGCACGGGCGAGGCCCTGGGTTCAATCCCCAAAACCACATAAAAATAAATAAATAAATATATTTTTTAAAAAAAGAAACTGAATCTATAATAAAGACTTCTGAAGGTAATTCCAGGTTCCTTTTCATTGGTGAATTTCCCTCCCCCAATTATTCAAGGAAGTAAATAATTTACACAGAAATACCTAAGTATGCTGAGACATAAGGCAGCCCTCGACGAAAATAAGGCAAATGTTGGAACTTATGTCCACTTTGGTTTCTGTTGACTTTCTGTTCTGAGTCTGCCTCTGATGCATTCTAAAAGAAAACCTCATTTCTTAGGTGGCCTGTGTTTTAAAAAAAATACTCAAGTCCTGGGAAGCTATGCATAGATATATTTTGGATATTGTGGTCAAGCTACTTTGTGTGCACTGTGTGGCAACCATACACAAATCAATGGGGAACTCTATTCAGGGATGTGTTCCAATCCATCAGAATCAATCATGGTATCTATTTCTCTTGCCAGGGACAACTTCAGAAAATCAGGACAAGGCCAAATTTAAGGATCCTGCATATGTCAAATCTTATATTAAGATGCAAAGAGAAATGTGCTAAGGCTTCCAGGAAATGATCCCTCTCAAGGCAGATAACAGGAAGTTGTTTCTCCCTTTCTGGAAAATGATATGTATAGAATGAAGCCCAGAACGACAGACAGCTGATTCTTGCCAGAAAGGAGGCTAGCGCATACGAGGGTGGAATTGAGAGAAGCAGATATACAGAGTTAGAGTAATCAAGTACACCAAAACTGAAAGCCTCATTTACCTTTCATTTTGTAGTAGGTTCATATCCTGTTTCAGCAACTTTGAATTGGGTTTTCACTTTCTTGCAAATGTAAACATCACAAGTAAATTAAGCATAGAACTCATTAAAGAAATAGTTTCATATTGCAAATGTACAGGAGTCATTCCCACGTTTATACGCTAGACAAATCTGCATTTTGTTTAAAGAAAGGTTCACCTTAGACATTTGTACTACACTGTAGAATTACCACAGTGACATTTGTGGCATATTGTATAATTTTGTATTTAAGGGAGAAGCAAGTAACACCCAGGAATTCATCCTCATGATGTCAGGTGAACTTTATTCCTTCTAGCTTGGCTTCACTGAATCAATTATCAGGGAAACACGGCTGAGGTGTAAGAAAAGAGGTAGAACCCTTTACAATAGGTATACGTTTTAGAACAAAGTTGTCATACAACCCTGCAGTGACAGTCAGTTCTAGCTCTCTGCAAGAATGTTGTGATTCCACAAAACATATGAACAGTACTAAGAACATTATACTACAAGACTTTACCTGATTAAAGCAGCTTGGGTATCTGCTTCAAGGTAAGACTGGAGATCACAGGCTTGGGTTGTGGCTCAGTGGTAGAACGCTTGTCTAGCATGTGCGAAGCCCTGGGTTAGATCCTCAGCACCACATAAGGATAAATAAATTAAATAAAGGTATTGTGTCCAACTATGACTAAAAAAAAAAAAAATTAGGAAAAAAAGTACTGGAGATCTGGAGTATTATATGGGCCAGTTGTTTATATATCTATCCATACAATGTTCTTGAAGAAAAAAGGAATCCTGGAGAGTTTACTGGGCACTGAAACTGAGTAGTTTCTTAGGTCTTCCAGACAAGACAGATTCATCTCTAGCCATCAATACTTATGTCTATTTTAAAGCAATCTAGGTATCCTCTTGTACCAAATTATATGTACATTTTTCTGAAGTATGCAGCTTACTTATATTTAGTTCCCTTTATTAGTTCTTCTTAGTTATACATGACACTAGAATTCATTTTGATAAAATTATACAAGCATAAAATATATCTTATTCTAATTAGGGACCCATTCTTGTGGGTGAGTACAATGGTGAGATTCACTTGGGTATTTCCACATGTACACAGAAAAATGTTAGATTTATTCTGTCTTTAGTTACCTTTTTTTTTTTTTAACATTTTTAGTTGTAGATGGGCACAATACCTTTATTTTATTTTTTATGTGGGCTGTGGATTAAACCCCATGCCTCACACATGCAAGGCAAGTGTTATACCACTGAGCCACAACCCCTAGTTGACTTTATTTTTTTTGGTACCACAGATTGAATTCAGGGGCACACGACCACTGAGTGACATCTCCAGCCCATCTTTATTTAGAGACAAGGTCTGAGTTGCTTAGTGCCTCACTCTTGCTAAGCTGACTTTGAACTCATAATCCTCCTGCCTCAGTCTCCAGAGCCACTGGGATTATAGGCGTGCGCCACCATACCCTGCCCTAATTGCCTTTAAAATTTTTTTTAATTTTTACTTTTTAGTTGTAATTGGACACAACACCTTCATTTTATTTATTTATTTTTATGTGGTGCTGAGGACTGAGCCCAGGGCCGCACACGTGCGGGAGAGCACTCTACCGCTGAGCCACAACCCTAGCCCCCCTAATTGCCTTTTTGATAAGCACATATGAAGAAGAACATTTAGTGTAAATGCTGACCATTTAACCAGGAAGCCATACTCAGTTGTGTCCTCACATCACAAGGAGCTATTTTTCCCCACCCAGGGGAAAAGGCACTTACATGGTGAGAATCACTGGATCTTTTCTTTGAAGATGTGTTTCACTTAACCAGCATGTTTCCTGTCACTAAAGAGAAACACTGTCCTTTAAACTAAATAATGCAATGTTTCCAGTTATGCCACTGTGATAAAGAGGGGAGACAGCAAAAGGGTTGGAACTTTACTGCAGTCAGCGCTAATTTGTATCCTGCTGGTCCAATTACTAGGTAATATCTTTATGCATTAAAGGCTTAATAAGTAACTTAATCAAGAAAGTATGTCTAGTCTCACTGTTGGTTTGTATCTTCTTTAAGTGTTATATGCAGAGTCACTGGGTGAGTACACACTTGTACACTAAAAAGCTGGCACCTGCCTTTGATGACCATAATTCAGATGTTCCTTCTTTTTCCCAGAATGTAATTTAGTAAGTAACTAACATGTTTTTGCCATCCTACATGTTCCATCTAATAATGTATCATGAACATGCAACATTCAGATCAATTCAGAAGATGTAAAGTACCACCTTTCAAACAAGAGTAGTAAAGGAGATCCTCTTTTAACCTGGATATGTATTCTGATCTACTGAGCTGAACTGCGTGGTTTAGGCCAAAGCTTCTGTTTAAAATGATTACTTCAGAACCAAGTATATGTTTTAAAAATACATCATATAGAACATAACACATTCTAATTTTTCTTAATTTGACAAAAATGGACAGAAGGCAAAATGAAAAAAAGTTTATTTCCTGTATTTTATCCACTGTCAATACTGTATTTTGATGCAACGTATTTGCCAAAAAAACCTCTTAGCTTTTATTTTCCATTTTAAACAACTACAGTATTTACAAGTTGTTTGGAATAACACTCAGACACACACACGCACTCACAGACACACGCAAGTACGTATATCCTTACCTCTGGTTTATACTGAATGCTGGTAAAGGCAATGAATACTTTCCAGAGCCCATGATCAGAAAAGGGAAACCCATTTTTCTTCCTCATATCTACTCTCTTGGATAGCTTTTAATATTTCTCCTTTCATTTCCTCATGCAGAGCTCATTGCCAGACTTGTACAGGGTTAACGTAACTGATTTTTACAATTTAATTTTACTTAAACTGTAAGCTTTTAAAAAGCATAAGCAGATATGACCCCACCCATTTTCATTATTTTGGTTGTATAATCAAGCTTCATATATAAAAAAATCTTGTTCAACTTCAAGTACACTAAACCCGAGAGTCATCTGGAACAGCCATCTCATTGTCAGCTCTCTGTTCTGACTTCCAGGGCATCACCTCATCTCTGCAGACAACACCCAGGAATTCATCCTCATCATATGTCACATGACCTTTGCTGCTTCTAGCTTGGCTCCACTGAATCATAAAAGGTCAGGTACAGAGCTGAGGCGTAAGAAAATGGTGAGACCTTATATAATAGGTGTAAGTCTTAGGACAAAGTTGTCATGTGACCTTGCAGTGACAATCAGCTCTAGTTTCTCCAGAGTGTTGATTCCACAAAATGGCAGGTAATGAAATTCAGCTCACAAATGAGTTAAATACCCTAATTCAGAAATAATATGTGGCATATAGGCAATAAAGAGAAATTCTTACACACATAATTCTTGATAGATGACTGGTGAAGTGATTCATAGCAGAAAATATACCTCTGTTTCAAGCAAAATTAATACTCTATTCATATTCTAACAGATCTATTTTATAATAATTCCTTTCCAATTACAGCTGTTACCTAAACATTTAATAAGATTAAAAGAAGTCCTGGGTGTTTATCAACTAATCTATTCTTAAGAGAAATGAAGAAAAAAGGGGCTAGTTTTTAAATATTTAAAAAACCCTACACATATTCAGTGTAATATTAAAATTTATGCTAAGTACATGGTAGTATCTAATTTTCCTTTTTCTCTTGATCAATAAAATTCAGTGTCCACATAAATTTGAAAAAGAAAATTCAAAGTCCACTAACAGGTTCTAGGTACCTTGATTGACATTATTCTTTCTACTCATCTTAAGAGTTAAAGGAAAACTGTCTAAAATTAAAAGGGATATTTTATGCCTTATTTGATATGTAGCATATCAAAAGAAAAAAAATTAACTGGGTCTGTGTCCGAAGTAATTTTATATGATTATTTTACACTATAATGTAAAAGAAAATGAGAATGAATACAGAGGAATTTAAAAAACAACTAAGAGGCTGGGTGTGGTGGCGCACACATATAATCCCAGCGGCTTGGGAGGCAGACGCAGGAGGATCGTGAGTTCAAAGCCAGCCTCAGCAATACAGAGAAACTAAGAAACTCAGTGATACCCTGTCTCTAATAAAATACAAAATAGGGCTAGGGATGTGGCTCAGTGATTGAGTGCTCCTGAGTTCAATCCCTGGTACTCCCCGCACCCCCCCCCCCCGAAAAAAACCTAAGAAATATCAGAAAGGGATTAATTTATATTCATAAAAAAATAATTAAAACAAAAATAAAATTAAAAAACAGTCTGGGGTGCTGGGGATATACTTTAGTTGGTAGAGTGCTTGCCTTGCATGCACAAGGCCCTGGGTTCCATCCCCAGCACTGAAAATAAATAAATAAATAAATAGTCTGGGAAGCAGTTTATGTTTTGTAGCTAGTAAACATAAAGTCAAAAAAATCTTACATAAATCTACTACTATTTTTTCCTCAAGTCACATATTTGTTTAGGACTAAGAATGCTTTAAAGTTAGCTTAAATTAAAAGACAATTTTAGATACTGGACAAAGTCTTAGGTTTGAAAACACCCAGTTCTAGATGAACAGCTCAATATAGCAGATGAGCTTCTAAGCATAAGTGGAGGATGCTGTTTAAAGCAAAGTGGGATTTATTCAGGCTGAGAACCCTCACTCAGATGTGAAGCTGTGATTTATATTTTGATAGGAGATGGAAAAATAAACTAATCCAGAAGGAATAATACATTTTCTTAATAAGCTACAGTTTCCTATATGAAAACTTGTATTTTCCTTGGCTGACATTTGGTGCCCAAGAATTTTCCATATATCCTTCATAATAGAAATATTGTCTGATATCTTCTGTTTCAAGATTAGAAATGTTTCAGATATCATTGAAATATTTTTCAAAATACTTCAAATCTAATGGAATGTAATCCTCCAGTAATACAGGCCCAAAGAAGGCAAAACACTAAATTAAAAAAGTCTGCTCACTAATTTCCTAAAAGATAATCTCATCTTAAAAATACACAGATAGCCTCACGAGGACTTTCCCAAACTCCATAAATATCAACATCTTATGTTAACCTAGATTCTTGGTAAAATTAAAGCTCTTTAGCAAAAAAAGTCAACATTTAAAGTTTTATCAAATATTGAAAATGGTATAAAGAACTCACACCAAGGTATAATGTGGAAGGTAAACTAAAGCTTAATTTATAGTAATACAAATGTTTTTTGTCACTAAATAAGAGGAAAAAAAACTTAAAAAGACAACAACTTACAACTCATTCCAGTATTATACTTTCAAAAGGGAGATAAAAAATCAAACAAAAAAACCCAAAGACTTCAATCATGCAATTCTACTCTAAGGAAATTAAAAAAAAAAAAAAACACTAGTATTTTTATCACATCTCTTTGCTTTCAAATTATGAAACTCTGAAAGTTTTGGTGATAACGAATTAAAAACACTAATGTATGTTTAAGCCCTGTACATTAATGAAAAAGGTTAAGCAGAGAATTTAAACCAATAGCTCACTATTGTCTGGAAGAAGAGGGGACAGGAATAAGACATTTATAGTCAATTTATTATATAGAAATATATACTTTCATTAATTTAGATCAGATTATTAAGACACAAGTCTTTCTTCAATTTTTACTATTTCCCCTGAAGTAATTAGAAAAGTGTTATGATTTTTAAAAGACTTTATCAATTTTAGATTTAAAATATAAGAGCATGGCTTCTCTTAGGGCTCCTTATATATAAATTTAGTAAAGAGTTATAACAAAATCCAACTTGT
This sequence comes from Spermophilus citellus, assembly GCF_964194105.1. Taxonomy (NCBI): domain Eukaryota; kingdom Metazoa; phylum Chordata; class Mammalia; order Rodentia; family Sciuridae; genus Spermophilus; species Spermophilus citellus. The sequence continues at coordinate 196,321,693 of NC_138185.1, read as the reverse complement.
TTCAAGAAAAATGTCCACCAACTGCTATCCCAAATTAAGACTCAATATATGTTTCATACAAAATCCAGTTTTGCATTTGAAATCTAAATTTTCAGAATATCTAATGTATCAATGAGGGGAGGGGTGGTGGTGAACAGTGATGGCTAGGAATAAAAAGAATTCTAGCCCTTCTGATGGAATCATCTGAAATTGAGATTGTTTTGTTCCTCTTTTGTGTGGAAAATGAATTATCTTCCATCTAAGACTGAAAAGTCCACTTGTCTATCTAGGCAATGACCATGAATAAATCATATTAATTTTAGAGAGGGAGCAAGCAAGAGGGAGCATAATCCCTTTGAGAAGATTTAAAAATTAGATATATCATATATTCAGTTTCAGAACAAAACAATACTGAACTTATGCTATACCACAGATTTGCCAAAATGAGGCAAATATACAACATAATGACACTATCAGGAAAATATACATTTTCAATGGTCAATTTAGAAGGGTTCCTTTGTGTAAAACTTCAGTAAATCATTTGACAAATATTTTTAGACAATAACATTTGCAAAGTATGAAGTCTATGGAAATGTTAACACAAGGCACATTGGGTTCTGAATGGCCAGAGATTTTAAAATTACAAAAAAAGAAAATAAGAAGGTTTTGAGTGGAAATGTCAAGATTCTTTATATCAGCTATTAGTTTTCATTTCCTCTACTGCAATGTTATGCTATACTGTGGTATCAACACAATAGAACTAGTAAGTAGGAAAAACAGTTCTCTTCTGTCATCTTATCAAAAGATACTATAAACCTGTGTGGTCCAACACAATAGCCACCAGGCACATAGCTACTGAGTATGTGAAATATGGTCAGTGCATGCCACAGGTTGAAATGCTAATAGCCTGGGCATACTGAATTAAATAAAATGTACCAAAGTTAATTTTACTTTTTTTTTTTTTAAACTGTCTATTCCCAATGGGTAGAAAGATGGCTGCTCCCAAATGCTCAGAGTAGATGTACAATTTTCTTTGGAGTTTCAAATTGAAGGGAATTTTTAATTTAAAAAACATTGAAAGTTGCAAATTAAATCTAAGTTGCAGTCCCACATAGCCCAATTGTAAATCTGAGTTATATATTTCCCTGAATACATATTTTAAAAACCGATATAATTTATGAGACAACATATGAATTAAGTCAATTTCACAGTTATAAATATTTCAAATTACAAGCATACAATATAAGTTACAGGAAATAAAATTCAAGTAATAGAAAAAGAAGAGGGGGAAATTAAAAGCAAAGTTATTAAAGAGGGATACAACAATAAGAACTGCACCATTTGGATAATTTTGTTTGAAAAAAAATTTTACTTGAGAAACTGAACTTCACGTGAATAACTTCAAGAGCTAGGGACTCTTAAAAGAAAAGGCAATCAGTTCTTTCTTTGAATTCCTGGACATTCATCTTCTTCTTTGAAAAGCAAAAGCATTTTCTTCCCAGAACTGACCTGGGCAAAGCATGCCCTGAGCAGGGAGGCAGGTGAGTACATACTTCAAGGGCCTCATCCAAGATGTGGACACAGTAGCTGGCAGTAGTGTTCACATGACCGATTCACTGACCACTAGCTCCAGGAAGTGTCAAGATGAAGCTATATGTATCTTGAGATTTTGTATTCATCTTAGAGAACACATCCAACATACTGGCATGAAGTATACAGACTATCAACAGAAAAATGAGCAGCACAGTTCCTGCCAACTATGTTTATCAGGAAAGGAAGGGTTAATCCCAAAGGCAATTTAAATAATGGTATTTTATTTTATATATATAAATAAATGTTCTGAGAAAACTCAGAATTTAGTGCATTGTTGTAAAAAATTAGTGCAGTTTTCTTTCATTAAAGTTTTTAGCGCTCGAGGAATAAGAAGATAAATCTATGTCTGTTCATCGTCTCTCTCACTGTACATTTAATTTTTATACTGCTAAGTGTCAAACCGAACGCTTCCACAAGGGTCTTTTGTGAAAATCAAGGTCAATGGATTTTGTGTTCCATAACAACACATGGCAATTCTTTTTGGCAAAGAAATTAGAAAAATATGAAATCATAGTTTAGAAATTAAGAGTTTGTTGATTTAAAGCATAGGCAATGCATAGGAAAAACTTTTTAAAGATGTATTTTAACAGAACTTTATCCTCCATGCAAAATGTTTTCTTGTGGTTAACTTAAAAAAATATTTCAGCTTTATTTGGGAATGGAGACAATGACAAGAGCCAGGGTGAAGCCCCGGGGAGGTGCTGAACCACGCCACTATTCACCAGTCTCTCCCATATAGGATCAAAGTGATTCTGTGGGCATCTTCTGGAAGCTCCTCTTTTTCCAAGGTTTTGGAAGTGAGAGGGAAAAGAAATTTGGCTACAAAACACAAGCTCAAACTTCAGCCCCAAGTTCTAGTACCCCAGTTTCAATCACAGTCACGTATTTATCATCAATCTGGACCAGAAGCACTGCCTTGTCGATGTGGGATCTCGTACCTGGGTCTCTGCTGCAAGGCGCCCATCGGTGAATCACCTAAAGTCTCAGAACAAAAGAAACAGTCACTGGTGGAGTTGCTGAATGTACTCACCTACTCTTTCCTTTGGGAGCAGAGAGAACATTTTGTTGAGAATCAAGCTCAAAGACATAAGCCAACCCAAACCATGCATACAAGTCGCACTACAAAAAAAAAAAAAAAAAAAAAAAAAATGCTGGAGAACCAGGCATCTTCAAAAGAAGACTTACATGGCCTTCCATGCCCTCCTGAGGACTCCAGTCTTTCCAGCTGTTTCTCCCAGCTTTTAATCGAATTCCCTCATCAGGCCACTGTAGCTCTTTCCTTTTTGACAGGTTGATCCCTTCCAGAATTTGGGTGGGATCCACAATCTATATTTTAAATAAACAAGGATCATTTACAATTCATTTTCTCTTGACGAAAAATACTCCAATTCCAAATAAAATTTCTTTCAGGGGACTCTTTATATTTCAAGTTCTCTGCTCATTACAATGGAAAAAATTTCTAAAAAACCACATCCCCAATTCTTTTCAGCCTACTGCAGTGGCTGGGTCAATGCTGAATGGGGAACAAATATTGCAACTGCTTGATATCCATTTTTAAGTTGGTAGAAACTTTTTTTTCAACATTCATTCAAAAGTGCTTTAATCTTCTGACTAAATACTCTAGAAGATATACTTTTATGAAAGTTCTTCACTCAACAAATAAGACATAAAAACAAAAAGAGCAACAGAAAGGAAGACCTCTGGGCTTACTCACTTGGACTCTGTAAATCACTTCCCCCTTCTTGGCATGCGAATTATTTGCAGGACTTAAGGTGTTGCCTGGCTGGGCATCCGTGGCACTGCTCTGACTCCCCTCTGTCCCAAGAAAGCCCACGAGAGTGTGGTGTTTGCAGGCGGGGATGCTTTGGCTGGAGCTGCTTGAAGAAGGAAGGCCATGCTGTACACAAGCCATCCCACTCTGACCGGAGGGCTCCATCTGGTTCACCATAGAAAGGCGGGACTGGATGGATGATGGCAAGTTTCGAAGTGATATCTGGCTGGTGGAAGAGCGCCGACAAGGCACAAATCCTGTGGTGGACATCCTGAGAGATGAATGCCGGCTGCTGTAGCAGTAGGAAGACTGGCTGGCTACAGAGGCCCGAGCAGGGGACTGTCTGACAAGGCTCGACTGCACAGAGTGAGCACTGTGGCTAGTGCCTGCGGGAACAACAAGGACAACCCTCACTGGAAGTGCAAGAAGTAATACAAGGTGCTTTCATGCTGCAGTTTCCAAGACTTTCTCCCTCATTACTTGGTAAAAACTTTTTAGTTACCAGAAAGAGAGACATAAATAACTTACAGCAAATGTCAGAGTTGGGATAAATCCTAAACTATCTTTCACAGAAATATTTCTTAAGAATATTTCCTTAATACATCAGAAATGAAATATTTCACAGAAACAAGACAGTCAGAAATATATATATATATAAAAACTGCATAATCTCACTTGTATGTATAAGTGGAATCTAAAAAAGTCAAACTCAGAAACAGAGAACAGAATAGTTGTTACCAGGGGAAGGGAGAGAAGAAATGGGGAGATGCTGGTCAAAGAGTACAAAGTTTCAATTAAACAGTTTTAATAGATCTGGAGATGTGCACAGCATGATGACGACAGTTAGTAATAATGTGTTGTATGCTTGAAAATTGCTGAATGAGCACATCTAAAATGTTCTTACCACAAAAAAATGGTTAGTATGAGGTGATGGGTATGTTAACTAGCTTGATTCAATCATTTCACAAATGTATTCACATATCAAAGCATCACATTATGTACCACTAATATATATAATCTTTTTGGTGATTAGAAAAAGACAAATGCTTATGAAGGACCTGGCATGTGGCAAGCTCTATAGATACTATTTCTCCAAGTATATTAATGTCCTTTCTTCTATTCCAACAAGCAACTGCCTCTAGAAAGAAGTGAATCCTACCCTGATTAAGGGATTACCACTGAATACAAATTATCAGTGACAGTGAATAGCAGGCTTTTCCATATCCTTTCTCAAGTGGCTTGACATGGTTCTTCAGACTTGTCTTTTTCCTGACTCATAAGAATAATGTGAAGAGTATTAGGAAATAATCATTAGTTATACTCAAAACTTAGTTATGGGTACTTTATACCTGAAAATAAAAAGAGCTAATAATCAACGTTAAAAGTAAAAGGCACATTTAAAGAAGCACATTAAAAGTTTCTAATTTTCGGGGATGGGGTTGTGGCTCAGTGGTAGAGCACTTGCCTGACGTATGTGAGGCTCTGGGTTCGATCCTCAGCACCACATAAAAACAAATAAATAAAATATAGGTTAAAAAGTTTTCTAGTTTTCACTCTTGAGGGAAAAAAGAACAGGGACTGAACTCAAGGGCATTTGACCACTAAGCCATATCCCCAATCCTATTTTGTTGATTATATATATACTGAAGAGTCTTAATTCTAATCCAATTATATTTTTTTTAAAAAAATATAGTAAAAGTTTTAAAACTTTATCTGATCCATGCAAAGCAGCAGAAGGAAAGGACAGCGCTGACTCAACTGCCCAGGTACACGGAAACAACAGAAGCCTGATTCCTAGTGCACACCAGGTAGATGGCAGGGCTCCTGTCAAAGGTGACTTAGTAAAAGTGAACATTCATGGTCTTGGGCTAGGGAAATTTTTCTTACACAGGATACAAAAAGTAATAATTATAAGGGGAAAGATAGTGGATCACTCTACACTGAAATTAGAAACTTCTTATATTAAGTGAAGTAAATTAAACTCAGAAGTCAAGGGTTGTATATCTTTCCTCATATGTGGAATCCAGCTAGAGAGGGAAAAAAAGGGTTGAAAGGTGGGGGATCTCATGAAAATAGACGAGAGACCAGTAGAGTCGAGGACCAAGAGGAAGGTAGAGGGGAGGTACTGAGGAACTTAATCTATACAATTATATCGTTCATATACGTGCATGAGCAAATATGTAAAAATGAATCCCACTATTATGTGTAATTATGATGTACCAATGAAAAAGAAAAAACAAAATAAATAAAATTAAAAACTTTCTTTTTTCTTTTTGGTACTAGGGGATCCCCATCCCTTTTTATTTTTAATTCAGAGACAGGGTCTTGCTAAGTTGCTTAAGGCTTCTCTACGATGCTGAGGTTAGATCTGAACTCACGATCCTCCTGCCTCAGCATCCTGAGCTACTGGGATTTACAGGTGTGTGCCATCGCACCAAGCACAAGCCACTCGTCATAAGAAGAAAATGAAAAGCCAAGGGAAGAGATATTTCTGCAGTACAGAAAATTAATGAAGAGTTCAAATACAGAGTATACAAATATAGAATAACAAGATAACCAGGTAGAAAAATAAGAAAAAGAAATAACAGATCATTTAAAAATTCCCAATTTTGGATATTAGAGCAATGCAAATTAAAACAATAAAATCAAAGACAACCCCGCCCCACCTTTGCAAATAGGGAGCAGAGAGGAAAACTAATGATGATACGCAAGGCGGGGAGGATGATGACTCGATGACTTGGCATTGCTTCACAACTGCTGAGTATACTAACCAGTGAGAAAGTTTTCTGGAAAGACTTTTGGCATTAGGTATCAAGAATCTTTCTCAAAAGTTCTGTCCTAGTGATTTCATTTTTAAAATATCCTGCCTAAGAAAATAGTGATTATAAAGCTTTATATACAAAGAGTATTACAGAAAAAAAAAGTTGCTGTTCAATAGATGTTAAATAAAATATTATATTAGTCTTTAAAATGGCACTTTAAAGAATCTTTCATACCATTAATAAAATGTTTATATCAAATAAAATAAATATATATTTATATGTCACGATTTTACATATATAAATTATTAATATAAACCTGGGCTAATGTACAGTTGAGTGTCAAGCTGATCTATTTCCAAGTAGATAATTCCTCTTTCTACACACATTAACTGGCCCCCGTGGCTAAAAAGTTCATATTACACAAAAACTTTCCTCATATTACCTAGAGTTGGAGGGTAAGATGTAGCAGGTGGATGAAGTCCAGTTCCTGATCCCTGCCCGGGATTTCCAGAGCTTCCTTGGGACATATTGCTGTGGGGATCATTGGCAGTTGTTGCATTGTTACCCACACAGGAAGTTCCACCTCCAGTATCAGAATCTTCAATATTGCCACCACTGTTACATCCGGCTCCACAACCTTTCCTTAGTCTAGGATAAAATACCAGAGTAGAAAGCATTATCCCAAGATTACTTCAAAATATAAATTCATTATTATTTTTCCAGGTATATTCTGAGCCTTCAAAGTCTTTTTTTTTTTTTTTTTGACATTACTGGGTACTGAAACCAGGGTCTTATGCATGCTAGAAAAGCTCTGCACTACTAAGCTACACCCCCAGCTCTGTTTATTTTGAGACAGGGTCTCACTAAGTGCCCAGGCTCACCTGGAACTTGGGTTGCTTCTACCTCAGTCTCCAGAGTGACTGGCTTTACAGCGTGCATCATCTTGTCTGACCCACCTTTAAAAGTCTATGACGTAAGCAATAATAGGAATAAAAATCTGTTTTCTAAGAGTGGCTTAAGTACTCTATCCCTCTTCTGCTCAATGCCTCAAATCTTTCCAGTCTTCTTCATTTTTATATCCTTTATCATCTTTGCTAACCATAATGAAGAACTGTATAAGACACAGTTGCACCATTAAGATCTTAACTAGAATCGGGCACAGTAGTGCATGCTGTAATCCCAGCGGCTCAGGAGTTCAAAGCCAGCCTCAGCAACAGCAAGGCACTAAGCAACTCAGAGAGACCCTGTCTCTAAATAAATTACAAAATAGGGCTGAGAATATGGCTTAGTGGTCAAGTGTCCCCTGAATTCAATCCCTGGTACAAAAAAAAAAAAAAAGGATCTTAGCTAGAAACAACTTTTTTTTTTTGGGGGGGGGGTACCAGGGATTGATCTCAGGGCACTTGACCACTAAGATGCATCCCCAGCCCTATTTTGTATTTTATTTAAAAACAGGGTCTCACTGAGTTGCTTAGCCCCTTGCTTCTGCTGAGGATGGCTTTGAACTAGGGATACTCCTGCCTCAGCTTCCTGAGCTGCTGGGATAACAGGTATTCACCACCACACCTAGCTGGAAACAGAACTCTTGGCAATGTCTGTTCACTGATCCCTGAAGTGTGCAACCCCTGAAAACCTGCTACTGTAGCATACTTCAAGAAAGATGCTGTAACCATTTTTCCTTTTTTTGTTTTGTTTCGTTTTAATGTTTAAATGTCATGGTTGGCCATGATTGTCTCTTACTGGCAGTGAAAGTTCTGCATTCCTAGAAAGCTCTCAGTCTTGGGTAGATCAGAACAGCTGGTGACACTCTCTCTGTGGTATTGCTCTTAGGGGGAAAGAGCTTAACTTCTTCAAGGTTAATTCCAACACAACAGGCAATTTTTAAAGAGAAAATTTCTTTGAACACTATCCTGGATTTCTGTGTTCTGTCTTCTGTTTGGACAGGGACCAATGTTAAAATGGCAGAACTTTACTCTTTGAGCACTGGGTACTTCCTGGAAAATTTTTAAAAATTCATTTAAGAGTTTCCTAATCTAACCACAAGATCCTGTTTTCCTTAAACTCTGATATTAAGAATATGAACAACTGTTGAGAAACTGAAAACAATGTTCTGCAGCATATCTTTACCATCCACCAAACTATGATGCACCTATACCGTATAGTATAATTTACTACTCAAAGGGCAGAGAGAAAATTCACATGCACCCTTGAGCACACTAGAAAACTGAGATTCCGGCAATGACTGGATTGTTAAAAAAGCAGCAGAGTTTCTGCATCTCATGACCACTGAGTTTCAACTTGTAAAGAGTGCTCCCCCTACTGCTAGAATAGAGTGATAACAAAGCAGTCAACTTGCAAGTTTCTTCAGTGTTTTCTTTTAATTAGTCCTGTTTGCTGTCTGATTAGTGGCAACATATGGCAACAGAATTAAAAAAAAATTAAAGGATCATTCAAGGTTCAAACACTAGATCAGCGATTCTTAACCAGTTACATATTAGATTTATCTAATAAGATTTTGAAGATAAAAGTGCTGAGATCTACTTCCTAAAGTTTACATATAATAGAATTACATTGTGCCAGGGCATCTACATTTTTTTTTTTCTACAAACTTCCCAAGTAAAGCAAATGCACATTGTCTAGATAATGAGGGTCAGGATATACCACCACAGAAAAATACAACCCCATGGCTTACCTATGCCAGGTTGACACTATGAAGTTTCTGATATTTCCCAAGCTGATAGGTCCCCCAAGAATTTCTTTAAGCTGTTCATGGCTATCAGAGTAAGAAGTTGTCAGGGGTGAGACAAAGATTGGGTAGCCAATAGGTTGGTCACAAGATGAGTTTATCATGTTTCGTAGAGCTTGCTTTGCATTCTGGATGCTACCTCTCTCTGGGTTACGATTGCGCAGAAAAACAAGCTCCTGCTGTTGCCCAGCCCAAAGACCTCGGACACACTCCTTGTTCACCTGGAAACCAGAACATGTGGATCAAGTTAGGGGCCAAGAATACGATTCAGACAAACAGCAGAAATGGGAGGGATACAAAAGAGAGAATGCCAACCTACTATGAAAAGTCTGAAACAAACACGAGTAGATCACATTTGAATAGAAATTAACCAGTTTTCCTTTGTTATTAATAGACTGTTAATAACAGAGCACTTTTTCTGTCTCACAGATGCTATCAAATAAAATGTTTATTTAGTTTCTTTTTAATTGGTGAAAGACTGAATTTAGTGAACATAAAATGTATCTTTGATAGAAATGAAAGGTAACACACATTTCAAGTTGAAAGGGGGTTCATGATATTCGGGTATTGATTAAATGATAGATAAAAATTAATCATTCCAAACTACCAAAATGTCAGAAAGTAAGGCTCCTCCTATAGCCCTGAGATGTCTAAACACACACACACACACACACACACACACACACACACGGAAAAAGAGTGAACCTTTTACAGTTAGCTTCTAATCACTATTTAGCTATACAATAATTTTGTAATCTAGGAACTGAATTAATAATATGGTGCAGACTAATTAAGAGATGCTGCCCAGATCGATATATAAAAGATAAAAAGACCTGCTGTATAATGAATGTAAGACTATCAACACTGAAATAGGAAAAATTCTAAGGCTTTATAACGCAAAAGAAAAATTTTAGGACAGAGAAAGTTATTGACAAGAAAAGTTAAATTAAGTGCTCATAAATAGTAAGTGCTAACACAGTATGCCAAATTTATATATACATATATATATAAAAATCCCACTCGCATCTTAAAAGTTGGGTTCAAGTTATCCATTTGTGGTTTTTTTTTTCTTAAATTCAATCAATGACTCGAAACTTACTTTAATGACCCTAAAGCTTAGGTAGCGCCTATTGAGCATGATGATTTTATATTCATTGGTGCCATCATCCATGACATGCCGCAAAGCAAGCAAGGAAGGAGAGTTGGCAAGAACTGCACTCCGCCACGCAGGATCCCCTTCATGGGCTATCACGAGGTTCTTTTCATGAGATACAATGGCTTCATAGAGCACAGTAGGGTCATCATACTCATCTGGAGAAGTGAAATGATCCTAAGCACACAGAAATACAAAACATACGGTTCTTAGAAAATGACTTCCAAGATGAATTATATAATTAGTAAGTGAAAATTCTTATAAACTGGGTTAATACAAATATTTTTTATCAAACAATATTATTAGGGATAAATTATAAACTCTTAATTATAACCAGGTAAAGAATTAGTTCATTACTGCTATACTGCTTTATTGTTAATTCCTCAATCCAACGCTTTCTTCTACATCTAAATATAATTTCTAATCTTTATATATCATCTTTTTCTCTTTCAAGTTGCTTTTTCATACTTCAGTAATATATATTGTTTTCCAACAGGATTCTTTCACTGCTGTTATCAGTTAAAGGAAGATCTAGAAGAGGTCTCTATATCATGTTCTTTTTAAAACTAGGTACTCTTCACATAAAGCAACATCCCTGGATAGTTCTAATATCCCATTTTATCTTGTCCCTCTGTAGTTAAGATACAGCTTAAAGATCTGAGCTTTGTGCACAGATTAAGTGTTCTGGTCCTAGAGAAGCTAGTAGCTTCTTGGTCTTAATAACTACACATTCACTTGGTAAGTATTCAATATCTATCCTGTGCAAGATTCTGTGGCAGGCAGCATAAATGAAACACAGAAGTATATGAAATGCATCTCCCTTTTACAAACCTACAAATTAATAGGGATTACAGGACAAATCCAGAAAATAATCATAACACAAATCTAAATTTCTGAAATGATATGTTATTAAGGAAATGCAAATACTGTATTGGCTGCCTTCATATTTATAGTTAGGAGGCTGAAAAATTTCTACATCCAGGTAAGTAACTCATTGGTACTCAAACTCAGTGACTGAAGAATGTGTTTCCTGAAGAAGAGTGAGGGTGCAGCCCCTAAGTCTGGGCCACCCCAGAACATGAAAATAATACTGTACATGTGAATCACACTTTGTTATATAAAACATCTCCAATACATCATATTCCATTCGACTCTTACAAATCTATAAAGGAGGTTGAGATAATACCTGGATTTTACATGTCTCAAACTGAAGCTCAAAGGAGCTGAGCTGCTTCCTAAGTTTCAAAAGTTCATAAAGTGCAGTGCCAGAACTTCAACAGTGGTACTAAAACTTCCTTACAATATTCTCTTGAGTGCATGCCCTAAATCTCTTGCATCAAGAATCCTGGACCCTGACTCTGCTTCGAAAGAAGTTGATCTAAGACAACCTTCATAATCTAACAAACTAATCAGCAGCCTTGGACTTCTGAACATCACGTAACTCTCCTTTCTATTAAACACTGAGTTTGCACTTCCCCTGCCAGCAGAGATGTCATATTCTGTACTTTCTTGTAGCAAACAGTTGCATTAAGGAAGGAATGCCATCTTTGCACAGAAGCATTAATACAATTATTTGAATGAAAAATAAAAGTCCAGATTTAGAAAACAGTCACATTCTAAATAAAATGGACACAAAGTTGTAAATCATTAGCCCCTTGCTAAAAATGGAGAAGGTTTAATCTTGTTCAAATATTTCTTTTCTTTGGGATTTCAATGTGAGAAATTCTGAAGTTTAAAAAACATTTAAACATGAAGTCATTATCTTTTTCTTAAATGAACTGAATTTTCTTTCAAAACTCTAAAGCTAATCTGAACAAAGACCACAGACTCCAAATGAAGATTTTTCTCCATTCCATTTTTCACAGAGGTTTTCAAACAGCCTATCCTAAGTTAGTAATGCTCCTAATGAATATGGAATAATAGCTTAAATCCAATATTTATGATAGTAGTAAAATCATTTGAAGAGTAATTCACCTTCTTGGGGGAGGGGAGGTATGATTCAATCAGATTTGAGCACAGCAGATGTATTTACCATCTGGTCCCTACCATCAGATCTGATAACTATAGTCAAGTGAAATGAGGAGGAACAAGTGCCAGTGTATAATTTCACAAAAATTTTTTGAATGATCCTGGAACTTGGAAATGCATTGTGGGACCTCAATTTAATTTTAATAGCCTAGTAGAATTAATTTATTAAGGCTAGATTTGTCCTAACCACCTATTATTCTATGCAACACTGTAAGTGAAACTTAGCTCAGTAACAGCACTTACAACACTGAAGTATTACCACACTACATTTGGAGTGGGTGGATATTCACTCAGGAGGAGACCTAAATCATAATCATTTGAAGGCAAAACAAGTATTATGAGGCTCAAAGGCTTCAGCTTGTCATTGCTTAAATTTTTCTTCATGTCAAATTGGTCACTCTCTAATATTAATATTCAATTTTACTATATACATTTAGAGACACAGGTTCAGGACTCTTTAAGATTAAACGTCTTGCCACAAATCATGTTTTTTTGAGAATTAAGAACATCTCAAGATGTTCCTAAATGTATAATGTAGAAGTCAAATGAAGAAGCTCTAGTAAACCCTATGATGAATTAAAAAAAAATATTCATTTTTTTACCTGATGAAGTTTAATGGACATACGGATTCCAGGGACTACTACTTTTCTTAGTAATTCCATGTCAGCAAAGATCCATTCATCTCGAATTGAAGAAATACGGAAATCTCCTTTAAATAGGGCATGCAATCCATAGAGGAATGACTCTAAATTACTGTTAAGATTAGAAATAAAAGTTGATATATTTTGACAAAGGTCTCCAAGACACTGATGCTTACATCTGGTTGTGTATCAGAATCATCTGGGAGTGTTTTGAAAATACAGAACTAAAGTCAGAATTCCTAAATCACAATCACAACAGATGGGGTCAGTTTTATCTGGGACCCTTGTACACGAAGCACTTTAATAGTGAGTCCGTAAAAATAAACAACAGCAGATAAAGAGCTTATAAATTAAAATAAATTAATAAGAGTCTAATATAAACATGTAATTACAGAAAAAAATTAAAATAGGCATATTTCTTAATTCAAATTCATTTGGATGTATATATTAATAAATCTAGTTTATATTTAGAGTCCCCACATCTAATATATAATTATGTTAAAAATATAAATGCTCTGGACAAGGATTGCAAGAAAAAATGAAAAAAAATACAGTAGGTGAATTTACTAGAAAAATAGATGTAGGGGCTGTGGCTCAGTGGTAGAGTGCTTGCCTGGCAAGTGGTTCGATCCTCAGTACCACATATTAAAAAAAATGTAAATAAATAAAATAAAAGTATTGTGTCAATCTACAATTTAAAAAATAGATGTAAATGGAACTCCACCCAAATCAACTTTATAGGGTGATAATATTTTAAAATGCCTTAAATCCATTAAATTATCATTACTAATAGTTGTTCATATGTGAATTTTAAAAGCCAGTTCTGTCAACCACATATATAATAGTATTCAATAGTGTTCAGCAAAAAGACCTACAAAAATATAAAATCAAAGGAGACTTGGAATAAAGTAGCATAAAATGACTGCTTCCACAAAAATTATTTCAGATATAGCTTCTCATACTCTTCTTGAAAACAGAAATGCCTGCTTTACCTGGACATATGATGGGATGCAGTTCCCAAAGCTCTCCGTCCTAGAACACAGAGTCCATAACAGAGAGTCACCAGTGATGAATCTTTGTCCACATCTAGAGGCTTTAAAAACCAAAGAACATTAGTTATCAGAAAGGTATAAAAAATATTTAACAAATCAGAAGATATCTAATAAACTGCAGAAAGGAGAAAGAATTCAACTACTACACAATTAGAGAAGAAAAAATGATTTTTTAATTTCCGTATAATATGCAAGTTAGAAGACTGCCTTGGAAGGAAACTGTGGGAGAAGAATATGAAGACAGCTTCTTACTATTCCAGTACAGGTCTGAGAGCCTGAAGTCAGTCAATCTATGGCTTACTGAGCTTCCCCAGGAAGAGGTTACTGGGAATGGTGATTCAGAGAACAGAATGCATGATCTTAAGGAGCTGGGGATTATCTCACTTAAAGAAAAACTAGAAAACTTAAAAAGAAAAACTAGAGCAGAAAACGAAGAGCATACAGCTGGGGAAAAAAAAAAAACTACTAATAATTTTCCTAAAGGGATTGCAACGAGTAGAATATAAGCTAGGCTAATCTGGTAATAAGCTCTTTGAAGAGACTGGGGATATCCACATTTTCAGATACACTTTTTGAATATGTGCTATATAAGCAATCAGAAAGACTTTCACAAGCTATGTCCATGATCTCAGTAATTATCTTTAAGAGAAGGATCCTTAAGTAAGTAGGATGCAGCCTATTTCTGAATGAGTAGACAGCCAGAGAATGGATATTAAAATATGACTACTCTCTGTAGTTCTGCTACAAAGTAAATCCAGAGATTTGAGAAGAATATGCAAAACATCATAGGTATATTTCATGTATAAAAAATAAAATTATTTGTTAAGACACCTGGAAAGGGCTGGGGATGTGGCTCAAGCGGTAGCGCGCTCGCCTGGCATGCGTGCGTCCCGGGTTCGATTCTCAGCACCACATACAAAGATGTTGTGTCCGCCAATAACTAAAAAATAAATATTTAAAAAAAAAAAATTCTCTCTCTCTCTTTCTCTCTCTCCCTCTCTCACTCTCTCTTTAAAAAAAAAAAAAAAAAAAAAAAAAAAAAAAAAAAAAAAAAAAAGACACCTGGAAAAAGGGTTAAACTTTGAGGTCCTCCATTTCCAGTATTGTCTACTAATGTTTTTGAGCCTCTTATGAGGTTACTTTATTCTAGTCATTATTCCTTCTTTAAAAACATGTCATTCTGGTAATTTTATGTTGTACATCTAGCATAAAAGTTCAAAGACTACTGCTCAGACAGGAAATATAAGGATGCTCCCATTCTTTCTGATAAAGAAAAAAGATATTGCTGGACATGGTGTAATCCCAGCAGCTCAGGAGACTGAGGCAGGAGGATCACGAGTTCAAAGACAGCCTCAGCAACTTAGCAAGATCCTGTCTTAATATAAAATATTTTTTAAAAGGGGCTAAGGATGTAGCTCAGTAGTTAAGCATCACTGGGTTCACTCCCCAATACAAAAGAAAGAAAGAAAGAAAAAAAAAGGTGCTGATTGATGGGGTATCTAGAAGACAGAAACTAAAGACTAAAACAAGGTGCTAAATCTTAACATGGCCAGTGTACACATCCCAGATCACAATAAAGGAACTGGTTGTCAAGGTATTTACTATGCTCCATGTTATCAAGTTAAATAGGCTGCTGGTGATTTACACAAGGCTTTTGCTTCTAAAGCAATAGTGGTGATAGGAATTAGATTTGGAATCACAGGCCTTGACACTGTGGTTCTGTTATATGCAGTTTGACCAGGGATGTGATGCTGCTATGAGTGCCGTAAGACCAGAAGGAAGAGATTGCTGCTAAACTCTGTAAAGTATCTTACCTTTAGGATAAAATGGGCTGTCCAAATGTGTAGATGGAAACACCTGAATTAAAATCACCCAGGTGACTCAAGATTTTATAACCCTGGTCTGGACTTAATGAATCAAAATTTCACAAGTGAGGCCCATAGGTCATTTGTTTCTACAATTATATGTACATCCCTAAGTCACTGATCTAGATGTACACTATCCAAAACAGTAGCCACTAGCCATGTGAGTTATTATATTTAGATCAATTAAAATGAAGTGAATGTAAAGTTTAGTTCTTTAGTTGTATTTGATTACATTTAAAGTATTTAAAACCACATGTAATACTGGATAGCAAAGAACATTTCCATCATCACTCAAAGTTCTAGACAGCACTGGTCTAGCCTTTGTATTTAGGGTAAAGATATTTAATTATTCTTAAGTTTGGTGGACAGCCCTTAAGAAGGAATAGATTTTGGAGAATAATGCATGAAATTTGAATTTATGTATATGCACGTGCATGTACACAGTGAAGGGGTGCTACCTGAACAATGAGATTAGGACACTGCAAAAGAAATGAGAAGGGCCACTTTTCTTAACCTGTTTGGCAGAGTTGGTTTGAACCAAGTGTAAAGATCTGACAGGTTCTCTAATATCAGAAAGAGGAAACTCAGGAAAAACTGACCTCTTAATAACTAACAGAGATATTCTTTCCACCTCTGGAAAAACCTGGATTCAAAGAGTTGCAAATGAAATAAATCAATCTTACCTTTGCTCTCCGAGAAGAACAGTACTCTATCCAGTTAAGGTAAATCACACAGAAACTTTCCCTGGATATGCCTGCCAACCGATGATCATAATCTTCATCAATGTTTGGATTAAAGGTGGGGTCCACATCAACATAATTTCGATCTGCACACAGACGGAGTCCTTCCTGCATTGTCTCATTAGCTAGCCACTCCTCTAATTTAGAGGATGTTGTTACATAATAAATTATACCCTAACATGTAAAAGACAGGAAAAATTTAATTAAATGGCACTTTGAAGACATTTTTAAAAATTTGATTAAAAAGTATGTTAAAAATAAAAACTCATTGAATGGGGCTGGGAATATAGCTCAGTTGGGAGAGTGCTTGCCTTGCATATACAAGGACCTGGGTTTAATCCCCAGCACTACAAAACCCTATAAAAACAAAAAAACAACAACTCATGGAATGACAAAGTAAACCCTCACTCTCTTTGTATTATATTAGTAATTACTATGGCTAATATATACAGATGCTGCCATTAAAATATGCAATTTGAATAAACTTTGATTTTTCAGTGTAATAAATTCAACTGTTTCTTCAGATACTAAAACCAAAAATATTTTATTTCTAGCTCAACACTCCATGTACACATTTTAAGAATGCCATAATATACCTCAGGCCTTCCTGAGGTATATATATGATGAAAAAAAAAACCCACATTTGATATTGTAAAACCACAACTATAAATTCAGCAAGGCAACTTGTAGCTTATTGATTTTAGTGCTTTTGAATTTAGGATATTTATGACAGGTAAAGAAAATTTACTGGCTGCCCTTAGTTTGAAAATTTTGTCATAAAATTATTAAAACCATCTGGTATTCTTAGAGTGAAGTTATAGAAATATAGTTAAAAACATAAAACAATGGAAATACATACATGTATATGTAAATATATATAAAGGGAAAATGCCACAAACACACAATGTTGTAAGCTCAATCTCTCTAGTCTCTGGAGGTTGGGTTGAACCAAAAATTAAATGGTAAGCTCAAGATTCACCTCAATCAACATAAATAAGGTACAACTTAGAGGTAAGAGCATAAAATACAGAAAATTCAAATGTGGATCATTAAAGCTTAGCACACACTTCCCTCTTAAAAAAATACTGGCTTTGCCTAGAAGTCCCCAAACCACTACCATGCTATTTTTCCATAAGCCCTTTAACAAAAAATAGAATATTTTGTTCAGTAAAAGATTAGCTTTGCCCAATGAGAGGGGTCTAGCCTTTGATATGAGGTCCTGAGAAGTAACCTCTAAGTCCTTAAATATCTTGCCTGGTAAGAGTCTGTTTGGCTGGGGGCCTAGAACCACACAGTATGAAGCTGACCTCCAGAAGTCCTAGAAACTTGGGTCATCAGTTCCACATGACCGTACTCCAATGAAGACTCAAGGCCCCAAGCTCAAAAGAGTTTCCATGGTTTGGCAGAATTCTCATATTATTGCCACCCCTTGGTGCTGAGAAAAATAGGCATCTACACAACTCCCCTGGGAGAGGTCAACTGGAAGTGCCTCACCATAGTATCTCTGGACACTGTGCTTGACTGATATTAATCTGTATCTTTCCACTGTAATAACACAAGTACAATGTGAGTAAAACAGCTTTGCTGACTTCTATGAATCCTTCTAGCAGATCCCTGAACCTAAGAATGGTCTTTGGGACTCTGAAATTGAAGTTGCTGTCAGAAGTGAGGGTGGCCTTAGGGGCCTCCTGAACTTTGCAATACTTTTATTCAGTCTGTTGAATGTAGTACAAAGCAGTGGTTAACAGCAAAGGTGCAAGAGTCAGATATGCCTGAATTTTAAATCCCAAACTTTATTTGCTATTAGAGGATCTTGGACAAGTTAACTTCTGATCCTTAAGTTGTTTATCTATAAAATAAGAAAGCAGGATTTCTTTTAAAAATTAAGAACTGAAGGTGATGGTATATGCCTGTAATCCCTGTAGTTCTGGAGGTTGAGGCAAAAGGATCACAAGTTCAAGGTCAAGGCCAAACTCAGCAACTTCAGACCCTGTCTAATAAAAAAAAAGTGGGGGGCAGGGACTGAGAACATAACTCAATGGCAGAAAGCCCTGGGTTTGATTATTATACTGGAGGAAAAAAGTGAAAACAAACAAACAAACAAAAAGAAAGACACACACATGTGTGTATGCATGCATGTGTGTGAATATTCCTTAGCATAGAGCCAAAAACATAGAAACTACAGATGCTAGCTACTTTTATTAATGAACATATGGAGTAAGTTCCACAAAAGAAAGACTATCAAGACCTTTGTAGGTATATTTTTATTGACTTTTCTGGATACCAGATAATTTAAACCACTACTTAAAAACAAAGCAGGAATTTAAAATTTGTATTTGTGTTTCCCAAATGCCTCCGTTATCCAAAGATCTAACTAAGCACCAACTCTTACCTTGACATAGTAAGTAGTGAGTACTTTCCGAAGATCGAAGACTTGAAGCATAGAAGCAGCACTATTATCAGTGATGCTATACCCCTCCAGAATATACTTAGTGACTATCACTTCCCAAGCTAGCCAGCGTTGGCTAAAAGCAGCATTAAATGAAAGTACATGAGGAATATGGCCAGGTTCACAACAGCAAAATCCTTCATCTTCTTCTACACCTTCAGTAATGGCCTCTACTTCCCGTTGTTGACAGTAGGTACCTTTAAGAAAGAGAGAAACACACACACACACACACACACACACACACACACACAGAGAGAGAGAGAGAGAGAGAGAGAGAGAGAGAGGAACAAAGGCTGGGAAAAATTAATGGCTCAAAAACACAAGAAATTTAGAAAAGAGTTATATTTTATAGCAACTAAAAGTATGTAATTGATTTACTTTAGAACATTCATGTACAAATTGTAGAGGCATACTATATGTTCACTTCCTGTAAGTAACAATGTGCATTAGCACATTAAAGATGCTGGGAGTTTGTGCAGTAAAGGAACATCTTTAGTTAAGACTCATGAATTTCCAACCTTTTCAAATGTGTTTACAACTGCATTCATATCAAATGAAAACAAAATGAGTAAAAGTACATCTCTTAAAGAACACAGGAGTTGGGTGTGGTAATGTCTGTCTGTCATCCCAGTGGCTTGGGAGGCTGAGGCAGGAGGATCACAAGTTTGAGACCAGCCTTGCCAACTTAGCAAGACCTTCTCTCACCAAGTTGAGGTGAGGTGAGGTGTAGCTCAGTGGTAGAGTGCTGACCTAGCACATGCCTACCCCTAGGTTCAATTCCCAGTACTGCAAAAATATAAGACAAAACTAAAACCCAATGGGGGAAAAAAAAAAAAAACTGAATCAACCCAGGTACAGGAATATAGCTAGCTAGACATGCAGAACTCAGAAGAATCTGAGCTCCATTTGGAATCATCCATACTTCAAGCAGAAATACTATATGTATCAAAGTTATTTGGCTCTATAACTTATACTAGTATATTACAATTTAGCGTTAAGTAAAAATTAATTTTTTTCAGTTCCCAATTATAACAATAATTGATAAGATTACACAGTCAGCATTTGAGGCTTACCTGCTGATATAATTTCTATTAGGCGTGAGTTCTGATTATTCTGTACTAGCAAATACATCTTTGAAGTTACAATTTTTTATACAAGATACTTGTCAAATAATCATACAATACAAAAGTACTAATACAAAAGTACTAATACAAAAACAGACTAAGTACACAATTAGACACAGAAATCTAGCATCAGCAAAATATCACTATTCCATTAATGTTCATTTTTATTTTATTCTGCAGTCTTGCTTCCATTTAATCTGTATGTTTCTTACATTATGTAAAGACTACAAATGATTACACTTAATCGCATGTAGCACATACCTAAGTTAGACTATATTTAAAACAAATCCTACTGAATAATAAAGGAAAAATATATACACCAAGCAGGTTTTAAAACCACTATTTTAACAGATATAGATGGTGGTGGTGTGATGATAAAAAAAAAATAAGACTAGGAGCTGGGGTTATGGCTTAGTGGCAGAGCGTTTGCCTAGCATGTGTGAGGGACTGGTTTCAATTCTTAGCACTGCATATAAATAAATAAAACAAAGGTCCATCTATAACTAAAAAAGTATTTTAGAAAAATAAGGATAAAAGAGTTATTTGGGCAAAGCTAAGGAACAATATTGTTTAGTAGTCTATGATCTTCAACAATTTTATTATTTCATTTTCTTGCTTAGTTACAACTGCCAACAAAGTCATTCTACACAGTGGTGATAAGAAAAGCCCTTGTCTTGAACCTAACATTCACAGGAATACATGCTGTGGTTGACTATCAATATACATACACATACATGCTTTACAACATATAAAAATGTGTAATTTTAAAAAATATTTCTAGTTGTCAATGGACCTTTTATTTAATATTTTTTTTTGGTTATAGTTGGGCTCAATACCTTTATTTTATTTATTTTTATGTGGTGCTGTGGATTGAACCCAGGGCCTTGAATGTGCTAGGCAAGAGCTCTACCACTAAGCCTCAACCCCAGCCCTATCAGTGGACCTTTATTTTATTTATTTATATGCAGTGCTGAGAATCAAACCCAGTGCCTCACACATGCCAGGCAAGCTCTCTACCCCTGAGCCACAAACCCAGCCCCAAATATGTGCAATTTTGTAGTATGTTTTAAAAAAGAAAGAAAATGAAATGTAATCAAATGTTTTCTGGCATTTTTAAGATATTCATATTTTCTCCTGTGGCCTATTAAAATAGAACAAATTCCATTAATTTGCTTTCTACTACTTGATTTCAAAAAATGAAAACAGGCTGAATTTGTGTGGGGTACTTAAACAAAAAACACTGCTGAATCCTGCTTATTCTAGAATTGGTCAATTTTTACATCTATAAATACAAATAAAATTAAACTATACTTATTTTTACTCTTACTTTGACATCAATATTATATTAGTTTTGTTAAAAGCCTTGAGAAATTTTCATTCTTTATCCATGTGCTAGGACAAGTTGGAGGACAGAAAAATTACCCAAGTTCCAGATGAAATGTCCTGAGCCACTTTTTAAAAGTATCATAGTATTAAGAGTTCTCTTTGATTTTATGTGTTATTACTTCATTTTACGCATTTTGCTCTCTCTTTAGAGAAGTTGATAAAAATTTTATTTAAAATTTTTATTCCTTTGAGATAGGGTCTCACTAAGTTGCTTGGGGCCTCCCTAAATTGCTGAGGCTGGCTTTGAATCTGTGATCCTCCTGTCTCAGCCTCCCAAGTCACTGGGATTACAGGTGTGTATCACCGCACCTAGCTGATAAAAGGTTTTTTATTATTTATTTATTTTTGTGCGAGGGATTGAATCCAGGGGCACTCAACCACTGAGCCACTTCCCCAGCCTTTTTTATTTTTTATTTTGCTCAAGACCTCACTAAGCTGCTTAGGCTGCTTTGAATTTGTGATCCTGCTGCCTCAGCCTCCTGAGCTGTTGGGCACATGCCTGGCTGATGAACAGTTTTTAAATGAGGAAATAACTTAATGAGGGCTATATGTTGTGCGTGTTACTTGGTTAGTGGTGTATGGAGAACAGATATGGCAAAAGGGAATTTGGAAATTCTAAAGTTCAATAAGGTCCTTTTTCAGAGTAGCAGAATAAGTGAATGGGATAATTAAATTTAAGGAGGATATTTTTGTTCTCATATATCAACCCCTTTCCCATGAGACTATCTACAGCTTCAACATACCCCAGTAACATATTTTCCTCAGAAAATAAATTCAATAATAAGTATAAGAATATTTATAATTGAAGGAAGAATTTTGAGATTTGCAAAGTGATTTTAGCATATCTATGAGAAACCATCCCAATTGTTCCCTGGATTAGCTATGTCTTTCAGCCACTCAGAGTAAGTATTAGAAGTAAAAATGAAAAGAACTAAAATTCTTGAAAAGTGAACATATTCAAATAAATTTGAATAAAAAGTAAAAGAATCCAATCAATATAACAAACTTTTGACATGGTAATTTAGAATTGGAAAAGTGTTCTTGACACAAGTAACACAAATAGTGACAATGGTAGATGCTGTAATCAGAAATTTATAATATGGAGAATAAACTGGTAACTCTAATTTTTCACATAAGACTTGCAGGGCAAAGAATCTTGAAACTATTGGTAAAATAAAAATGGAAATAAAAAAATACATGAATGGGTTTAACTAAGACCTATAGGAAATTTATCAAGAAATCTGTTCAGTTAAATACTGCTTAAAATTAACCACCAAAATTAAATTTAATTTGTGTAATTGAGCATACCCCAGAAATACACCAAAACACTCAACAGATCCACATATTTGTTTGGCAAGAGAATACTCTTGGGGTAGAATAATATTTGGGGTAGAAGGAAGTAGGTGGGACAAGGGATAACAAAGATAACCAAGAATCACATCAATATTTGAGGAGCAAGAACATAATCACACCCATGAAGAGTTCTGGAATGAAAAGGAGAAGACAGCATTTTAGTCAATCTACAATGTTAGCAAAGTTATTAGATACTAACTGCTGTGTGTGATAAGTGCTGAAACAAAATGACAATTAAAGCAGATGTGATTTCTGCCCCTGAAGTTTGGCCAACTTCAGCCTTGGCCAAATCCAAGTTAAGGATGGTTTTTGTATTTTTTAAAGATTATTTAAAAACAACAATAAAGAGTATCCAACAGAGAAAGGGCAGAAAGTCTAAAATATTTACCATGTAACTCCCAACAGGAAAAGTTTACCAACCCCCAGGGCTAGAGAAGAAATAAACTTTAAACAAATAAACATAAATAAGTATAAAATTATTTCTGTGATAAGAACTAAGAAAATTAAAACAAGGTAAGATGAAATGTAATCATGTGGGACAGGTGGTCAGGGAAGGCTCTTTGCAAAGTGACACGTAGGGTAATCCCTAAGTATAATTAAGGAATTAGCCAGATGGGAGGTTGGGGGATAAGGGAGATGATGGGGCTTTCTGGGGGGAAAATGTGGGGTGACAAGGAGTTCTTAGTTAAGAACTGAACACATCTAAGAAACTGAAAGGTGACTAGAGTGGGCGAGGAGAGTGGGGTAGAGTGAGAGTGCAGAAAATGGCAAATCATTTAGCATTGTAGGATGTGTTAGAGTATTTGAATTTTAATTTAAGTGTATCAGGAGTCACTGAAAACTTTCATGCACAGGAATGACATGATCAACTCTAAAAAAAAAAAGAAAAAGAAAACCAAAATACCAACACAACATCTGAATGAATTACAGCTATCCTTGCTATCCAAATCTAGCCATGTGTTCAGATAATAAGGGATAGTATGTTTTCAAATTTGACTTGAATTTTGATTGATGAACAACTACAGCTTGAACAGCCAAGCATTTGTCCAAAAACTTATTTCAATCTATTCAGTACCAGAGAGGGAAAGTTGGGAAAATGAGAATTGTATCATTTTTTGATTTGATGAATCTATCATCAATATTATAGTAGATAAGACCAAGTGATAAAAAGACCTTCTTCCATTTCACAAAAGTAAAGGCTAGAAAAAAGCCTCCCCATGCATTTTGTTGTTGTTGTTGTTTTAATTAAGTTAAAAAACTAGGTGAAATCCTCAGGTCCCAAAAGTTAAAGGAAGTTAAAAGTTCTAGCAGCGGTAAGTCTGAGGGTACAGTGTAGACTTTTACATAAGTCCATTTGGATTACATTTGAACAGGATGGGGGTAGATGGAATTAAGGTCCAGAGTAAATGGAATAAAGGTGCAAGGTTGGGATGGAAAGGCAGAATCAAACATCCACCCGACAAGAAGAGAATATTTTAGGAACAGAAGAGGGGAGACAAAGGGTTACAAATGAAAAATATCAATATTTATGACAATTTGAGCACTGTATAAATACTAGTTAACAGAGTAATTTCTAGGGCTAGGGCTGTAGGTCAGTGGCAAAGTGCTTGGCTATCATGTGCGAGACACTTAGTTTGATCCTTAGCACCACTAAAAAATAAATAAAGGCATTCTGTCCATCTACAACTATAAAAACAAAACCAGAATGGTTTCTAGATAAGCACTTGCTCTACCACAGAACTCCATAACAAACTTTCTGATTCAATATCAAGGTAAAAATTAACCTTTAGGGCAGAGATCTGATTGATTCTCTTCCTAGTCAAATGTTTTCTTATTTCCTACTCCAGACTAAAAACACTATAAAAAACTTCTTAAGATAGAACAAAAACTCTCTAAAGCTCTTTAGTCCAAATGTTCCCATACACCAAAAGATATTCAAACACAGGATTTGAAATTCCTATAAAAGAAGTTTCTATTTTATGCTTAGAAGTTATTCAACTTAAGGGGGCTGGGGCTGGGGCTCAGTGGTAGAGCACTTGACTGGCATGTGTAAGGCACTAGGTTCGATCCTCAGCATCATATAAAAATAAGTAAATAAAATAAAGGTATTGTGTCCATCTACAACTAAAACTATTTAAATAAAAAAAGAAGTTATTCAACTTAAGATGTGGAGAAAAAGGAACACTTTTACACTGTTGGTGGGATTGTAAATTAATACAACCACTATGGAAATCAGAATGGAGGTTCCTTAAAAGATAAGGCATGGAACCATTATACAACCCAGCTTTATCACTCCTCAGTGTTTATCCTGAAGAATTAAAGTAATAAAACAACAGTGATACATGTATAACCATGTTTATAGCAGCACAATTCACAATAGCCAAACTGTGGAATCAGTCTAGGTGTCCATCAAAAGAGAAATGGATAAAGAATCTGTGGTATATATACACAATGAAGTTTACTCAGCCATAATGAAAAATGAAATTACATCATTTGCAAGAAAATGGATGGAACTAGAGATCATTATGTTAAATGAAATAAGTCAAACTCAGAAGGTCAAGAAACTTATGTTTTCGCTCTTATGTGGAAGCTAGAGAGGAAAAAGGAAAAGGAAGGTGGGGGCAGATCTCAGAAATCAAAGGGAGATCAGAGGAAAGGGACAAAGGAGTAGGAGATGGGGAGGAGGGAAACTGCTAGGGAGTGATATTGGCCAAATTATGTTGTTATATTGTGTGCCTGTATGACTGCAAAAATAAATCCCATCATTATGTACAACTATTAAAAAATGGAAAAAAAATGAGTTAATACAGGTAAAGTGCACAGAACAGTATCTTGCACACAGTGTGTGTAACAAATGTTAGCTGTATTTAATAAAACAAAAAAGAAGTTATTTAACTTCTAGGAGTTGACAACAACAAGCTGATATGTTTCTGAATGTACCAGTTTCTGTGAAGAAACAGCTTCATTTGTCAGTAAATAAAACTGTGGAGAGCATGTGGAAGAGGCATAAGGAGTAACTACTTCATAGACATGAGGTTTTATCTGGAACTAGACAGAGGTGGGAGTTGCAGAACACTGCAAATGTATGTACAAAATGCCAGTGATTTCTTCATTTTAAGTGGTTCATTTTAGGTGAATTTCACTTTTTAACTGAAAAAAATTGTTGAGGACAATGGCATGGCGACTCAATGAACATCACTCAGTCAACCACTCTGTCTCACACAACACAACATTCTATGCCACTAGCCATTGAGCAAACATATGCAATTTATCACAAAAGGGCCTGGCAAAAGACCAAGCAAAGAGCAATAGAAGTTTAATATCTCCAGGTAAATAAGTCAATTGTATACTAATGCTACTACATTCACATATAATGCAACACCAAAAAATTACTCTCTAGTGACTATGAAATTGGGCGAGGGGCTAATAATTACTCTTTGACAACTTTTCTCATTCCATAATCCCCAAAATCTAATATTATGAACACTTTCAATTTGAGATATAAACACACAAAACTTAGATGCTGTAGAAAAGAAGTACAGTATAAAAATAAAAGATGAATGAATGTCCTACCTCTGAATTCCAGGCCCCGCAGCTGGAAAGTGACGAGACCATTGCCTATTTCTATAAGGTGTACTAATGCATTGAGATAGTCAGAGGCAAGGATGAAACAATCCCCAGTACTGTAGTTTCCCCACCGTCCTAGTAACAAATCACCACAGAGGCTGTGTTGCAGGGATCTGGTTAAATGTTCATAGAAGATGGAATTCAGATTATTGTCATCTGATCCTACAAGAAGGGATTAAACAAAAAACCAAAATGTCAGATTTTACCTTAGTCCCTTTCATACTGAAAAATGAGATTGTTAAAAATATCAATACTAACTTCCAGCTCAGGTTGTATTTATATTTACTTGAATAGATAAATAATACTCATACCCTTACAATTTCTACATAAAAATGAAACAGGATAATGAGCGAGGTTTCAGAATTGAGAGAGGTTACATAACTTCTCCTAGGGTTCCCATCCATGTAATGTGGGAATTTGATTAGATACAATCTAAAAACTTTTCCACCTTTTTAACAGTCCATTACTTATAATTCATGTACAGTTACTGCTATTCAATGACATGTGCCTTATAATTAAAACTATACAGATAAATGAAAAAGAAAATATTCAGAAGGAGAACAAAAAGATTATTTGGTAAAGGAAGTGGGTAAAATATATAAGACTTGAACAAGACAGTCCAAACAAAGAGAAGTTAGTCAAAAAGATCCTGAATATTAAGATGTTTGATATTTAGCAAAAATAAATTGTACATGCAAATGTAGAAAAAAAGAACCTACAAATAGTACGTTAGGGTTCTCCTGTAAGAAAAACATTAGTATAAAACAGCATGAATGAGATGGCCTCCTCTAGAAGTAACCCATCAAAAGCAACACCCTGTAAGTGGGTACCCCAAAGGACAGTACTAGAGAATGGCAAAACGTCAAACCTTAGTAATTATTTTAAACTCAAACTAAATATTAAAATAATGAAAGGGGAACCCTAGGTTCTAATGGCAGTAAAATGATTGTATCTAACTCTATGCATGCCCAATACAAAAGTGATTTTGTCCTGTGGGAAGCATCAGGACAATTCCAGCCCCTTATAGTATCCACTAGACTTGAGATGGTTCTTTTCTCTACCAGAATGTGATGGTAACAGTCATTAATATCAAACAGCTAGTACTCCTTAATCAAGTATTAAAATTAAAAACCAATTAGAGAGCTGGGGATGTGGCTCAAGCAGTAACGCGCTTGCCTGGCATGTGCGGGGCGCTGGGTTCGATCCTCAGCACCACATAAAAATAAAATAAAGATGTTGTGTCCACCCAAAAACTGAAAAAAAAAAAAATTTAAAAAAAATTCTCTCTTCTCTCTCTCTCTTAAAAAAAAATTACATCCTTATAGTTTGGTTTTTCAGATGCATATAGTATTTTCAAGGAAACTTATAAGTCAAATAGATACAAATATTTCAGTCTATTTGAGAGTAATGTCTCTTTAACACACTTAGGTTCTGGCTGTTTGTTAGTCCTTCACAACTGTGACAGGGAAATTCATTTTCTCTGGCAGATTACTATTGGAGAGCCCAATAAAATCATGTTTCCCAAATAATAAAACTAAGAACCAGATTTTAAATAATGGTAATGCCACCAAAGTGCCACCCATTCAAGCCATATCCTAAGTGGTTATTTGGTCCCTCATAGATGACAACTCGATACATAAAAAACTAACATTACATTAACATTTACTTATGAATTCAGGGACGGACAGAAGCCAACATATTAATGAAATGTGCTGTATATCCTTCAACACACTTGACCATTTTTACTTTAAATGCTTTCTACTTTTTAATCTATGTAAGAATAACCTTTCAATGGTGTTTCAAAATTTCCCATCAGCATTCTTTAAATGCATTTTATTAAGGATAGGTATAAGCCAGGTATAATAGCATATGCCTGTAATTTCAGCTGCTCTGGTGGCCAGAGGATCACAAATTTAAGACAGCCTGGGTAACAGATTAAGAACCTATCTCACTTAAAGAAAAAAAAAAGATAACCATACCAATTGGAGATAGTCTAATTCATATATACTATACTTTGCTAAAGTAAAACAAAGCAAAGGATATTATTTTAAAAATGACTAGTTGGAACTCAAAGAATTCTAACAAAGATAAATAAATGTATAGTTACATATTACATACACATGACAAGTAAAATCTTTTATGTAAGGCCTTACTCACAAGTAGAGTTATTACCTGGATTTCTATCAAGCTGGGAAGCCAATCTGGTATTTGAATGATCTACTCGTTTTGTGCTAAAGAGGACAAAATAAAACACATTTAATTTCTTTACACTTAAAAAAAATTTAATAAGAGTAAGGGAACTGAACACAGTGGCATGCCTATAAACCAAGCAACTTGGGAAGCTGAGGCAAGAGGATCAACAAATTCAAGGACAGCCTGGGCAACTGAGATCCTGTCTTAAAATACAAAATATAAAGGGTTGGGTTTGTAGCTCAGTGGTAGAGCATTCCTGAGTTCAATCCCCAGTACTGCAAAACCCAAAACGGAAACCAAACGAAACACAAGGAGGGAACTATAGGATCCAGATCAAATAATATTGCTTTAGGAAAATCTCTGTTCATAATATATTGATAAACTCCTTGGCAGCACACTTTGTTTGCTTTTTGCAGTTCCGGGGCTCGAGCCCGTCTCATGCGTGGTGGGTAAGTACTCTACCACTAAGCTACATCCCTAGCTGGCAGCACAATTTTACAGACAGTCTTTTAACCTTTACCACACATAAACATAGCAGGTTTTTCTTCCCCTAGCAGATGTAACTGCAGAGTGTGTAAAAAGACATACGGGGTGGTACAGTGCAGGGAGGGGTAAGAGACCAGAATGAAAAAATGCAGGCTGCATATAGTTCTCAGAAATTCACAGTACATAAAACATTCTTTGCAAGGGGAAGGCATACCTATTAAAGCTCAGTGGTATTGTGTCTAGTCTTTAGAATGGTGGTTCCAAAAATGTAGACTGTGAAACCAGGATTTTTTCAAGGACTTTTCCAGATCAAAACTATTCTTCTAGGGTTGGGGGTGTTGCTCAGTGGTAGCGTGCTTGCCTAGCATGTGTAAGGCCCTGGGTTCAATCCTCAGCACCACATAAAGATAAATAAATAAAATAAAGGTATTGTGTCCATCTACCAACTACAAAAAAAAAAAATATAAAAACACAAAACTATTCTTTTAATGATGCTGAGCTGTTATTGGCCCCTTTCCACTGGTTTGACAACTGCACTGAAAGTCCAGAAGCACAGTGGGTAAAACAGCTGATGTTTGAGCACAAATCAAGGCAGCAACACCAAACTGTACTATCCCTCACTGCCACACATGCACAAAAAAAAAAAAAAAAAAAAAACAACAACAAATGGACAGTTTCACTTAAAATATCCCTAATAAGTCCATAAAAATGTGAATTTTATTAAATCTCAGTTCCTTAGTATGGCCTCTTTAATGTTCTCTGAGAAAATACAGAGAAAGCACTTCTGCTGCATTCTGAATGGCTGTCCTGAGGGAAAGCATGTGTGCAATCATTAGAATTATAAGCCAAGCTAGCAGCTTAACACACACACACACACACACACACACACACACACACACACACACACCCCATTTTTACTTGAACAGCTGTTGAGGAAATTGAAAATTATACATATGGGTTATTTAATAAACATTTCTCAACAACAAAGAAAATGAATCTGTCATTTCAAGGAAAACAACTGGTAATATCTGTTCACACTGACAAAATTCAAGCAAAATTTTACAATGTGGAAAAAACTTGTATCCATCACCATGAGCCTGATGGCTTCCCAATACTTTATTATTTCTTTTGAGATTGGTAGTAATATTAATGAATATATTTTTTAAGCACTACATAAAGAACTGTGTCAACATTTAGAAGATGTCTTTTACTCAGTAAAACAATATTTTTCTAAGTGAATAATATATAATGTTATAAAATAATACATGAGTAATAAAAAGATTCATTCAAAATACAAGATAGATACATAAATACTGATGTTACAAAATTCCAAAAATACAGATACAATTTAAATTCCACACTGTGCTTACTTTTAAGAGTCTACCATTTGTTGAGTTTTAGTGAAGGATCAAGGAAAAAAATATCCACAATTGCTTTAAATGTCTATGGAAATATTCCTTTTTCAACTACCTGAGGCCAAATTTTCTTCATATATTTCAAGCAAAATAGCATAACAACAACAGAATGACTACAGAAGCAGATAAAAGAATTCATCTGTTTGTTAACAAGCCAGACATTAAAAGATTTGCAGTGCTGAAAAACAATGAATTCTTCCAATTTTTTTTTGGTTGGTGGGAAAATATAGTTATTCTTAAACCTATGGAATTTTCAACAATTTTTAAGATTACTAAGGGATTCTGAGACCAAAATACTTAAATAACTGCTATCACAGGATATGACTTTGGGTTGGAAGTTGGTCCAGAATAGGATACAAATAACAGTGAAATTTGCCAAAATGAGAAATACTATGTGTGGTTTTAGGTAAGGAACTGTAATCAAAATTTCAAACCCACAAGCCAATTCACTGTTTCAAAGATGAGACCACAATTTTTCCCCAGCAAAAATGCCAATGTGTGAAAATGTAGGGAAAAAAGCATTCGTGGAGATGGCCAACAGAATCATATATTTGCATAAGCTCTTTGGAAGGAACTAAGCCTACTTTATGTACAAAAATGGTCATTAAAATCTTTTCCTTCATGAAAAAGCAGAGATAACTTATAAAAATTTGGATCTCACTGGGCACAGTGGCATACACTTATAACTAGTGACTCAGAAGGCTGAGGCAGGAGGATCACAAGTTCAAAGGTAGTATCACTTAAAGAGGCTCTAAGCAACTTAACAAGATTCTGTCTCAAAATAAAAAATAAAAAGGCTGGGGATATAGCTCTGGGGTAAAGTGCTTCTGGGTTCAATCACCAGTACCTCCCCCAACCCCACTGCCACCACTAAAAAAAATTAGATCTCAAATAGTCAGCTACTGCTAAGAAAACTATGAGGTAATTCATTATAATATTAGGTAGCATAAAGGTTCAGAGTATTATTAATGAGGAATAAGTTTAAGAAATGTCACTGAAAGAAAAAAGGATGCAAAAATGAGTATACTTAAATTAGAATTATGTTTTTAAAAATCTCATGAGTAGAAAAAAGAGATACAGTGATTTCCCTCAATTCTATCACATAATCTTCATATTTTAAAAATATTTATAAATTTTTAGCAAAACTATTTCAACATGTAGCTCAGGGATAGAGTGTCCCTGGTTCAATCCTCAGTACCCTCCCTCTCAAAAAATTCACAATTATGAACCACAAATAACTTATACTAATAATGTTGTCAATAGTTTTTCCTTATAAAAAAGAAACTGTCTTTTAAGCATTTTAGTTTACTCACTTATAATCTCTCTCCCAGAATTTCACAGGCCGAACATAAGAAGTGATAAATATTGCACTTCCTAGAAAAGGGTTTAGTGGAGTAGAGAAGAAAGCTGATACAGCAGCCTGAATAAACAACATGGCTGAATCTATGGGAAAAGTGGTTAAGGAAATTAAGAGATTCATCTGAGCATGCATACACACAGACATGAAGAACAAAGAAAAAAAATTCACAAACACATTTAGATTACAGTGATTAGAGAAATAAAGTTCACAATATAAATACAAAAGAGGATGTCACTGGACACCACAAGGGCATATCAACAGAAAAACAAAACAAGGAAAATATGAATTGATCTGATACTTTGAAGGGAGCCAAATAAATATTTGCTAATACATATTTGGTAAAAGTCCATGTATCAATTTAGAAAGAAATGCTCAGGTTTAATTTTCCTTAAAAGTATCAAAGTCTGCCTTTTAACATCACTGGTGTCATTAACCTTGTTATTATTTAGAAAATATTTTTAAGAAATGAAGAGAATACAAAATTTCAGACAGTTCAATTATAATTGCAAAAGTGTTTTGTTTATTAAAAATATTTCTAAACATTCTGTGTACATTAAAATATTTTTTATTTTTAGATTTTAATAACATTCATATTAATTTATATTTAAAATATGGAATTTTAAGTTAGCATTATTTAACTACAAAACTTTTTCTCATGTTTAGATGATCTGTGGGCCACACATGTTAATATAAGTTAAACAATCTAAATCAGGATAGATCAGAACTAAAAAGAATGAGTGTTTCATAATTTACATATAGTAACCTATATTCTATGCCTATGAAAGGTTTTGTTTGTAAATCAACATTCTCATCAGGGATATGACTATCCATTCTCATAATTTTAATTTGAAGGATACGAGGCACTGCAAAGGGCTGAGCAAACGCATGGAAAGCAGAACCCCATGTAATCTGCCACGGGGCGATGTAGGTATATACGAACTGCAACTTATAGAGGAGTTCCCAAAGCTGTAGGAGAAAAAGAAAACCCATCAGCAAAAAACTTAATCAGATATTTGAATTAGAAAATGAAAGTCCTATGAAATATATTTTCTTCCTACTAGAGAAACTGCACTGAAATTATCTGCCATTTGCATAACAGGAAAAGATTTATTATTGCCAAAATGCTGAACTTATTTTTAAATAAAAATATCATTTTTTTTAAGCAAAGATGGCTAGCTGACTTGTGGATTTGTGTTTCATTAATTTATAAAAGTTCTATGCCCTCTATTGGCCTGTCATATTACTACTTTTACAAGCAAAATGAAGAAAGGTAGCAAGAAGCAAAATAACAATCCTTGGGGGGAAAAATATATCTAGATATCTGTAATGCTTAAGTAAAACATTTTATTCTAAAATACATTTTCCTCAAATTTTAGTGTTCTGGAAACTGAGTATGTTTCAAAGGCAATGTCAAAAGGAGTGTGAAAATACCAATTGTATACAGTTGTCACTGCCTGTTTGCATAGGAATTTTGTTGCATATACCTGACATTTGTTCATAATTTCAATTGTTGTCAATGGAAACATAATACACATTTTAGTCATTTAACTTTGAATCTGTTATTGTTGTTGAACAATCTTCAATCCTGAAACAGGGATACTGTGTTTGTCCAAGTCAGTCTCTGCACATCAGGCAATACAAAACCTAACTCTTGAAACAGATCACAAGAATCTTAAAAAGCAAAAATTTTGACTAATTTGGTGACATGATTAGACACAAACATATCATCTCTTATTAAAGTACTTAAGTTGATTTACAAATGACTTGTTTTGACTTCCAATTTTAAAAAAAATCAGGGCTGGGGGATATAGCACAATGGTAGAGGGCTTCGCTTGCATGTGTGAGGCCCTGGGTTCAATTCCCAACACTGAAAAATCAATCAACTGAAAAAAAATCACAATTTCAACCCCATCAGAAATGCAGATGAATCCCAGTATTTTTAGCCATGAGTCAAAATCATGCTAATAATCCTAGTACTAATGTGAAAAGGATCACATGAAGTAGAAGAAACATGTATATTATCATGATGTCTTTAGAACTACTTAAAAGGAGTAACTTGGGAAAACTAAATGTGAAGAAGACTGTATTCAAATAGGTGTGTAGTGGGTGGATAATAACATTTTTGTCTACATTTAATTAAAAGGTTTATTAAATTGATGATATCTTAGAATAAAAATATATCTAAAGAGATCTCTTAAATATTACTTGCTTATTATCACTGTTCTTTCTAGTGACATACAAAAGGCAAACTCCTTAAGAGCAGAGCTTTCTCTGCTTTTTTTCAATAATTAATAGCCTATGTATCTAGAACACTTCTGAGAAAAGGTACGTTTCCCCCCCAGAATATTTGAAAATGAACGGATTTTCAAATGTAGGATCAAATGAAAGGATTAAGAAAATCCAAACTAATGTAGAGTTAAGTATACCAGCTGTAGTTCATATATTGCTTAGGTTATGTTTTACTTCAGCTTTCACTTATTTCCAACCAGTATAAGACACAACACAATTTTCAATCAAAGTATTACAGTTTGTGAGAAACCACATGCTTCTTTATACAAACAATTCTCTGATTCACTTTTTGGTTTTGTCTTTTGGTTAATAGTCATGCTGACAAGAGGAAATAAATGATTAAAATGCATATAAATTAGTGATTAAACAAATGTATTACTGAAATAGTTTAAAAGGTATTTATCATAATATTGAAAATGACTACCACTAAAACCTTGTTTGAATTAATTGCTTTCCATTTTCACTGTTCCATCCTAGGTCAGACCTCCGTCACATCTGAATCACTGTCACACTCTTAAACTGTTCTCCATACCTTCAGGTTCTCTTTCCCATTTCATCCCAAATGTGGCTGACCAGGCTAACTTGCCTAAAATTGGACTTTCACTGTATTTTGTAGCTGTTCATTTGCTTCAGCTCTCTGTTACCTATCAAATGGGATAATATATGTCAAAGTCCTTTGTATGTGGTCAGTGTTACCATAAAATCTAATTACTATTTAATTTACAAACAATCTGACTATACAACCTATTTGAGAAAGGTAGTATGTTTCAGTAGAAACATCCTTGCTTTAAGAGGCAGAAGATCTGGATTTTGTCATCTCATTTATAAAGGGCATAAGAACACTTATCTGAAGGAAAATAATGAATTTTAGAAGCATTCTGTAAATTTCAGAGTATTCTGTCAAGTTAATTTCTGGTTGCTCCCATATGGCCTTACTGTCTTCATTCAGTTAGCAGGTTATTCTTCACTAGAATTTATTCCCTCTATCTATCCAGTCACCCAAATTCAACTATTACCACTTATCTTTCTAAAATTATTCAAAACCACACTCTGCTTTGGAAGATCCTACATAATGTTTCTCTATATAACTTAATTTTATCTTCCTAATTATAGCAAGAAATATACCTTTTATGAATCACTATGATAGCATTGCTTAGGGATTCTAATATGCTCTAAGTAAACTGACAAGAGATATTAATTGAAAGACAACAAATCAGTGAAATATATGCATAATCTTCACAAAGTCGTGTATTACTTAGAGGGATAGTTTTTGCAGGCAGAGACATTCCTTTCAGTGATAAATTACCTTGCTGAACAGTATGGACATGAAGAAGAGATCCAATAGCATGGTCTCTGAAAAAGCTTCATAGTCAAATTTGAAAAAGAGCACAGTAAAGATGACTGTGACATACTGATACGTAGGGCTGCTAAAAGAGGATCGCAGCAACTTCAAGCCAGCAATGGTGATCATTAAAGCACCTAATCTGTAACATAAAAAAGGCACAACCCATCAACTCATGGCTGATCACACTGGAGCATTCGCTAATTTTAGAAAAATGACCAATTTACTAGGCTTACAATATAGAGATCAAATTTAAACTTGCAAAAATTATTTATATACAATGCAAATCACATCTTGAAAGGATCCAATTAGTATGATATTCTCTTTCAACAGTATTATAATTCTAATCCTCTATGAGTCTAAGAACATTTTTAAAAAATGGGTAGTATTGTAATTCTGTCATCTGGTTCTCTAATTTCACAGTATTTCTATCACTGTAATGTCAATTACATTTAGCACATGAAAAACATAATACTTACTCCAAAACATGTATCTACAGTAGGAAACAGGCCATGGGATAACCAAAAAGGCAACTGACCATCTATATGGTACAACTTACACAGTACACAAAACCGGCCATCCCCCAGACCTGTCATCTAACATTAAAAATTAACCTTAATAAATGTCCTCTCATAAAATATCAGTTGACAATGAGATGTTTGTAGCAGTGAATTTGCTAAGAACAACAATAGATGTTTCAAAAAGGGAAGTGAAAGACAAAATTTCACCTGAATTTTTCACCTTACAATGCCAATTATCACAGAGACACTCGATGGATATCTGGACCTTGATCAACAACCAAACACACTGTATTGTAATACTGTTGTTAGAAACAGTCCCCAAGAGTCAGACTTAGACTAGAAGATTATTGTACTTACTCTGTATCCAGTTTCTTTGGACTGGCAATTGTCTCTGCACTACTACTAAGTTCATTGAGAACAATCAGTGGATAGATAATATTCTTCTCAACAAAAAGAAGCCACACATGAAGTTTTTCAAACCACATCATAGTAGCTGCATCTAACAAGGCAATGTAAGTCAAGAAGATCATGTATCATCCAATGTATAAAGTAGTCTGGCAATGTGACAAGAAAGGAAACTCTCACAAATCAAATTAGCTCTACACTTAAAATAAAAATGTAAAAATCTAGTATTTTAACCATTATCAACTCTGATTAATTGTGAAATACTTACCAACGTGCTATTTGGAAATGACATATTTAAATGAATTTCATTTTAAACTTTAATTCTTTTTTTCTTTCTTTCTCTCTCTCTTTTTTTTTTTTTTTTTGGTACCAGGAATTGAACTCAGGGGCACTCAACCACTAAGCCACATACTCAGCCCATTTCTGATTTTTATTTGGAGACAGGGACTCATCAAATTGCTCAGCGCCTCACTATTGCTGAGGCTGGCTTTTGAACTAATGATCCTCCTGCCTTAGCCTCCTGAGTTGCTGGGATTACATTGTGCCTGGCTTAAATTTTAATTCTTAAAACCTGTTTTTAACTAACTTTTTCTCACTTTTTGCTACATCTCAAAGAGAAAAGGTTACTGAATGCTATTAGGCTGCCCCAAGTCCCCAAATAAATATCTATTATTTATTTTTAAAATATTAAGATATAGACATATACACATATATATAATTATAATATCTCAGAACCTATGAGAATTTATTATTTGAATTCATATACTTCATAAGAGTCACATTCATTTCCAATAAACTATCTTGAATAACATCACAGATTTAATACATGGTTCTTCAGCTACCTGAGAGCAATATTTCCAGGCTTCTTTTTTTTATATTTATTTTTTAGTTATACATGGACACAATATCTTTATTTTATACTTATGTGGTGCTGAGGATCGAACCCAGTGCCTCACGCATGGTAGGCAAGCACTCTACCTCTGAGCCAGAGCCCCAGCCTCAATTTCCAGGCTTTTAATAAGTTCTCTAATGAATATAATTTTTCTTTCAATTGCTAAAATCAGTAGGAGAAAAAAATGATTTCACTACTATTTTGCACTTTCAAAAATTCAAAAATATCAGGTTGATGCAAAATTTATAAAAAATTCAGACTTTTAAGTTAGAAATAAACAATATGGTCAATTAAGCATTTAATTAAAAGTGCTTTTTTAAAACAAATTAGATATATTTGCTGTCATTTATGTATAAAAGCAATGCTAATTTAAAAAAAATCTCATTCTGAGTTACTTCCATGATGCAGGGAACGGGTGAGTACTGATTCTCATAATTTCATATTGTTTTCCCTTATTTAAAGAGCACATATTTTGTAAAAGGTCCTCACAGTGCTGCTAATGCAATCTACATATTAGTGTTGTATTATCGCCTGCAGACCCAACTGGTGATGAAGGTTAAAGTGGCATCATGCTTCAATCAATTTCACTAAAAGGCCCAGGAAATTTGCTTTGAGAATATAAAGTCAAGTTTTATTTTTTTCCTTTTAGTTGTAGATGGACACAATACCTTTATTTGATTTATTTATTTTTATGTGGCGCTGAGGATCAAACCCAGGGCCTCACACATGAAGTGTGTGAGGCTCTACCACTGAGCCACAACCCCAACCCTAAAGTCAAGTTTTTTACAGAAAGTTTTCAAAGGCTTCAGAATTTTCTAAAAATGTTAATGCATCTTCAAATGACGGAGAGGTTTATTTCTCCTTTTATAGCAATTTCATAATTGAAAGAAAAGTCTGTGAAGAAAATTTTGGTTTATTTCATCACTGGTACAATAATAAATGACTTAGAGATGAACATTTATTTCTCTAAAATGAGGAAGTATAGCATAACACTGGTCATGGGGCCAATGAAAAAAAAGTGAATATTTACAAAGGAAAGAAAAATGAAGCAACAGCTTGCCAAACAGGCCTTATATCTCTTTTTGAGTCATTTTATAGTTTATCCCAAATCTGAACTAAAAACAGCAATTAAAAAATGTTTGTTTGTTTGGTTTTTTAAACTCTGGTAGGACCTAGTGTCTCTGGCAGAAATAACAACAAAGACCTTTTCAATTCCCCACTACCAAAAAAAAAAAAAAAACAAAACAAAACAAAAACAAACAAACAAAAAGAAAACCATCATCCTGAAAAAGATCTAATTCATTAATAGGTTCAAATTTAAGGACAAGAAGCATAGCCAAGCTGTTTTCCAATGATACATACTTAGTCATCTATCAGCCTAGTAAAAAGAATACAACCTTAGTATTAATAAAAAAAAAGGTGTTAAGGAAATACTTACTTCGAACTTCATACTGATTGTACTCTTCGGTCTTCAGCAGAGGATGAGAGAAACAATGCCATGGTAGCTGTTTCCTAACTTGAGGCAGCACATAGTGGGTTACGAAACCCACAAAGCCAACCAATGCATATAACACAAACTTGAGAGCAGGCTTTAAAAGAAAAAGAGTTGAGAAAATTAGGAGTGACTTTAAGACTCACTTTGGAACCTCTCAACTGGGGGTGCAATTTTCCATTTGATAATAGAGAACAGCAAAGTCAGTTTTAGAACCTAAGAACTAAACATTTATCATAGTTACATTTCTAAGTTATGTAGCATGAAACATAAAGCTCATTAAAATCAAGCCATGAAAGATAATGACTGTTCTTATGTTACAGGTATTTTAAACGTGTAAACTACTTCCTTTGGTATCTCACACTACTGAGTGTGATTGGAGTTGTACTGCTTCCTGCTCCCAAAAATGTTATATACAATTTCAGAGCAATGTAATCAAGTTGTTTTAACTAGCAGAGATAAAGGATATAAACCGAGTAAAACTGAGTCTGAGAGCAGAGCAGAAAAAAGAAAAGTATTCCACTTTATTTGTTCCTTCACACTGTATATTATTTGAATTCTATGTACAAAAGAGGGAATCGAGTATTCTCTCTTCAAATATTCTATGTAAGTCACATTTAGACATTCTGGAACCACTTGGATGTAAAGGAGCCTCCATTTGCACCTTGATGACCCACTGAACCGTACTTGTTTGGAAGTGGTCACAGACTAATAGTTTGATTATAATGTTTGAAATATTAAATAAAATTAAATAATTATGTCTTTGCTTCTATATTAAACAATCATATTAAACTATCAGAACTGAATAAAACATATGACCCAATGGTCTGTGACAGATGAGACACAGGAAATAAGCCTGAACCCTGAAGGAAGGGAATAAAGGAGGTGAGCATGACTGCTCCAGCTTCCTGCCCTGGGTCTCCAGGTTGTCCCACAGGGAGGGGAACCCAAGCAAAGCCAAGCACACTGTGAGATAAGGATGTGGAACTCTAAAGTTTAGAAAGATCAGGTGGCTAGACTTCACCAGAAGAGACAGTGTATAAAAGAGAAAGCCACCCAGAGGGAGAACTCTGGAGATCTGCAGAGGGTTCCCTTGGAATATTCAGGAAAATACCACTGCATGCAAGTGAGGAAACTACACAAGGGCAGGAAAAGAAGCTCACAAAGGGAGTGGAGATATTACCTAGCACTCAGATAGGGCAGGAGAGTACCTGCTCTCACAAGCCAGACTGAAAGAGCTAAAGATTCACAGAGCACCGAGAAGAGACCTCAAAAGGATATTCTCCTCAGTAGTGGGGAATACCAGCTCTGGTACACATGAGGCCCTAGTCCTAACTCAGAAACATTAAAATTAAGGCCTGAAAGGTTCAGACTATTAAAAAGTGCTTAACAGTATTCCAGAAAAAAGTTCAAGAATATTTCTGGAAATACAAAATTATCTGACACCTAAATGTAATATTTATAATATGACATTCAATCAAAAATTACTGAGTGTGCACAGACTCAGAAAACTATGACCCCTAGAGAGGGTAAGAAAATCAGTTAATAAGAACTAAACTGTGATATAGATGTTAGAATTAGTAGACAAGGACATTAAGAGTTGTAACAGAATATTTTATGTTCAAAAAGTCAAGTAAGGAAGGTGGACATTTCTGATTTTTATTTGACATAGAAAAGCTTTGGTATTTTATTTTTAAAATTTTTTTAGATGTACACAATACCTTTCTTTAAATTTATTTTTATGTAGTGCTAAGAATCGAACCTACTGCCTCACACATGCTAGGCAAGTGCTCTACTACTAAGCTACAACCCCAGCCCAGGGAGACATATTTTTTTAAATGACCTAAATAAACTTCTAGAGATTAAAAATGATAAATTATAAAAAATTATAATTCTGAGATTTAAAAAATGGGATTAATGACAGATTACACATATACAGAAAAAAAGATTAGTGAATTTAAAGACCTATCAATGACACCATTTAAAATTAAACACAGGGGAAAAAAAAAGGATGAAAATGAACAGAGCATCTGATAACTGAAATATTCTCGGAAGGCAAAGCTGTACATATTTGGAGTTCACGAAGCAGTGTGAGGACAGGGTGGAGGAAGCGGCAAGCTGGGAAAGGCAGGAGGTGAAAGAACGGCAAAAACATCTGAAATAATGAAGGCTAAAATTTTCCAAATTTAATGAAAAGTTTAAACCCCAAACACAAAAACATGAGGAAATCTACATGAAGGCACACCATAATCCAATGACTCAAAACTAATGATAAAAGAAAATCTTACAAGAAATAGAGGAAGGAAAAAGGTCATCTACAGAGAAATAAAGATAAGGATAACTTGTGAGGATAGTGGCACAAGACTATTATAATCCCAAGGACTCTGGAGGCTGAGATAGGAGAATCACAGGTTTGAGGCCAGCCTCAGCAACTAAGCAAGGCCCTAAGCAACTTAGTAAGACCCTGTCTCAAAATAAAAATAAAAGGGATGGAGATATGATTTAGTGGTAAAGCACCTCTGGGTTCAATCCTATTACCAAAAAAAATTAAATAAAGGTAACAGCAGCTTTCAAATCAGAAGCAATTGAAGCCAGAAGCAATGGAACAACATCTTTAAATACTGAAAGAAAAAAACCTGCCTTCTTAGAATTTTACACATAGTAAAGTATCTTTCAAAACCAATGGTAAGATAAGGACTTTCTCAGAAATACAAAGGCTGAAAGAATTTACAGATTCATACTATAAGAAATGTTCTAGTAAATCTTTCAGGTAGAAGGAAATATGGATCTATAGTAACTATGGTAATGACGTGGCCCACGGGTAGAAGGAACTATCCTTAAGGAACTCTTGAGGAGTCTCTTCCATATCTGAGCCTGATTAGATAATAAGGTTCTAGGCTTTCCAGCTATCTAGAAATAAAACTTCAGGTTTTTTTTTTTAAACTTTATTTTATTTATTTATTTTTATGTGGTGCTGAGGATCGAACCCAGGGCCTTGCACGTGTGAGGCAAGCGCTCTATTGCTGAGCCATAACCCCACCCCCGACTTTGGGGTTTTTTAGAAGATAATAAGGGCATCTTGCATATGGGAGGGATGCAAGTCATGGATGCTAGAGAGTGGACTGTGGTAGTCAGCCTCCAAAACGGTCCCCATGATCCTGGCTCCCTGGTGGGTATTTCCTTCCCACATTATACCAGGGTTTGTCTATGTGACCAATAGAATATGGCACAAGTACCAATGTGTCATTTCCAATATCAGGTTATAAAAGCACAGCTTCTGTCTTGGACTTTCTTTTTCTAGGATCAGGGGAAACCAGTTCCCATTTCATGAGGACACTCAGGCCTGCTATGGGGAGAACTACCTGGAAAGGAACTGAATCCTATAAATAACAAACCTCAGAAGATTGCAATATCATAAAAGATCCTAAGTTGGGGATTACTTAAAGCCACTCTCAGATTCATGACCCAGAAAAGGCATGAGAAAATAAATATATGTTAAAACCAAATGAAAATTCATATATTTCAGTGCTATTGACAAACATTATAATCAAAATCAGAAATGAATTCAAAGGTTATTTTCCCCCAACTGAAAGAATAAAATGATTCCTTTACCTGT
The DNA here is from genome assembly GCF_964194105.1 of Spermophilus citellus. Classification (NCBI taxonomy): domain Eukaryota; kingdom Metazoa; phylum Chordata; class Mammalia; order Rodentia; family Sciuridae; genus Spermophilus; species Spermophilus citellus. The sequence continues at coordinate 196,279,413 of NC_138185.1, read as the reverse complement.
AATACTGTGAACACTGTGCTTACATGAATAGCAAAATACAGCACACCAATTACAACGCATACCACTAAGTCAGACTGTAAACGCTCACTCTGTGGAACAAGAAAAAGAAATAATAACAGATTCAGAAATCTGTCTTTTATTCCCAACTGGCAACGTTTGAGAAATAATTTTTCACTGATACTCTTTAACACTTCTACATATTTCTTAAATATAATGATTATTATAGTAAATCTTATTTTCTTCCTCAATTTCTTTCCTTATCTATAGTGTCAAGGAAATTAAACAACCAGTTTGCATGCTATAAACATATTGCAATAGTCTTTTAGAATGAAGATATTTTCCCCACTACTGGTCAAGAGTTTTACATAGAAGAAAAGAAATTAGATACTTAAGTTATCATATCATTTTTAGGTTATCTTCCTTTAGTAAGTTACATTTTCATTGGTCTTTTGAAATGTTAAAACCACATGCATATGTCCTTAGAGGTTACACAGGTTGAGTACCCTACCCCTTAACTGAAATGCGTGTGACCATTTCAAAATTTGGAATCTTTCACATTTAAGAATATTTACCTAGACTTTATACCAATTGAGAATCCTTAAAACAAAAGGCCAAAGTTCAAAATGCTCCAAAATCTGAAACATTTTAAGCATCAATTTAGGAACATTTTGCATTTTCAAGATTAGTAATGCTGCACATGTAGAAAAACCCAGAAACCTCTTGATATTTCTGATATTAAACTAGATTCAGAACCTCCTCTTATGCTTAACATGAAATATCCTTTGCTAACATGGAAACTAAAGTCAGAAAAAAAAAACTGTTTCAATTATATCTTGAGGTAGTTTTGAATTTCTAAAGTTTTCTCTAGTTCATATCCACTAATAGTTAAAAGTATGTCCTATTTGATACTTATGTAAATTTTGTCTTTCACAATGGAAATAATCTAAAAACTGGAGAATACTGTTCTGTTCCATAAAACAGATATGAATCTATAGAATTCATCTTTAAATAATTAATCAAAGAAAATAAACAATATTGTAATTTACTAAATTAGAAACATAAGAGAATTACTGAATTTACTTAAGTATATTAAGATAGATTTGGCTATTGTTCTCTCCTTTAACATGGAAAATGCACAAACTTTTCAAATTGCCCTTGGCAAATAAAACGTCCTAGAGGACTAGTAAGACACTTACAAGGACATAGTTATTTTTTTGTGTGTGGTACTGGAGATTGAACCCAGAGATGCTTTACCACTGAGCCACATTCCTATTTCTTTTTTAAAATTTAATTTTAAGACAGGGGTTAATTTGTCTGGGCTGGCCTTGAACTTGTCCTCCTGCCTAAGCCACTGGTATTAGAGATATATGCCTGTCCATAGTTTTTAATCAATAATAAAAACACAATGAATCTAATTTACATTAACACAGTACTTCCCCCTTATCTAGATACCTGAAATCACAGGCAATATCTAACCCTATATACTATATTGCTAACCATGATGGCTACTAAGTGACTAACAGGCAGGTAGCAGATATGCATAGACATACTAGACAGAGGGAGGTTCATGTCTCAACTGAGACGGTGCAAGATTTCATCATGCAAATCAGAATGGCATGCAATTTAAAAGTTATCTATTATTTATTTCTGGAATTTTCCATGTAATATTTTTGGATTGCATTTGACAATGAGTAAGGGCAAAGAAGGAGTATTTTATTCATCTTTCAGAGTCTAGTCTAGTCTAGTGTAAACAGGATGAAAAAAAACTCTATGACCAATAAAATTACTTCATTTTCCCTTACCTGGAAATGAATAAATGAATAAATGCCATATTATTCTACATAGAAACGAAGTTTGAGGAATGAACATTTCTTATGAAGGTTGGGTATCCCCTAGACAAAATGCGTAGGTTCAGAAGTGTTTTGGATTTTGGATTTTTTCTTATTTTGGAATATTTGCATTTACCTAATGAGATATCTTAAGGATGGGATCCAAAATTCATCTATGTTTCATATGCAGGATGGCCTGAAGGTAATTTTAAATACTATTTTTAGTTTACCTACATTTTAACTTTGACTGATCCCTTGTGGTCAGGATTGGTATTTTTCACTGTGGCATAATGCTGACACTCAAAAGTTTTGAATTTTAGAGCATTTTGGGTTTTTTGAATTAAGGATGTTCAACTTGCATGTTAAAAATTGGAGTAAAGGTAATCAACAATGTACAACTAACCCCACTCAATGGGACTATATATTTTCTTCTAATTACTAAAGACTTTCAAAAGTATTCATTATACAATAAAATCAACTGTCTAACATTTAAGACTTATAGTTAAACAACTGAAACTTACAACAGAATTCCTAAGTTTTTCAGGCAATGGGTCTTTTACTTCAGACAGAGGGTCTTCCGGATTTTTTTCTTCTGTTTTTGGAAAAATCTTGGATTGTACCAAAGAGCTTTACATTTTTAAAAATCAAGAGAAAATAATTAATAGAAAATACATATATAACCTGAAAAAAAGTAATGCGAATGATAGTTTATGACAGAAAACCAAGTGACCCAAGTATATTTAATCAAAAGGAAACAGAAAATCCTAAAAAGTCAAAGGTATCATAAACAGCAATACAGAAAAATCTTTTTACTGAAACACAGTTTTAATACTTGGGAGGGAAAAAAACCTAACATTTTCAGCAAAGATTGAATTAGAATTGACCCAATGTTAATACATTTTGAATAGGGATTATAGATAGACTAGGCCACCAGCACTTTGGAAAGGCATTGGGAAAAGAGGTCTTGGGAGTTCTTTAAAAGAAATGTTAACTTAATTAAGTTTCTCTAACAATAACAATTGATTTCACTTACAAAAGTACAGATGGATCACTGCTTTGTCGGCTGAGATGATAGGATACAGCCACTAATAAGCCACAAAAAATGGAGAAAAGTACTGGAATATGTTGGCCATCCCATGAATCCTGTTGAGAAAAAAAATGTAACAGAACAATAAACTTCTAGTTTATAATAGAATCTTTTTATGTCAGTATTTTGGAAAGAATCAATGAATTTAAATTTTAAAAATGTTTTGGTCATATTATTAGTTGCATTTTATTCCAAATAAATTTAGATTTGTTACTTTCTCATGAGCTAGAACCTAGCTGCTAGATTTCTCTCAGTAATAAAGTTCCAGACTTATTTTTTTTAGATTATTTATTGTTTTACTGCTTTCTTATTTCTTACTTAATGCAGCATCAATATTTTTTAATAAGGGTAGTAAGATGTCCAAAATTCAACATTATGAAACATTCAAATAGTAAAATATGACATGGAAAGAAGCTCTCATTCCTCCAAACTATCCAGTGGAACCAGTGGGATAGCAGCTTCTAGACTTTAGTGTGTCATCTTGGTAAACCATGACTCAAAGGAACATGACAACCACTATTCTCTGACCCAGAGGAACAGGAAGGACTCTCAAATGCCAACCAACCATTCAGGCACAGGGGACAGCATTTTGGTCTCCCTTTGAAATGGTCAGGAGATTCAAATGACTCCAACTATAGCAATCCCTGCTTTCATTCAGGACTTAAAAGAGACCCTACCACCACAAGAGTCAAAAGAAACTCCCAAGAAACATAAGTAAGACCAGAAATGAATCTGCTGTCAGGAAGTAAGCTGTGCCTGCACAGTTCTTCTCTAATTCTTTTTAAGAAAATAACCCATTCTGAGATCACAGGGAAGGGGCCTTACACAGTGACCAGCTGAAATCAGGGCAACTATGAACAGCATTTTGCTAGAAGACATAAGTCCTCATCATCCTGGGGAGGGAGTTGCTGCTGGGTTGTGAATTCTGTTCAAAACACATGTTCTACCTCTGGAAAACTGTCAGCTGCTATATATCTGATTGCAAGTTCAGACTGATCTCTTTTTAAAAGTCCTATAATCTTGGACATTCCTAAAAATCTCAATGTGCCCTGCTCCTTCTACAAGGAACTAGATATCCAAGGGGTGAAAAGAACTCAAAAGAGTTCAAAAAGACGTTGACTCAAAAGAACATGTGGCTGCAGTACATCATACAATAGGAAAGGATAAATACATGACTCCATAGTATGAAATGCAACCTCCATGAAGAAGCAAACACCTCAGGCTGCCCAACTGCAGGCTACATGCCAGCCACACAGTTGGAGTCTAAACTCTGGTGATTTCCCTTAAAATATTATCTACCATGACTTTGATCAACTACACTTAAAAGACCAGCAAATTTGTATGGAAATACTCAACTATTTTAAAAAGACAAACTTCCTTTTAAATACCAAGGATAGTAGCCAGGTTTACTTAAAAGTGATCAAGATGTCCAATTTAAATAAATCAATTTCAGACCTTCCCCAGGGTCATCTTAGGTTTTCATAATAAGAATAGACAGGGCCAACTGTACCTCACTGGTGACAGAGGGTGTGGTCACGCAAACCCTCTCTTGAATGACAGACCCACACTTTGCCTGAGCGATCATCTTTGAGCCACTCCTGCTTCTGGAACCCAGTATTACAAATGCTCTTTACAACACAGTGCTACTCAAAGAGGAAATAACCAGGAAAAGAAAAGGTCCATTTATTCCCGTCCATGCCATCTAAAGTTACTGAATACAATAATCAAGCTGGAGAAGGGACGAATCACAACCTGAAACAATAAAAAAAACTGTGACATGGGCCCTCTGAATTGCAAGTTTGAACTGAAAAGAATCTGCATGTTGGCAAGCCAGTTTGATCCCTGAGAAGTTTGCTTCACGCTTTGTTTTCTCCCTCCAGCATCTTCTCTCTCTCCTAGTTAAGGCCTGGACAGTATTGAAATAGTGTACAATTTCTCCAGAACCATTAGTCCCCCGAGGCCTCAGGCTGGGTGCAATCTGGCTCTGGCTCCCTAGTGCCTGGCTCTGTAGGCTGCCTCTGCGGCTCCTCCACCATCTGAAGCAGGGAGGACCTCTCCAGCTCCAGAGCCAACATGGCCTGCTTCAGCTTGCTCTCACTAATCAGGAGCTTCTCTACTGTGGCTTCAAAGCTCTGGATCCTACCATTTGCCACCTGCAATTGCTCAAGGAGGTCAAAGTTCTGTTTGCGTAAGCTGCTGTTGGTTTTCTCTAATTTATCCATTCTTTGGTTGTCACTGAGAGAAGAGGAATCAATAAGTTCTTCTTGAAGTACATGGTACTCAACTTCATAAGCCTATAACTGCTTATCGATGTCTATCTTAAACACCTGTTTGATGGTCTTCTCCATTTGTACCAACCCCAAGTTAGGTAGTGTGTTTTTGATAAAGTCCACTATGGTTTCTAAGTTTTCGTGCGGCAGAATCAAGGGCTTATGGCTTCCCAAAAGACTTAGAGCCACTTTAAATATGACCTCTGACCCTTGAAGAAAGATCATATCAAAGAATCTGGATACAAAGCCCAGTGGGAACTGAGAAGCGAACACGGTGAGGAACCAGGGTGCAGCATAGAGACTAGGGCCGATCTTGTGCTCCTCTAGGTGATCATAGAGATCTCTGTGGTAGTCATGGAGAAGCCACGAGAGCTGGTACATCTGGATCTGTAAAATTATCATGTCTGGCAGATGTTGCTTCCGCAGTCCCATGTCAAACATCAAAAACTTGAGCATTTTAAACGCCTCTTCCTCACTCATATGAAGCAGCAAAATGTCTGCCACAAAGCTGAGGTCTAGTTGAGGCTAGACCTACTTCCTGGTCTAGAAGTGAGTAGGCCTTCAAAATGTTGTAAAGTGACAGTTGCCCTGCTCCGAGCTGGGCAGAGAAGTACAGATGTGTTGGAAAGGTTTGCCCGAGATCAATAAGAATGGCGTGCTGCTGGGAGGTTAGCTGCTTTAGGAGCTCTTTGTAGGGCACATCCTTTGGCTGCTGTTTACTGGGAAACGGATGTTTAAGGTGGAACTGCTTTGCTAGAAATTTCCAGATTTCACCCCAATGATGACAAGGCACACCTTGTCCAACCGCCGAGTGCATTTTTTCCATATCAAACTTAATTTTTGATCTTCTTGGAGTGCTAAGCATCTTTTCCCATACTGTAGTTATTTCTTTAAGACAAGGAATGATTTCTTCATAATCGAGCTTCAGGCATTTGTTCAGCAAGTAATTCTCAGAGGCTTGTAGCTTCCGATTTTCCTTCTCCATTCTGAGGAGCAGTATCTGTCACAGAATAGCCTTTTCCACAGCTCATGAAGCTCCCGTGATGTCCTCTTCTTTTCCTCTGGTACAGGGCCAAAGGGTCCATCTTTACATACTGGTTCTAAAGGAGACCTCTCCCAGCTCTGAATAATCCTCATATCTGCCAGGGGAGATGCATGCCTTCTGTGGGGTGGCCACATGCAGGAATATCTGCTGCCTCCTTGAGTGCCGCTGGGTCTTCACTGGGTTCCCACCAGAGTCACCAATGTGGTTTGCTTTGGATTCAAGGTCCTTTCATTCGTGAGGCATCTCTGTGCTCACTGAGTGATACCTCATAAGTTTTCTCTGAAAGACACCTGGAGACCCCTGAGTGGGCTCTGGAAGTTCTGGGCATCCCACCGGGAAATGACTCAGGGTGTTTGCTCGCCTCCTGAAGGTCTGCTGGGGGGAAATCGAAGCAGGCTTTTCTGCAAAATGGCCCTCTAAATCACTGGACAGGTCATCCAAAGAGCCGAGGAGCTTGAAAGAACTCTGAGATGGGCAAGGCCTCCTTGTCACCCACTGACGGCTCTTTGCTGATGTTACTTAATGTGCTAGACATAGAGGTGTCCAGATCCATGCTGGTAGAGTGTTCCTGCAGGCCTTTGGTCTTATTACCCTGAGACAAAATACTTTCTAAAGACTCTGTTAAAGATCTCTTTGCTTTATTTTTCAGCATATCTAGCCTAAATGGAGTGGCACTGGCTGGCAATTCACTTCCAATATTTTCTGCTGCAATCTGTGATGCCTGCTTCATCTCCCTGACGTGGATGTGTTCTTTCTGCTTCTCTTCATACAAGTATCTCAGAAAAGAAATGATCGATTCATTTTCTTGCTGCTCACTCCTTGGTCTCAATTTCTGAACCTCCTCAAAAATAGTTGCCTGTTCCTGATTAGTTAATGTTGTCAGGTGTTTTTGGAGTTCTAGTTTGGATTTGGAAGAATTCATTCCCTCTATCCTCTCACAGAGCTTATACAGGGCCTGCAAGGGGCAGCCCTCACACAGCTGGGCTGGAGCTTTTGCAGTCTGCTGCACTGCAGCCACCGTGAAAGCCTGTTGCAGGGTCATCATGATTTCATCAACCAGAGCTTTATTTGTACACTGGAACACATAACAGACAAAATGGAAGCCACCACCTCCCAAAGACTCCCAGCAGACAAACCCAAAGTGGTCCACATGTCTAATGCCCTGAGAGCAAAAGGATATCTCCTTAAATTTTTTTTCCAGTGCTATTTTTTTTGTTGTCAGGACTGAGGAAGTAAACTTCAGACTGGCCAATCATGAAGAGCATAGTTCAATTTCCCTCAATATTTGTTGGCTGCACAATATTGTATCCACTAATTAGGTGGTTCTCAATGTCATTTTCTTCAAAAGAACTGAAGAAACTGCTGCCTCGGAGGCCAGCATCCTGAAACTCCTTCCTGAGGCCAGTGAACACAGGCCGGGCTGGGAGAAGGACTTGCGCATGGGCCTGCGGGGTTCTGGTGCCCGGTTCCAATCAGCCAGCTGGCTGCAGCTGACGTGGTTTAACTTCTCAATGCACTCATCAAATCAGCGCTGGCGGGGCCTTCTTGTGAGCTATCACAAAAGAGCACCATGAACTTCTTGGCAAATGTGTTGTCAAACTCCCAGAGGCAGTGCAGTTCCTCCTGGCGGGCGATCTTCCTAGCCTGGTGGATGGGGATGGAACTGATGCTTTTGGGCACCTTGGCCACCCAGCTGAACAACAGTGACACTGCGGGTTGGGCGGCTCTGGTTCACTCCCGCTGCTGCTGGCCTGGCGCTGTGAGCGGGCTCAGGGCGTACCTCAGAGGCTGCAGAAAGGGCGAGGGCTCCTCCCCACTCTCACTGCCAGATATGAGCCAGATTTCTTTTGTTATTAAAGCTCTATTCATTTACTGGGAAAATTTTGCTTTTGATGCTTGCTACTACCATTGTTTAATATTTTAAATAGCATGTATAGTAAATTATGTGTTCTTTTTTTGAAGAATAAAATAACTTGGTAAATTCATTATATATAACAATGGAGCAGGAGGACCAGGTATCACATGATAGAACACATTAGGCCAAAGAATATCTTGGTGTCTTACATGCTACTTACACAGTACAACCATTTTACTCATGTAATATATACCATACTATTATAACTTCCAGAGCACTGAGCAACATTCAATAACTATTACCTGATAGAATGAATGTATATTCCCACAAGGAAATAATAGAAAGGATAAGCTTTCAAGGACAACCAAACACAGGCAGGTGTCATGTTAGCCCTGTGGCACTGAAGTTATCTCTGGATACTACTAGCATGATATATGGCATAGAGTGGACAACCCTGGTAACAGGAATAGTTCACAAATATGTTCTATGTGATGGATAACATTCTAATCTTTTATCTTTCTCAGGGAATTTCAGGATGGAAAATGATAGGAGTACGGTAGTTTTTTACTCAATTTGCCTCCCCATGCCCGAATACTTTTGGAAATTATTCTAATCACAACATAGACATTTTGGTAATGGCTAAATCAAAATCTTACAATCATCATATTAAATAGTATATGTACAGCCCCATTCCTAGGTATTTGTAAATATTTTCTGAATAATTTTAACAGTAATCTTTGGAAATACACACTATTACTCCCAATTTATGGATAAGGAAGTTAAGGCATTCAGTGTTTCAACTGTCCAGTGAAGTGGTGGAACCATAAACTGAACTTCTGACACATTTGAATGTGCTGAGAAGAAAGTTAAAAAACATGCAAATTTGCATGAGTTCAAGAATGAAAGATTAATACATCAGAAAGCAAAGGAGAAAACAAGATGTATAAGGAGAAAACAAGATGTATGCAGGAAAGAGAATCTGTAGAATAATAAAGTAAACAGATGTATGAGAAAGAGTAATCTTTGTAAAATGCAACTCTAATCATTTCCTGTCCTACCTCAAATACACTGATAATCTCCCATCTTTAGACCACACATTCAGAATACAGGGTATTTCATAATTTAGTCCTTGATTACCTTTTTAGCCTTAATGAAGACCATCTTTCCTCATGTACCCAAATTCTAGCAACTCCAAAATTAGTTGCTGTTTTCCTTTAAAACACTTTTTTCTCAAATTCATGGCTCTGTATTCTCTGTTTCAACTAGCTAATTCTTACTTGTCCTTCAAAATTTGGTTAAAATCATCCTCCTAGAAAATGGTCTTTATTCCCTTTTAATGTCAATTTATATAACCACAGCATTCTGTTTTCATAGCCTCTGTTACCCTACACTGAATATGTTTCTTGACTTAGTAATCCCAACTAACCTATAAATTCCTTGGAAGTGAGAAATGGACCTGGGGATGTGGCTCAGTGGTAGAACACTTGCTTGCCTAAAATGTATGTGCTGTGCATTTGATCCTCAGCACTACCAAAAGAAGACCAAAAACAAACAAACTAACAAGCAAAAAACCCCCCACAAAACCAGCAGGAAATGGCTTTTTGCATTGTTCTTGACACACAGTAAGTGACCCATAAACACTACAGAATAAATGAAGCAAAGAAAAATGCTGTGAGTCATTCTTCATAATTATTTCAACCCTAACCATTCTCTAATTGCCTTGCATTAACCACAAAAAACAAACAAATCTCAGAGATTATATGTAAGGGACTGTAAATCTCTATTTAAAAAGGGGGGGGGGGTGGCTAGGGTTGTGGCTCAGCGTTATAACGTTATACCGTTACAGCGGTATAGCACTCGCAAGGCCCTGGGTTCGATTCTCAGCACCACATAAAAATAAGTAAACAAACAGGTATTGTGTCCAACTACAACTAAAAAATAAATATAAAAAAAACCTTAAGATTTTCATGCTTACAATTTGGTGACACAGATTCATAAGTTTGTTCTCTTAAATGGAAGTTAGAGAGGAAATAGGAAAAGAAAGATGGTTTTGATCTTCAAAGGGAGATCAATAGAGGAAAGGGGAAGGGAGGAGAAAACGGGGAGGGAAAATACCAGGGAATAATAGTGACTAAATTATTTTGTTATATTGTGTGCATGCACAAACATGCAACAATAAACCCCATTACGTAAAACTATAATGTACCAATAAAAATACTGAAAATAAACAAAATTGTGTATTAGTTAAAACAAGACAATTTGGTGACTTTAGAGCATGTGGTACTAGGCATCAAACTCAAGGTTTCGTGTATACTCAGCAAGTACTCTACCATTGAGCTACATCTCCAGCCCTTGGTGACAGTATTTTTAAAGAGAGCTCAGAGGCTCATTCAGATGCTTACCCTAAAATGGCATTAAATTCTAGCATATTAATTTTTACTAGCATGTACCTTAAATTGTAGTCCTTGAACTTATTCTTACAACTTTAAAGAAACCTTAATATAAAAAATAGTAGTTATATAACTTCTTAACTAAACATATAGCATATTCTGTGATTACCATGCTCACCCCATCCCAGATGAGCCTGGTTTTTGATAATCCATTTCTAATACTAACCCATGGTTAATACAGAAAAAAAATTCTTTTAATAAAAAATTCTTTTAATTCTTTTAATAATTCTTTTAAAATTTCTTTCAAATTCAAAGTAAATGAAAATAAGAATAACGTGAAATAAGCCAATCCCCCAAAACCAAAGGTTGAATGTTCTCTCTGATATGGGGATATTAACGCAGAACAAGTTGGGAGGGGAAGAATAGAAGTTCAGTGGATTAGACAAAGGGGAATGAAGGGAAAGGGGTAGGGATAGTGCTAGGAAAGGCAACAGAATGAATTGGACATAACTTTCCTATATTCACATACGAATATAACACCAGTGAAACTCCACATCATGTACAACCACAAGAATGAGATCCTAATTAGAATAAGTTATACTCTATGTGTATATAAGATGTCAAAATACACTGTCCTGTCATGTATATCTAAAAAGAACAAACAAAAAATTAAAAAAAAAAAAGAATAACGTTTAGCACATGAACACAATGGAAATTAATGATAAAGTGGCACCAGGGGGAAAAACATTTTTAGTCAATTTAAAACAATCTTTATAAAGAAATGTAACCTTGGGCTGGGGTTGTAGCTCAGAGGTAGAGTGCTCGCCTAGCATGCATGAGGCACTGGGTTCGATCCTCAAAACCACATAAACTATAATTTATTGCTCACCTTTAAAGCTCCGTAACATAATCCATACAATAAGGCTACTGCCACAATGCTACAGATAAAACTGTAAAGTGCTGCAAGCAGGCTTGTAGTAGCTAGAGAGTAAAGAAAAAAAGAAATCAATACTTTATAAACATCTATGGAAAAAACTTTAAAAGTCACCAAAAAGCATTTAAACTATTAAAATGTCCTATAATACTAGTATATTATTATCTACTCATTTGACTTTTAAAAATTGTTACTTCATTCTGTTCTTTCAAAATATTTTGACCTGACAAAGATTTGCTATTCTCAATCTCTAATGCAAGGTAAAGTATATTTATCTCAGGAGTAATGAACAATTAAGCAGAGTAGAAAAAGTTAAATCTATATTATACTTCAAGAATGTAGCTTAGATCCAGAAAGTTTGGAACATAAGTTATGCAGAAGCCTGAAAACAAACTGGAGATGTATGAATTAATCACTGAATGATATCAGTCTATGTAAAAAGAACTCGGTACCCACAGAAGTAAATCTATATTCCTGTGTATTGATTAATTCTCACACAAAAAGTGTAGATCTGACTACTAACAATAACAACAAATAGATCCAATGGAATTACTAGTAATAAGGAAGAATGAATGATTAAGATAGCTAGGATTTATTTTAAAAATATATAGATATATTTTTTTACTGTACTCTTATATTGTGATCATAAAAGAAAATTTACAGAAAAACTTTCTTTATGAGATATTAAAGTCTAATACCTTGCTGCAAGTTTGTAAACCATGACAAAACTCCTTTTATAAACCACCTATATACTAAGTCCGTATCATAGTATTTAAATAAATTTAACACCAATAACAATTCTAAAGGCTGTAACTGTCCCCTATTTATTAAGCTATGCTTAAATACTGTAATCTACAATTTTTATAAAGAGTACTCACCATTACCACCAAAAATATGAATATCCAATTGTTCACAAAGGTACATTACAAATGTATTCACCTGAGGCAAGAGGCCAATGAAAAACACTATTGGGAAACAGAGTATAAACACTATGGAAAGAAAGAATAGTATATTAAAAATATAGTGTATTCATCCTTTTGTTCACTTAAAGACCACAAGCAATGCAAAGAAATACGACATTAACATAAACTACTAGCAATTTTTTTTAAAAGATATCATTTAGGGCTGAGGTTGTGGCTCAGTGTAGAGCATTCGCCTAGTGCGTGAGAGGCCCTGGGTTCAATCCTCAGCACCACATATACATAAATAAAATAAAGGTATTATGTCCACATACAACTAAAACAAATATTTTTTAAAAAAGATATTTAAATTTATTTATCTCTACATAACTGAGTATTAAATAAAATCTTTCACCTATAAGCAATATCTTTTAAAATTACTTCAACTGATATTGAGGGAATGGGGGAAGGAAGAACAGTAGAATGAATTTGACCTAATTTTCCTATATACATTTATGAATATACCACAGTGAATCTCACCATCATGTATGTTCACAACAATTAAAAAAAAAACATAAATAGCATTGAATGATCAGTGGAGTAAAAGGAAGGGAACAGGGGGGAAGGTGGGAAGAGAAAAGGGGAAGTACTGGGGACTGAATTAGAGCAAGTTATATTCCATGCTTTTATAATTATGTCAAAATGAATCTTAATGTCATGTATAATTTAAAAGAACCAATAAATTATTTCAACCATTTTCACATAATAAGAACCTAAAATACAGAATTTTTTAAAACCCACAACTTTCCCTTGTGTTCTGTTCAAGAAGTTTCCTTACTCATAATAGTTACACAGTTTTTTGTCCTCAGAGATGATTATAATAAACAGCAAAATAAGTTTATTAAAGCTATTTGACCTATATAATTGATTTATTTATCAGTGAACTGTTTGAAAACAAATAAAATAATGTTAAGATGAGACATACTTTAAAGCTGACTTACCTATAACTAAATCCCTGGCTGATACAAACACCAGTGGATTGGTGAATGTTATTCCATATAATTTGAACTTGGTTGTAGTAAGGTTTCTGCTACCATAATCCAAGAACCAAATTAGACCACAACATAAACAGAAGTAAACTGGTCTACTGTAAGCAATGATACGATTATGACCCTGCAAATGACATATTTTTAAAAAGTCAGTCTAGTTAATTTTAAGAGTTAACACTAGTTACTGAGATCATTGATTGCTTATATTCTAAGGATTCAAAATATTTCTACATGAAAGCCAGGTTTCTGATGATCAAACAAAGGAATAACAGATTCAGAAAGGAGGAAGAATAGAATAAACCCTGTGATGCTGGATTCAAAGTAGAAATATCAAAATGAACTAATTATTTTAATATGCACATAAATAGATATGTGTATACGCACACACGTATTTCATATCTTTATCCACTGAGAGGATCCAGAAGCAATGACAATCTAGGAGAGATAAGTAGCATCTAGACTTTAGTTTACAAACACCATTTTTCATGAAAAAGAATCAAAGCTTCATAAAGAAAAGACTGGTTTTGAGTTAGGGTAGGAAAAGTATATGATCAATCTAGAAAAAAACTGTTGTTAGAAAAAGGAGGGAAACATTTAAAGAATGACAGGGATATGTCAAAAGGACACAAAAGGCAGCTTGATGGGCTCCCAGTGGCTGAATCAGGAACAGTTTGAGCATCAAAATAAGTATTAAAGTGACATTATAATCCACTAAACAAAAATAATCCATGAACCCACACTAATACATACATAATGACAGAATGAAGAGCTATTTGTTTCAATAAAGAGTAAACTAATAAATGTAGAAGGAATGATAGAATTAGAAAATCACTATTTGCCAGTCATCAAATAATAACTGAGTCAGGCAAGAAACATCAGTAATACTAAGTGAAACAAATGAGTAGAACAGATACATAGTCTCAGTGTGTCTCCCAATAAGATACTTATGAACCACAAGAGAAAAACAGTGATATTACAGTAGAGGAGTAGTTCTGAAGGAAGTGGGAGAAGATTTTGCTTTCCAGAAGATATTTGCCAATCTGGATACATTTTTATTATCACAACTGGGTGGTGGGGAGGGGGGACGGTGGGGAGAGGGGTGGCGGTTACTAGCATCTAGTGAGCAAGGATTTAAAACAATCACATTCATGAAAGAAAGCACCACCATAATCTGTTGTTGGAACTTATTCCTGAATTACATTAAAGAGGATGTCTTTTGGTCTTACCACTAAATAAATGCTCAAGTTAGATCTAAAACAGGATCACATGTCATAAAAACAGTGCCAAGCAGATTACATTTTCGTATAAAGTCACAGAAGTAATAAGGTTTTCTTCTCATTATGTAGTCCAAAAGTATTAACACCAAACTAATGTATTGCACTTCTTTATTGCAATTCCTAGTGATTATCAAAGCAAAATAACATAGTTTTTCCCACTTCAAATATCTATTTTTCAGTATTAATTCACTATTATTCAACATTTATTAAATGCAAATAATCATGAGTTTATATGAATCATGTCTAACTGATAACCTCTTACAGAAAGAGGCTTTTATCAAAATTGAATTGCTATGCTTGTTTTAACCAAGGTTTAGAGTCCACCAGTACAATGTCATTTTATTTCATGTTAATAAATTACCTATAATCTGTCAAATCTTAAGATGAGAAAATAGTAATATAAATCTTAATTCAATTCAACACATGCCAAAAGGAAAAAAAGGGGAAGGGGTTTTGATAACTATTAAGGAACAATGAATTACAGCCATTTTAAGAGTGACTTACATGCCTGGGCGAAGAAGAATCTGGTTGAACACTCTGGAAATGAAACAGAAAGACAGATTACACTACTACTACAGTCCTGGTGATTATACAAGCAACCTTCCAAATGCCTGAAGTGATTTCAAGTAAACATTCTACAATAAAGAGATGACCTCCATTAATTCTGTTCCAAAGATGAAACATCAGCTCCAGATACTGGTGTTACAGGGATATTAAAAACATCTCACATTTTTCCCAACTCTCACTTATTCTGGTAAATTAACAAGTTGCATCTATTTACCTTAATAGGTTTTTTAAAAAAATATTTTTTTAGTTATACATGGATACAATATCTTTATTTTGTTTATTTTTATGTGGTGCTAAGGATCAAATCCAGTGCGTCACATGTGTGAGGCAAGCGCTCTGCCACTGAGCCACAACCCCAGACCTAGCGTAATTTTTTAAATGACATTTGATAGACCTCTCTTATTGTTTAGCTCATTATTACACATAAGCATAGTTATGGTAGAATTCTTTCTCCTGGGACAGTACCTCCCCTTCAGAAAGTACACAGTAACATGGGGTGGCTTAGAGAAATTCAAGTTCTATCCACAAATTCTAAGTTCACTAGATAATTCATTAGTACCTGTATTACATATCTGCATTTACAATTAAAATAACCAAGACTGGGGATGCAGCTCAGTGGGAGAGTGCTTGCCTAGTATGGTCAAGGCTCTGGGTTTGATATCTAGCACCAGAAAGAAAGAATAAATAAATAAATAAAATGATTTAATAAAATGAAAAAATAACTGAAACATTTCACATTAAAATAATCAAAGAAGTTCAGCTGTATCTTTTTAGAAGATTTTCTGTTAAAAATGTGCTAGGGCTGAGATTGTACCTCAGTGGTAGAGTGCTTGCCTAGCATGCATGAGGCACTGGGTCTGATCCTCAGCATCAGAAAATAAATAAACAAACAAATAATTATTTTTTAAAATAGTATGTTTAAAAAATTTAGTAACAAAACATATAACTTTTCTTCCACATTTCAGTTCATTTCCAAAGGCATACCAAAAAATTCCATCACCATCCTATAATTCCAGGATCGATCTCTCTCTCTCCCCACCCCCACCGTCTCTGTCTCTCACCAAGTAATCTTTCAGTACTTTCAACTTTAACATCTATCCTTTCAAAACTTTTGTTTCCTCCTTTCTAATTTCTCTTATGTCATTCTTCTAGTCAGCTAGTTAAAAAAAACTCTTGTCACCTTTTACCTTTTGCCTATTTAACCAGATTAACCTGAAAGCAAAGGACAAGAGTCTTTAAATTTGAATGAATTTAATGGTTTAAGGCAATAGATAGATAGATTAAGGTGGCTGAAATAAAAGGAAAGAACAAAGACCAATGATTTTAATATAGAATAACCAAATTTAATGAAATGGATTCAGTTACTTGTTTTCCAGGGATTAAGGAGGAAGGAGCAGAGAGGTTCTAAGATTCTAAGTTGGTATATCACTGTCAAAAGCTAAGAAACTCAGAAAGGAAAATATTAATCAAAAGATGATAATGTGCTATTTTTGACATGTGTCCAACTGTCTATTAGATAAGCTGTGAAAGAGGTACAGACATCAATCTGGATGTAACTCACATAAGGAGGCAACAAATAAAATTATAAAAGAGAATTGACTTCACAAATAAAAACTATTAACTGCAAAGAGGGTCAAATAAAACCCAAGAGAATTCCCCTAAATTAAAGTGGTTGAAGGAACAAAGAGGTACCAACAAAGGCAAGGGGAGTCACTGGAGCACATGTGAACCATTGGAAATGAGCAGCAGGGAAAAGGACATGAAAATGGAAGGCAGTATTCTCGGGTGTTAAATGATACAGCCCCCACAGAGAGTGGGATGAGAAAAGGACATAAATTTAATAATTGGAATAATTATTAGCAACCACACAGACTGCAGTTTTAGTACTGCAATGATGAAAGAAGTATGGGTGGAGCTTAAAGAAATGAAGCAGATTATCTAGGTGCTTACTCCAGATGTCTAGTTATAAATGGAGAGAAAAAAAAAGAAAGGACAGCTGATACTACAAACAGAACTCAACAGTTATCAGTTGAGGGGGAGGGCTCTGTATATGAACACATATAAGATAAATGACCAATGCAAAGAAAAGGGCATATACTAAGGAATTGAGGAAAAGAAACAGTCCATATTAAAAGTCCATACTATTTTAAATGGAAGGAGAAATTTTTGATTGTACATGAGCTGGTGTATGTGATTCTCCCATTTTTTTTAAAAGCTTAAAATTAACAAGCTTATAAAATCTTGGTATTTTTGTACCACTATTAAAATAATAACAACGTGACAACAATCTTCACCTTTTGATGTCCCAAAAGAACAAAAACATATGTACTAGGCTTTCACATTATTATACCTACCAATGACAGAAATTTCACCCACAGAATAAAAAACTGAAAAGATGGGAGCTGGGCTTAGTGGTGCACACCTATGATCCCAGCAGCTCGGGAGGCTGAGACAGGAGGATCCCAAGTTCAAAGCCAGCCTCAGAAACATCAAGGTGCTAAGAAATTCAGTGAGTCCCTGTTTCTAAATAAAATACAAAAAAGGGCTACAGATGTGACTCAGTGGTTGAGAACCCTGAGTTCAATCCCTGGTACCAAAAAAGAGAGAGAGAGAGAGAGAGAGAGAGAGAGAGAAAGTTATGTTGAAAAGTTAAAAAGTAAATCTCAAAAAGGCAAATTCTTACTTTAAGAATTTTTGGGGGGGTGAGGGGGCTGGGATTGTGGCTCAGCAGTAGAGTGAGTGCTCGCCTAGCATGTACGAAGCCCTGGGTTCAATCCTTAGCACTACTTATAAATAAATAAACAAAATAAAGGTATTGTGTCCAACTACAACCAAAAAATAAATATTTTTTTTTAAATAATTTTTTTTTAATTACAAAGAAATAGTTTTGGGAAACTCAATTTATGTGTAATTATTTTTATATCCATATTCCCCTTTTGTTTTCTACATAATTTAATGCAAACATCCAAGGAAAATAAATTAAAAATTATCTTACTATAATTTGGTGAATGGTATGAAGTCTGTCTGTTTTTTGTTAACGCAAATATTATTCCACAGCAAGAAAAGAAAATAAACTGGTACCTTGAGTAGAGAGTACTGACAGCTGGCTATGACCAGGCAGAATTGGAAGACCCAGATGTCTCTGAAGAAGCCTTGTATGAGAAGAATAGATCCCAAAAAAGCCACAAGAATAGCCAGAATGACAGCTAACACATTTTCCAGGATCTCACGATTTCTGTAGACAGAAAAATTTATAAGTAAGTATATCATCAACCATACTAAAAAAAAAAGGGAAGACATCAAAGTGAAGCTTGCTGGGATGTCTTTTGGGTACTGGGTTTGAATAAAGTTTTGCATCATACTGAAAAAGAAACTAGTTTCATGTGGATACAGCACAAAATTTAATATCCAAAACATGCTATAGTGAATTATAGAGTTCCAATTATAACATACACTGAAATTTCAAGTTCTATTTAAAAGAACTTTACTTTAAAAAATATCTGGTGCTGAGGACGTAGTTCAAAGGTAGAGCATTTGAATATTGGGCTCAATCACCAGCACCAGCAAAAAAAAAAAAAAAAAAAAAATTAAAATCTGCTTTTCCATCAAATTTGTTGCAAGATACCTAAACAATTTGGAAGACAAATAAAGCAGATTTACTAAGAAATAAGTTAAGTTTAAAAGGCAAAATCTCAAAATAATTTCTAGAATATTAAATTTTAAATATCTGTGATTTTATATGACAAAGTTTGTAACCAAATTTTGATATCAAGTGGTTTCATTTTCCCCATCTCTCAGTCATCTGAAATAATCCAAAAACTCACTTACTAGAATTACTTAAATACAGGCTCTTACGTATCTTGAGAATGAAGGTAGTGACAAAGACCATCAATTCTGCCTCTATCAAAGTTGCTCAGACAATTCTATACTTTAGCAAACTGACACTGTAAAAGAAACAATATGATGCCCAAGATATAACAAATAGCAATGAAGGTGATTTTGATGCTACACCAAAAAAAAAAAAAAAAAAAAAAAAAACTAAAAATCTATCTCATTACTTCTTGGGGATATTTTATTTGCAAAATGTTAAACCAATTCTTTAAAGAACATTAAATGACATGGAAATATGCTCAGCACATTTGCTATATGAAGAAAGTAGGATACAAAACCAGATGTATAGGAAGATACAAGTTCTGTAATTAAAAAACACAAATATAGGTTAAAAATGGTAAGATACCAAAAATGATCTTACTAATAATGGTTCACTCTCTGTGGAGTGATTATGGTTTGCCCATTTCTATCTACAAAATTGTCTTTGGGGTGAAGAATTACTTTCATAATCATGAGCAATTTTAATTAATTTTTTATTAACTCAATGCTATGTTTAAAGTAAGTTGGGATAAAAAAATTCACAAACACCTCTCTACTACTTCACTTAATAGTTCTACCAAGCTAAAAATGTTCAACAATATTTTCAAATCAATCATTTTTTGACATTTTCACTTGATCTGAGATGGCAAGTAAGTAACTCCAGATTTGCCCAATCCAACGACCTTTTCAATCCTTGTCTCACCCTGCATACTCTCTTCCTTGTAAACTGGATGTGTGCTTTTCTTTGGATTTAAAATATTTTTCCACATTGATGAATTCAATTTATCATTTAGTTTTTTGTGTTGTTGTTGTTGTTTTACTGATCTTGTTTTTGTTGTCACTGGTAAGAAATCTAAACCAAAATTTCCCCTGCTTTGTTTTGTTCTAGAATTCTTATTGTTTTAGGCTTAACACATAGGTCTATGATCAATTTTAAATTAATTTTTATAATATGGTACAAGGTTAGCATACAATTTTTTTTACTTTTATTTGTTTTTTGGGGGGAGGGGGGCATATGACAATCCAATTGTTCTAGCATCATTTGTTGAAAAGACTATCCTTTCTTCCCGTCATAGATTTGGATATTACTTCGATACCACCTGGACCTGGAAGTTTCTTTGTAGGAAGGTTTTTAACTACAATTTCCATTTATTTAAGTACAGAGTAGACCATTAAGATTATGTATTTTTGAACTTTAATAATTTATATCTTTAAAGAATCTGTCCATTATACATGTGTCCACTGTCAAATTTATTTACACACAGCTATTCATAATATTCTCTTATCATTCTTTTAATACTTGCAGATCTGTAGTTATATTTCACATTCCTAATATTGGTAATTTGTATTATTTTTTTTCTTGTCAGGCTGGCTTCATTTGTTCTACTGTTTTTCTGTTTCCTCTATGAACTATTTCATCTCTTACTATTTTTTCTCTCTCTTTACTTGGGCCTATTGTGCTTTTGTTCTTTTAGTTTCCTACAATACAAGTAGAAAGCAAAGTCACTGATTTGAGACCTTCCTTTTCCAATGTTGGTATTTAATACTATAATTTTCTCAAGTATGGCATTAAAGGTATCACCAAAATTGAGATACATTATTTTTATTTTCATGCAGTACAAAATACTTCCTGATTTCCCGCTTGATTTCTTCTCTAGTCCATGGGTTATTCAAAAGTACTAGTTTCCAAATATAGGAGAATTTTTCCAAAGTCCTTTTTGTTATTTATTTATAATGTAAATTCATTGTAGTCAAAGAGCATACTATATGATTTGAATTCTTTTAACATTTATTGACCTTTGCATTTTGGCCCAGAAAATGGTCTATTTTGGTAATGTTCCATGAGCAATTAAAGAATATGGAGCTCATTATGGGTGGAGTGTTGCATAAATGTCAATCAACTCAGGGTGGTTGATAATATTGTTCAAGTCTACCATATCCTCACTGCTATAGGCTGGATTCTGAATGTCTCCCAAGGATACTATGTTGAATGCTTGTTCCTCAGCCTATGGTGCTTTTGGGAGGTGGAGCCTAGTAGAAGGAATATTCCTTTAAGGGAATATTGTGACCAAAGCCCCTTCCTATTTCTCTTTCTGCTTTCTGGCTGCTATGAGGTGAGCAGATTCCTTCACCGTAAGCTCAACCTTGACACAGGCTTAAAAAAATGAAGAGTCAAGTGATCATAAACTGAAACCTCTAAAACCGTGACCCAAAACAAAATCTTTCCTCTTTATAAGCTGATTAACTCAGCTATTTTCTCTCAGTAACAGAAAGCTGACTAAATGATTTTTACATATTATTCTACCAATTATTCAAAGAGAAGAGCTGAAATCAGCTAAAATTGCATGTTTGTCTATTTCTGCTCTATGAACTGTGCTTACAGTTTGTTTGGGGGACTAGGGACTGAACATGATGCTTTGTATGTTAAGCATACACTTATCACTCAGCTATCGTGCCAGCTCTTATGTATTTTGAGAATCTATTTTAGGTGTAGAAACATTCAAGATTGCTAATTTCTCCAGGTTAATTGTCCCCTTATCGTCATGAAATCACATTTTTTATCCTTGGCAATGTTCTTTGCTCTGAAATCTACTCTGACATTACTACAGCCATTTCAGCATTCTTTTGTTAGTTTTGGCATGCTGCATCTTTTTCTTTTTTACTTTTAACCTATTTTTTCTTTTCATAATTAAAGTATATTCCTTGTAGGCAACACAGTTGAGTCTTGCTTTTTTAATCCAATCTGACAATTTTTTACTTTTTGACTCTCACCTTATCATTTTTTAATTAACCCATGTGTTCTTTGATCCCTTTTTGATTTTTAGTAGTCTTATTAATACATTTTAAATTTTTCTCACATGTTAATTAGAACTTTTCATTATTTTAGTAGTTGCTTTAGAGTTTTAATATATACTTTATGAAATTCTACCTTCAAGTGATGATATACCACTTTACACACTGCATAAGAAACTTAAAGTAGTATACTTCCATTTTTTCCTTCCAGCCTTTATGCTATTACTGTCATGAATAATAATAACCATACAATTCATTGTTATTTATCTTTTTAAACAATTATCTCTTAAAGAGATTTAACTCATTTAGAAAGAAAATCTTATTTTCCGATTAGTTACTTACCATGTCCAGTGATCTTAGTTCCTCTGAATGAGCCTGTATTTCCATCTGCTATCCTTTTCCCCTTGCCTGCAAGGTACCTTTCAATGTTTTTTGTAGGGTGGGTCTACTCATGAAAAATTCTCCCAATTCTTCCTAGTTTGAAAATGTCTTTATTTTTCCTTGGTTTTTAAGAGAGATTCTGGCTGGGTATAAATTTCTAGGTTGACTTCTTTTCCTGATTTCAATGCTTTAAATATGTTGTTCCACTGTCTTTTCACTTGCATTACTCCCCGAAATAAAACTGATGTCTTCCTTATCCTCATTCCTTCACACAAAGAATATTCTTTCTTAGAGTTTTTAATATCTTATCATTGGTTTTGAGCAATTATGTGCCATCACATAGTTTTCTTCATGCTTCTTATGACCTGAGTTCTACTGAGCTTCTTAAATGTATATTTACAGTTTTCATCAAAATTGGTAAATTTTATTCCTATTATTTCCTCAAAACCTTTTCTGTCTCCTTGTGTCCTCTTGAAGTTCTCCCACAGCTTATTCCTATTTTTATTTGTATGCTCTTTCATTGGGGGATTAGAATAGGGAGAATTCTTTTTGGATATTTCATTCAGGATAATTTCTATTTGCTATGCCTTCAAGTTCACTAATCTTTTCTTCTACAATTTGTAACCTACCATTAATCACATCTAGTGTATTTTTTAAAATCTCACTGTAATACTTTACTCTGTAAATACAATTTTTGACTTATTTTTTATATCTTCCATGTCTCAAATGTTTTTAACAAAAAGAATACAGTTACAACATTTTAATGTCCTTGCTGCTAATTCTTTATATCTGTGCTACTAACAGGCTGGTCTCAAATGGTTGATTATTCTCCTTATTTTAAGTCATGTTTTCTTACTTCTTTGCAAACCAGGTCATCTTTGGGTGTCAGACGTGAAAACTTAACGTTTAGTCTTCTTAATGTGTTCTGCTACCCAGAAACAGCATGACCTCCTTTAGGTCTTGCTTTCATGACTTGTTACGTGAGTCAAAAGTAGTGCTTTCCCTGAACTAATGGTTCTCCAACTTATCAATACTCTGCTGAACAGTCAAAAGCACCCACTACAGAACTGAGGTTTATCTCTCTGAACAGCTCTCTCTTCTCTGATATGCTATCCAGCTGCTTTCAGGTCCTGGACCTAAGCTCCAACTCTTCAACTGAGGAAACTGCTTGATGCTTTTCAGTTCCCACTCCCTGTGTCATAGCCTAGGAGCTCTCTTAAAGCACTAAGCTGGGGCAACTGTAGGTTCATATTATCTGTTTCCTATCTCTCAAGGATCAATGTCCTTTGCTGTCTGATCTCTAATGTCTTAAAGACCACTTTTCATGTATTTTGTCTGTTTTCATTTGTTTCACCTGGGAGGGTAAATCCAGTCCTATTACTTCATGTTGACTGGAAGAAGCAGCTGTCAAATTGTAACAGACTATTGTGTTTACCACTAAGACAGAAGTGGTAAGAAACATAAACTTCCTCTTATAACATTTACACATAGAATCATATTACCTATAACCTTAAAATCATCATTTCACAAACTGTCTTTTAAATATCAGTTATATGAGTCTTACTGATAATAATAAATATATTTTTACAGAAGTCTATTAAAATTAAAAGGAAAGTTTTCAATGGACATAAGAGATTCAATGTTTGAAAGCTCTATTACCTTAAGTTTTACCTCAAAAGAACAAAAATAGAAAACGTTTTCCAACATAATAATCAGGTTAAAAAAAAAAACTCAATGGATCATTAAGAACACTTTAACTTAGAAATAAAAATTTTTCATCTCTTTAATATCACACTATATTCTCACCTATCAAACAGCGCCAAAAGTGTGAGTCTATCAAAGTTAATGCCAATCCACAGCTGGGGCAGGATCCAAAAGCGGTAATAGTGTTTAACCTTTTGGGCAGCTGCTTCTGTTGGACCATAAGTGGCTGCCAAGTCAGGACTCAGATCAATGTCCTGTTGCTCCAACAAATCTGTATCAATGGTCAACAGTCTATTCAACCGAATCTGCGGGAGAGAAAGCTAAAAGAAAGTCAGTGTTGAAAGGCTTAAAGTATCTAATCTGATAATGACTAGAAAGTTACTCACTCAGGTTGCAGATTATCTCAGCTCCTTAATTTTCTACTCTAGTCCATTCCCTGTGAAAACTTTACGATCATTAGAAAACCACACAAGGCAGTAATAGAAAGTGAACTAAAACAAAACAAAAAAACCCTTATCATCAACAACCTTTTGGAAAGGTTTTATTTTAAAAAGTTGTAGAAATCTCTAGATTTTATGATGTCTAACCAATGAATCCATCAAAAGCACTTGCGGTGAATCATAAGTGGCTTCTTTGCTCCCTGTCACATTAGGCTGTTCTCAGCTAAGAACTTCATTGATAGAGGCAAATCTGAGCCCTTCAACTCTCCTATCTTCCTACAGACTTCTTATTATGACTATTACTACTTTCAAAGAAGACTATGCAGGAAATTGGTACACTACATTTCTTTTAGCTTTAGCTCACCTGTTCACCAACCAGTTTACCAGTTTTCCCTTCCTCTGAAAGCATTAATTTTACTGTCTCTGGCACAGCACTAGGCAGCATTTTGCTATCTCAAATTCCCCATAACATTTAAAAGTGAAAAACAATAATATGATCATCTTCTCATTATTGCTTTCTTGTAGAGTTTCCAGGAATACACAAAGTAGAAACAGTCTTTGCTTTTCAAACACATATACTGAAGAAAACTTGTTTTCCATATGTAACAGTCATTTCTATCTCTAAACATTCAAAGATACTTCCCCAAATTTTACTTATCATCTATGCCAGGGCTTTTCAACCTTGGCACTATAAACATTTTGGGTCAAGATTATCTGTGTAGTGGGCCATCCACCACGACATGTTTCACAAGATCTCTCTCCCCTATCCACTAGACACCAAGAGTGTGCACCCAGCTGTGACAAGCAAAAATATTTCTAGAAACTGCCAAATAGTCACTAGTTGAAAACCACTGTTCTATATTAATTTACATCTACAGTCTTAAAAACCTTGATCACAGTTTATCTTCAAGAAGACATTAAAAATTAATCCCTTTGGCACTAAATTCATCTGTATGTTTATTTATATATTGCGTTTGTAAGTATTTCATCTGTATTGTCTTTTCCTATATATATCTTGATGGTAAAAGCTGTGTTACTTTAAAAAATTCCTCATTATATCTCATGTGGAATAATACAGTTTATATAAAATGGTCATTATTAACCATTCCACACACATAGTTGTTATCAGGGTGCCTAAGAGTTAAACCAACAGTTAAACAACTACACCAAATCATATATAAAGTGAGGTTGCCAAATGGCACAATCATACTATGATGTTGATTAGTAAATGGATAATTGCTGATTCACAAATGTGGATGCTTTTAAATTTTATGATGTAGTGTTTGTTTTGTATCTAAGGACTTATTTGAAGAGATTCTCTGTGGGGCAGTAAAGATGATTTTGGACATAGTTTTCAAAAAAAAAATTGACATTTGTGACTTCATCAATTTTTCTGACTTTTGTAGTATCTATTTAAGTCTATTTTTGGATAAAATATCTGATGTTATAAAATTTAAAAAAAAAACCTACCACATCATGTGGATAAAATCGAACTGAGGTAGAACTGGATACATGAGAATCCGTGTCACTAAAATAAAATGAAAGAGACTTTAGGGAATAAATAGTTTGTCAAATAGTGAAAAACAAAATAAACTCCCAAACAATCAGATGATATTTACATTATCTTCTCTTTTCCATGTAAACTTCAAAATACAAAATGGCATTTTCCTAGAGTTGTAAGAGCACAGAGTTTGGGGCAGAGTGTCTAAGTTCAAATATCTTCTTCAGAGAGGGAAATCTCCAACAAGTTAGCTAAGCTCTCTATTCCTCAAGTTTCCTCATCAGTAACAAGACAATGGCACCCATATCACAAGGTTCTTGTGAATGTGTTTAAATGAGATAATCCAAAGAAAGCAATTAACAAATTTCCTGGAATCATTAAAGACAAAGTAAATTTAGGCTATAGTATAAAATAGCATAGAATGTAACCATTCAATTTTGACAGGATGAATTCTGTAACTGGACTGAACCAACATGCTGAATTGAACAATCAAAAGATCCAACTGCTTTAAGTGGCCCCTCAAAACTCAAAAAATAAGTAAATTGCCCAAAGCTGAATAATGTATAAATAAATATGTCCCATCATTAAATGGAAGTCCTAAATAGAAATTAATGACTCTAGCAAGAAAAGTGAACTAATTAGTCAATAATGGATTTCAAAGCAGAAATCTGAGTCAGATAAACAATAAAATTTTAGAAAATGGAATATTAATATACTCTAAAACTATAATTGATTGTAATCCAATCCAGATTCCTAATTTATCTGCTTGTCTTTTAACTACTTCATTACTTTACAAATTTCCTCCTAAGAAACTAAGTGTAATATATAAAACAAATTTTAAGAAGTTCCTCCTGAAAGCTAGTAAGTAATAAATACATACATACATACATACATACATACACACAAAATAAAAATTAGTTACTTTAAAAAGCTTTTGACCAAACTCTTACTTGGAAATAAAATTCTAAAATTACATAAAAAAGACAACTGAAGAGTATAAAATTAGGTATGTAAATATTTTTCTAATAAACTTTTTTTCATCATGAAACATACAGAGAACATGATATGTATGCTTAAATTTGAAACTGTGGGAAAATGATGTCTTACATAAGATTTACAGAAAATTTTGCTTTAATTTTTAAATATATAATAGGTTTTTAAAATATTTTTTTTAGTTGTTGATGGACCTTTATTTTATTCAATTATTTATAGGCAGGGCTGAGAATTAAACCCAGTGCCTCACACATGAGAGGCAAATGCTCTACCACTGAGCCACAACCCCAGCCCAATAGTTTTTATTTTTAAAATAATGCTTTCTTTCTTCCATAGCAAAAATCCTTCAACCTTAATTCTTTTGAAAGCAAGGCACTATGACAAATTATTAAAGTCAATACAAATATATTTTCAAAATAACTTTTATATTTAACATAATGATTATAGTTAATATTAAATATACTTGTATACTTAACAATCACTAGGAGAAGATCTGAAGTGTCCTCACCACAAAAAAAAAAAAAAAAAAGAGAGAGAGAGATAGGTATGTGATATAATGCATATGTCAGCTAGATTTGGCCATTTCATAATGTACCAAGATTTTAAAACATCATATGTACACCATTTTGTCAATTCAAAAAAAATTTTTTTAAACCAGTCTTTTTATCTCAAGGCTTAAAATCTTTAAACATGGCAAGTATGTGCAAATACATACACATTCTTAATATGTCTTCCCACGTACCAGATATTAGATGCTCTTCTTGCTGCTGGTTCAAAATTCACAAGTGACATATCACAGCCACCAGTCTCATAGAGTGTAGAAGAGAACTTACCTAGCAAATAAATGAATTTTTAAAAAGCCATTAGAATACTCAAAAATTCTGCTTCATGATAGACTAAATTGCATATTTTTTACCTTTAAAAAGTACTATTAACTTTTTCCAATATTTAAAAAAGAATGATCTGCATGTAATTCAGTATGATATAAACTGAAAAGAAATATTAGACTATATTATAAAAATGCCAACATATAACCAGATATTAAAAGTCAGAGATGTAAGTCAGCTTTCTCTTTTTTCCTACCAGCAGAGTCTTGTAAATACATTCAAGTAACCATATGAAATAATTTAATGTTTAACAGTCACCTAACCACTCACTGGAAGAGGTAAACGGCTCGATAAAGCTTTTTAAATTTTGAGATAGTTCAATCTTTTAATAAAACTTTTTGGTTATGGTGTGATACTACGGATTGAATCCAGGAGTGTTCTACCTCTTATCTATATCCCCACCTCTTTTTAAAATTTTACTTTGAGACAGTGTCTCTAAGTTGTTGGAGCAGGCCTTAGGCTTGTGATCTTCTGGCCTTAGCATCCCAAATATTTGACTACAGGCCTGAGTCACCATAACCCATCTGTTGGTTGCCTTTTTTTTTTTTTAATGAAAAAATGAAATGTGTTAAGGTGAACTGAATGAGTTATAATAATGTTAGCATTAACTATTTAATGAATGTTTTTAGTTGGAAGATTCTACCATAAGGTTTCTATGAAGTATATAGGAAGAGTAATTGTTATAGCCAAAGATCACTACAAACCGATAAAAGGTTTAGAAATTAAACTGATTATAAATAAATGTAGATTTTAAAAAAACAACAGGTCTCAGGAGCTAAGCCCAGTCTCTCTTACCCACTGAAAGACACCGTTACAGTGGTCCCTAAACCCATCAACATGGTCCTCTCTTAAATAGTATGCCTTACTCTCTTACAATAAATAAATAAATATCAATAACAACAACAAAGATCCAGCTGACTTAAAATGAACTTTATAGAACAATATGGTTTCTGATAATAAATTTTACAAAATTCTGGACAATGCCTGAAATGCATTCTTGAAGACCTATGGTGCTGTATCAATGATTAAATAAATTAATATAAATTTCCAGGAAGGCAATGAAATGAAATATATTAACTCTGCAACCACTGGGTCTAGTCCAAGCTGTTTTAGTATTTATAAGGTTTTTTGTTTCACTAGTTGGAATTACTAAGGTTATAAATATGAGGATTCAAAGGGCAATTTCAATTTGATGGCAGAGCTAAAAGTCAGATTTTTTCCATGCCTACAATGCAAACAGTATATAATAAGGATTTTTTAAAATTTCCCAAGTCCTAAGTTTTCAATTCTGAGGAGATAACAAATATCCAAATATTATTTCAAAGTTACCCTAAGTTGTATATTTGTTGCTAAATTTTATGTTTTTAGAGCAATGCCACATCTAGGACACTGGGGCAAAATAGAATAAGCATAGTACTTGAAAGACTTACACTAAAAGGACCCTAAACATAGTAAGGATTTACAGAACATTTTAACCATTACTTCATTCTTTATACTCAGAAAAATAACTCAATAAAAGACTCAGTACTTTCTATGGGTCATGAGTTAGTATATGTAAAAATTTATTTTACATGGTGTTTTCTATAGTAACATTTTCTTTGTCAGAAAAATGTACTCCTGAGATAAATTTAAAAAAATAAATAAAAAGCTTTCGAAGATGGGAGGGGAGGAGAGGGGGGATAGTAGGGGATAGGAAAGGTAGCAGAATACAACAGTCACTAATATGCCATTATGTAATAATGTGAATATGTAACAGATGTGATTCTGCAATCTGTATTTGGGGTAAAAATGGGAGTTCAAAACCCAATTGAGTCTAAAGTATGAAAGATGATATATCATGAGCTCTGCAATGTTTTGAACAATCAAAAAATAAAAATTAAAAATAAAATTTAAAAAAAAAAAAGCTTTCGATGGAATACTGAGTTCATTGCTGTATTTTTTCAAGGAAGGATTATTCAACATATGGATTACCCAACCTGATGTCTATTCCCTGGTTTTCTATTCATGAGTCATTCAGAAACCAGAAAATCGAACAAAAATTAAATAATACAAGCTTTCAATTTGCCTGCTTCTTTCAAGCATTACTGAAAGTTTCCCTGATAGAGGGGGATAAAGAAATTATTAGTAAATAAAAATTAAGTAGGGCTGAGGCTGTGGCTCAGTGGTAGAGTGCTCGACTGGCATTTGTGAAGCACTGGGTTCAATACTCAGCATCACATAAAAACAAAGGTATTGTGTCCACCTACAACATACATACATACGTGTGTGTGTGTGTAAGTAAAAATACCAGCTGAATTGAAATTTTAAATTGTAATTTTTCAATATACTACTATATTCTAATTCATCATAGATAATCAAAGATTGGCTGTGCTATCATAATTAAACTTAATAGGAAAAAACGCTTGATCAAAATCAAGATTGCAAAAAAATGCATAAGAATCACAAACCTCTGTTAATTGACTAAATCACAGATCAACCAAAAGCAGGGAGGACTTGGCTTGTGTGTATGAAGTTTAGTAAGAGTGGAATGCATTCACTTATGTGCTGTAACATAAAACTTACGTGTATTTTAGAAATAAGTTAATTCTGGATTCAACAGAAACTACTTAAACCACTGCAGTATATCCTGAGTATTTAAGCTTTCCATAGGATTTTTAGTAACAAGTACTGTTCTTAGTTCTAAGTATTCCTAAGTATTATTAAGAATAGTTTTTATATATAACTAAAATCAACCACCGGTAGTTATAATTTTCAAATTAAACAGTAAAAGAATATTGTCATTTTACTACATGTTATCTTTCATATAGAGAGGCTTAGTATTAAACTTATATAAAAGTTATAAAATTCACAAATTTAAACAGAAGCATAAAACATGTCTAAGAAAAGGGAGGCAATGACTTTAATGGAGATACACGATTTCAACTGTGCTTATTTTCTTCCTTAAGAAGCTTATGTCTGCCGACTCAACTTTAGGAATACGTTCAGATTTTTAATGGCACTTGTCAGAACATACTCAACACTGTAACCAGGCTTCGTGGTGTGATCCCAACTTAACTGCAAAAGAACAATTCCATGTCCTCCTTTATCTTTGGGTATGGTACCTGACAGCACTTCAGAAGTACCAATTTTATTTAGAAGATAAACAAATTAGAAAAAGAAAATCATACCCCAAGCTGTCAAGTGCGATGGCGCATGCCTGTAATCCCAACAGCTTAGGAGGCTAAGGCAGGAGGATCACAAGTTCAAGGCCAGCCTCAGGAACTAAGCAAGGCCCTAAGCAATTAAAAAGGGCCAAACCCTGTCACAAATAAAAAGGGCTGAGAATGTGGCTCAGTGTTAAGTGACCCTGGGTCTCTAGTACCAAAAACAAAAACAAAAACAAGCAAGCAAAAAAAGAAAAAAAAACTGAATAGCCCAAGGGTTTAGTGAAAAACTTAGAATATTAATATTTTAGTGTACAAATATGATAATCTATCAAAGGCAGCTTCAAAAATAACTGAAACAGAAATATTGCTACCGATTTTATAAAAATTGACTATCTTAAATTTATATGTTTCTATCTTATTTGAAGTCAAATCTACAATCATATTTAAACTTTAGATTCAAAGTAAAATGTACCCTTATTATAATGCTGTTTTAATACTGTCTGGCATTAAGAAAAATACTTCAAATTAAATTTTATTTCTGATGGGGCTGGGGTTGTGGCTCAGTGGCAGAGCGCTTGCCTCACACATGTGAGGCACTGGGTTTGATCCTCAGCATCACATAAAAATGAATAAACAAAGTAAAGATATTGCATCCATCTATAACTAAAAAATATTTTTTTAAAAATTTTTATTTCTGATGAATACAAACTGGGCAGAAAGCAGAACATCAATGAAATATGCCCTTTTCCTGTGAATTCTGATTGTAAACTAAAGCCATCTCATCATGATTCAACTTCCAGTTCATAATTATATCTGACAGGGCTCTCTTATGACTTAACAAAAGAAAATCAATTTCTGACAAAAACAAAACAAAACAAAACAACACAACAACACACACAAGACTGGAAGCTGGAATTTCAGACTTACAAAAAACTATATTGGCCATAAGATAGCATCTCTAAAGAAAAAAAAGAAATATTTTCATTTTTGAATATTAAATGAATGCTGCTGTCTAAAACCTCAAAAAATTTTAATTATACAAAATCATTTTTTTTAACTAGGAGAATTTCAAAGTAACCTCAGGCCAATAAATAAACAGTTGAGCATCAGGAAGATCAGTAAAATCAGACACTGATTTAAAGACCAATGACACTTGATCATTTGCCTGAAACCAGGAATGGCACAGAAGACAATTCTAAATAAACACTGGTAAATACTGATAAAGGACATGTTAACATAATGGAATTCTGTAACTTGTGTTATCAATAGAAATCCTAATCACCTGACACAAAGAGGAGCACATCAAGAATTTAAAGAACAGCATTCACCTAAGAAACTCCTACTTTCATTCTTGATGTCACTTTCACGTTTCTAAAGATAACTATGTACACTGGAAGGAAGTGGCTTCCAGAAGGACAAATCATCTCTAGGGTTGTCCCAATCATCCAAGTATCAATAACAAAGATAGCCTCTTCAATTTCTTCAATAATTTTTTGCTCTTTGACCTCTAACCCCTTCTGTTCATTCTGTGTTCTCAAAGTCTAATCCTGATACACCGTCTGACTTCTCACTTTCCTAATATTACTTTTAGGGTAGGAAGGGGCTACAAGAACAAAAGGAGATACATGGGCAATAAAATTTATAAAATGGTTTTTAGAAGACTACTAGAAAACCTCATACAGCTATATGACTAACCTAACAATGCTTACACTTCTGACAGTGATGGGTATTGTGTTCACAGTGCTATGTCAATGAATATATTAGATTTTAAAGAGAGAAAATCTTTAAGAACAGTTCTAATTTCTTAGCACTCCTTATTACCATGAATGGTGACTGAGTCTCTGAGTTAACATCATAAGTTTTCACTCAGACAAAAATGACTCACTGTATTGCTACTTACAAGCTAATGGACTTGTTTTAGACTTTTTAGGTCAGATTGTCTTTACTAAGCAACAATTCAAGTCTGCCACTGTAAAATAAAGCAGCCATAGACAACACATAACATAAACACATTTATTTTATTTATAAAAATAAAAAGACATCAAGCTGCACTTAGTCTACAGGCTACAGTCAGCCAACCCTTGTCCTACCAGATCAAATGTTTTGGGCTCTAAAATCTCTTTAATTCCTGTGGCCAATGGAAATCATCTTCTAGTTTGAAGCTTCAATGTTTAGGATCAGTCCTTTTTCCTGGAATGTACAATACTGAGCTAGGTTTTTAAAACATGACAGTAAGGAAAAGGGGAGGTATGAGAAGAGGTTGACTTAGCTTTATCTCTACTACATGGTAACAGTAAAAGACAAAAACACACTGATATGATTCACTGAATGGCTACCCCACCCTCTAGTTCTGACTTAACAGGTCATGCCTTAATTCACTGTTAAAGACTCTACTCCCACTCCCTAATTCCCAAATCAAAAGAGCTTTACAAAAGTAAATGTACATCTTCAAACTCTGGTATGATTTTTATCACCTACTCATACTTTATTTCAAAGGGACAATTACTTCTTATCTTGGAAAAATAATCTGTAACAATGATATTGGTGACATTAAGACCAATCAAACAAAAAGGCATAATAGGAGGAAATATTTGCAATCTGACAAAGAAGCTAAATATACAATATCAAAATAACACTATTATACCTCAACAGTAAGAAGATCAACAACCTAATTTTTAAGATAAGTAAAATATTTGGACATATCTCACAAAGGATATATGTACGACCAAAAAATATATTTAAAAAATTCCCTCATCGTAATCCAGAAGAAATATGTAATTTTAACCACAATGATACCATCATACATACATTAGGGCTAAAATTATAAAGGCCAACAATAGCAAGTGTTGGCAAAGACAGGAACAACTAGTTAATGGGAATAAAGACTGTCTTCCAAAAAGTTTAGATGTTTTGTTTAAAACATTCCCAAATTGGAAACACCACAAATGCCTATCAACAGGTGGGTGCACAAACAAGAGACAGGATTGCTCATGCCATGAGTTAATTTCAGTAATAAAAGCAAATATATGCAACAATTTTATGGCCTCAAAGATCATTATGGTACATGAGAAACTCAACACAAAACACCACATACTCTATGACTATATTCATGTCAACTTCTAGAAGAGGTAAAATTATAAGAACCAAGAACAGATAAGTAGTTGCCTACAACTAGAGGCAGAGGAGATGTGGACTGCAGTGGGCACCAAGAATCTTTCAAAGGTAAGAGAACTATTCTGCCTCTTGATTGTGGTATTTCACAAGTGTACAAGGTTGATAAAACACACTGAATTGCACATGTTAAATGAATGAAATGTATATCCCCAAAACTGATGAAAAAAAAGGGGGTATAAAAAGACTAGTCAGGTGAGAGTCTAAGTGGAAGGAGCATGAAACAGTATGCAGCCTGTGGAATTCCCACCAGATAATAATCAGGATTTTGGAGAATGCTATTGGTATTTGTTTTTTCTGGTATTTCATTTAAAAAGTACTACTCATCA
The DNA here is from genome assembly GCF_964194105.1 of Spermophilus citellus. Taxonomy (NCBI): domain Eukaryota; kingdom Metazoa; phylum Chordata; class Mammalia; order Rodentia; family Sciuridae; genus Spermophilus; species Spermophilus citellus. The sequence goes on along the minus strand of NC_138185.1, from coordinate 196,244,996 downwards.
GAAGATTAAAGGACTACATAAAATGAAATTCCCTACTCCCAGGGTTAGTCACTGCCAAGAGCATATTGTGTTATACTAAACAAGACAAATGGATTGTTCTCCTTACATTTTTCTACAATTTCTGTTTTTTTTTTTTCATTACTAAATAACCCTTACTTTTAATGTCCATAATACAGAGGCATCAAATTCTGAATATTATATTATCAATTATGAGTTGTAAATCATTACTTTATGTATATCATTTCTTTAAGTAGTTCTCTAGAGATGGATCCTTACCATTTTTTACAGCTTTTCAAAATTAGGAAAAATACTACAATGAATATCCATATGCATTTAAACTTGCAGGTTTGCAAAATTTGTGGATTAAAGATATGGGCATTTTGCGGGCTGGGGTTGTGGCTCACCAGTAGAGTGCTCGCCTAGCACATTTGAGGCCCTGGGTTTGATCCTCAGCATCACATAAAAATAAATAAATAAAATAAAGGTATTGTGTCCAACTATAACCAAAAAATAAAATATTTTTTTAAAAGATATGGGCATTTTTGGTCCATAATTCTAATTTGACCTACAAAAATATTCTGTCATTTAACTGCCTATTTCTCCAAACCCTTTTCAACAGATGAAAAACAATCTTAATCCTGCTTTTAATTTCCAATTTTAAAAATTATGAGTAAGACTGAGGTTGTGGCCCATGACTGTAGGTGTCTTGTATTTCTTTTCTTTGAACTATCAACTTTAATAGTAGGTCAATGATCTTCATCTTATTGAAGTGAAATTCCTATCATCTTATTATGCCAAAGACTGATAACTGACCTTCATTCAGTATCTATCTACCTTCTCCTTATTCGTTTTAATAATAGGACCTTCCCCTAACTGAATTGCAGCTAAGCTCATGTCCATGTAGTTAGAGGTCCTTCCCAATCTCTCGCAGCTGGAAGTTACCTGGTGATTATGTACAGGCAAATGGGAAGTAGAAAAAAGTGAAAGGCACATTTTCCAAGTCAAGAATAAAAGTTAAAGCCTAAATGACCTTCACATTTTCTTACCCCACCCCCAACCCCGCACCCCTGTCCCTGTTCCCCTACCCCCCACCACCACCCTCCCTTCAGTTTGCTGGGAAATTTCAACAACCACAGCAGTTGCTCTGAATCAGCCCAGGCACAAGTGGAAGATAACAAGAGTCAACCCATCTAAAAGAAATGGATCTCATTAGATTGTTATGAGTGAAATATAAACTTTAATTTTAGCCACTGATGTCAGGGCAAGGGTATCTCTATGTATATTTCTATGTGATAAAGAATCTTATCTATATTCCAACAAATGCATATTAATAAACTTTAATTTATGATCTTAAGAATGCTTAATGTTAGAAAGCAATCAAGTTTAGCTTCAATGAATTCTTTAGAATATACTAGCAAGAGACAAATCAGATATCTCAACCAGTCTTCTCTAAAATTCCTACAATTCAAGTTTTCAAAACTATTTAAAATAATATTCTATAGTCTTCCTATAGGAACAATTAAAACTTCTAACCATTATGCAGGGAATTAATATTGGGCAGATAAAATTAAAATTATCTAGGTTTATTTTAAACTTACATTTGTGGGGATAAAACAGACACTTCTAAACCCTGCCAGATAAAGTATAAACTGGTATGAGCTTTCCATAAAGCAATTAATAAGAGCATACATCAAAACCCAATGTTTATTCTCCTTGACTGACAATTCCACTTCAACATATTTATCCTAAGGAATTAATCACAGCTACATATAAAGATTACATAAAGAACCTTCAGCACAACAGGAATTATCAGTAAACATCTCAAAGACTAACCATAACCTTAGTTATACTAGTTAAATAAACCATGATATAATAATATTTTATCATTATTAGCAATAGCAATGATCATTCATCTGATAAACTTACTATTGCCAGCACTGTTATATTTCTTTACATGTTTTAACAGATATTATCTTCACAATAAACCTATGAAGTAAGCACTATTATTGCCCCAATTGACAAATGAGAAAACTATGGGGAAAAGTCACATACATGTATACATTACCAAAGACTTAAAGAAAAAAATACATCAGGGAGAGAAAACTTGTCCAAGGTCAGATAGCTAGTGTAAGTGGCAGAGCATTGGATTTGAAATTCAGAAGTCTGGTTCTATAGAGTTCTCTACACTGTACTGTTTTTCATATAGATCTAAGTGACAAAAGATCATATACCTATTTAAAAATAAGAGAAAAAAGGTACAAAACTCATACAGTAGCACAATGTCACATAAAATGATTACAACTCTATTTTAGAAAATTACATACATATGTACATTAAAAAACTAGAAGAGGGGCTGGTGTTGTGGCTCAGCGGTAGTGAGCTCACCTAGCACATGCAAGGTCCTGGATTCAATCCTCAGCACAACATAAAAATAAATAAATAAAATAAAGATATTGTGTCAACAATAAATATTTAAAAAATAAACTAGAAGAAAAAAATCACAAAATATTAATAGTGGCTATCTGAGTGATAAGATTATGATGACTTAATTTTTTCAATGTATCTCTTGATATTTGTAGACTTCTATTTCTGTTCTAAGGATGGGATTAATAGCACATCATAATTCTATCAAAAGGAAGTGTAAGTACAATATATCCCCTATATATAATTCCTCCTTCTAGATACAATGAAGCACTTTTACTGTTTCAATAAAAATGAACAGTTAACTTTCATTTATATACCATGAGTTGCACTTCCTCCAAAAAATATATTTTAAATATTTTAGTATCTTTCTACTAAAAAACAAACACCAATTTGGGCACACATCTGTAATTCCAGCAACACAGGAGACTGAGGCAGGAAGATCACAAGTTTGAGATCGGCCTCAGCAACTTAGCAAGGCCCTAGGTAACTTGGCAAGATCCTGTCTCAAAATCAAAAATAAAAAGAGCTGGGAATGTGGCTCAGTGGTTAAGTGAGCCTGGGCTCAACTCCCAGTACAAAGAAAAAACAAAACCAAAAATAAGTAGCTTAATAAGAAGGGCATCAAGGTGTTGTGAGATTTCCTGAGAGACTTCCCCTACAGCTAACTACATTTTCAAGTTCATAAACTCTGTAGTAAAGCAGATTATTTCAAAGGATACCTTCTTTGTCAATCTTTCGGTAATGAAACAAACAAAAGAGCCTCAGGAAAAAAATAAAATAAAAAGATGAGGGGAAAAAAGAGCCTCAGAAAAACCAATTCAAGCAAACAGACACACACACACACACAAAAAAAAAAAAAAAAAAAACAACACACACACACACTGAGGATTTAAGTGGGGGGGGGGCACTTTGCTACTGAGCCACATCTCCAGCCCTCCTTTATTTTTCTCTTTTTTCTTCTCTAGACGAGATCTCATTAACTGGCTTAGGGCCTCACTAAATTGATGAGGCTGGTCTCAAACTTGCAATCCTGGCTCAGCCTCCCAATTTCCTGGGATTACAAAAGTGTGCCACTGTGCCCGGCTCATGCAACAATTTTTAAACACCTAAAACATTAACCAAATTTTAAAAAGTCTTAATCAGAGAAATACTACTCATGTTTACATATTTTATATGTACATATATATAAAACTGACATGTGCTTGTTTCCTGTCTATATTGTAATAGTAATTTTTAATTTTTCCAAATAATGTTGAAATAATTTTGTATATGCTTTTCAACACATATATCCTCAGCAATGATCACCAGTAATTTCATACACACACAGGCCAATTTTGCTTTTCTACCTGATCTTATATAGAACATTCCCTTTGAGATATGTTACATATTCAGGGTTATTATCAACTATGAAAGTATTTTTCATCATTGCATCTACATGTTAAGTCTTAATTTATAAGAGGAAACAGATTAACATAAAAACTGAGAAGCAATTGCTAAATTTTATAGAAAAAGCTCAGCAAATATAAAATAGAATTTCAAGACTACCTGAATTCAGTCTCTCCTGTAGTGTAATCTTGGAACTAAACTACAATTTGTTTTACTTACTATTATCACATTTTAATTCACAAAGTAGCATAAAACCAAATGCAAGAAGCAAGTCCAATAAAAAATGATCAGAATGAAATTAAATCAAACTTTAAGATGTGATCTTTAAAAGAAAAACATATTGCATTGAAAGATAGAAATTTCTATCAGAATTACCTTTTTTAAAAATGTTTTCTTCAAAATAATTGTCATTCAAGCCATCACTTCCATTCAAGCTTTTTGTTTTTTAAACTTGGTTTTCATGGAAATAAAGCCTATAGGAAAGGTTTTTTTTTAATTATACCACTTATTATTCAGTTTCTAAAAGTAATTTTGATTAACAATTATGCCTGCTGAACAGATCTGAGTATGTGTATATGTATATAGTGTATATAGTGTTACATATAAATGTCTTATATGAAAACTATACATGTGAATTTTTTTAATAAAGCAGCTAAACTGGGAAGAAAACAATCCCTTATAAATATCCCTTATTTTTAAGGAACATCATGGCTAACTTTAACATATCTGAATATACAGTACCCAAATCCACTTATACAAAATTATCTTGCTATTGTTAATTAAAATCACATAAAAAATTAAACCATGCCACAAAAATATTCCAGTTTCCCTAGCAGTTCTTTTTAAGTCAGTTGCAGTTCATTTTCAGAATTTTGAGGGGACAACTTTATGTACTGTGGAACAGGTATTCACTTTCCTCTCATTGTTTTGTGCTAATTATTACTAAGCATTCAATGTGGCAGCATTCAAGTATTACAAGCCAAGAACTAGCTATCAAAAGGCAGTTAAGGGGCTGAGGTTGTGGCTCAATGGTAGAGCGCTTGCCAGGCACGTGTGAGGCCCTGGGTTTGAATCTCAGCACCATGTATAAATAAATAATATTAAGGTCCACTGAGAACTTAAAAAAAAAAACCCTGCAGTTAACAGAAGGGAAAAATTCAAATTCCCAGAGACTATCCTGAGTGTCTACCAGAAAATGCTAAAGGTACCTCCACCCAGGAGGCTTTATCATCAGAATGGTAAGACAGTTCATAGGTATGTATTTCCAATAATCTGCATAAGACTTTAAAAATGAAAGTTTTTAATTAAGGCATACTTCACTGATTTTTTAAAAGAAAACTAAGAATTTTCATTGAGGAAAATCATCAACTGTTTTATGCTTGATCTGAAAAAGTCAAAAAATCTGAAGTGGATCAACATGAAGCCTTTTACTTTAACCAATCCACCAAAAGAATGCTACTCAGGATGGCCTTACTTTGTTATTTTTAATGAATACTAAGTTCTCTCTAATCCATGAAGCCAACAGACAATGAGCTGGCATCTAAAGTTTCATATTCACAAGCCTTCTGTCCATCTGGACGCTAGGTTAACTGATGATGAACAAAGATATTATCACATGAGTGATAAACTAAATATTTGCAACTAACAAGTGTCACCTGCAACTAAATTCAGTAGCAAAACTGACGTCTAATTCTCTCTTAAGCACTCTCCTTAGGATTTTCTTACCTCTCCAAATTACAAACCTAGAACCAAAAGCATTCTAAGTTTCAAATTAAAGTATTCCAATGATTTGTTATTTTATCTAAACTCACTCATTCTAATGTTATAAATCTTAGATGTCCATGTTCAAGATTTGTTAAAGATAATCATTTTCATCAATATGTACATTTACATACCTATATCTCTGTACCTAATGCTTAATGATTTTTACAAAATAGAAAAGGAGCCAATGGACAGATAGCGTAAGAAGCTTTATTGAATTCTAATTTGGTACTTTACACCACATATCCTTCCAACTAAAGCATCAATTAGATGTCATTTTTATAAGTGAAAAGCAGCTATAACACAAATAAGCAAAATCACAAGTGTTTCTTAATAACTAATCTGCATTCTGAGCACAACAAAGCTGGAATCTACAGCTCAATATAGAGAAATAGAAATTAAATCAAATCAGTATAAAATTTTACCCTTATTTAAAGGCATAAAGCAGATATTTGAATGGCTAATGTATTGACAAGGTTTTCAATTATATGACTCTGAGAATTAATTATTTAATAATTCATGTGTACATTTATAGATATATAAACAGGAAAAAGGGATATACTTTATCCAGTTATTATCTGATATTAATATAGAGCCATGATATCCTCAGAGTATTGTATTTAGAACTATAATAAATTCTATTAAAAATGTTGGACATTGTAAAATGTAGAATACCTCAGAGAGATATATTTTAGTAACTGACCATTAGAAAGCACTTTTGCCTTTTCTATATATAGCATATTCAAAGAAATCAAAGGGTATTTTTTGTGGGGGGAGGTGTGCTGGGGATTGACCCCAGGGGCACTTTACATTGAGCTACATCCTCAACCCTTTTTATTTTTTGTTTTGAGACAGGGTCTCACTAAATTGCTTATGTTGGCCTCAAAGTTGAGATCCTTCTGCCTCAACCTTCCAAGTTCCTGGAATTATAGGTGAGCCACCACACCGGGCCTAAACAATTAAAAAAAAATTCTCATATGGTACAAATGCTTGGGAAAAACTGTCAAAATAATTTTTAAGAGAATACTAAAGTATAAACTTATTAATATATTAACTACCTACTAATAATGGACATGCTCAAAATAAAACGCAGAGTAAGAAGTAGAAACAGACAACAAAAAAGCAAAAAACTTAAATTTTCCTTACACATTGGGCAAACATGGTGCTCTTATGCATAGTTCCAAAATGAAGCTATCTCAAGAAAGAAGTGCAATCATCATCCATTATCTGCTGCATTAAAGTTTTGTATAACCAAGATTACGTAAGGCCTGCATACCAAGTTCATCCTGCAAACTGCTACCGCCTACAGCAGATGCATTGTCATGTGATGCTTCTAAGTGGACACTCCCATTTCTCACCAGCAATGAGGCACTAGCACTGAGCACTGCAGCCTGGGAAGGGGGGCGGGACTGGACTTTGACCTGGGCTGTGGACTGCTGGCCTTGCTGACCATCTTGAAGGCTAGGAGAAAACATGGATTGGGGAGACATTACAGGGAAGAAAAGAGAAAATAGCTAGAATGAAATCAATATAGAAAACTGATTTCAAAAAGACACTTTTCAACGTAACCTAAGAAAGAACCAACTTTGTAAAATATAGAGATTACACTGCCAGCTTAAATGTTCTGGTCCTTATCAGTTTGATTTGTAGTGATTAATGCACTAAACATTTAATATATATGAAAATTGCTCAATCTGCAACTTTCTTCTACTTCAAGTCAAATAAATTCTAGTGTAAGGGAAACAAAAAGCAACAGAGTTGTGAGCACATTCACCATATGTGTCAGTTAAATATGCACTTTTATTTATAATCTCATAACAATTCTAAAATTTTCTTTAAAACATTCTGGGGTCTCAATTTTATAAAACAAAGTCTCTATGCACTTGAAAACCAAAGAATCTTAACAAATGCAACCAAGACAACAATTTTGAAGAAAAAAAAAAATCACAAACTAGTGGAAGAGAACAGGAAAAACTCATTCAAACAAGTGAAACACAAATGACCATCAGGATATTGACAGAAGCAGAATAAATATAAAGTATTACCTATAAAAAGCCTACATATTTCTGAAATAACATGCTTAGTATCTAAGGAGGTAAAGATTATGTTTCCTGAACAAATTGTTATTTCCTTTTTAATCTGTTTTGTAGTCTTATTTAACTAGGACCCATCATTTTAGAAAATATATTTTAGAAACCTGTAATTTCATGGGATGTTCTATCTTTTCTAAATTCCATAAAGGTTTTTGTTATAATATTTAGTATTTAGTATAAAGTTATTAAAATTATTTATAAAATTTTCTATATCATTCTTATATTTTTATAAATTTATTTAGATAATGTGAATTTTAAGGCTCATATAATATCTAAACAAATTTAAACTGATGAAATTCATGAAAACATTTTAATTATAATTATTAGATTATTCTCAATGAAATACTGCTTATTCTTCAATGAAACACTGTATTCCGTTAATCTGAGCTGACTTTGAATAATCCCAAGAGTCTGCTTCTAAAATTATTAGACCTCTAGAACAAAAAGAATGCTATTCAGGATGGCCTTACTTTGTTATTTTTAATGAATTCCAAGTTCTCTCTAATCCCTTAAATTCAACATAATAGTTTCTCTGATGCCTATAAAACAAACTTATCTACTACAGATGGACCATGAAATAAAAGGCTAACTAAAAATATTTTAGTCTGTGGCTATGTCAACAGAATATTCTGGAACTGCATTGTCTGATATAGTAGCCAGGAACTATTTAAATTAATTAAAATTTAATTTTCTCAGTAATACAAACCATATTTCAATTGCTCAATCACATAACATAGCTAACAAAGTGGGCAGTAGTTAGTAATTAGTGTCTACTACATTGGACAGTGCAGATTACAGAATATTTCTACCATCACAGAAAGTTATATTGACTAGCAACATTCACATTTCAGGCTTGTTTTAGCATCACCGAAGGGTACGTGTTCTAATCACAACATAAGAATGCACACAACATATAAGAAAAATCACATCTGCAAAATTTTGATTTATAAATCCTTACTGGCATAATTAAGCCATAACTACAAAAGGATTTATGAAATAACTTGTTTGGACTAGAAATTTCATATAATACATATAAATCAAGACATGATCTGGAGATAAGTTTTTTATCTTCCATACATATATAATGCATCTGATACTCTTCCTCAAAAGCTACCTAAACTTATTCACAAACCTTACCAAGCTGAACAAGTTTCACAAGAGAAAAATAGCAAGGAAAAATATTTAAGTAGTTAAAGTACTGTGTCCTTTTAGATTCAAAAGAGCCAAATTTTATGGAAATTGTGCTCAACAAGTTTTTCTAGTAATTTTTCATATAGTCATAAGCAAAGGTGGTTAGTACAGTTAGATGTATTTCTATATAAATACATTTGAGAATATTTGAATCTTGAACCCAGATGTACAATGTATAACCAAGTTTATAAAATGTTTTCAAAATATCAGGCAGTTGATTTTTATCAACTCCAGAATAAAGAATTAAAAGAAATGACAAATTCTATAAGATAATAAATATTGAGTTTAAAAGGTAGTAATAAAATATTTATTTCCCTTGAGTTTCTATTTTTAAAACCCCTCAACAAGAAAAAGTCTGTCACTTTTGCAAAAACTGTCAAAAAACATAATCCTGATGGGTTGCATTTCATTTCAAACTAATAACTGGCATAAATGTATCTTCTTTACAGTTCCAATTATATAATAAAACTAGCCGTTTGAAAAAAGGTAGCAACTACTTTACAACATAGCAAAAGGTAGAAATTTAAGTGTTTAATTATTGGCTACCACTAGTATCACTGGTATACAATCATGCTAATTAACATTTCCAGTTTAAATGAAGAATAATTGGTCTTGTTCTTTCTTCTTCTGTAGCACTGAAGTGATAGTGATAGCACATCCTTTCTTGTACTGTCAGTTTTGTATGTGCTGTCTAAATAAAAATGTAAACTCTAAGAGTGTGACTCCATAATTCCTCTCAATCTCCAGATTCCAGAGAAAAGAATATCTTCAACGTAATACATAAGTACCTGATTCTTTTCTGAGCACAAAACAACCTTCATAAATTTCTAACAATGAACTCTCAAATATAACTGTGATCTTATTTTTTGCCACTGATCTTTCAGTCTTATATTTTAAAAAGTAACATTTAGGTTAATACAGAATTCTTAATATTTGTCTTCTAATATTTTTAAATATTTACCTTGGTTTTTAGCTCTACTGACTAGGAACAATTGGCAAGGATCTCTAAAACCTACATATAGGCTAATTTTTAAAAAAAAGCTATAAAAATAGTTCTGGAAGAGTTTATTCTAATAAGCATATTTAAAAATGCAAATTCTGTTTGTGAGAAAATTCATGATTCACTCCCAAACCATATAAATAGATTTTACCACATTGCTTTTTGGATGGCTCATTATAAACTATTCATTGAAGTTTAAAATAAATTATAGTAGTCTCCCTTTATCTAAAGTGTGTGTGGGTGGGTGTGTGTGTGTGTGTCGTGCTCCCACCACCCTACCCACTACGTCCTGCGGTCCCCCGCAGTTCTAGAGAACCACGATCAACAGCAATCTGAAAAAAGTAAATGGAATTCCAGAAATAAACAATTTTTAAGTTTTAAATACCTTTTATAATAACATATAATATATTGTTATCATTCCTAGTTTATTATGTTATCATTAATTTCTTTCTTTCTTTCTTCCTTTCTTGGTGGTACTGTGGGTTAAATACAAGGGTGTTCTACCACTGAATATACCAGCCCTTTGTTTTAAAATTGGAGATGGGGTCTCATTAAGTTGCTAAGGGTGGCCTTGAATTCGCAATCCTCCTGCATTGGCCTACATCTGCATCGCTCAGGTTAAAGTCATGTAACACTGAACCCAGTTTGGTAGCAATTTCTTACTGTGGTGAACATAAATATATTTGTACTGTTGATATACACAGGGTTTAGTACCATCTGATGATTCAGGTATCCACTGGAGGAACATTTTCCCTACAGATAAGAGTGTAGTAAATTTTACTAGTATTTATATAGTAGTTGTAATGAAAGTATTGCCACATATATTCTATCCCTTTTTGGCAAATAAGTTTGCCATCTTTGAAATGACCATGCCATCCTATACTTATTTAAAGATGAGATTATTATTTGAGAGCTTATACCAAAAAAAAATAGCAATACTTTCCTTTAATATTTTTATGATTACAAAAGATGATTTTAATAAGTTGGTATTTTTTCCTGATTCCTCTCCGTTAAATTTTATTTCACTTCACTCGTGAGGAAGAGTGAAGTCAGCTTATTTACGACATATATGCAACCTTTGTATTGAAAATATCCTGGAACTTGAACAAAAACTACACGCTGACTAGTATAAGATTACTTTCTAAAAATTCTAGTATGATGTCTTTAGAAGTTCTATGCCATACCCTAGATGTGATTAATACATTTAAAGCCTTGGGAAAATATTATGTGAATGTTTGGAGTTGTAACGGTAAATCTAATATTCCACCAGGCACGAGAAAAAACTAATTTGTCTGCATTTGTTTGATGAGTTTCAGCAGGTTCATTTGTAGCAAAGAATGAAAGAATTTTTAGTCTTACAGAAGGTTAATTAAATGTTTAAGAAATAGAAACATGGTGTGAGTAACAAGGCAAAGAAGTTATCAATGGCAGTATTATTTAAGGGGCTTTTTGAAAGGTTAAGAAACAAATCTTTTTTAAAAAATTAAGAAAATGCTCACCTCTTTCTGCATGTTGAGGCTAGGCCCAAAATTCACTAGCAGAAGGAAAAGTTCCCTCAGGAAGAAAAGAAGGTAAAAGGAAATAGAAGTGGGGTGCTCACAAAAAGCAAAGGTTTCTAGAATAAATATTTCTTTTAAATTGGTTGCCTTCCCACTTCTATATTTTAATGTTGGTTTAGCCAATAACAAGTTTTTATAAATGTATCTACTGTTGGGCTGGGGTTGTGGCTCAGCAGTAGAGCACTCGCCTAGCACATACCAGGCCCTGGGTTCGATCCTCAGGACCACATAAAAATAAATAAACAAAATAAAGCTATTGTGTATAACTACAAAATATATATTTTTTAAATTTATCTACTGTTAAAGGAATTAGGATCATGATCTGTGAGAGATGAAGCTTCTTCCTCTAATAAAAAAAATCTAGAAAAATAATCAAATCTTAAATCTCAAGGGACTTTACAAAATGAAACATTTTAAAGAAACAAGATTCTGCTACTCTCAAAAAAAATTTTTTAAAAGGAAGGACTTATCTCTTCTCATCTATCATGTACTCGACAGAAGTTATTTCATCAAATGTTCTTCCTTCTTTAAAATGTGAAAAGAAAGTAATTTGTAAATTATGCTTTTGGACAGAGACTGATAAACATATATATGTAATTATGTCCATATTTGTCTTTTTAAAATAAAGCATAGCGTTTTGAATGGATTATTACATTTTTCCCCCCAGTACTGGAAATTGAATCCAGGAGTGCTTTACCACTAAACTACATGTCCTTAGCCCTTTTCATTTTTTAATTTGAGAAAGGGTCTCTCTAAATTGCTGAGTTTGACCTCAAACTTGAGATCCTTCTGCCTTGACCTCCCAAACTGCTGAGATTACAGGTGTACACCATAGTTCCCCACAAATTGTTAAATTTCTAATTTGAGACATGAACTCATTAGATTTGAGATAATTAAGAAGAAAACACTTATTGAAATTTTAATGGAAAATAACCCCAATATTATGAATGGATGTTTTCTTATTTGGAAATATTGAAAAAATGTTTAATATGTTATTGGGGTTGAGAAATTAAATATAAATATACATAGAAATAAGGATATCCAATTGACCATACTTACATAAATATTTTAGTTGTTATTTATTAGGTTCTGGTGATTGTGAAATAAAAACCACTCAATTTTACACAATGTAAAACAATATATTTTAGTGAGATGAAACAAACTGACTTAAACTGAGGTCAGTTATCTGTTATTTCTCAACAAGCTCATCATTAGGTCTCATAATTTTTCTTATTAAACACTATCCAGATATTGGGAAAAGATGTTGTATTAATAGTATTAATTTGAAATATAAAAAAGAGGGAATGCTAATTTAAGATCTACTATTTACATTTCTAAAAGTGATTTTGCGATTTAAACTTGACAAAACCAATCTGATCATTTAAAAAAAAAAAAAAAACAGTACAACATAAGGCATGCATAATGCAACAGGCTCATGGTTACATGCAGAGAAAGCCTAAGAGCTGAAACGTATAGAAGAGAAACAGAAAGAAAAGCAAAGCTCTTCAAGTGTTTCTTGGTTCCGAAAGAACAGGTTAGAAGATCTGTTGCATGCATGCTAACTTGGTGGAATTTTAAAATACCATACCTTAGGGGTGATCCGATGAGCAAGGTAGGAGGGGTAGGGTTACTCCCTGCATTGTGCCGGCGCCGTACTGCCTGGCGCCTAAATGTGCTGCGTTCACGGCGAAATGACACTGCCTCCTCGCTGGCCTGTGCTGCTGCATCAAGACAGACTTAGGTCAAATAGGAGCCTAGGTCAGAGATGTAAATAGCAGCTGACCCTGTCTTTCCCTTGACTTCCCACTTCTAGAGAACTTGTCTGCTTACTCGAAACTGTTTCTATCTATACAATTAGTGTATCATATCCAGCAGTCAACAAAAAAGTATCATTTATTTAGAGTTAATTTGTTTTGAAAAATGTTTTGATCTGCCCTCACCATTTCTCTTCAACTTCAATTTCCTACTGTGAGATCTATGTTGCTTTAAATCTTTTCCTGAAAGTCTCATTTATTTTTGTTCATGTTCCTCTACTCTCCCTTTAATTAAGTCAGCTCTTTTAGTGTTTGTTAGTTTCTATTAATGGGAATGGGCATTAGATTTTACTCTTATGAGAATAATAAAAGCAACTAAGAGTAACAGATGCTCCTTGACTTATAATAGGGTTACATTTCAAAAAAAAAATCATAAATTGAAAATACCATGGATCAAAAATGAATTTAATACATCTAACCTACCAAACATCATAGTTTAACAAAGAGTATAATGTACAGTATTGACAGGTTGCTTCACCTTGCGATCATATGGCTGATTAGGAGCTGTGGCTCCCAGCTGCTATCCAACGTGAAAAAGAATATCATATCACATTTTCAAACCCTGGGGAAATGATTGAAATTCAAAATTTGAAGTATGATTCTACTGAATGCATATCACTTTTGCACGATTGTAAAAGTTAAACAGTTATAAACTGAACCATAATTAAGTTGGAGTTCCTCTGTACTTCTCTGAAGATGCCAATGAGTAAGGCAGCAAGCTTGCCTCACAATACAATGTGAAAACAATGACTGTGAGATTACACAGCTAGTTTGTTAAATATTCAAGAAAGCATAAATATATCTTCACTATAAAGTATTCTGCTACTATCAGACTTTATTGAACTACGGCCCTGGCCCTAGTTCCACCAACATTAGGAAGCAAGTATCAGCAAAATGCCAAGTATAGAAACTAATAATTTAATCTAGAGGCAAGAAAGTACAAACTAAACCAAGCATGCAACAATAGCATAATAGAATAATATAAATTTTACAAAACCATATTAATTGACCAACTAGGGTCTTCAAAACAAATAAAATTATTTTTCTCCATTTTAATATAAAATAACTACTGTTCCCTAGTAATCTAAATATTTGGGGAATCATTTTGATCTTTGACAAAGGGTATTTTGATGCCAAGTATAAACAAAGATAAAAGAAGTTAGTACAGAAACATTTCTCCCAAACCTAAAAATTCATTTAACTATGAAAAGGCTGTTATTTGTGGAATTAAAGTTCATGTAAACAAAAATCACATATGGTCAATTAAACAAAAAAAAAGATGCTGATTAAATCTGGTCATCTTGAGCTGAACTTTCCAATATGGTAGCCACTAGCCATATGTGGCTATTTAAATTTAAATTAACTTAGTTAAAAATTCAGTTCCTCACATTTGTGAACCATACTTCAAGTATTCAGTAGTGTCATGTAGCCAGTGGCTACCATTATTAGACAATGCAGACAGAATATTCCCCTCACCATAGAAAGTCGCATCCAATAGTGCTGATCTAGAAAGTCAAGGTTGCCATATTGTTATCACAATCTATAAAGCACATTGCCTACTTCACCAATTCCTGACAACCAGGATCTCAATGAAATGAAAATGCAATCCACCTCATTACAAAGAAGAAAACATGTTGGCAGAGCAGTCACTGGATGAAAGATGAAACAAACAAACAAAAAAAAAGCAAAGAAGAAAACAAGCCAGCTGAGGGAGGAAATGCAGTTAAGTCAGGTAACAGAATTTATACCATTATTTAAAAACTCAAGTCAAGTCTTCTTTCATAAAATATTACACTGAAGATTTCTCTACAGTTGTGACAATTATGCTATTACTTATAAGTCATTGCTTATAATAAACTATTATTTATAGGTCAATCTAACTTTATTATGAAATTTTCAACAGTCCCTCTATTTTGTTTTAAGCAAAATGGCAAAGTAAAACTTGCCCAGACACAATTTATAGGACATAATTTAATCTATAAAATATACTAGAACTATTCAGAAGGACTTGGGAAAAGCAACATGTGATCACTGAATACTGAGAATAGGTAGAAGGGAAGTAGGAGACAGTTTTATTATCTTCCTTCTACTAAAAACGTAATGGTATAATCAAATCAAAGCTAGTTATTCCATAGTACAGGGGGGAAAGAAAAAACAAAAAACTATGAGAGTGCCTATGATTAGTCAAAAAGTTCTTTAGTTTTTTTCAGAAATCTTTTTTTTTTTTTGCCACTAACACACCATTCATATTTTATTTGCAAAATAGCAATGCAACATCATTTATTCCTTAATGGGCCTGACCACACTCAAAGTGAAACTTTAAGCATTCATTGAAAAATGTATCAAAGAAAAGTTACAATTACTGCCCAAACTGTCCTTTGTAACATTCAAGATGTTAATGTGTACTGTTACAAAAACTTTGAAAATGTTTACTGTGGCAACTGTTTTAAAAATAGCTAAGATCACACCATTGCCAGAAAATGCCAAACCATCATTTACAGACACAGTAAATATGACTAAACCATGCCCCCTGGAAATGTGCTACTTAAATGTGCTCTCTATTTCAAACAGGGTCCAATTGGGATCAGGTGATCTTTAAACATTAAAATAATTTGCTATAGTCATATAAGATACAACCAAACTTGATGAAAATTTCCTTACACAAGTCAAGTGTAAAAAACACTTTTTAAATCACTTTACTTTATAGGAGAAAGAAAATAAGCTGGTTTTTGTTTGTTCGTTGGATTGTTTTTAATCTTTGAATCATGGCATGAAAGGGAAGAGAGAAAATACTTTAAAAACTGATTTTGAAGTTGACATTTTGAAATTGCATAAATCCCAGCATCTTCTGGCAAAGAAGGATGAAGTTAATTAGTTGACAATAGTAACATAAAAAGCAAATGATGAAAAGCTGATGATCTAAGTACAACTAAACTTTATGTCAGTGTACAAAAGGGGAAAAAATTACATTCAAGAGATTCAAAAACCATGAAATTCAAGATTTATCAAATACTTTTAAGAACATAGTTATATATATTATTTTCAAAAAATATTTTTCAAAATTGCAACAGTTTTGGCATTCTAATCATTTATTTGTGTCAAAATGAGTATAAAAGACCAGTTTATGATCATTACTAAGAGGGATCTTCAGATAGTTCAGTTTTTTTTTTTCAGTATAAGTGATACAATCAATAAGGTTTAAGCCCACGAGTAATTCATTGTCAAGGTACAACTATCCTCAGATATTATGACAGCAGAGGTTTGACTTCTGCTGAAGATCACAACAAAAGTTAATTGCACAATCCACACTTCCCGCTTCAAGTGTTACTTCCCAATTATCCCAATCAATTATAGAAAATTCTACACGTTCCATGCTGAATTATTGTAGTGCAATTATTTATTTTTATATGAGGATATTAAAATAAAAGACTATAAGATGGCTTTACTCTTTGAATGGCAATAGAAAAGTATTAAAGGCAGATGCATTAAACAGTGAAACTGGTGAAGAAGGAAGTAAGGGATGTCCAAATTCTATCTCAAAAACTGGAAGGTTCTGACTAAAAATATGTAGAGATAAAGATGCTTTATCTAAAACCACTTCAATCACATAGCTGACTAATTACTATAAGGATTCATAGGTTACAAGCTACTTTCTGATAGAGATGTAATGCTATGCCTAGGTTCCTGGGAGAGCTCAAATGCTCTTAATAAGTTAAAAATTTAGAAGAAACTACTCAAGAGAACTCTTTTTGATGGGAAGTGTAGATTATGGGGGGAAAAGGGAATACATCTGGGAAAACCATGGGGAAAAAAATGTATGCTTGAATCTCAAATAGATAGGAAAAACTGCTAGTGAGAAATTAAATTTTTAAGAAAAATGGTCAAAGTATGAAAGAAATATATTATGCACCTCAGAAAAATAAAAGACATTTGCAAACATTCTGGAATACACTGAAATATTCATCAAGGTGTAAACAATTACTTAGGAATGAAATTACCATAAAAAGAAACAAACATTCAAATGGTTTTACAATACAAAAAATTCTGAAATAAATGTTTTAGTCTAGCCATGAAATCCATTTTATCTAAACATATTTCCTCTTTCTTACTTTCCATGCCAGCCAAGAACAATGCTAATATCAACATGAAAAGATTTTGTTCTATTAAAGAAATGGGAAACACCATTTTCTGGGAGGCTAAAGAACAATCAGAATCTATTGCACAACTTCTAAACATCAATTCCGAATTAAAATAATTTCCATCTGTGCAAACAGTTTTAAAGACTTCTTTGCTTTTTCTTTAATATTTATGTTTTTAGTTTTAGGTAGACAGAATATCGTTATTTTAAATTTATGTGGTGCTGATGATTGAACTCAGTGCCTCATGCATGCTGGGAGAGCACTCTACCACTGAGCCACAACCCCAGCCCCAGACTTCTTTGCTTTTTGACAACTGCAAATAACAACAATATTATTAGCTGTATTTTGAGTTAAAGACAATTTGCATATCCTTACTAATATTTTCCACAATAACAGCAGCCATACAGTTAGGCAGACAAAATGCTTTCTATAAACTAAATAATACTTTGGAGTCTACTACACACATACAGAAAACAATTCCTAAAAAGTACAGCATAAGGATTACTTACTTTCATAGGTAATTCCTAATCCTTTTAATCCTTTGTGAATGGAATAAAAATTATCAACCTTCTCTTAGAAAAGTGTATTCAAATACAATTTTCTATTTACTTTTCAGGAGATTCACCTAACAGTGGATTACTAGAAAATATATATTTAAAGTGACATATTTGAAAAGGGAAGCTTCCTGAAATGACCAGCATTTAGGTTACATAATGAATGCACTATTTACAAAGCGCTCTCACACTTCTAAGCCCATTACAGTGAGACAGGCGGAGAGTTATGATTCCTGCTTTACAATTAAGGAAACTGAGGCATGGGTTTCATGGCTTGTCAGAGTATTCAATCATTAATTAGAGATATTAAAATGTAATTGTTCACTTTCAAACAGAAATTTCACTTCTGCTAGAAAGAAAAAATATTGCCATGTTTATTTCCATATATGAACACTTATTTACTTTCTCAATAAAATACCATTTTTCTTGATACTGTTGTAAGGGAAGATTTGTTTTCCAAAGCTATTTCACTTCACTTAATGAGTATGCTTCTAAGATTTTTATGTCTAGGCTTTGAATAGCATAAACATAATCTTAATGAATCAAGATCAACTACTCATACAATTGTAGCACTGTACTATAGTACAATATTAAGCAGATAATATGATGTCCTTGAACACTATTAAAATAAAAGATGGCTTGTCCCTATATTTACTGATCTTATTCTGTTGTGTCTGGCTTTGCTCAGTATAGTTACAGCTCCTCCTTTAGGGTAGGCTATGCATTTTTTCTGCTGTCATTACTTCAGCCTCTCTCCATCCCCTTCTACTAACTTGCTTCTTCTAACATGTCATGTGAACAAAGAAATCAGAAAAACAAGTTTATTAGTCCTTATAGCCCTATGTACTTAGCAAAGTACAAAAGCTTTAATTCACATTTTCTTGTCTGTTCAGTGGTCTTGTCTTTTCTTTCCAATGCCCAGTGATATTTGAAGAGGCGGGGAGCCCTTATAATTTACATATGTAGCACAAACGCTCAGAAATTTGTTTATTTAGAAGACTTGACTTTTCTTTGAACAGTAGTACTCTTTAAAGATTATCTTTGATCCAGGCACAGTGGTACATTTGCATGATACCAGCCTGTAATCCCAGCTACTTGGAAGGCTGAAGCAGGATGATCAAACATTCAAGGCCAACTTCAGCAGCGTGGCGAGACTGTCTCAAAATAAACTAAAAAAGGCTGGGGACATAGCTCAATGGTAGAGCATGTGCCTAGAGTGTGTGAGGCCTTGGGTTCAATCTCCACTTTAGAGGAGGGGGGAAAAAAAGATTACCTTTATCTTTGGCTTCAAACACAACGTTATTAAAGGATTACTTACAAAATGATCTAAATATTCTATTTAAAATAATTTTCTCAGAGAAATACATGTTAAGAAATCCAGAAAAATGTACAAAGTAATAAGTAAACCACAAACCTCTCTACTCTGGCTATTCTTTACAATCTGATACATAATGGAGAAAATATGCTAACGGTTTTGAATCATGCAGAAAATAAATTTACTAGCTCAAAACAAAAGTTTAATAGCCCCCCAAAAAAACTTTAATTAGAAAGAGACCAGCAGAGTAGGAGAAGGGAATCAAGGGGCTAAGGGACAGACAGTAGGGCAGAAGAAGGGAATCAGAGAGAGTGAGGAGGAAAGGGAAGATACTGGGGATTTAAATATAGGAAATCATGTTATGAACATGTACAAATCTTTCACAATAAGTTCCACTATTATGCATAATGATAATGTACCAATAAAAATTTTAAAAGAAAAAATCATTTATTAAAGTACAAGCTAGAAAACAGAGGACATTTTGCTAGTATATATAATTGTACTTTTTTTGTTCTTAAAATATCAGTCATAAATTAGACATGATTTATAATTACAAAAGAGAAATTAAGTATAAAACAAGAGGTCAACAGAAAATCTCTTAGTCTGAATTTAAAACTTTTTTCTTAAGTAACTGCAGAAGATTATTCATAACATCTGATTTTAACCAAATTACTAAAACAAACACTTCTTTCATAACTAAATATCGAAAGATAAGTTATATGACACATTGTTACCAAAATGAGGTAAAATCCATAACACTAGATTAGATGTCAATTAAAAATAATTTTTTCTGCTAGTATTATATAAAGAATTAGAAATTCAGATAAAAATATTATCTGAATTTTTTAATATTTTACTTTAATTATTGTCAAATTTCACACAATGGCACAATTAGAACATCTCTAATTTATTTCTACATGTTATTATTTTTCTCTATTTATACCACAGAATTAATACGATAGGATACATGTGTTTAGTAAAACAAGCCTGTTTAATAACAATAACAGCAGCAACATTTTCTATGTACCAGACTGCCTAAGCATTTTAGTTCACAAATGCCCTTAATATTCACAATTATCCTATGAAATAAGTACACTCATCATTTCATTTTAAGAGGAAGAAGCTGAGGGTTAAAGAAGGTAAATAGCTTTGCATGATTCACAACATTGGAACTCCTATACTAACAAAGGCACATAATTCTATGTCACTAAACTAGATTAACTCCTATTTTAGATATTTTAATACTTTATAAAGCATTTCCTAATGCTATCCCTTCACAACCAACACCACCCAGTTTAAAAATAAAACAAAAATAATCGGAGAACTCACCAATACCTCCAAATTCACTGAAATAAAATCTATTTGTGGTTTTATGTCTAAGAGTTAAGCAGTAACATATTTATGTTATCAGCATCTTAGCTTTTTAAGATTCTACACTATTCTCTTTATTTTGCCTTATCCTTAGTTATAGATTTTAGTTTATTGGTATAATAGTGTTTAGTTTCTGTTGAAAGTTAAACTGAGTTGGACTTGTAGCACACACCTTAGTTTGGGAGGCTGAGGCAAGATGATTGTGAGTTCAAAGCCAATCTCAGCAATTAAGCAAGACCCTAAGCAACTTAATGAGACCCTGGCTCAAAAGAATACATAAAAAGGGCTAGGAATGTGACTCATTGGTTAAATTCTCCTGGGTTCAGTCCCTGGTACCTGCCCCCCCCAAAAAAAAATTAAGCTGGATTTTTTGTTGGTACAGATATTCCCAAACATGTGACTGTGCTTTTTATTTAAAAGAATTTTAATTTCATCCAGAGCATTTTACAAGTCCACATTGTGGTAAACATATTTCTTTCTCCCTCTCTCCCTCTCTCCTCCTTTCCTCCTCTCTGTGCTTTCTCCCTTCCTCCCTTTCTCTCTCTCCCCCCTCCCTTTCTCTCTCTCCCCTTCTCTCCTCTCTCCCCCTCTCCCATCTCCCTCATTCTCTCTCTTCCTTCCCCCCTCCTGCTTCAGTAAAGTTTCTAACAAAGATTAATTTCTAATGGATTGTAAAGAAATGATCTGTAGTGCCTCAGGAAGAAAGTAGTCTATTAAACCTAAATTTGGGGAATGAATTGTGTCTGAAATGTTTTTAACCATTTGGTGACAATATAGTAATTAAGTTTCTTGGAGTCATTGTGTAAGATTTAGATTATAAAATACAGCTTAAGTTGTTATCAAAAAAACTATGAGTAAACCTGCTTAATTCTTATAGTTGCTATCAAAATAAAATTTGAACATGCTATAATGCAAAATATTATTATTCTAGGTATTGAAATGTAAATACTGAAAATAAGTGCAAGGCCTATAGTAAATCTATGCCTTCATATTTAAACCGTCATTTCCTTTTCATAGGTAATGTGGGTTGTTCTGTTTTTTAGGAATAGTTACATGGAACGTGTTACTTCTTAAAATAGTTCTTTGACTCATATAAGCCCTTATTTTTCAGATTCCAGCTTCTGATTGCTTTGTTTATGTTCTTTTTTAAAGATCTCATTAAATGTTAATAAGAAGCAAAAAATGAACTAAAAGTTTTTATTTATTCCTACTTTGGTAGAAGAAATATAATAGTATGTGAACTACTGAAAATCTTTTTTTTTTTTTTTTTTTTTTTTTTGCCAGAGGAAGACATTCAGGGACTATTTTTGAGCTTCATTGTGTAAGCAAAACAAAATTACTTAAATGTGTTGGGGTTTTATGTTCAGTTGGTTTTCATCGAAACTAAATATATGGGTTTTTTGGGAGGTTCGTTTACTTGGGCTTCTTGGAAGCTTGGAAGTAGTGGGAGGGAATTTGTTTTTATTCTCATTATTTAAAAATTATATAGAATATTCTCTACTGTCATGTATAACTAAAAAGAACAAAACAAAAAAATTATATAGAAACTCAAACACATGTTAAAGATACTTGTTTACATAAACATTACTTGTTACAAGTCTTGTCTGGCAATTTAGGAGAAATGTTTTTGGGCTGTCTAGTTTTTTCTTGCATACTGTACTTCTAATAATCAGAACATATTAAACTATTCTGCTTAGGATTAAATAGAAACAACTATTTAAAACAACTAAAATAATGAGGCCAACACACACTGACAGAATACAAAAATCACCTATCCAATTTTGTACAATTCTCTATAAACCTGAAATAAATGAGTTGTTATTTTAACCAAAACACCATCACTGTCTTGGGGGCATCATACATCCATTAATGAATACAAAATGGCACTATAACCTAAAAATTGAAGGTTAGTAAAGAAAAAGTTATAGTTAAGTTATAGGTAACTTGAGTTAAGCATGAAATAAAATCAAACAGACAAAAGAGAGCCACAATTTTTAAAATACATAACTGAAACTAACGTAATATTTGGAGAAATCTCATATGATAAGCAGAGTGATCTAATTCTGGAAGTTCAGTGGCATGCACTACATAAGAGATGACAAGTGGTTTCCTGTGCCAATGTGATTATTGCTATTGCTTTACATGTAAAGGGGGGTAATTTTTGTTATTCCTGGCAAAATATTAACAGATGGCAACTAGCTTAGAAAAGTGGAGGCCATTAAGAACAAATTGACAAACCCAACATGTTTTTTGGTATACATTCCAAAACCTTTAAGACAATTATCTCCTTCTTCATTTAAAAAAGCTTGTTTTATAGCACAGTGGAAAGGGAATATTAACAGAAAGCACATTTTAATTAAGCATTACTCTCATCAATAGCACCAAATTTGCATGACTCTTGGGTCATCTCTTCTTGTACTTTACTTACCTCCACTGACTGCATCTTGCTCGTCCTCTTCAGGAAACGCAACCTGGCTTGGCAAACTATTCCTAGATCGAGTGACTGTTTCTAACTGGGAAGCCCGTCCCAATAAAGACAGCTCATCCAGCACCTCTCCCTCTTTGGCCTCAAGATCTGATTTTGAAGTGGTTAAGGGCTTTATACTTTCAGGTGCCATTAGCCTATTTGAGTCATTCAAACATGCTACTGTGCCACTGTCCAAGCTCAACACTCGGGCACGAGTCTTGGCACTATTTGTGCTGGAAGTCCGTCGTGTAGCCCTCTTTTTGCCAGTTCCTTCAAGACCAGGATGAGCTCTATGTGAGTGTTCAGATTCTGTACCCCTTTCCTTATGAATGTGTTTGGTCTTTAGAGCACTATATCTGCCCTCAGGAGATTGGCACGAATGAGAAGTAGTGCTAGAAGAGCTGTCACTGCTGAACTGATGAGCAGAATGGACACTTGATGCTCTACTCAAGTCACTTTGATCACTAGAGTCCTCATCATGACAAAATATAGTGCTATGTGGTTTGGTTCCAGAAACACCTCGAAAAGAAACATAGTCCCTGTGTCGACTAGAGTCAAAACTGCTGGCTCGTTTCTTTCCTGTCCTTCTCCTGCCTGACTTGTGGGCAGAGGCTGTCCGGTGGATTAAGCTAGAGGATTTGGGTCGTACATCCCCTTCCTTCTGCTTTCCACCAGTATCTTTACAAACTTTTAAATCCACCAAAGTGACAGGCGTCTCATTCTGCTCTTCTTTACTTTCAGCAGGTTTCTCAGGGGTTGGGTCCTCTGGTGCAATAAGCTCATTTGCATGGGGGTTTTTATTGGCTTCTTCAGATGCAGAGGTGCTGAGCCCTCTCTGGTTGTGCATCTTATCAGAGGCCTGAGAATCCTGGGCCTCAGGAGCCCCACCATTTGTACTCACTTCCAGGGCAGTCTTGTCACTGTTAGTCCTTTTGTCACTGGCACAGCAACTCTTCTCTGAGTCAGCACAGCACTCTTTTTTCTTAGCACTTTTCTTTCCCACTTTAGGAGACTCTTCATGCTCTGACAAGATGCTTTCTATGTGAGTGGAACTAGTCTGCTCACTTTTATAGCTGCTGACAGTACTGTTGGTATCACGGTCTGTGCCGCTACAATAGCTCTCTGTTGACCCGCTACTCCGTGTGCTCAGGCTCCTCAGGCTGTCCATGCTTTTGTCTGCATTTAGAGCTTTGCTCTTCCCACTTTTTGTGGGTGGCTGAGAATTACTGTTTTTCAGATCACCAGCAAGCTGGAATTCCCCAGGTAGACAAGCATTTTCCACCAAGGATTCTTTGGATCCAGAATGAGGTTTTGAAGATTCTAACTCACTTACTGGATCTAACCCACGTCTTTGCTGATAAAGAGGGAAGTCATTCAGTGAAGTATCAGGAAAGGCCACAGCAGAGCTGGAAGTCCGTGGTACACCTCGCGGCCGGTGATCTTTCCTGTAAGAGTGTGAATGTAAAGGTACAAGAGAGGCTACTTCTGTGTCACAGGCGCTGGACAGAGACTGATCGATGTGGTGGTGGTGGCTATGACTTGGCAGACTCACTTTGTCACTGAAGTCCCTTGGCAGGTCCTGTCCACAAGAGGACAAAGAAGGCTGAATGGAGATGAAGGAATCATTGGAGACCAGACGGAAGAGCTTCCTATCAGTTGCCAAATCTGTTTCAAACACATATTTGGAAATGTTAACACAGATGTATGTATGCTTATGCATTGTTTAACAATGGAAAGAATTCAAGCCATACAAAAAATCAAGTATAAAGAATTTCTCAAGAAGTTCAGTGAATAACAGTTGACCAGTCATTCAAAAGAGCTGATTTCTACTTCATAGCTACACAAAGAAAGCTTTCTACTAATGGAATGAACTGAACTTTCAAATCCAAGTTCTCCAACCAGCCTCAGAAAAGGTTCTGTAGACTATCAATAATAAAATAAGAAGCAAAAAAGAATTTTATTTAAAATAGACCTGGATTATGAGGTGACCTGGAGTTACTTTTTTGAGCATGCTTCTTCATCTATAAAATATGATGTCAACCTCACTGAGTACTAGTAAGCAAGGAATACTGAGTTCTTTGAATATACTTGGCTTGACATAGTGCTGTTATAATTAATGGTAGCTACCATTATTTTACCTAACACAATACTAAAATCCTTCTGAAAAACTTATATTATTATTTTACAAATCAACAAAAACCTAGAATATTCGGGAACAGAAAATTACAGGGCTTACCAATCCTTACCAATAATTATGACATAATGATGCAAGGTATCATACTGTTCACAATGATTTAAAAAATAACAGTAATTATAGGACAAGATATTGCACTTTCTCTTTCATCATTCATACAGCAACCCAAAATGCCTTGTGGAAAGAAAAACAAACACATATTCTCCTATATATATGTAAGTCCATTCTTTTAATCCATCATTTAGGGTAGTGATGAGTGATCTGAATTACCATATATACTATGAAAATAAAATATGAGTAAACCTACCTCCATTGTAACTTATCTTGGACTATAGCTTGACAACTGATCTGTACAAATGCTGATCTTTTTACTATATATTTTGACAGACAAGGTGCTTGAATCTGCTTTTAGTTCAATAAAAAGAAGCATTATCTTACTTGTCATAACTGCATAGACAAAAGCAATAATAAATTCTATAGTGAGTCAGATTCTTCTCAGTAGAATCTCAATGATAAAAGCAGACATTTCTCCCTAGGACTAAAATAAAATGAGTTACTAGAAATGTTTCTGTACCTTTAAAACATCTAAATCTAAATCTGATCTAAATAATTAAAAACTTAAATAGCCTCTAGAATGTACCATATAAATTGTAATTTATAAATGCCCTATTATGCTTTGTTTCAAGATAAGTAAAACCCAAGTTCTTTATCATTTGCCCAAAAGAGTTGTCACTATTCCTCTCTAAATTTCAAAATTTTTAAAAGTTAGCATCTTATTTATTTTGTAGTATTAAATTATAATATGTTGGGGGCTGTAGCTCAGTGGTAGAGTGCTTGCCTAGCACATGTGAAATACTGGGTTTGATCCCCAGCACAACATTTTAAAAAAACAAAAACAAAATAAAGGTATTATGTCCACCTACAACTAAAAATATTTTTTAAAAAATTATAATATGTTATTATGGGGGGACTCTAGATATTTATCTCTTATAAATAATTATCAAGGATATAAATCTTATAGAACAAAAACTTATCCACTAACTCCCTTCTAAGACATTAATAAAGTAGAAATTTCAATTTTTTCACATAACAGCCAAACTTTAATACACGTATTTTTTTTTCAATAGGGCTAAACAAATGAAAGGTTTAATTCTGTCCAGAGGAATTTAAGTTGTTAAAAGTGATTCTAGGGGCTGGGATTGTGGCTTCGTGGTTGAGCACTTATCTAGTGCATGTGAAGCCCTGAGTTCGATCCTCAGGACCACCTATAAATAAATAAATGAAAGTATTATGTCCAACTACAACTAAAAAATCAATATTAAAAAAAGTGATTCTATCACAGTTAGTCATAAAAAAAGGAATTAAGTAAGTCCTGATACATACAACAACAACACAGTAAATGAAAGAAGCCAGATACAAAAAGCCATGCATTATATAATTCCATTCATATGAAATGTTCAGAACAGGAAAATACATAGAGACAGAAAGACAACTATTAACTATTAGAGGCTGGCTGAACAAGGAAATGGACAGTATAATGGGTGCAGGTTTCTTTTTATGGTAATGAAATGTTCAGGTACTAAGATAGTGGTAATGGTGCACAACCTTGGAAATATACTAAAAACCAGTAAACTGGACATTATAGAAGGACAGATTTTAATGTCGTGTAAGTTATGTCACAATAAAAAAAGAAAAAAAAAGTTAGTTACAAAAATATTAACCAAAGTTTCTCAGTGGCAGATATGTGAATTATTTTCTTCATATGTAACTATATTTTCTAACATAAATCATATTTTCCTCCCCTCTTCTAGATCATTCCCCAACAAATACAATATTATTTCTCTTACAAAATCTAAATCCTTCCTTTATCCCCACTTCCTCTGTAACTATCAATTTATTTATTTTTTTAAAGGCAATTATTTATTTATTTATTTTTAAATATTTATTGTTTAGTTTTCGGCAAACACAACATCTTTGTATGTGGTGCTGAGGATTGAACCCGGGCCACACGCATGCCAGGCGAGCACGCTACCGCTTGAGCCACATCCCCAGCCCCTGTAACTCTCGATTTAGGTCTTTGCTCCCCCTTACAGAAATTCATTAAGAGGATTTTAGTCACTTTCTTTGATTCTTCTCCTGATTCTAAAATTGATTAATCCCACTTCATTAAAACTATGCTTTCTTTCAAGGTTAGCAATACCCTGTACAATGTTAAATTCAATGGACAAGTCTCAGTCCTCATGTCCTTTGACTTATCAGCAACATTTAGCAAACCAGATAAATCCATTCTTGAAATGCTGAGACATAAGTCTCAGTTTTACTTCTATTTCATTAGTTGTTCCTTCTGTGTCTCCTGGACTTCTTAAAGTGAACAACTCAGGAATTTTTAATGTCTGCCTATACTCCTCCTTGTGTAGATCTCATACGGTTTTACGGCCCCACAATAAACATTCAGAAATTCCTGTAACTAGTTCCTCTATCTTCTACTCAACCTCTCTACAAATATTGGATGGCCTAAAGATCTGATCTTAGATAGGGAAGATACGGGTAAAGCTATATGGGGACACTAAATAAGTCCTTAGAAGTGAAGAAAAAGAGGATACACCCCCACATAATTAGATTTCTCCTGATAATCCTGAATTATGTTGACAAAAAGTGTGCCAATTAATCAATTAATTGTTAATCAACTAAAAGTTATAAATCCAATTAATTGTTAATCAACTAAAAGTTATAAATCCAAGCCAGCCACCAAGACAACCATGAGTACAAACAATAATTAATCCAGAACAAAAATTGCCACTAGGTGGTGCCAACCACAGTCAGGACCAAGAAGGAATTGGATCATGAGGCCAATCCATGTAAACTCAAAGCTAGCTAAACCATGATCTATGCCCTGGACTACTGCAATAATCTGGTTAACTGAGCTCTCTGCTTCATCTTTTTCCCCTTTTAATATATTCTCATATTCTCAACATAGAAGCCACAGTAATTCTGTTAAAATGTAACATAATCCTTTAGTCGTTTCTCATCTCAGAATTAAAACTAACATCTTTAAAATGGCTTCCAAGACACTACACAATTTGGCCCTTCACTTATTTTGCACCAGCCACATTATTTCTCAGACTTGACAGGCTGTTCCTGCTTTACACCTTTTGCACTTGTTATTCCCTCTACATAAAAGGACCACTAATCTCCTAGATACCCTGGAAGAACACTCCTTCTTCAGGTCTTTGCTCTAGTGAGTCTTCCCTCAAACACTCTATTAAAATTATAACTTCTCAAGCCCCCACAACTCCTCATCCTCTGCCTACTACATATGTACTGACTTATACATATGACTACATGTTAATAGTATGGAAGCCACACAAGGGTAGAAATTTTTGTCTGTTCACTGGTTTATTTCCAGTACTTGAAACAGTACCAGGAAAATCATGAGTACTCAGTGATATTTGTTAAATGGAAAAATGTTACATGATAAAAGTTATAAAATTAAATCAAAGTAGTATCATGCAGTGGTTAAGAGTAATTCAAAACTAGATTTCATTTATAGGAGTGCCACTTTGTAGCTTTGTGACTCTGGACAAGTTTCCTTTAACTTCTAAGCCATAATGTGCTTACCTGTAAAGTGATAACAACAGTAGTAACAACTTCAAATGCACATAGTGAATATTAACTGGGTAAATACATGTCAAGTGCTTAGAAGATGACCTAAACCCTGAGTTGACAAACTAAGGACCATGGAACCAAATCTGGCCACATTTGTAAAGGAAGTCTGAGTATGGCATAGCCATGCCCTTCATTTATGTATTATTTATGGCTCCTTTCACTCTACCATGGCAAAACTGAGGTCACTGGGTAGCAAGAGAGACCACATGACCTACAAAGCTATCTGGCTCTTTCAGAGTAAGTTTGGTGATGCCTAACCTGGACAAAAGTATGCACTCAATGAATGTTGGATATCGTTATCTATATTCACGTGTAGCTAGTTACAAGGATAGACTGCAACCTCAACTAGCCAGACTATAAAAATCTTGCTTGTATATGGGTACTTTCCAGATATAAAATAAGATAATGAAATATGTCTCCTAAAAGCAATGGTGCCAACCTTCTAAGATTATCATCTAGTGCTAAGATCTTCTTCCAAAGGCTATATGTTATAGAAAGGGATACTACAACTCTTAAAGCAACTAATTCATCTTTAACTAAAAAAAAAACAAAGAAAACTAAAAAAAAAAAAAAAACAAAGAAAACTAAAAGAAAAAAAAGGTTTCCATACCATACAGTATATTTAGAGGTCTTTATTGTAATTCCAAAAAAAGCTGAGTGACAGTAATAAACTTCCAAGTACCAATAACAAAGTACACTTTTGAGAAATGGACTTAAATAAGATATCAAATTAATGGACAAATGTCATAATTCAGTGATCTATGTGCAACCTCATAAGCAAGCTTCATGATTAAAAATAAAAAAAACTTTCAGCCTATCTACCCACCCAATATCATCACAACTAAAATAATAATAATAGGTTATAACAGGATAGAAACAGGAAGACAGGTTTCTCATTCAATTCTGGTTCTTTGTTTCTATATAACCTTGGACAATCTCCACTTAAAAATGGAGATGATTTATCTGTCCTTTCATATTTGAAAATTAAAACTCAAACATGAAAATGTCTTAGTCAAAAACAAACTCTAAAAAGTCCACAATGTTTATTTACAATTGAATTGAGTAAGAAGGGAAAAAAAACACATATAATCAAACTTTCTATTCACAATCTGCTATAGAAAAGTACTATGTTGGAGACAAAAGTTTCTCAGAAAATTCAACAGCAATTTATTTCTCTTTATAAGACATTATAGTTTCTGCAGTCAGGTAAGAGATGAAGCAGCTGGTATTTAGAAATAGAAAATGATAGTTTTACATACTGTTATTACTTAGTTGGGTTCAGTGCTCTAACCAACTTAAGAACAGTATAGGATTCTTAACTTCCCATCTCATCTGGGACACACATTTATAAAATTTCTCTTACCATATTTATTTTTCAAAACATGTATGCTTGAATTCAGTAAAGGAAAAGTACTTGTAATGCTGTATTATTATTATTATCCCAATAAATCATATTATTTAATGTTTCCTAAAAATAACCACATTTCATTATTACAAACTTGTAAAATGTAAATGATGCATTCCACAAATTCACCCTGGTCACCACAACATGTGTCACTGTGCAGCATAATGTTCTTACCTTGTTCTTCACTTCCTTCCTTACAAAGACTAGAGCTCTGGCCCAGACTTAAACTGATATCATCAGATGTCTTAGCAGTGTCTGTATCTCCTAAAAGTTAAGAAAAAGACATGAGGACACTGTATTAAAGTAAAGGCTTAATGTGTCAAAACCAAGAAACAGTATCAGGAGTGTGGTAGACATCTATCAACTAAAGCAGTTTCTACACATCATGGATTACAATAATGGAAGATGCACTGAAATATTATGGATTATCAGAGCATATAATTACTCTGAGAACAAAATAACATGGAAAGCTTCATAATATTAGCTAGTAAAACTGTTTCTTTAAATAACAGATTTTAGCTGGGTGTGGTGGCACATGCCTGTAATCCCACAGGCTCAGGAGGCTGAGGCAGGAGGATCAAAAGTTCAAAGCCAGCCTCAGCAACTTAAGGAGGCCCTCAGCAATTTGGCAAGACACTGTCTCTAAATAAAAATACAAAGAAGGGCTGGGGATGTGGCTCAGTGGTTGAGTGCCCCTGGGTTCAATCCCTGGTACCTATATGTAGGAACAAATTATGTTACAACAATTTAAAATACAATAAATTTCCTTCCTTGGGAAAATAAGTAAACTAAATCATTGTAGGGCAAAAATAATATGAATTTATCTTAAATAGATGTGTAGAACATTTATTCTCATATTTAAATTTTTCACATCAAATTAGTTTTCCATGATCCTCACCTAAACATGCATTTTCTATCACCAAGGAAGTTTCTTACATATCAATAACTTATAATTTGTGCAATATAATTCAAATGGTCACTATGTTGAAATTTGGATGATGAAAAGATAACAATTTAAATCAAGCAATCTATTATGAGAGAAATGACTTTAGCTCTAAGGTCAAAAATGACATTTGAATGTTTAGAACTATTATCTTTATTACAAACAAAAAAGTCAGAGGCAATGTTCAAGTTAGATCATGTCTACCTTTAATAGTTGCTGCTGTTCCAAGACGAGAGGAACCAGATCCAATCTGAAAACACAATATAAGGTAAATAAAACTAAATAATATGCTAGTAGTATGTCCTTATCAATACAAACTAGCAAGATTATCAAACAAAATTATATCATGTAAACATGGTGTCACTTTTTATTAATATTAAAACACTGGACATGTGCTATCACAGCCACACAACCTGTTTTCTGCGGTATACACTGTGTTATCTTACAGGTGTGCCAAGATTCTGAATCCCTCTGCATGCTCAGGGCTGATGAAATTCCCAAGGCCAAATGCCTCCACTATAAAGCAATTAGTATCATACAGTTATTATCATTTTTTATGTTGTATCATGACATGCTAGTGTTATAATAAACAAAAGCAAAACCAGGCACTGAGGCTACATGGAATAAATTCAGACTTCCTAGGGTACATAAAGGGATAGTTTGGAGGGACAAAACCCATTAACATATGCTACAAAGAGCAACATAAATCTTACTGCCCAATTGTTAGTGTATCGATATATAATTTCCTTAGTTCCAGAAAAGAAGTATGGTTAGAACATTTAAAAAGAATAAAAATCTAAAGCATGCATCTACAATAAGTGAATTTTTAGCACAACTATAATTAGAAAATTTAAATGTGATTGCTGAGCTTTCAGAGTGCTTATTTTCAAGATGGTGTAATATTTCTCTAAAATTTCACAGCCATTATTTATTATACTACCATAAAAATCAAATAAACAAATACCACAAATTGTACAAACATAGTGAGGAAACCAAATACAACAACATCAACAAGTCTTAGCAACTCTTCCTTTCAACTTTTTTTTTAAAAAAACTTTTTTAAAGGGATTCAAAGAAAAAAACTGTTAAGCAAATTTAGCATTGTAAAATAAAATTCAAAACATCACATAGGGCTTGGGTTGTGGCTCAGTGGTGGGGTGCATGTGTGAGGTACTGGGTTCAATCCTCAGCACCACATAAAACTATAACTCTTTAGGTCAAAACATAGGTTAATACTGTTTTTAAAGAGGCAGGATTTTCTTGATCTGGATGGCCACTGAACGGGTGTATACAGATGTAAAACCACATTGAGCTGTACGCTCAAGATGTATACTATGCTGCAGAAGCTATGCCAGTGAAAAAGTAAATAAAAATAGGCATATAGAGGGGCTGGGACTGTGGCTCAGTAGCAGAACATTTGCCTTGTATGTATGAGGCACTGGGTTTAATCCTCAGCACTACATGAAAATAAATAAATAAAATGAAAGTATTTAAAAAATAGGCATATACAGATGAAAATACTAAAAAACTCTGGATATAGCCAATAAAAAATAAGTTTTGTAATATTTCTAAGCTGTTTTTTAAGCTCGACTCTCCTAGTATTTCAGAATTTCTACTTTCAATTAAACATAAAAGGTACTATAATTGGCCAGGGGGGGAAGTCTAAAAACTATTTTACTACAAAAGAAGTTTCATTCTTACCATACCAGCTAGACAAGTTACAGAAATAACATATATCATCTACTAGAATTATAAACACATAACCTCCTAGACAGAAATTCAAAAATAAATAATAATCAAGTACAGTGGCATAAGCCTACAATCCCAGTGGCTCAGGAGGCTGAGGCAGGAAGATAGCAAGATACCAAGTTCAAAGGCAGCTTCCGCAACTTAGCAAGGCCCTAAGCAACTTAGTGAGACCCAGCCTAAACATAAAAAATAAAAAGAGCTAGGGATGTGGCTCAGTGGGTTCAATCTCTGGTACCAAAAAAATAAAAAAGCAAACAAAAACTCAGCACACCCTTCTAGGAACTTAAATGTTAAAAACTTTTTTTTTTTTTTTTTTTTTTTGAGATAGGATCCCACTACATTGTCCTGGCTCTCCTTGAACTCACTATTCTCCTGTCCCCAGTAGCTGGAATTACACATAACAGGCATGCGCCACTACACCTGACTCTTCAAGACCTTTTGGAATATGGGCTTTTGTCATTTGCTCACAGCCTCAAAGTGTTCCCCTTTTCCTCCTTTAACACACTCCCCACTTTAATCAGATGTCAGTCATGCATCTTTTCACCTATGAGCAGTGGGCCCAGTCCCTGTCTAGAGGGAGGTACATGAGCTAGTTCTGGTCAATGAATGAAACAGGGAGTCTGCTGGAGGGCTTCAGGAAGAGATTCTTATAAGTCTAAGAAGAGGACCAAGAATTCTTGAACAGAGTCTTGATTGAAGCTGTTATGCTCATCCTACAGCCCTGGGAAAAGGCCTAGAGAACTATGGAAATGCCAACCCAGAGGCTCAGCATTACTGAGATGCTGAACAAATGCCACAAATGTCAAACACCTCCAGATTTATAAGACAACACAAACTCGTATTTCTCTACGATAGTATAAGTTGGGTATTCTATTATTTGCTGATATCATGGTAGTAATATTTTATTCTTCATGCTTTTCTGTATTATTTAAGCTACTCCCAAATAGCAAAGAATCATGACTAAAACAACAGGTGATCAAGAATATAAAATACTATATCTAAATGCAATTCATCCCCCAAAAGGTCACTTTGGAAAAACTCAATGGCATTAACATTCATGATACATTTGGTAAAGAGAAGTGAGTTCAAAATAACAAGCACATTAGAACTCCATTTTGTTGTAAAAGTTTTCTTATTATATACAATATCATAAATGATTTTAATTTTCTTGTTTATCGTCATTTGTTAAATTTTCTAAGAATGAAAAGAAAAAAATTAAGAAAAATAGTAACTTCCTATACTTGAGGGTGAAGTTCTTTATTCAAATGATTTTCTTTTTGGTTTTTTTTTCTTTTTTTATTGGTTGTTCAAATGATTTTCATAAACTGAAATATTGTAGTGTTTCTTCCCTGTGGTAAGTGCCATAGGAAAGGTCCAGGAAGAATTATATACATTTAAGACAAAAGGGTACTTACAACTAGAGAGTGTTTCAGGTAAGGCCACCTCCCCAGGAATCTTTGCCTTTCTCTCTACCTGAAATTAATAAATTTTCCTTGGAAGTAATCCCTTTTTCTTCACCATTCTGATGGCAATTATTACTCTATAAAAGGACTTTGTACTTAATTCCTTGGCAGTATACATTACATTTATAACTTTAGTTATATCATAGGTCTCAATCTCTTTGGGGATTAAGACCTATTCCTTACACCAAATAAAATGCTTTGAATATTATCAGACACCAAAATATTGAAGAAAAACAAGTGACTAAAAGGAAAGAGGAAGGTAAGGGGAAAATAAAAAAGACAAAGGAAATGGAAGGCAGAAGATGGAAGGGAGCAAAGCAGAGGTAGCGAAAGGGAAAAAATGGTAACAATGACTAAAGATGCAGCCACTATATACAAAGAATTCATGATCTGGTACAGAAGGCATTTACATAATAATTATGACAATGTGTAATAAATGCTACAGAATAAAACATACCATAAACAGTATGTCCATAATGGGAGTATCTCCACCAATATATAAAAAGCCTGACTACTTCACTCCAGCTTCTCTAAAGGGTAACAACAATTATATTCACCCTATTTTTCATTATAATACAACATGAAATCACTAAAACCCAAAAAGCATGATAGCCTCCAATATTTGCACATTTTAATTTAAAAGTTACTATTTTAAGGAAAACCGAAGGCTGTGTGTTATGTGCAAATGTGCTTTAATTATATTCAGGAGGGGACTCCTTCCCTAAAGGAAGTACAAGTTCCAACAAAAATGAG
Source organism: Spermophilus citellus (assembly GCF_964194105.1). NCBI lineage: Eukaryota > Metazoa > Chordata > Mammalia > Rodentia > Sciuridae > Spermophilus > Spermophilus citellus. Next base: position 196,209,749 of record NC_138185.1, on the reverse strand, counting down.
GCCAAGGTCAGAGAATCCAAAGGTGGCTGGCCATTGCTGCGCCTTTTCACCTTCCCTATTGCAAAAATTAACAAAGGTGTGACTCTCCAAAATACTGTTGGAAAAATGTAGAATAACTTCCTGCGATAATCTGACATTACTTTACTTTTCCAAGTAAGAAGAAAGGCTAGGGTTAATTAAGATTACAAAACATGTAGCCATCTTTAGAGATTAAGTCATTTCATTCTATAAAAAGCAAATGAGGAAAGCAAAAAGCCAACAAAAAATAGGATCAAGGATAGTAACACTATTCTTCAAAAAAGTATTATAAAACTTGAAACTTGTTATGGAAAGATAACATATATTCTATATTATACTCAATCACAACTAAAACTGTTACCAAAATTCATTCACTTGAATTTTAAATCATAAACACAGGCAAAACTTTTATCAAAATAGAAAATAAAGCTCTATTCAAGATTTTGACTCATAGAATATCAGGTTTTCATAATATTGTTCTCAGATAGTCTATTTATTTGTTAAATGAGGAGCCAAGTCCAATCCTACTTCTAAGGTTTTATTATCTATATACATATTTAGTAATCATTAATTGAAAGTCAGCTGTGCACAGGCAATATACTAAACAGTGAAAAAAAAGGAAAATATACTCTATCGAGGCTTATAAACTGCCATATACGATCATATGCCAAAAAAACTAAGTGCTATAAGTAATAAGTGCTCCATCTACAAGACAATGGGCCAACACCACAGGTCTTTGAAAATCTTGAGCAATAGAATGTGGTTACAAGAAGAGTTAGAGTTAGGCCAGAAAAGAAGATCTAAATTTCCCTCCACAACAGTGTGTGAGAGGGAGGAAAGTGGTTTCAGTCACCAAATTGTATAATGAAACAATAGGAATGCTGGAATGCGAATCAGGAATTGAGGGCTAGCCTAGACCCTAACAGAAATCAGCTGTTTCTTCTACATAATAAAAGGTCTGACACAATGACCACTAAACCCCACAACTACAAAATGTTCTATTACAAAAAGTTTCTCTCAAAGTTTACTTCACTCCAGGTAGTGAAGTCATCTGCAGAAAAGGCAAGCAGGAGTGACTGGGACTTGGCTTGAGCAGGAGATGTTTAGGACAAGTGAGAGAAGTGTATTAGCAAAATCAATGTTAGACATAATGAGAGTACAACAGGCTGCTGCCAAGGTTGGAGAAAACACTTTCAGAATTACTATCCTAAGCTAAAAGTAAAAGCTACACAGCAGAAATAAATTAAAATTGCCACCAGCAGATCTGCATACTACTTCAAGTTAATGAATTCTATCTTAACATATATCAATACATTGAGATTTGGGGATAAGTTCTTTCTTTCTGTTTTTCTTTCCTTTCGTTGTTCTTTTTTTTTTAAATGTTAAAACTAAGGATAACCACTGACGACTAAGATGGAGCAAGCTAGAAGCTAAATTTCCCCAGGCTTTTGCTACAATACAATCAAAACTACACATACTTATCCATGTGAAGAGATTTAAAAATAAGAATATTAATACATTACTAATAAATAAAACAATAATTAGAAAGATAAACATCAACTATTATAGACATAAGAATAATTAAGACTACCATCAGGAGGAGGAAAAAAAAGGCAAAATAATACAGCATACGTTCCTACCTGGTTGCTTGGATCTAGACCAGCATAAGAATTTCTTGAACTGCAACCAACTGGAGGTGTGGCCTCCCGAATGAATTCAGACATTTCAATCCCTCCACCAGGATCACTATGCAAGAAAAAAATTAGAAAGAGAGAATAACTATCATTATTCTGACACCAATTATTTTATTTTTGTTTAAGTTATATCTTTTTCTATAAAACTAAGAGGTTCTGAGATTTAAGAGGGGAAAAAAAAAGTAAAGAATGATCACCCTTCATTTATAAAAATTCCCCAAACAGGAACTATTTAATAACCACATCACTATTTGAAAATATTTTAAATTCTTTTACCCAAGCTGTCTATATCCAATCCAACATTAGAAACTGGCCTTAATTGCAATAATAGCATACTAAATATTTTATGATATGTGCCATAAAAATCACTCTAACAAAGAAATGATTGCCTGTTGTTTCCCAAGAACAAAGAGAAGTTAGTCAACTATAAAAATGGAAAGTAATCAGATAACCACATTAGCTGATGTCTCCACGTGAGAAGTCTAAGCTGCATGACACAGTGATGAATGAACAAGACAAGAGTCATACTGGTTAAGCTCTATCTACATTTTTAAAGTACAGAAATTAACAAGGATCTGATTGTTTTAAGAACTGGAAATCTAAGATTTTAGATTTGCATATGTTGAGTTAGAAGGCACAAGTCAAAAAAATAAAATAAAATGATGCTGTGCAGTAACAAGTCTTAGAAAGTCCAAAGAGAAAAAAAGTACTAGGATCAAAGAGTTGTGGCAAGTCATATAGAATACTTAGGGAAAATGGGAAATTCACAATTAGGGATGGAGAGAATCACACCAATTTCAGAAGTTTTAGAAATGTTAGTTTCCTCAGGACGGTTCTCTCAGAGCAACTCATGATCCTGTTTTTTACCCAAAGGTTTTTTTGCTCATTCTACCTTGCCATAAACAGAGTATCAATAATTTTTTTAGCTATTATTATCAGGATAAAATTTCTAGGATATAGGCTGGATATTACAGTGGATATAAACTACCTTGCCACCCAGGATCTAATTCAACCTCCTCATACACATAAAAAGAAATCCCAAATTCTCCTAGGGATTTGAATAATGTTGATCCTACCTCCTCATGTTTAGGGGCACACTCTACTGGATAAAATAAATCAGCATATCCCAGTCTTCTGATCACTGAGATTAGTTCTAGAATAAATATAAACCCCAACTCAGGCTAGTATGAATCAGTCAGGAATGTTCTATTGTTGACAGAGAAAATTTCTTACACCTACAAGCCTTGATGCTGCGATATAAAGCCTGGAGCTGCTGCAGCCATCTTACAACCATGAGGTAGAATTTAACTAACAGCAAAGAGCAGAGCCTGGCTAAAAAAGAAGCAGTGTCATGACTGTTTGAAACTCTGCATCCTGACATATCTGAAGATATCCCTTACATATAGACTTTTCAGTAACATGTACCATAAATTCCCTTAAGCCTGTTTGGGTGGAGTATTCTGTTGCAATCAAAATATATAAGCTAAAAAGAATTTGTTTGCAAGCATACCTTTCATTAAAGTATTTATCAATATAGCAGTATAAATTACAGTGTTTTATTATTAAATATCTCATACCTATAATGTCCCTGTTTGCTTAAAGGGTTCCTAATTCTAGGCATTTGACCATAGTCAGCTAGTTGACATCCAATGGTGAAAATCAGTTTTCTAATTTGCTATTCATTGATAAAAATAAGACACATTATGGCTGAGGTTATAGCTCAGTGGTAGAGTGTTGAGAGCCACAGCCAAAGGGGCCCCAGCAAACTTCCAGCTGCCAGCGAACTTCCAGCTGCCAGCTGATGATTGGCTCACAGCGGCCCCAGCAACATCTAGCTGATTGGCTCCTCTGCGGTGATGTTCATTGGGCTGTTTCCCTGCCCTTCAGACTGCCAGCTGATGATTGGCTCACAGTGGCCCCAGCAACATCTAGCTGATTGGCTCCTCCACGGAGCTGCTCATTGAGGGACTTCTTTGGCTCCGCCCACACGACCCAGCCAATCAGCCTCAAGAGCAGGAGGATTGTGGGAGGTGGAGAGGTTTGTGTGGGTGTGAGAGGCTTGTGGGAAGCCGTGGTGGCAGTTGGGCTCTGAAGGTTTTCCTGAGGAGCTGTTTTGTTTGGCGTTTGTAGTTCTAAAAATAAAGTTCATTTCTTTTGACAAGTGGCTCCTGAATTGTGCCCAGCCAGACTGCGGCAGTAGAGTGCTTACCTAGCACTTTGACACACTGGGTTCGATCCTCAGCACCACGTAAAAAAATAAACAAATAAAATGAAGGTATAAAAAAAATATATTGGAACCTGGTTACAAAAGTTAATGGCCAGGAGCTGGGGTTGTGGCTCAGTGGTAGAGCATTCGCCTAGCACGGGCGAGGTCCTGGGTTCAATCCTCAGCACCACATATAAACAAATAAAATAAAGGTATTGTGTCCAACTGCATAATTAAAAAAAAAAAGTTAATGGCCAATTCAGTGCAAAACTGCTCATGTATTGTAAGAAAAGTGGAATATGTTCAAGTTTTTAGCTGTGAGGTATTAACTCATAAGGTTCTGAATTGAACAAAACTTAAAGGTGTACATGAGGCAGCTGCTACCACACTGAGTTAGTTAGTGATGAGAAAGAACCAGCAATGTTACTCCTATTTCTGCAGGAATGCTTCCTCTAAATCAGACCCAAAGAAAACAGAAGACGGAAGTCACAGTAAAGACCGAAAGATAAAATACTCAGTACCACAGAAAGAATAGAAAGCCCTCATCTTGCCTTGTTTCGTTTTGTTGATGTATAACTCACATATAATTCACTAATTTAAATTGTACAATTCAAGGGTTTTTAGTATCTTCATTAAGTTATGAGATCATCACCATAGTTAACTTTAGAACATTGTATAATTTTATCACTTCTAAAACAAATTCCTTTAGTTATTATTCCTCTACTCTTTCCATCCTCCCTAGGCAACCACTAATCTAATTTCTGTCTCTATAGATTTGCCCATTCTGGATATCATCATATCAATGGAATTACATAGTATATAATTTTTCATGACTGGCTTAGGTTAGTAAGGAATTTAAACATATGTTTCAAGGTTCATTCACATTGAAGCATATATCAGCACTTTGGTTTTTTTTTTTTTATGTCAAAGTCACATTTTACTGTATGAGTAGACCATATTTTGTTTATCCAGTCACAGGGTGGAAAGTCCTACCCACTTTCATACTTCACTTCTGAGAGCAAATCCAAGTGATTACAATGCAAATGTGAAGTTATTATTAATAACAAACAAAATTAAGTATTTGCTAGTTGCTTAATATATCCCAGTGACAGGAGATCCTACTCCATTTGTGCTTTCTGATTAAAAAGTCTTTCCTAAAATCCAAATATAAGTACTATTATCTTCATTTTACAAATGAAAAAACTGAACACTACAGATGTAAAATTGCCTCTGGTCTCAGATGAGTGAACAACATAAACTGGGTCACTGGCATATGAGGGTCAAGTGGCAAGGGAGGGTACAAATAATACTCAGCACTCTATAGTGTGTTAATATATCTGTATTCCTTCCTTCCTTTCCTTCCCTGCCTTCCTCCACACTGAATATAGTTACTTATAACCAATAGACACACTAAAATAAGGTTTCAATAGCAGATCTATAAAACTCTAAGCCCCTGCTCTTTCTAAGAAATCATGCTGCTCTTCAACATACTTATAAGTTCTTTCTCAAGGTCAAAACTAAAAAGTAACACCTTTATCTAGAATAGATAGAATAGAGATTTGGGGGTGAGGGGGGCATACCGGGGATTGAACTCCAAGGCAATCGCCCACTGAGCCACATGCCCAGCCCTATTTTGTATTTTATTTAGAGACAGGGTCTCACTGAGTTGCTTAGCGCCTCGCTTTTTGCTGAGTCTGGCTTTGAACTTGTGATTCTCCTGTCTCAGCCTCCCAAGCCACTGGGATTACAGGCGTGCACCAAACCGCACCTGCCAGAATAGAGATCTTAACCTCAGCCCTACTCAGGACACATAATCCTTGACTGTTGAGGACTGACTGTGCATTGTAGGATGGCTAGCAGCATATCCCTGGCCTTTACCCTACAGATGCCAAAGGCTAGTAATGACAACTGAATATGTCTCCAAACATTGTCAAAGGTCTCCTGAAGGGTAAAATCACCCCCAGGTCAGGTACGATGATCTAGAACTAACACTGGTCAATGGTCAACTTAGAAAAACAGGGGGTAGGGAGTATTAAAACAACAAAAATGATTAAGGGAAAAAATGGACAGCTCTTTTATTTTTTAAAAAAATCCTCCAGCAAAATTTCTATACTCCACTCTTCTCTACAAATGCAGAAGCAGAACTTTCAGTCACACTATAGAGATTCTAAGTACAGCTAAACACATAAAATGACTGAGTAAGATTTTTCTTTCATTAGCAAGACTTGCAGGTTTTTAGAAATGGAGATTTCAGCACATACCTGGAAAGTATGGTAGTTTACAATTCTCACAGAAGCAAAGTGGTCTACTGCAGTAAGCAATACACCAAATTCAGGGAATCTCTACCTTTATGCCTTAATTTCCCCATCTGTTAAAAAAGAAAAAACCAGGTACAGGGAAAGGCAGAAAAGTAGAAGGGGTCTAATCTGAATTACAGAGGAAATTTTACAAACTAATTTGTTTATTATTAGTATCATATTAATTGCTATGTTCAGACTTTGATCAGAAACTTCACAGTACCATTACAGTACTAAATTTACAAATCTAATCTAGATTATAATGATGCATATGAAGTATGAATAGATAAAACAAAGTCCCTAAACAGAATAAATCTCCCTCAGAAAACTCAGCCTAAAATTCAGCTTCATATAATTTAAATGGATCTTTGGTTTACAAGGCATTGTTATATTACAAGCATTGCTGCCATGAGAAAAGAGAAAATGCTTGTTTCCTCAAATATTTGCATTCAAATTCTTAAATTCAATTGCTGACTTTCTCTTCTGAAGCATTAAAAATGTAACAGAAACAGTCTCTGATTCTGTCAACAAGATAGAGACTTAAGCACTTTTGAACTGCAGTACTACATAAGAGAAGCCAATGAAAACTAAGGCTCACAAAAGTCCTACTGTATTCATTCATTCATTCACAGAACAGACTGACAGCTGTACTGTACCAAGCACAGTAAGAGGCTCTAAATATGAAAATACACATTTTCCTGCACATTACTTTTCCTCAGAACAGAATCTGAGATTCACAAGTGGTCAGATGAGGAAAAGAGGTCAAAAACAAAAATTATAGCCAAGATCTTCCTTTAATAGTGAAGCTTAAAAACATCCTATTTAAGAGTAGGGAAAAAATAAGGATATACACCAATACCATTTCTATTTTATCAGAAGCTAGAAGCCATGGCCAACCAAAAAATCGAATGAGTATAAGGACTAGAAAGGGAAAATTAAAAGAGTCATCATTTGTAGAAAAATCAAGAAATAACCTATAAAGTATCATCATCAATAAGAAAGTTATGAAGGTTGTTGGATACAAATTAAACCGTTACATTTAAGGGAGAAAAAACAGAAAATGCAATTTAAAGAAAATTAAAAAGAAGGAAGAAACTATAGAATAACAATCAAATTCTGTTTAATGAAACAAATTACAAAATTTTACTAAAGAGAATTTTTAAAGACAAATTGAGAGATTCAATATACTAAAGATAGAAATACTTGGCAAAGAAATCTCTATTTTCAAAGCAATTCGAATAAAAATACCAAGTTCTTACAGATATTTCTTGATAAACTCTAAGGTTTATATCAAAGAGCAAAAAATAGCCAAGTCACTCTTGAAAAAGAACAGGGTAGAAGTTTGCCCCACCAGCCATCAAGAGCCATGCTATAAAGCTACAGTAATTAGAACAGTGTGGTTAAGGCAAGGCATAGACAACCAGATTAACCAAATAGAAAAGAGAGCCCTAAAACACACCACCACATAAGGAAACTTATGTTCATGACAGCAAATACTGCAGGTTTCTAAGGAAAAGACAGCCCTCTTAACAAACAGGTAAATTAATCATTCATAAAGAAAAAGTAAGTCAATCCCTATGTGACACTAAAATAACTTCAGCTATCTCTAAAATAATTTCAGAGAGAACTGAAATGTGAAAATAAAAGAAACATGAAACTTTAAAAAGTCAATACTAAAGAATATCTTTTCATATCTCTATATAGGAAATAATCTCCTAAAAAACAAAAATGCTCATTTTTAAAAATGATAAATTATATTTTATTAAATTTAAGAATGCATGATAATCAAAAGAAAGCAAAATTAAAAGTCACAAACTGGGAGACGTCTATAATGTACATAACTAATAAAGAAGAAGCATAAACATTTTTAAAATTTCTACTTATCAATAAGAAAAAACTACAAAGAAAAATTAAACAAGACATAAATGGACACCAGAAAGAAGAGAAAACCTAAGTGGAACCTATATATAAAATAAGATGCTCGACCTCATTAATAATCAGAAAGGTTAACTGAAAGTTACAGTGAGACATATTTTACACTCACATGAATGGCAAATGTTAAAAGTTTGCCAATATCAAATACTGATGAGACTGTGGAATAAGGAACTCTCACATATTACTAGAGTATAAATTGGTAAAAATCATTTCGGCAAACAGCTTGGAATTACCTACTAAAATTAAACAAGAAAATGCTCTACAAATTGCCTTATGTAAACTAGATATACACCTGTATACTAGAAGTCATGTACAATAATGTGCTATCAGAGCAAAAATTGGAAATAATCTGAATAACTATCAGCAGAAGAATGGACAAAGATTGTAATCTATTCCTATAGCAAGAGGCTACATGGCAGTGAATATGAATAAATCATAGGCATAAGCCTTAACATGAGTGAATCAATAATACAAAACATACCATACCCAAAAAGTCCCTCACACAGAAACATACATTGTATGATTCTCTTTAGAAGATCCTAAAGCAGACAAAATAAATATTTCATATGTTTAGGGATAGCTACAAAGATTGTATTACAGTAAAGGAAATCAAGGGAATTATTCACCCAAAAAACAAGATTATGGTTCCTCTTAAAGAGAAAAGTAGAATGAAATGGGAAAGAAATGCATAGAGCTTCTATGGTGTTTGTATACTTCCCTGTTTCTTATGCTGTGCAGTGGGCAATTCATTTCATTTGACTATTTTTCTCTAAATTATACATATATTTGATATATTCTTTGGAATACATATATTTCACAATAAATACTTCTAAACTAAAAGAAACAGAAAAGTAACTCATTAACAGAAGCAATTAAAAACATATATACACACATACCCATATACATAAAATCCAGAAATAATTGGAACAATTATGCAGAGGAAAGCTTAAGTAACTTTTCTAATATTTTATAATTGAGAATGATTCAAGCTCAGCTGACATAAAAGTAATATGTGGCATACAAAACAAATTATGATAGAAACTGAGTAAAAGTACTTGGCACATAGGACAAACAGTTAAAATCCATCGTAAATATATCTCTCTCCAAATCAACAGTTAAAAAAAAAAAAAGAACAGAAAAATAAACAAGCCCCCCAAAAATATAAATGACAAAAACACAAGAAAAATGCCCCTATTTTGCTAGTAATCCAAAAGCAGAAATATTAAACACTGAGGGTTTTATCAGTGTTTTATAAAAATACTAACCCAGTATTTGTCAAAGGTTTAAAAGAGAAGGGGGTGGGGGAGGTCCTCAAACTGCAGATCATGATAGTTAAACAGCAAATCTTTGGAATTTGGCAATATGTATTAGAAAGCTTAGAAATGTATGTAGCCACCAGGTACAGTGGTGTACACCAGTAATCCCAGCAACTCAGGAGGCTCTCAAGTTCAAAGCCAGACTCAACAAAAGTGAGGTGCTAAAAGCAACTCAGCAAAATAAAATACAAAATAGGTTTGGGGATGTGGCTCAGTGGTTAGTGCCCCTGAGTTCAATCCCGTACCAAAAAAAAAAAAAAAATATGTAGCCTTTCCAGTAACTATACCTCTGATAAATCATGGCAAAACATTTAATCATTTAAAATTTAAGGATCACAGTGATCTTTCTAACATTGAAATTTATATATGAAAATAACTAAAAATAGGATAGGTAAATTATTATACATCCACACAAGGAAATACTATGCATCAGTAAAAATAATACCACAGAAATTTTGTTTTCATTACTTCAAATATTAGCCAAGGAATAATCAGTGCCAGAAACTGATTTTAAGGCCTGGAAATATAATAGTTTTTAAGAAAAGGTCCCTGATTTCAAGAAGTTTATAAATGCAATTCAGATAATTTGAGGTAGTAATTAAGACAATGAATAAAATCATTACAAAAGTAAAATACCTGCACAATGAACAAATGTGGCAATCATATAGGAATGAGGAAAAAGTATAACTGAAAAGAGATAAAGTCTTTTAATGCACTAGAAAACATAAAGAAATATTACATGCCTTAATAGGAGCATCCACCTTTCATTATATTATTTATACCGTAATATCTGAAATAGCTCATTATTATATGCCAAGTGGACACACAGCATAGTGGATAAAAGAATAGACTCCACAACTTGAGTGCTTGAATTATTTGATCTTTCTCACTTTGGTTTCCACGTCTATAAGTTAGGAATAAAACAGCATCTACCTCTCAGAATCATTTAGAGGACTGAATGAGCTTAATATATGTCAGATGTTCACATAGGAACTGCTTGTTTTTAAGCTTTATATTAGCAGTATTTATTATCTCTATAAGAACACAAGAAACTTTTGACCATAAACAAAGTAGATTTCTCTTCAAAAAGAAAAAGCTAGTAGAGCCAAGGAAATATGTTACAATGTGGCTGTGAGCAATCCTTTAGCTGGGATAGGAAGGGAAAGCTTCCAAGGCAACATCTATCTAAACTTGAACCCTAAAAAGTCAGTCTTCCGAAGACTGAGGAAAGAACAACTAAATTTCAAAGGTTAAAATATAAAATTGAAGCTGGGCCTATCGCTCAGTGGTAAAGCACTTCCCTGGCATTTGCAAGGCCCTGAGTTCAATCCCCAACACTGCAAAAAAGAAGAACAAGAAGAATATAAAATTGAAATTGGAGTCATATAATGTGACTCCAATTGAAATTTTTATTTACAATAAAGTGAAACGTGCAGATAATGTCAAGTAAAACATCACAATGTATTTAAGATATACATACATTTCATTTATACATGTAAGTTTTTTAAATGATGAAATTTATAAGTTATGCTTTGAAATTATTTCTTCAAGCTGTGTTACCTTGGTTTTGGGTGTTGGTATGAGTAACTATTATGTGGTAACCTATTTTTCTAACCTCTTCAGAAATGAGGCCAATGATATTGATTTAATCCCCCAAACATGCCAGTTAGTTTTGCTCTATTCTAATATTACAATGTGCCCTGGGCATTATACCTTTAGTGGTAAGATCTAATACTGCCTTCAAACCATATAAAGACACAGACACAACATAGTAATTACATCATTACACACACACCACAATTTATGTTGTTACAAACTGAGCAACATGGGTTTTCTTACCTAGGTCCATTGCTGTCTTTTCTCCTGGTTGAACAGTTGCCTTGTTCAGCTTTGGCTCGCTGATCTGTGAGCTCATTTGCACTCCTATCTACAATTTCTCCAGCATCCAGTGCTCTGTGTAGTCGATAGTTGACCATCTTCAGAACAATGAAAACAGCAGCTACCACGGGACAATAAACTGCTACTATAATCATGGAAGAAGGAAGGGCCTTTAAGAGAAAGGAAATGAAGATAAGCATTTTAGAATGTTTTACATTTTACTCAAAGAAATCTATATCTAAAATAACAAACACATATTTACGTACAAAACAATTAAGTTACTAGCTCTTAATTGCAAAGGTGGAAGTCCACAGTGCCCAATACAGAAGCCCTACATGTGGTTAGTGAGCACCTGAAATGTGGTTTAGTTTGAATTGATGTCCCATAAGGAAAAAAAAAAAAAAAAAAAAAAACAATGGATTTCAAAGACAGTATGAAAAAGAAATGTAAAATATCTCAATTCTTACACTGATCACATGTTGAAATAACAGCATACTGGGTTAAGCAAAACATTATTGAAATTAATTTTCACCTGTTTCTTGTCACTATTACTACTACACAACTTTAAATTACCTATGTGGTTCACATTACATTTCTGGCAAAATGCTTTAAATACAATTGGAGAGCTAAGGTATCCCATTATATGTGAGTAAGTCAAGGTTTTGATCCAAATACAATCTCTGTTTACATGTTCTGTTTAACTTCTTTTGTAGGATACAGTCTCTTTATGTTCCAGAAAACTGGAACGTAAACTGTCAGGACAATGACCTTGGAACTCTGACTGTAAAATCAGGTAAGACATGGGAGATACACAATATTCAATTTATTCTAAAGTATTTAAATGCTTAAAATATTCAAAAAATGCCTGCCTGCCAAATTAAAAAATAAATAATTCAAAAAATAATCAAGCAGTAAATAAATTGAAATAAATCAGTCACGTATACTAGGTGTAGGGAGTGTAGACCTTCATATTTGAAGATTATGTGGAACCTAAATACCAGGATGGCAGGCTCAGAAACCACCCCACTCCACAGTCCTCAGAGTTGCTGCTGGCAGAAAGTATAAAACTAGGTTCAACATATCCCCACTTTCATAAGGAAAAAAATCATTCTGGATGTCTGTAGCTCCAGAACCCATATTTTTGTAAGAGTCAACCTGAGCCATCTGATAATGTGACTCCAAAATGGCTTGGAAAGGGAAAGCTCAAACTGCTCAAGACGATGAAATTGAAAAGTTCTTGATGAACCAGACAAATTTATAATACAGATAGGAAAAAGAATTTTTTTAATAATTTAAGAAGAAAAGAGTGTCAAGTTGTAATTAGGATGAAAAAGAGATTAAATATCAGATTTAGAAAAATTAAGTACTTAGAAAATTTTGTCAGATGATTTAAGTACTTAAAAATAAATGCTCAGCCAGGTGTGGTGACACACACCTGTAATCCCAGCGACTAGGGAGGCTGAGGCAGGAGAATGGCAAGGTCAAAGCCAGCCTCAGCAAAAGCGTGGAGTTAATAAGCAATTCAGTAAGCCCCTGTCTCTAAATAAAATACAAAATAGGGCAGGGAATGTGGCTCAGTGATTGAGTGCCCCTGAGTTCAATCCCCGGTACCCAATAAATAAATAAATGCTCAATTTATAGTTTCAATTTAAGTTAAAGGGATCTTAAGCTAGAAAAAAATAAATTTCTTAAAATGCTCATTCAAATGTGTTATAATTGAGTTTAAAATTCTTAGTTGTTTAATTTACAACTTTAATAAATCTAATATTCAGTATAAAAATCAAAAGTGCCCTGAATAATCTTTTCTAGGCAAAACGGCCATCCTCAAACACACACACACACACACACACACACACACACAATGTGATACACACAAAAATATATACCACTTGGAGAATTCACAAAATTTCTCTTGTGATGTTGGTTTCCATCTAAAATGTTCTCATAAAACTAGAATTCTTGAAGATCCAGGAAACTGAGATATACTGTTTGAATGACTTAGCCAAGATTACCCATCTTGATAATAAGGGAGGTTATATCCCTATTTCACTACCTGTTATATACCACATTGCTGATACCATTTTCAAGTGTAAAGTGCCAATGAAAAACAAGAGTTTCATCCTTATTTACCATCATTCATATTAAGGTAAAAACAACTGCTTATATTATTAAGCAGATAGAAAGGAAATAAGCCCAACATTATTAATCAATGTTAGACAAACTCAGTGAAAACATTAACAGTCCCTCCCGATGAGAAAAGATAAAACTGAGTATTTAACATTAAATAGTTAGTCTACAGTATTTGCCTCTACACACACACACAAAAAGGCAAAGATTATGAACATTTAAAACAGATTTAAATAAACTCACTTCCTACTGTGAGACTGCTAAGAATATTGGATAATTGAGTGCAACAAACACTGAAATATAAGAATTTATCAATGAAGTAAAGTTCCTTTCTTAAAAACACTGCATAATGAAAAGTGATTCTTTTTTCCCCAAATGTAATTTAAGTGACCATTACATACCAGGAACCAGTATCAAATGAATAACACATATTTTCTACTCAAATTACAAAAACTGCCCATTTAATTTACACTATGTAGTTTGAACGTAAAAGCCCTGCCAGTGGTAAACTCCAACATTTCGAGGTGACAGAGGACAGTTGTACTCAAATACCTTCACTCTTCCCTAAGTGTACAGACTCACAGGCTGCTTAAACCTCCTGTCTACTCCACCTGCATTACCACCTTAAGCTCTCAGCTGACTCTGAGATAGCTGACAACACTTGCATCACATCTTAAAAGATTATCAACCTTCCCTGTAATTACAATTCACTAATATTACAGGAAAATTGTAAGCAGTGTCTGCCTTTGCAGGATGTTTCATTAGTCCTCTAAAATCAAACACCAAAACCTAGAAACTAGCTAATTCACCTGTTCCTCAGTTTTATGGATTATATATACATTGACTTAATTTCTGTTCTATAACAAACGATACTTTAGAAAGTGTTACTAACATTTCCAAAAGAACACTTTTCATCTTAGGTTATATGATTGTAAATGTTATCTTCAAATTAATGCTGATATAACTAAGCACATTAACAGTCCCTAGGTAATAAAAGCTAATATGTTTTATCATGAGATACAAGTCTATCTACAGGTATAAACCTGTACTGCTTGTACAAGGGAGATTGGCTGTACTCCTTTCCTAGGATACTACCAGCAGTGGACAGTAGAGATAGAAAGCTGCAGAGCAGCTGGTATAATACTGATGGATAAACAAGGCATTCATTAAATAACTATAAAGGTCACAACCCTAGAAGCACAAGATAAAGATGCAGAATCATCCTGGGCTTCAGACAGTTTTCCTATATATCTTAATATGTAAACATATTATATATCTTAAGCATCAGAACATTACAGAACTTAAAAGGTAATAAAATTAAAGCAGACAAGCTAGATGTTTTCAAATTCTATTATGCCATAATTAGTTAGCTTCTTATTTTGAGACTCACTTATTGTGTAGCAATACTCAGCTATTCAAACCACTTCAGTCAGAAATCAGTGATCGATAACTTAAAAGAATGGCAGGCATATTATTTACAATTGAGACCAAGGCTGGGAAATTAAAACAAAAAATTTTAAACAAATATCTTAAAATGTCATCATTAATGCAAGTCATCTTTTAGGTTTATTTGGGGGGTTTCCACTATTACAACTCCCTCATTATTTAAGGCATTGTTTATAAAACATTTTGGCATTACATACTAAGCATGCAAGAAAATGTGAACTGGGGCTGGGGAAGTGGCTCAAGTGGTAGCACGCTTGCCTAGCATGCGTAAGGCACTGGGTTCGATTCTCAGCACCACATAAAAACAAAATAAAGATATTGTGTCCACCTAAAACTAAAAAATAAATACTAAAAAAAAAGAAAATGTGAACTATGTATTTTAGGTAAAAAGTTATCATATTTAAATTTTTTAAACTGGAAGATGGACTAAAGACTTTAATTTCAACAGCAAAACTAATAAAACTTTAAAAGAACGTCTTTATGACCTTTTCAGTAGATTTATTAAAAATGACTCTCAAAGAATATACTAGAAAAGGACTATAAATTAAAATTAAGAACTTCTGTTCATTGAGAGACACTGTGAGAAGACAAGCCTCAACTAGAAGACACATTAAGACAAGTATTACTATGTGAATGTGTGTATATTTATATACACACAATATATATACATACACAATATATATACACACATATATGCATGTCCATGTATGTGTATTCGTGACATATAAAGAACTCCTACAAAAATAATAACAATGAAACTAACTATTTATTAAGAACAAAGACTTTACCTAGAAAAGGAACTATAAATGACCAATTAATACAACACATGAAGCCTGGCAATGTGGCTCAGTCACAGAGCGTCTACCTAGCATGTTCAAGGTACTAGACTGAATACCTAGTTCTACAAATAAAAACAAAAGACACCCCCACACACACACACACACACAGCCAGATAGAATGGCTTATGCCCAGTTATTCGGGACACTGAGGTAGGATTGCAAGTTTGAGGCCAGTGAGATACTTTCTCAAAGTAAATAAATAAAAGGGCTGGGGATGAAGTTTAGTGGTAGGGCATGCCTGGGTTCAAACCCCAGTACTGGAAGTAGGTAGGTAGGGGAACTAGGACCACACACATAATAAAGGTGTTCAACTTCACCTAATCAGACAGCCCACATCAATATACCACACAATGCTCATTTCTATGAGCAAATATTAGGAAATCTGATAAATTTAAGTATAGAGAACCAGAACTGTTAAAATATAAATTGATAGATACAAAGTCCAAGGCACAACAATTCCTCCTGCAAGTATAAAAAATTCAGATATAAATGCAATACTAGGAAACTTTTACAAAACATGAAAGGAAACCTCAATTGAAAAATCATCAGAAAAATGGAAAGTGGAGACTATTTTCCAACGGAACTTAATACATCAGTGAAAAACAACAGCTAACTGCAGCAACACAGATACACTGAATAAATACAACATATCCCAAAGATAAATTATGTTTCACTGTATTTTCTTGAGTTTTTAGATAATAAGCATTTCTTTACAATTAGGAAAAAACTAAAATTTTAATAGTAATACAAAGGTTTTCATGAAAGAACATATTAGCTTTTATCTTTAATAAAGATCTATATTTACCTCAATGATAGGTTTAGTAACAGATTTGAGTTTCACATCAAGATAGTCTCTTACCTTCCTCCTTAATTGCAAGAAGCTCAAAAAAAAAAGAAAACTCTTAATTCTCAATTACACTGGGTATAGTCAGAAGTATTTACATCAATCACATAGCATTATATATTCAGGTCAAATATAAAGTCAAAAAGCCTTCTTATTGAAAACTGGGTTAGATCCTTTTAACAAAATCATTCATCCTAAAAGTTAGATGGATAGAAATGCTAATTAAAACCACAAATCAAAACCACACCCCATTTAATAAGATAGCTACTATTAAAAAAACAAAGCAGTAGCAAGTATGTGGACAAATTGGTGGGACACTTGTGCACTGCTGGTGAGAACATAAAATGGTATGGCTCCTACGAAAACAGTACAACAGTTCCTCAAAAAGTTAAAAATAGTTACCATATGATCTAACAATCTCAATACTGCATATATACCCAAAAAAAAAAAAACCCCACAAAAACCAAAAGCATGATCCCTATATCTGCCCACTCATGTACTTAACAGCATTATTTACATTTGGGTAGAAGCAACCAAAATGTTCATCAATGGATGAATGAACAAATTGTATACTCATACAAGGGAATACTGTTTGGCCTTGAAAAATGAAAGAAATTTGTCATGTGCTACAACATGAATGAACTTGAAGATATTACACTAAGTGAAATAAGACAGCCACAAAAAGACAACATACTTGATAAGTCCACTTACATGAAATATCTAAAGCAATCAAAGTCACAGAAACAAAGTAGAAGGTGGTTGCCAGGAGTTGGTAAGAGCAGGGGTAGTAAAGGGAAAAAAGGAGTTGTTTTTTAATGGGTATGAAGTTTCAATTTTGCAAGATGAAGAAATTCTGGTCATCTACTATGCAATAATGAACTATATTTAATACCACTGAATGGTAGAGTAGCCTGTCCTTATCAATGGGAGAGATATATTCCAAGGTCCCCCAGTGGATGGATGCCTCAAACTGTGAATAGTACCAAACCCTTTGTGTACTTTTATACATGCATAGATATATAAAACTTAATTTAAAATTAGACATAGTGTAGATTTAATGATAATTTATAGATTTCAGCAACCTCAGCATTTGAATTTTTTTCCTTTAATTCAAAAAGTCTCACCTTTTTTACTTAAAGGAAGCATTTTACAACAGCATGTTTGGTCTATCTTAAGTGCCAACACCACTACTCTGGAACTTTGGGCCCATTAAGTTAAAAAAAATCAGGTTACTTGAACACAACTGTAACATTGAACAAACTGAAATACTGTGGAACTGATAATTAAGAAGGCCACCAAGTCACTAAGGTATAAGTAGTGTACGTAGTAGCATGGATATGCTGGACATAGGGATGAAAGCATGAACTCAGAATAGTCTCTATTTAAAACTTATTTCTGGAGCTTTCCATTTAATATTTTCAGATAGCAGCTGACCACAGGTAACTGAGACTGTTGAAAGTAAAATCAAAGACATGGGGAGGGGAACTACTATACACTTAAAAATGGCTCAGATATTTTTTAAAAGATAAAATATTAATTTAAAAAATTTAAGAGGAAATTTTGCTATGTGTTTTTCAACACAATTTAAAAAAAAAAAAAAAAAGCTGAACAGATGAATAGTTTCTCTCTTCTCCAGTAAGGAAAGGAAATGAAATGCTGAAAAACAAACTGAATCATTTAGAACACAATTTAATTCTGACAATGTATCCCAACAAACAACTGGGATATTTTAATTCAGGAATGACAGGTTCCAGATATTCAAGATGCCAAATACATTCTGATGAGACCCTTGAAGAAGCTATTTGAAATCAAATACTTGGAATCACTAAAATGTTCAAACTAGAATTATCACAGTCATAAGATAACTTTATCTTTTATTTCATTTCAAAAAGTCAAGTGAATGATTCCCCACTATGATTACCACTCTGCATGGTAGAAATAGACTTTTACCTGATGCTCGTTTCCTTGTACAGCCAAGTGAAAACATATGATCACTATCTATGCTTTGTTTTGGATTCATAATTTTCCTTATTTCCACGGACTCAACATCTAGAAATATACTGCTGCCAAAAGACTAGTTCCTGGGGCTGGGATTATGGCTCAGCAGTAGAGTGATCGCCTCACACTTGTGGGACCCTGGATTCGATCCTCAGTACCACATAAAAATAAAATAAGTGAAATAAAGGTATTGAGTCCAACTACAACCAAAAAAGTAAATATTTTTTAAAAACTATTTTTTAAAAAAGACTATTTCCTCAACATACTTATAGATATTCTCTATCCATTAAATTGATCTCAATGCACCTTTTACATTCTAGATTACAAAGTGGTTTACCACTGAATCAAACAGTATCAACTAACATCTAATACTTATTATCATGTGCAATGCATATTTCTAAGAGCTTGATATATAATAACTTATTTAACCACCACAATCACCTAATGAAGTTGGTTCTATCATTCTCCCTATTGTAGAGATGAAGAAAATGAGGCAAAGAGAGGTAAATGAACTAAGTCTCAAAAAGAGATATTAAGTAGTAGTTTGGTTCCAGAGTCAGGAGTTAGCAAACTTTTTTGTTGTTGTTGACAGATAATAACTTCACATCTTTATGAGGTACAATGTGGTGTCTTGATACATTTTTACACTGTGTATTTATCAAGATATTCAAGATTATCCATCATCTCAAACATTTATCATTTCTTTCTAATGAAAATATTCAAAATCCTCCCCTTTGTCTACTTTGGGTTAGATGAGGCACACTGTAAACTAGAATCACCCTGTGTGTAATAAAACACTCCCACTTATTCCTCCTAGGTGGCTGCGACTTTGCACCCATCAGCAAACTTTTTTGATATAAAGCCCAACAACAAGCATCTCACAATTTGCTGATGATCCGTTGTAACTACTCAACTCTGCTATTATAGTTACAAGCCACACAAAATATGTAAACAAATTAGTATGGTGTGTTCCAATAAAACTTTTTATAGACAACAAAATTTGAATTTTACATAAATTTCACATGCCACAAAATCCTTCTGATTTTTCTTTCAATCACTAAAAAAATGTAAAAACCATTCTTATTCTTAGCTCATAGGTCAGATAAAAACTACATGGGACATAGTTTGTTCCCCTATGCCTTAAATGAAAAATTATTTTGTTCCCTAACTAATAAAATATCATCACCAATCACTTCTCCCTCATATATGCCAAGTACAAACCTATAACCTGCCACAACACTAGTTTCATTCAACTGTGAAGCAAAGTAGCTACAGCAAACACAGACCAATAATTGCTCCTCTGCAATTATACCCATGAGCTGGGTGAAGAAGTGTGTGCCTACAGTCCCAGTAACTCAGGAGGCAGAGGCAGGATGATTCCAAGTTCAGACCAGCCTCTGCAACTTGAGACCCTGAGAGCTACTGGGTTCAATCCCCAGTACGGGGGAGTGGGGGATGCATAATCCTGAAATCAGGGCACATTCAACAGGGTCATTTTAATAACAAAATTCCAAAAATAGCTTATCTTGCTTTGTCTCCCAACAAAATAACTGGAATATTTTTAAGTAATTCTAAAGTTTTTAACAAAAGCATATAGTATACCTACTTTTTACTACATGAAGTTATAATTCTGTATACTGCCTCTGTTTTTTGATGTCTTCCTCTATAATGAAAAAATTATTAATCTGCACTATTGTATTTTCTATAAGAATATCAACCAATATTCTTGGTTGATATTCTTATAGAAAATTGGTTCCATGGAAAGCACTAGAAAAAATTATAAAAACGTCAATGGGGTTGGGGATATAGCTCAGTTGGTAGAGGTACAGTGCTTGCCTCACATGCACAGGGCAAAAGGTTCAATCCCCAGCACCACAAAAAAAAAAAAAAAAAAAAGAAAGTCTTTGGGGCGGAGGCTGGGGCTCAGTGGTAGCGCACTTGCCTAGCTCTAAGTGAGCTACACCAGAAACAATCACTGGCAAGTATGGAAGGAAAAACTGAACTTAAATTTGTCTTACAGTTCTGACTGCTCTGTCGCTCTCTTATAGAAAAATAAGTAAAAAGTAAGTATTAAATAACAAAAAAATAGGTGACAGATAAAAACAATAATTAGCAGAACTTAAAAACAGTATGCTTTATGACCTAGTCAAGGGAAAAAAGAAAACTACATAGAGTAATTCCATCCTAAATTGTAGGCTCTATTCATCAATATCGGGACTATTCTAATGCTTTTTCAGAAGATGAAAACTGAACAGTTGGGCTGGGGCTGCAGCTCAGTGGCAAAGCATTTGCCTAGCATGCATGAGGTATTGGGTTCAATCCTTAGCACCACATAAAATAAAACAAATAAAATAAAGGCATTCTGTCCATCTACAACTACAAAAAAAAAATTTGGGAAAAAAAAACTGAACAGTTGTAACAATAGGAAAGCTGCTTTCTTTCCAATGTCTACCCAAAATTCAGTCAGTCCTGTGGCTGTTTTCACTGGGTACAAATGACTAATGGGAAAAAGAATTGAGCATTTTTTGTTAACCTCTACAGAGACAGCTAATTGGGGGTTACGGGGACCCATCTCCACTTACTTATCCTGATGTAGAAATTCCTTTTGGTTTATTCACAGGAACAGTGAATGGAAAAGTTAACTCCTGCAATGTGTGGAATTCATTTCTACAGCTATACCACCTTTTGTTTCTGGTGAATGGGAAGAATACTGAAGACAAGAAAGGAATAAGGGCTTAGAAATCAAATATTGCCCACAAGCAGAGAAAATGACAGTCTATTAAAAATGAGGGGAGAAACCTGGGGTTGTGGCTCAGTGGTATAGCACTCGCCTAGCACATGTGAAGTCCTGAGTTCGATCCTCAGCACCACGTAAAAATAAATAAATAAAATAAAGGTATTGTGTCCAACTACAACTTAAAAGTAAATATTAAAAAAAATGAGGGGTGAGATTAGATCTGAAAGAAAATAAATGTTTTAAGAAGCCTTCCAGTTTTCACATATAAGTTGACTCTAAAGGACTCAGAAAAGGCCATTATGTCAACGGCCATGGCTCTAGGGACTTAGCTCTCCTATCTCCTTAGAGGGCTGATGTAAAGCCTTCTAGTTAGTTGTTTCCTTTCAGAGAGGAAAAGGAGAGACATTTCTCTCAATGTTGAAATTCAGGCATAACTTCCCATAGAAAAACTTTAAAAATACAGTATTCTATAAACCTTGTTACACAATAGGTCAAATTAATTTTGGAAGGCCAGCTAGAATACATTTTCCCCAAAGGCAACTAGTTTTACAAGTGAGCTATTGGAACTTGAACCTATCCATATTACTCCAATTTTGAATGTTATCTATATAGTAAACATTTTAATACAAACAGAAGCATGAGCAATGCTTGATACTATCTTTTATGTATGGTATTTGCATTTTATATTTGTCACCCCATAATGTACATTTGTATTTACATTTTCAGCTGTAGAATAATTTTATTTATAAGTCAAAATTTATGTCCTATCACTCAGCAAAAAGGGAGCAAAGTAATATAGTACATGCAACTCATCAAGTAACATATTAAGTTACTATACTAGGCCATAGAGAAAGTAAAAATCAGTATCTTCAAAGAAAAATGTTATATAAAATAAATTTAGATATATTATTTTCTATCTTATTTCTCAAAACAATTTCAATTTGTTCACAAATATCTTTAGCAACAGAACTTTCATCATTACAAAAGCTACGTGAGTTATCTAACAGGTTTATATCAACATCAATTCAGTATAAGACACTTTGTGAATTAATTCTATTTGTCACAAAAACTCCTTTTGTGCTTCACTAGAACAATTTTTTTTCTCATTCATCTCATAAATACATATTCCTAGCTCCATAAACTGCTTAACTTAATCTTTCACAATTATGATGACATTCAATGTCTGCACATTATTAGAACATTATAATAGCTATTATAGACTCTTGTTTTGTTAATCAAGCCATGTTGTTTCAAACACCCAAAAGGAAAATGGAGTGCATGCCTAGCATGTGTGAAGTACTGGGTTTGATCTTCAGCACCACATATAAATAAATAATAAATGTATATTTTAAAAAGAATGCTATAAAAAAATAATGAGCATTTTCTCACTTTATGTATATAGTGATGCAGTACAGTATATAAGTACAAAATAAATAACAATACAATGGCTCAAGTTTAAGTATAAAAATCATTTAATTCAATAACAAAAGTATTATGCTAAAAGAATCAAAACTATGCAGATCAAATAGAATATTCCAAAATAAAATATCGGCAAAGAAAAATTAATTATAAAAAGTTACAATTCAGTTATATTTTGTTTCATTAAAATTCAGTGGAATAAATTACAAGCTGAAATACAAAACAAAAATCAGTAAGATTTATAAATTTAAAAAAATATTAGCGCTCCTAGGAATATTAACCAGAACCCATACATCATTTCCATCACATTTGCCCTGAGCTCATTCAATTTGTTTGAAACAGAATGATACTACTTCATACTACATAATCTACTTCTAACTTTAAAAGAAATGCTATATCACTTATTATATTTAAGGTGCATCAAACATGAATGGTGTTTAACAAACACATACAAAAAAGAACGAAAATATGACATATCATACTGCCAACAATTCCTAGTATTCCAAGAAGAAGCTTAATACATCAGAGCTCTATTCATTCAATGTATATTTACTGATCACCCATCAAGTCTCAGACCCCTTCTGAGGAATGGTAATACAGCAATAAACAAGAAATTTTTTTCCTTGAGCCTTTAGAAGAATGACTAACATTCAAACACCAAGTGTTTTAAATGGATTATCTCACAACAATACTTTGAAGAAAGTTATCATCTCCATCTTACAGATGACAAAACTGAAGCTGTAAAGTCATTGCCCATAGCTGGTAAGTGACAGAAATAGGATTTTATATTCAGTTTGATTTAGAGACTGAGTTTTTCAGTACTACTAGATGGTCTCCCTCCAAGAGAGTGTCCTCAACTTTTTGTTAGTACTGACCTCCTGAGGAGCCTTTTCAGACATTTGTTTTCTATCGTGCCCCCCCACATTGAAACTTTATTACTACAGACACACTCGATATTTCTATTACTGTATTACATCTCTATACCCAGAAAGAGTAAGATTTTTTTCACATACACACTCAAGAACTAATTTTTGCCTGCTTGAGTGTCACAGCACATCCACTGAGAATGCATGCTGTAGGGTGGTTTCTCAGCCTTGACACTATTGACACTTCGGGCCAAACCTTTTATTTGGGATGCCATCCTATGTATCGTGGAATGTTTAGCACCATCCTTGGCCTCTACCCAATAGAAGCCAATAGCACTGCCAATCCAAAGTTAAAATCCCCCTGCCCTCCCCCCAAAAAAAGCCTCCGTCCCTTGAAACTTGCAGCTAGGTGCTTCTATTTACATACTTATAAGTAATGCAGTTCCAGATTTTGTTCATAATAAACTGGAATGGGCACACTAAAAATACACTGTAAACATTGCATCTCTATAGAAGGTATAATGGCAGCAGTAATAGCAAGGAGGAGATAATATCTGATATAAACACAACAAGAACCCACACTAGACCAGTAAGTGAAAGAACATTAAAGTTTAATAAAATTCATTCATAATATGTGCCACAGAACAAGGGTAACCCCCACCCCAAATGATCCATGACACAAATTATCTCACTGTAAGCAGATACGAGAACCATAACTAAATCCCAGGGAGAAAAGTGCACTTTATAAATGGGCTTCCACTGCATTCAGTAATATGCTAGCCAAGGAGGGGAACCAGATTAAGGTTATAATTAGATGGTGATGGGAAGGACAGCTCTGAGAGTACTAGATTCAGAACACACATTGAAAATGTTCAGGGGACACTTAGTTTACCACAAATCAATCACTGGTAGGCTTTCAGGATCAATCAAATAGAAGCATGTTGTATAACTGTGTAGAGGATGGTGGTAGGAGGTGACTATGGGTAGTAGTCCTGAGGTCACAGAGAAGAAAGAGGCAGTCTGTATAACCCTGAGCCAGTGATTATCTTCCAGGAGCCTCTGTTTCCTCATCTGTAAAATGGGAATAATATTATCTTCATTTCATAAGACATGCATGGGGCACTGGGTTCAATCCTCAGCACCACATAAAAAAATAAAATATTGTGTTCACATAAAACTGAAAAATAAATATTTTTTTAAAATTTTATCTATCATAGATAAAAACCTTACAAGCTGTTATAAATTGTACAAATAGAATCCCAGCATATTAAAGTAAGAAAGTCATATTAAAGATGGATTGAGTCCTGAAAAGAAAAAGACATTTGATGAAATCCAATAAAATGTGGTAGTCCATTAATAATACTGTACCAATGTTAATTTCTTAATTTTGATGAATGTGCCATAGTTACATAACAGTTCAATATGAGAGAAAGCTGGGTAATGGTATACAGAAGCTCTCTGTACTATTTTTATAACTTTTCTAAAAATCTAAAATTGTATCAAAATTGAAAGCTGTAAAGATAACAACTATGGTGGTTGGACCTGTTTAGTTTATGTCTAGACAATACTCAAACATGGAGTGAGGAGGGGTAGGAAAGGGAAAACAGGCAGCAACGTGATTCAGGCTTCTCAAATTTGTGACTAATCTTCCTGGCTGTTCACAGAGCATTCTGCTCTCAGGGTTCTACTTGGTTTATACAAAATGCTACAAAATAGGACTGTTTTTTTTTTTTTTTCCTTAAAAACCCAAAAGGAAATGGCTTGCTTTTCCACCAGGTTTTCTTTCTTTCTTTCTTTCTTTTCTTTCTTTCTTTTTTTTCTTTTTTCTCTTTCTTACCATTACACAAAACAATAAAGACTGGCATCAATGGTGCAAAGTTAAAAGAAGCAGATACTCAGGTTACAAGGATAATGGAAGAACTCTTAAGCTTCTTTTTTTACAATGCTACCAAAGAAAGCATCCAATCAACTTTATGGAGGATGGACAGAGAAACCAGAGAAATAGAAAATCAGTAACTACTCATTTTGTAAAGTTCATCTACATGCTAAAGAAGTCAACAGTGGTACAATCTACAAAATATTTGTTCTATTATTCCCTTTTCACCCATTTGTCCACACTACTCTAGTGTTACTACTCTCAGATGTCCCTGGTGTCCTAATGCACCTACTAAATAGTTCTCAACTTCCTTGCCATGCTCAGATGCAGAAAAATCATTTTATTTAACTCGGATTAAATAACAGAAAGCAGCAAGCAATCTCCTTTCAGAATCTTGAGTCCAAATAGAAAAAGTCAGATCAAAGTTGCTATAAGACATGTTAGTGCAGTAAACATCTTTAATTTGGACTATTTGAATCAAAAAGTAAAAAATTTCTGCCAAATGGGGGGGAAAAAAAGAAGAAAAATTCTATTATCAAAGACAAAATGTAACTGAAATGGTTTTGTCCAAATTTCATTGAATAAGAAATTTACAATAATGCCTTGTTTTTGAAAGTGTTGAGTGGGGGTGGGAAGAGAGTACTGGGAAGTACTTGCAATGCAGTTGATGAAATTTAAATTAGCACTTCTAGAGGACAATTTGGCATTTTTACCATTCTCATTTTTCAAAATACTCTTGTTTTCCTGGCTTTGTTCCTCTCTCCATTTTTCTACCCTTCCCTTCCTTTGCTGATTTTTAAATGTTGTTGGTCTTGAATTCTGTTCAAGGCCACTTTCTTTTTACTGTTTTTGTTTTGTTTTGTTTTTGGTTTTGTTTTATTTTTTTAGTTCTCCCTAGAAAATCATATCTAGGTGCTGATAACTTCCAAGTATATTTTACCCTATGTTTATTTCCTGAACATTCCTCTTCAACCTTTGAACTCAATTCACAGTACCCTTTGAGATTTGTCAGCAATCTTATTATCATCCCTCAATAGTCAATTCACTTCCCACTCACAAAAAGAAAAACATTCCACATTTGTGGATTTTCCTCAAACCTCCAATATCCTCCTGCCTTCCCTCTCACTCTTAACAGAAAACATGCTGTGTGCATCAATAAGACTGCACAAACCATAAAGGGTGGGGCTCAACTTTTATGCCAACTGTTTATCCCTTCTCTGTCAGCATTCACTCTTGTCTATTTATAATAATGTATACAAAAAACTAGAACAAAAATTTAACTACAAAAATATTCACCACAGTGTTTTCTAAATAGCTAAAAACTGGAAACATCCTACATAGCCAGTATTAGGAAAATTATTGGATACACTGCAATACATCCATACTATGGTCTACTACAGAACTGTTTAAAAAGTCACTTTTCCCTCCACATGGAAACATTCCCAGTTTATAATCTAGTGGAAACAGGAGGCTTCAAAACAGCAAAAAAATCTGAGACCATTTTTCTAAGTAAAGAAATAAAAGTATCTACAGGCCTAAATACACTTTGCGTACTAAAATATTCAGCAGACCGAGCTAATAGGTGATCCTCCTGCCTCATTCTCCAAAATGGTTAAGAACTAAAGGCTCTGTAATTTTTGATTTAGGGGAAAAAAAATCAGAACAGTTGAACCAATAAAGATTCTACTTTTTTGCATTCTACAAAATAGAAAAATCTAAATACTGAGCAAATAGAAGTACAGTATTGAAGACTACTAAAATTAAAATGAGGATGAAGTAGCCGAGTGCGGTGGTGCTCACCTGTAATCCCAGGGGCTTGGGAGGCAAAGGCAGGAGGTTAGCAAGTTCAAAGCTAGCCTTAGCAATTTAGCTAGGCCCTAAGCAACTCAGGGAGACCCAGTCTCAATATATATTAAAAGGCTGGGGATGTGGCTCAGTGGTAAAGCACCCCTGGGTTCAATCCTCATACCAAAAAAAAAAAAAAAAAAAAAGGATGAAGTATGCGGTTATTATTCATTTGTTATAAATTAAAGCATAAACTTATCTGAGAACAGAAAAGGTTTTCTAATACGCATGAACATTTTCCAGTGTTCTTCAGGGGACATTTTTATACATGATAGTCAAAAAAGTCTAGGTTCTCATCTACAGGAGAACAGATAAGGTGAATAAACTGTAGTACATTTATACTAGGAGCACTACTCAGCAATAAAAAGGAACAAGCTTCTGTTAAACATAACACCACAGATGAATCTCAAACATATGCTGAGTGAAAAGGCCTAAACTGAATATATGCCACATGACTATTTATACAAAGTTCTAGAACAGGAGAAACTAATCTATAATGAAAAAAATCAGAACAAGGATAAGAGAATTACTGTAAAGGGTAAGAGGAAACTATCTGGAGTGATGCTGATGGTATATGATATGATGAGTGTCAATTACATAGGTGGATGCACTTACCAAAACCCACTCAATAAATCGCTTAAGGTTTATGCCTTTAGAACTATAGATAAAAGTTGGACTGCTGAAGTGTTTAGCAGTGACCTATACTGATGTCTATAACTTTAAAAAGTGCTCTTTAAAAATGTGAACAGGTAGAGGGATGCATAGATGAAGACATAATTAAAGATTGCAGAATTCATGTGAAGGGTACAATTTTTTCAATTTTTCTGTATGTCTGAAAATTCTTATAATAAAATACTGAAAACCTTTGTTGACTTGCAAAAGAAAACACTACATGGCTAAATCTGTGTATTCAAAGGCTGCAAAAGCAATAGAAACTCTACTAGTTTTTCAATTACTCAATGATTTAATGACTCGGAATAATTTCTCAAAGGATAGCTAGAAAGCATCCCATCTGTAAAAAAGAACTGAAGAATCAATTACTATTTTTGTAAATTCACAAGCTTTTCTACAAGTTGACAATATGACTGCTTTCTTAAGAAGGTTCACATAGAATAATAAATTCATTCAACAAGTTTTATTCAGAGCGTAATATGAGCCAAACACGAGAGCACATACCAAATATATGCTGCTCAATAATTCAGAACCAGCCCCTCCCCTCATGGAACTTACAAAGTAGTGAGATGAAGGGAGCCATCTGAGACAGCAAACAAGTAAACAAAGATACAAATTGTTTGTGTAGTAGGGTGGAATAAAGTTACAGAATGAAACAGGCATGGTGACACATGCCTGTAATCCCAGTGGCTTGGAAGGCTGAGACAGCAGGATCCCAAGTTCAAAGCCAGCCTCAGCAACTGAGCAAAACCCTAAGCAACTCCTGTCTCTAAATAAAATATAAAAAGGGGGTTAAGGGTGTGGCCCAGTGGTCAAGTGCCCCTGGGTTCAATACTGGGTACCAAAAAAACAATCATAGAAGAATATTAAAAAGGGGAAGTAATACAAACAAATTTATACAGAGAATGAGCTGCAGATGGGCAAAACAGAAGTCAAAGAGCAGAGAAAAGGTTAAGGTAGTGATATAGACAGAAAATACCATGGAGTAGGAAGTGAAAGGAAGGTCTGAGGTATTCCGACAGTGGAACTGGTAAGACTGCTCCTAAGTTGAGGGGGAGGGATGGTATTGGCATCTAAAAATAAGTCCTTAACTAAGATGACAGAGTAAGAAAAAAGGGTTTGGGGATGTTGGGGGTTTTAGTGGGGGAATTCAGAGTGGTTTTGGACATGACAGCTCTGAGGTGCAAATCAGAGGCTGGGAATTAGAGGAATACTGATGGGTTCTTTAATTTTACCCGAGTGTTTATAACACAAAAATTAGTGGGCCACACTCCAGATTTTGAGTAAGAATGGGCTTGCACTTGTACACATTTTTATCACTGTCAAGTAATGTCAACTAAAATGAGAACCTCTCATGTATATAAATTCTTTTTTTCAGTGCTGGGAATCAAACCAGGGTCTCTTGCATGGTAGGCAAGTGCTCTACCACTTTGCTATGCTTCAATCTTATGTAAATAAATTTTAAAGTTCTATTTTGTCACCTATTATTATTTTATTTACTCATTTTAATTTTGGTACTAGGGACAGAATCCAGGGTGCTTAACCACTGAGCCACATCCCCAGCCATTTTTATTTTTTATTTTGAGATAGGGTTGCTTAGGGCCTCACTAAGTTGCCAAGACTGGCCTCAAACTTGGAATCCTCCTGCTTCAGCCTCCTGAGTTGCTGGGATTACAAGAGTGTGTAAACACACCCAACTACAAATATAACTCTTCACAAAAAAATAATAATAATATGTTGAGCAGCATGTTATAATAATGGTTTGATTTAATAAATCCAGAGCTATCTAATCTCCTCCAGACATACAGCATTACAAAGGGAACACTGCTATAATTAGACATTCTTTCAAATGACATTTACTCAAGCTATTCTGAAGGAGAATACCCTATTTCATAAATATTTTTTTGCAAAATACTCATGAAATATCTCACAAATGAGTAATTCAAGGTTCAGGAAGATGAAGAGTCTTGCCCAAAGGACACATAATCAGAAACAACACTGAGATTCAAAATCAAGATAACACCAACTCCAATCTGTTCTCTACAACACAAAAATGCTTCCCACCCCAAAGTTCACCATCTGTGACATGCCATGTACAAAAATAATTATAAGAAGATAAAAAGAGGTGTTTTACTTAGGAGAAACATAAAAGGTAATCAGAAGGAAAATTTTCTTAAGTTTCCAACTTAAATTCTGAAATTGCAGAAATTGTAAATTCCACCCTTGAAAGCATCCCCAAAAGCTAATGACAGGAAAAACATCTGAATTCTACACAAAAACATCTGACTTCTACAGTGCACAACTTCTCCACAAACTTAGGCAGCCTGCATAGTGATTTTGGCTTCAAAGAATTCTGTATAATTCCCAGCTCATCTATTTGCCTAAGGTCACAAAACAAGTCACTAACAGCTAAGCCTCATAAAGACACAGGGCTTGGAATAAAGAACCTATATGTACACTTAATAAAGTCATTATCAGTTGTAATTATTATAAAAGAACATATGAACGATAACCTGTGGCTGAGATTTCATTTTAACACAGAATGTTAGATTTTGCTTTAATTTAATTATATATTTCAATCTACCAAAATACAATAGTACTACTGTATTTCCTAAAATGTTTACAATCCTCTTTTCTAATCCCCCACACCAGGTTCCATCCCTTGACTAAAAGTTCAGGGTCATTCACCCTTCCACAACAGTTCTAATACTTTTGGCTATTTATATTCACAAACTACACTTTAAGTTCCTTAAAGGCAAAAGCTGTGTCTTGTTCATTGCTCATCATTCATTTAACATTGAGTTTATTTACTTGGCACTGACCTAGGTCCTGCAAATACAGCAGTGACAAAGTTCTTGCACCATTAAAGTTTATGAAATAACAAAAACATTTAACAAATGAGTACATGTATCGGCAATAAGTACTATTTAAAAGAGAGTAGGAAGCTATAGTATGGTAAGAGCTCAGGAAGTTGCTATTTTACACAAGTTTAAGGGAAAGCCTCACATATACAAGAAACCTTAAGTGGGGCAAGACCACGGGTATCTATAGGGGAGGCATCCCGCAGACAGGGGGAAGAGCAAGTGCAAGGCATGACAGCAGAAACAGTCCTTGTTGGGAAGATTATTAAACAGGCAAAAAGGGGATGTTTGTGGGGGTAGGGACAGAGACACATGGGAGGGCAGGCATTAGGAGTAGAGTGACATGATCTGAAACAATCACTCAGACTTCTGTATGGAGAATAGAAAATAATGAACAGACGCAGTGAGCTTCATTAGAACATTACAATAATCCAAAAGGGAAGGAATGGTAGCCTGAACCAAGAGCAAAGATGGTGCTACTGACAGCAGTAATGATGAGCAGAATTTGCTGATGGACTGGATATCAAGGGAGAAAAGAGAAGAGGCAAGGAGAGCTTTTAAAAGATTTGGGAAGAGCAGAATTGCCTTAATTGAAACAACAGTTAAAGAAGCAATTTTATTTCCCCAGAACCCAGCACAATGCTCAGTATATACCATAAACTCAAATACTTGACAATTAAACTGAATAAACTCCCAAGATGAAGCAGGTAAATTTAAATGTCTTAGTTTCGATTTGCTCTAATAGTCCTTCAGTAGTGTTTGTTAATTACATTTAAAGAGACTTAACCACAATCACACGGTTAATTGCAAGTGCTAACATAGAAACCTTATACCGGGCCACAACAATTAATCCTAACATCTCAAAAATCATTCTCAGTTTTAAATCTACAACTTTTTTGGATACAAAAGAAATCGACTATTAAAGATTTGTGACAGCCTGAGGATTCTTACACCCAAAGTAATTAACCTGTTCGTTAATGATGTCATATTCCTGGAAGGTATAGTGGTGCAAAGAGAACTCCCTAGGCCAGAATTAATTGAAATCATAACACTTCATAATAAATTTTCAGAATGCGACAAGACTGAACAAGTCCCTTAATAAACTAAGCTATCAGCATTTTTTAAAATAACTCTTTGTAAAGCTCAAACAGTAAGTCCCTTCGAAATAATCTCAATGAAAAACTAAAATCTGCTGGAGAATGTGAAATTTAGCACATCTTCCCCCAAACCCGCACTTTGCCTGCCAATTACTGCAACTGAGCGTCACTGGGGGAATAACTGGGTGGCCTCACCTTTGGCACGTGTCTGAGTAGCATTACGGGATTTTCTAACCCAGCAGCTTCACTGTACCCACGAAGAACAAAGTTATCAGAAACACATTGGAAGGAATTCTCCGAAAATAAAGTTACTATCCTTTCTCCCTTCCGGTTTACTTTTAAATTTTTTACTGAAGCTTTAAATAACACTTCTCTCCACAACAGTTTCCCTAGTGCCCCACCCTCACCTACTGTGATTTAAAACAAAAGTGTGCTTACAAACTTTCAGCGAAAACACTGCTTTAAAAACAGGTCATTCAGAGACTGGTCGTGCTGAATTAAGCAACAGGCAATACTTTCCTTGTTCCTATCAGTCAAAGGCCTTGAACCAACCCAAACAAATCTGCGAAATGCCAGCCAGATTCCCCGTATCTCCCCCGCTCCCTCCCCGCAAAGCAGGCCTGGAAACGCCACAGTCGCTGGCCGCCCAGCTGAACAGAAAAGAACCGGTCTTGAGCAAAACAATGATTTTTGGAGGCTTGACAGTTAGGAGCCTGATCTGCCACCACCACCTAGAAGCGAGGGAGAGCCGGGACGGCCGCGGTGACTCTCTGAGTGGGGCGCACACATCCTCGGCCCGCTCCCGAGCTCCGCGCGCACAGAGGCACGGCGGCCGGACGGCGCCCAGGGGAGCAGCCGCGGGGAGCGCCCCGAGTTAAGGGGCGCCCAGGGGTGCCCGGGCAGAGCACGCAAACACGCCGGCGTGCCCAGCGTGTGCGCGGCGGCTCCGGGAACGGCTAGCCGTTCGGCCGGACCCCGAGACGCCGGAGGCAGGGAGGGACACCCAGCTAGGGTCTGCCCACCGTGGGGAAAAGACTGGACAGGCCACAGGTGAAGGGCCCCCCAGAAGGGGCCTAGGAAGCGGCTGCTTCCCGGCCGGCGGGCGGGGACGCGGGGGCGGAGGCGCGGGCTGCTGTTGACTCCGACTGGGGAAGCCCTGGAGAGCAAAGGGGGAGCCAGAGGGGAGGGGAGGGACGCCAGGGGGCAGCGGTCCTCAGGGGCGCGACGCGAGCCGGGCCGGCGGGCGAGGAGCCGCCGCTCCCCGCCCCCACACTCACCATGTACAGGGTGAAGGGCAGGCCGAGCAGAAAGAGCCACAGGTAGAGGTGCAGCGCGTTCACGAAGGTGGCCTGGTGCGGGTCGTAGTACCAGCCCCCGCTGAGTGCGGCCCACACCCCCTGCCGGAGGATCTGCAGCGTCTGCGACCCCATCCCCACCCGGCGCCGCCGCCGCCGCCGCCGCCGTCGTCCCCGCCCCGGCCCCAGCTCGGCCTCGTCGCCGGAGCCTGCAGCTGCCCGGTCTATCCCCCTCCCGAGCTCCGGGAGAGCGGGCCGGCGCCGCGGCGGTCGCTAATGCTGCTGCAGGAGGAGGAGGCAGCGAACCGGGAGGAGGAGACCGAGAAGGAGGAGGCGGCGAGCGGCGGGGCGGAGGAGGGCAAGGAGGAGGAGAAGACCGGCCTCCAGAGCGCCGCCGCCATCTTGTCTCCTAACACCCGGAGCCGGGGCCGGAGCCCGACCCGCGGCCCGCCAGCGCCCCCGCCGCCGCCGCCGCCGCCACGACCCCCGCCGGCCGCCAGTCCTGGCCCGGCGAAGGAGGCTCTCTGGCGCCCGGCAGGGACACGGAGGAAGCCGCGCCCCCTCGGGCTCCTCCTCTCCTTTCCCTCCGCCCCCAAAGCCGGCTCCCCGCGGGTGCGCGCAGCGCCTCGGCGCCCGGGAGAAGCGTGTGCGGACGCGGCCCCGAGACTGGGAGGGGCGCCCTGGAGAGGGGTGGGGGATCCAGGTGACCCCATCCCGCCCCCGGTAGATGACTGGCAAATCTATTTACCGATTCCTCAAAGGGGTCTTTTTGACTCCGAAATCAATAGACCTTACCGTCAGAAAAGCATCCTGACTGATATTTGCAATATCGCGAAAGACCTAGGAGCAATTGAAGCTAAGGTCTGAGAGAGACTCACTGAAGGCCTGGAAGAATTAATTCTTGAAAAATCACAAATGCTCCCACATTTGAGAAGGAAGTGTTTTGGCCCTTGGAGCTGTGCAACTTGGATGAGAAAAATACTCAAATCCCAGACTGGAAGGATTTAGTACTTCTAAGGATAAATAAATTAATAGAAGTTGCAAGAGATATAAAAGTATAGAGCAGGCAAGTTATCTTTTGTGCGCTGTGACTTTATTTTTTAACGTGCTATAGCTAGTAGCCATTTTTATCAATGGGCCAATCTAAATGGGGTTGAAAGATTTAACTGTGACTCCACCCCAAGTTACAATAGGGTCTTGTACTTCTCTTTTTATAGCTGTAAAAACTGGGAATCATTCTTGGCTCTGTGTAGTGTTTGTAGTGCATGTCTGATCTCACTGAATGAAATTTTTAAAAAAGAGTTTATTATAGCAATTAAAGTACTCCACATTCCCAAATTAAAGTTGCTATAATTAATGAGGGAAGCAAGAAAGCCAAAGGAACTGGTGACGTTTTAAGGAGAGTAGTGAAAAACCATCACAATACCTCCAAGTGCTATGCCACTTTACAGTTGTTCAAACATTTTCACACCCATTTCATTTGATACAACACTATTGTGGGCAGCATAGAGGCTATCCTTGTTTTATGAATGAGTGAACCTACACATCAAAAAAACTTAAGAGATTGCCCAGGTCCTCATAAGTAATAAGTGGTTGGGAAGACTTTAAAACCCCAATCATCCTCATTGTAAACTGAACTTTCAAAGTTTACTTTTCAGCATTCTTCACCTATCCATACAGGTAAAAGTTTGAACTGATTAGCAGTTTCTGGTTACCTGTGCTTGTGGTCAGCATAAATGCTGTCCTCCTAGTATAGTTGGGGGACATCATGTCAGGGCTTGTTAGACACAAATTTCCCAAGCACCATTTCAGAGAAGCTGTGGGGTGGGGTACAGCAAACTGTTTTGATAAGCCCTCCATGTGAAGAAGACAAAAAATGAAATAAAATAATCCTTCCAGAGGATCCTAGTGGACATTCAAGGTTGGAACTACCACTGTAGAACAACACCCTCCACAGCCTTGATTTATTTTTTTATAGCAGCAAAGTTCTTGAGTTCCAGTAAGACACCTTTAAATGAAGAGATGTGAATGATCACTAGCCAAAATATATTTTTAAATGTGTCTAAAAGCAAAATTAAGATTAAATAATACAAGTTTACAATTAAAGTAGTGACTGTGGGGCTTGGTCACAGACACAAGGTATTGTCAAGTTTTCATTTGTTTCTCCTAAAGGAGACAGGAAAGCTCTCTGAGAAGGTTTTGGAAGTGATCCCAAGCTTTCCAACACAAAGAAAGATGTAAACAAGGATAAAATTCCAATACCACATCAGTTTCCACAGCAGCAAACATCCACTGTGGTTTAATATGGAAGGATTAACTGTAATAAGGGTGAGGTAGACTGAGAGAAGTGGAGACTAGAACTAGATACATCCATGGAATGAAAAGCAGACCCAGCTGGAGTGATGAACATTCAGCCAGAAGACAGTATCTGGAGAGTATGGATCCGGCAGCAGGCCAGGAAGGCAGCCAGCAGCAGGCTGGTTCCACACAGAACGTAAGTATTGTAAGCCATTGGACAGCTGGAACACAGCCTGGAGAAACCCAGGAGCAGGCAAAAATTAGGAACTCACAACAAGCATCAAGAAAATGTCTTGCTAATAGCACGGTCTCAGCCTCAGTTTTTCCAGGTGCAAATTCAGATCCTCAAGCTGATTACGGGACAGGTGTTGGGGACTTAGGAGAATAAGACAGACATCCAAAGGCCAGATATGGAAGACAGAGTGAGACAAACAAAGCAGAATCTTACATAGGACATGGTCCATATTACACTGAGCATGATAGCCTTATACTGAGGTCCCTGAGTGTTAGTACAGAACTCTAATTCCCCTTCAATATGGCTGCACTTGAGCCAAAAGCATAGAGATGGGAGTCACAGGGCATCAGCCACTGGGTGAAAGAGGGACAACAAGATGGATAGGCCCAGAAGGTGTCTGGTAGAAGCATCTTGGAAAAATGCTAATTAACTTAGGGAGTTAGCAACTAAAATAACCCAAGGAAAAGGCTGACCTTTCCAAGTGACTGACTCAGTCATCAGAGGTGGGGTGGGGGGGAATCTACAGTGCTTTTTATCTGTAGCTTTCAAAATGTGTAGGACTCCTACCACAACAAGCTTCCTATTATAAACAGAGCACTAAGGCACAGAGAGGTTAAATGGTTTGCCCCAGGTAACACTCTCTAAGAGTAAGAGCAGGACAAAAATTAAGAGATCTAATTTGCTAAGTGTTTGGCCTCTGAGCCAAGCATAAAAGCCTTTCATAGTGTTGTTACACTTAGCATGTCAAAGTTAGCAGCCATGACATACTACCAAACCACCACCTGACATTTGCTCATCTTTCAGCTAATCCTATTAAAATTATGTTTCCTGACTAGCTCATAGGCCCCTTGAGGACTGGGAATGCTCAACAGCAGATGCTCTCTCCTGCCTGAAAGGGACAAAGCTGCATAGGCAAAACCTTTTAATAACCCCACCCAAACCCACCCGGGAGCAGAGGCATCCACACTGCAGTTCTGTCAGTTATATATAGTGGCAGTTATCTACTTCAGGGCCTGTGTGTCCTGCTAATAGGCCCACTGCAGAAAACATCCGTGTTTTCTCCAGGCCAGCCCCTCTTCTTTGTCTTAGTGAAACCAACATTTTCCAACCTGCTCAGGATTGGACCTTCACATACTGACCCCCCACCCCCCGCTGCCGTGGACTAGACTTCTATCATTTTTCATCTGCCCGACCCTTCCTTAATGTTGCCAAATCAGCCATCCTGGTGGATGCCTTCATTCACTCATGCCCAGTAGCTCCTATTGCCATCTCTCCTTTTCAAAACCATTGGACCTTCCACCAGCAAATGCATCTCCCTAATTCACTTTTTTTTTAAAGAGAAAGAGAGAGAGAGAGAGAGAATTTTTTTTAATATTTATTTTTTAGTTTTCGGTGGACACCACATCTTTTTTTTTCTTTTTTTTTTTATTGGTTGTTCAAAACATTACAAAGCTCTTGACATATCATATTTCATACATTAGATTCAAGTTGGTTATGAACTCCCAATTTTACCCCATATGGTGCTGAGGATCGAACCCGGGCCACACGCATGCCGGGCGAGCGCACTACCGCTTTAGCCACATCCCCAGCCCAATTCACTTTTCTTAAAGGTTTTTAATTTCCTACAGTTGCCTACAGGACTAAAGGCATGCTCCTTAACTGCCTCCACTCCCCCGCATGAACCCTTTCAATTGGTGAATATCAGCAAACTTATTTTTACCTGCCCACCCATTTATTAATTCGGCCTCTGCTCTTACAGATACCAAATGCCTCACCAGAAAAACCTTATCCCTCTACCTGCCTATTAAAATCCACAATGACTACTCCAAACTCATTCATCTATTTTGTGAACAGCCTAGAGCTCTCACATGTTCCACCCATTTAGCACTTAATTGTGTGCCACACTGAACTGTATCTCTCACACTGAACTGTATATTCCTTGAGGGCAAGGACTTCCCAGCATGCCCCAGGTTCCTAGCAGAAAGCTGTTAAGATCAGAAGCACAGAAACCAATGACTTTCCAATTAGAGATTTTAATCTATTTTAGCATTCATTTGGTAGCTCTTCAACATTTAAAAGTGTTTAGATCAGTTCAAGAAAGGGGGAAAAAATGAAATAAAGATGACGAGAACTTGGAAGAGAAGTGCCCTAAAACTATTTCCTGATTCTCTTTTTTGCCATTTGCTATATTCTACTTCATATCACATCAGGAAAATAAATGACAAAAGAGGGATGGAAAGGAGAGTTCCAAATCTTACATAACATAAAATACCAATATCTGGATATGGAGCTAAATAAGTAAAAGTAGAAGGTTTTTTTTACTACGTAGGAGATTATCCTTGGAAATCTCGGTTTCATTTTTTTTGAGGTGTGGATTCTATATGATGAATACTTTGAAACATGTTTTAATTGACACTAACTAGTTCAAAAATATTTGTTATAGTTTTGTGTCATTCTGAGAGTATCTTCTGTTATATCTCAAGAAAAAAATTCACTTTTCTTAAATTTATCATTACACTTTCAGGGTAAGACAATGAAAGGAAAGGAGAAGTATATAGGATATTGCAATACTCCCCAAATATTGGGAAACCCTAAATTAGTAACAGTATATTCACACACTGTTTTTCATCTTTCAACAGTAAAAGATTGCTCTATGTCCATCTTGTGTCTAATGTATTAAATACATCATTTTAAAGGGTGGTTACCTTTCTGCTTCAGCCAGGTAGTATAATTCCAGCAGGATTTACTGGCCAACTGAGGTGGCTGAGTGATACTCCCTCTGTTAGTCACTACAGTTTCAGCTGGATCACCTTCAGTAGTTATGCAGAAATAGGAAAGTTGCCACCTCTGGGGACTGGATTCCTGGCTTCTCTGGCAGGGAGCACCAAGCACATTTCCTTGGCAGGAAGGCGATGTTTTACAGTGAAAAGATTATGATGTGTGGAGTCCAATAAACCTGTGCGTTTTATTTGTTTGTTGGTTTGGTTTTGCGTGTCTGTGTGTGTTTTGGGACAGTGGACTCCCACGTACGTGTGCGCGCGTGTGTGAGAGAGACTAGGATTAAGCCAAGGATGCTCTATCACTGAACTACATTAGAGCCCTTTTTATTTTTTTATTTTGAGATAGGGTTTCACTAAGTTGCCCAGGTTGGCCTCAAACTTGGGATCCTCCTGCCTCAGCCTCTGGAGTAGCAGGAATTGTATGTATGTGCCACCACCCCTACTTTAAGCCTGTGTTTCAATTCTCCTCCTGCCTCTTTCTAAATTAGTCCTAGGCTCAAATCAAGGAATTCAGACAATTGAAGATTTCCAGGGATTCAGTGTTGCACACCCATTGCATTTAGTTTTGATGACTGGAGTTATTTTCCAATAGCAAAAATGAAAATTTCCAATGATATAGTCAAGAGATCTTTCCCTTGGAGATTTTTTCATGGCTTTCTTTATGGAAACAGTGAGAATAAGTGAGAGTGTATTTTTTATTAGCTTTGTTTGCTTATTTGGTTTGAGTCTTGGTATTTTGTTTGTTTTACCTTTGGCAACTTTTATTTTCTGCTTTATCTCAGAGGTTGGTGGGTTTTTGTTTTGACTTGTTTTGCCTTGTCTATTGTCCCTAGGATTCAGCAGTATATAATCATTTTCTATGTGCACAAATAGTCTTTTGTGTATATTTCCTAGGGAAGTGATGTATTTAGGGTAAAAATCTCTCAAATCAGTAGAGACTGTGATAAAGTAAAACTTCCCAGTCCTTCCAGTTTTCTTATTCCCTTTCTCTCGGTATTTCCATCCTTTAAACTCATTACAGTCTCAACCCCTGTGACAAGTGTTAATGTGTAGTTTATGAACCTCCCAAATCACAATCTTCCACAATAAATTTAGAATTCTGAGTTCTAATACATCTGTACATACGGCATTGGAAAAACTACTTCAGTGCTGGAAATCCTTCAATTCAAGTATTAGTAGTATTACTCTTATTTAGTATATTTCAATATTTGGAGATAGAATTTCAAGCAGCCAATAGAATACTTAAGTGACTTTTAATGAATTGATAAGGATTGATCTTTAAAAGTGTGGTTAAATGAAAAAAAAATGAATAGAATGACATGTGTCATATCTGTTGTTCTTTTTTTTTTTTTTAAAGAGGGAGTGAGGGGAGAGAGAGAGAGAGAGAGAGAGAGAGAGAGAGAGAGAGAGAGAGAATTTTTTTTAATATTTATTTTTTAATTCTCGGCGGACACAACATCTTTGTTTGTATGTGGTGCTGAGGATCGAACCCGGGCCGCACGCATGCCAGGCGACCGCGCTACCGCTTGAGCCACATCCCCAGCCCAGAATTTTTTTTTTAATATTTTATTTTTTAGTTCTCGGCAGACACAACATCTTTGTTGATATGTGGTGCTGAGGATCGAACCCGGGCCGCACGCATGCCAGTCGAGCGCGCTACCGCTTGAGCCACATCCCCAGCCCATATCTGTTGTTCTTATAAAGAAAAAGAATCTGTGTTCTATGGTTATATAGCAAATATCCCTAACAGAATACCTAAAAAGAAAAAATGGCAGCAGGAGATGCCATAGGGGTGAAAAACTTACTTTTCATTATATGTCTTTTATACTTTCTAAATTTTAAGGCATATTACCCAATTTTAAAAAATACTAACTTAGAAACAAACGCTGCTTCCTAGGTTCCATCCAAGACTGGCTAAATTGAAATCTCTCCTATGGGGCCCAGAGACTGCAGTTTTTAAAAGCTCCCTTCTTTTTCTGTTAAATCAGTATTAAGAACTGTCCTTGACCTTTTTGTTTTGTTTTACAGTAATGGGATTTTACGCAGGGCCTTGCACAAGCTAGGCAAGCACTCTACCACTGAACTATATCCTCAGCACCAGGTTTATATTTTGAAAACCCGGCATTAACCTGTTAGGAGTTTGCTTGAGCCAGCTCTACATCATTTTGTGTATAATTGGTCTTTTGATCTAATATTTAATTATAAAAGCAATATAATCATAATTATAATCAGAGAAAAGTTAACACTTAGCCAGTAGGCCCACAACCCAGTCACAACCACTGTTGATGTGCAATATCTTTGCTCTCAGTCTTTCCACCCCTCTTCCCCTTCTGCTTCTGGATCATATCTAATTGGAATCCAGAGTCTGATTTGGAAAATTTTTGTGTCAACACATGCCATGTGTTTTGGAAGTTTGCTAAGTCTGAGAAACTTTAGGAGACATTTTTTTTTCTTCTGAATTACCCACATGTTTCACTTAGATTCTTGGAAACATTGTCTGTGCTACATGGGTCTTAGTTGCAAGTAACAGAAAATTCTGTGCCAACTCACATAACTCAAAATGGATCAAGGAGCTGGATATCAAATCAGAGACACGGCGTCTGATAGAAGAAAAAGTTGGCTCCGTTCTACATACTGTGGGGTCGGGCTCCAAATTCCTTAATAGGACACCCATAGCGCAAGAGTTAATAACTAGAATCAACAAATGGGACTTACTCAAACTAAAAAGTTTTTTCTCAGCAAAAGAAACAATAAGAGAGGTAAACAGGGAGCCTACATCCTGGGAACAAATCTTTACTCCTCACACTTCAGATAGAGCCCTAATATCCAGAGTATACAAAGAACTCAAAAAATTAGACAATAAGATAACAAATAACCCAATCAACAGATGGGCCAAGGACCTGAACAGACACTTCTCA
Organism: Spermophilus citellus; assembly: GCF_964194105.1. NCBI lineage: Eukaryota > Metazoa > Chordata > Mammalia > Rodentia > Sciuridae > Spermophilus > Spermophilus citellus. Next base: position 196,168,252 of record NC_138185.1, on the reverse strand, counting down.
GAGGAGGATATACAATCAATCAATAAGTACATGAAAAAATGCTCACCATCTCTAGCAGTCAGAGAAATGCAAATCAAAACCACCCTAAGATACCATCTCACTCCAGTAAGATTGGCAGCCATTATGAAGTCAAACAACAACAAGTGCTGGAGAGGATGTGGAAAAAAGGGTACACTTGTTCATTGTTGGTGGGACTGCAAATGGGTGCAGCCAATTTGGAAAGCAGTATGGAGATTCCTGGGAAAGCTGGGAATGGAACCACCATTTGACCCTGCTATTGCCCTTCTCCGTCTATTCCCTAAAGACCTAATAAGAGCATGCTACAGGGACACTGCTACATCGATGTTCATAGCAGCACAATTCACGATAGCAAGATTGTGGAACCAACCTAGATGCCCTTCAATAGATGAATGGATAAAAAAAATGTGGCATCTATACACAATGGAGTATTACTCTGCATTAAAAAATGACAAAATCATAGAATTTGGAGGGAAATGGATGGCATTAGAGCAGATTATGCTAAGTGAAGCTAGCCAATCCCTAAAAAACAAATGCCAAATGTCTTCTTTGATATAAGGGGAGTAACTAAGGACAGAGTAGGGACGAAGAGCATGAGAAGAAGATTAACATTAAACAGGGATGAGAGGTGCGAGAGAAAGGGAGAGAGAAGGGAAATTGCATGGAAATGGAAGGTGATCCTCAGGGTTATACAAAATTACATACAAGAGGAAGTGAGGGGTAAGGGAAGAATAATAAAAGTGGAAGAAAAGATTTACAGTAGAGGGGGTAGAGAGAGTAGAGGGGAGGGGAGGGGAGGGGAGGGGGGATAGTAGAGGATAGGAAAGGCAGCAGAATACAACAGACACTAGAATGGCAATGTGTAAATCAATGGAAGTGTAAATGATGTGATTCAGCAATCTGTATACGGGGTAAAAATGGGAGTTCATAACCCACTTGAATCAAACTGTGAAATATGATATATCAAGAACTATGTAATGTTTTGAACTACCAACAATAAAAAAAGAAGAAAAAAAATAGAGGTAAGGATTTTTTAAAAGAACTTGTGATACAATTGAAAATATGGAGAACTGTTATTTTAAAATAATATGCATACACACACACAAAAAAAAAACAATGAGGAAAATCATTGTTTCATGCAAATGGAAGTCAGGAGGTAGGCAGGCTTCAGGGGAAATTTGTTTGTTTGTTTGTTTTGCAACACTATGGATGGAACTCAGGGCCTCACTCAGGCCAGGCAGATGCTCAACCACTGAGCCACACCCCCAGTTCCAGGGGCAGTTTAATTTAGTAACTCTGGCTTCGGTCACTGGTTTCATGATCAGCATGCTTGACTGGAAGTTCACCTAGAGCAGAGAAACTTCTTTCCCAAGAACCTCCAGCATGCTTTTGGTCACATGACTACTTTTAAGGCAGCCTGTGTCCTTAGGGCACTGCCATACCCTGATTGATTCTGGCCTGTGTTCCTGAAACGAATGGCCAGTCGGTTCCAAGTATGAACTGAGGCACAGGGAATATGTTGAGAGAAGTAAATGCCTAAACAAAACTGGATTATGTTATAAATCTGAGAGGAGGAATAGATATCAAATAGACCATTCAACTCACAAAGATTTAGAAACTTTGTCTTCAAGTTTCAAGCATACACACTTTAAATGATTTGGGGCCTATTGTATTTTTTTATTTCAGTTTTTAAAGTTTAATGTCAAACCTTCATATAGTTCAACATTCCATAAAAAATAAAAAGTATACAGTATAACATCCTCTCACTGCTGACCCCAGCCATACAGATATTTTATGTATATACAAGGAAAAAAATTATATTACATATGTGGGCTGGGGATATAGGTCAGTTTGATAGAGTGCTCACCTTACATGCACAAGGACCTTGGTTCAATCCCCAGCACCACAAACAAAAAAAATTACATTATATATGTATGAACACATATGCAAGAGTTCCATTACTCTTTCTTTCTTTTTTTTTTTAACCACTGTGTTATATTACGCTGTGTGGATATGCTACAATTTATGTTCTGCCCACAAATAGGCTTTTACTTAGCTAATAATATTTTGCTTTAAAAACAATGGTGTAGGGCTGGAGGTGTAGCTCAGTGGTAAAGAACTTGCCTAGTAGGAACAAGGCCCTAGGTTCTATCTCCAGTACTGCAGAAAAGCAAATCACTGGTACGATGGATAATATCATAAGTATTATAATTTTATAATGTGGGAAATATCTCTGAAATATGAATTCTTCAAAATGGAGTTAGTGCTAAATTGTTCTCTCTGGCCACTGCACTGGTATACCAATGTACTTCTCCTGGCAGGGTAAAAAATACTGGTTTCAGACATCAGCATCAACAGAGCTTGTTGTCAGACTTTTGGATCTTTGGTAATTGGATCTGGAAAACCGATATCTTGGAGTAGCTGTGATTTGAATTTCTTCTCTCTGAGTGAGGCTGAGCCATTTTCATGTACTGAGATGCCATTTGTCCTTCCTCCTCCAGGCCCTCCTTGTTTATATTCACTGCCTCTTTCCACTGCATTATTAATCTTTTGCCTTCTGGTTTGTAGGAGTTCATTATATTTTAGTGGAAATTAGTCTTTGGTCCGCAATAGAACTGCAGATATTTCCATCCAGTTTGTCATTTGTATTCTGACCATGCTTAGAGATATATTTTTCATGCAGAGAATGTTTGTGTTATGAGATTGAATGTAACAATTTTTTCTATTTATTTTGTGTAATTAATTAATTAATTAATTTTTGGTACCAGGGATTGAACTCAAGGGCACTTAACCACAAAACCACATTCCCAGCCCTTTTTTTTTTTGTATTTTATTTAAGGACAGAGTCTCAGTAAGTTGCTTGAGACCCCACTAAGTTACGAGGCTGCCTTTGAACTCTCGATCCTCCTGCCCCAGTCTCCTTAGCTGCTGAGATTACAGGTGTGTGCCACCATGCCCGGCTCTATTTATCTATCTATTTATTTATTTGGTATCAGGGACTGAACTCAGGGGCCCTTAGCCACTGAACCACATCCCAAGCCCTATTTTGCATTTTATTAAGAGACAGGGTCTCACTGAGTTGCTTAGTGCCTTGCTTTTGCTGAGGCTGGCTTAGAACTCATGATCCTCCTGTCTCAGCCTCCCAAGTGGCTGGGATTACAGGTGTGAGCCACCACGCCCAGCATGGCTCTATTTATTTTTATTATTTTTAATTTAGATATACTTTAACTGATTACATAAAACATAAAATTGTACATATTAATGGAGTACCATGTGATGTTTTGATACCTGCATATGCTGTATAATGTTTAAATCAGTTTAAACATATCTGTCTCCTCAAGCATTCATCATTTCTTTATGGTAAAAATAATTCAAAATAGTTACTCTACCTTTTAAGAATATATAGTACATTATTATTATCTATAGTTGCCTTACTGTGCAATAGCACATCAGAACTAATTACTCCTAACTGTAACTTAATACCTGTAGACCAACCTTTCCCTCTCTCTCCCTATCCCCTATGCTCCCTAGCCTCCATCTAATTTCAACTTCTATGAGATCAACTTTTTTAGATTCCCATATGAATGAGAATGTGTGCTATTTGTCTTTCTATGCCTGGCTTATTTCACTTGGCACAGTGATAATCTAGTTCCATCCATGCTATTGAAAATGATAAGATTGCATTCTTTTTTTTTTGTGATTGAATAGTATTTCATTGTATATATGTATCATATTTTCTTTACCCATTCATCAGTTGACAGGCATTCCACTGCTATGACTACTGCTGCAATAAACATGGGAGTACAGATATCTCTTGAACATACTTCATTTCCTTTAGCTGTATATCCAGTAATGGGATTCCTGGATCATTTGTTACTTCTATTTTTTATTTTATTTATTTATTTACTTATTTATTTTGGTGCCGGGGATTGAACTCAGGAGCACTTGACCACTGAGCCACATCCCCAGCCCAATTTTGTATTTTATTTAGAGACAGGGTCTCACTAAGTTGCTTAGTGCCTCACTAAGTTGCTGAAGCTGGCTTTGAACTCACTATCTTCCTGTCTCAGCCTCCCCAGCTGCTGGGATTCCAGGCCTGCACCACTGCGCCTGGCCTCTATTTTTATTTTTTGAGGAAACTCTGAACTGTTTTCCATAATGGCTATACTAATTTACATTCACTCACTGGGTGTAAGGGTTTCTTTTTCTCCACATCTTTGCCAACACGTTATCTTTCATCATTTTGATAATAGCCATTCTTACTGAGATGAGGTAAAATCTTACTGTGGTTTTGAGTTGATTATCCTTGATAATTAGTGATGTTCAGCATTTTTTTCATATACCTGTTGACATTTGTATGTCTTTTTTTTAGAAATGTATAATTAGTTCTGCTGGCAATTTTTTAACTGGGCTATTGGAATTTTTGCTGTTGAATTTTTTTTAGCTCCTATGAATCCCTTGTCGAATGTATAATTTAAAAAATGTTTTATCTTATTCTGTAAGTTTTTTCTTTACTCTGTTGATTATTTGCTTTGCTTTGCCCAGTTTTAATTTGATATAATCCCATTTGCCTTGTTTTGCTTTTGCTTCCTGGGTTTTTGGGGTCCTGTCCAAAAAAATCCTTGCCCATCCCAATGTCCTGATGCATTTCTCTTATTATCCTTTTTTTTTTTTATGGTTCTGGATTTGATGTCTTCATTATAAAGTCCTTCCCCAACTCTAAGTTTCTTAGAGAAGAAACTCTTTTAGTTTCTTCTGGTACTTTGATACATTTAACTATTATGTCTACTTGGAATTTATCCTGGTCAGGTGCGGGGAATAAATTCAACTTCAATTTTCTTTTCCCATTTGACTTTCTTTTTATGCTAATTCATGATGGTGCTCCCTTCTTTTGTGACAAGTGAGGTTTTATCAATATTCTCTACAGATGTTTTTTTAAAAAAATCTAAAGTTCTATCTGTTTTAATTAGTAAAACGGGGCTGGGAGTCATGGTTTGGATCTAAAATGTCCCCCCAAAACTCATGTGTTGAAAGTCTGATTTCCAACGCAGCAATGAGTAAAGATGGGACATTGGGACATGACTGGATCCTGAGACTTCTCCTAAGAGAAGGGGCCCCAGAGCTGGGAATCTGCTGGGGGAGTTTGGGCTTGTTCTTCTGTGGCCTCTGGAATTTCCTCCTTTCCTTATTTCCTCCCCATCCACATTTCCCTCCCTATTGTTGAGTGGTGTCTCCTGAGTCCAGGCATCTGTTTTAGTTTTTTTTTTTTTTTTTTTTTATTGGATTCCCCACTTATGAGCATAAATACAGAAGTGTGTCTGTCTGATTGGGTCCCCCGCTTATGTCCACCGGAGAGAACTGAGTCAGCCAGGAAACTGACCTCATCAAAAGACCCTCTGTTCTGGCCCTGCCCCCGACCTCCTCACTCGCCATCTTGCCCTGGCTGCCTAAGCTCTTCTCCCTCAGAAGGTCGCTGGGGGCATGACATCGAAGGGTGTATTTTGTCCCTGGCCTCTTCCTTTCACTCTTTCTCTGTTTCCCAGCTGCCATGAGATGAACAGCTTCGCTCCACCACCTGCTGCCAGCCATAATGTTCTGCCTTCCCACAGGCCCAGAAACAACGGCCAAGTGACCATTCCCTAAAACCTCCGAAACCATGAGCTGAAGTGAATCCTTCCTCCTGTAAGCTGATTCTCACAGGTGTTGTGTCACAGTGACAGAAAGTGAACACACTCAGTGGTGAAGTACTCGCCTAGCATGCATAAGGCCTTGCAAACGCACAAATTAGCAAAATAATAACTCAGAATTTCTGTAACCTACCCGAAGTCATGATGTATTTTGGAGGTTGGAGAGAGGATGGGATAAAAAGATCTTGAAATTTTGCAAATGGGGTAAAAAGGTCTTGAAATTACGCAAAGAATAATGCCCATTTAATTTTCATAATCATTGCTATTTGGAAATGTAATTACTTAGAATGTTTACTCATCATACTAGTCATTAAAAACAGTAAAGTATGGTTCCAGTGATTTAAATCATTTAAAATTGGCATGTTTAAAGTTGTACTTATTGGCTTAGGCTCTTTCAGATGTGGCAAGATTAATCTTTTTTCTTCTCCTGCAGGTTGGGGAAGTAGCTTGCTCCTAGCTGCAGTCTCTGCTGAGCCTTCAGAGTCTTAATCAAGAGGCATCTCACCATGGGGGATAAAGCCCTTGGGCTATCTGAGAGAGGGGACCCAGCAGCAAAGACAGAATAGACACATCTTGCTTTTGGAAGCTGTGGATTTGGGCAGTGGAACTGGCCAAATCTACACACCCAGATATTCCAGTCCTCTGCATTGAACAGAGAATGTGATATGCATTGTCATTCTCCAGTGGGGTAAAAACTGATTTTCATCCACAACAAGAGGATGTCATGGGCACTGCTGAGTAAGAATCTTTTGACAAGTACAAACAGACTTCTGCTGGAGCACTGTCACATCGCATTATGGTTCTTTGTTTACTTTTCTGTTTTTCCCAGGAGACAGGAGTTCTTTAAGGGCAGAAGCTCTTTGTCTTCTTTGAATCCCTAGAGCTTAGTACACTCATCCCTCTCTATTGGAATGTGCTTATTGTATCATTCCATCTCTTTCTCTCCCCCACCCCCAAAAGTCTACCTATCTCTTCTACTCTTTCATACTCACTGTTGAACAGATCCAAATGTCAGCCGCTGAGCTGAAGCTGTGCTACCTGCTGTTAATTTTCACAGTGACTCCATGAAGTAGGTGATATTATTTTCCCTATTGTAGTATCGAAGAAACCAAGGGACAGAGAAGATAAGTAACCTGCCCCTGGTCATATACCGTGTGTTAGCTTTCTGCTACCAAAACCTGAAATAATTAACTTAGAAGAGAAAATGTTTGTTTGGCTCATGTTTTTAGAGGTTCTAGTCCATAATAGGTTGGTCCAGGTGCTAAGGGCTTGTGGTGAGGCCACACATCATGGTGGGAATGTGTACTGAAGCAAAACTGCTCACCTTGTGGCCAGGAAGCAAAAGAGAGTAAGGAGAGGGCTGAAGACTCATTGTCCCCCCTTCAAGGGCACACCTTCCAGTGATCTAAAGACCTCCCACAGCCCCACCTCTGATGATTCCACTACCTCCCATACCACCATTTGGGGACTAAACCTTTAACATATAGGCCTTTGGGGCCCATTCAAGATCCCACCTATATAGCATGTGGATATTAGATGACAGGCTCAAGATTCAAATCCCAAGCAGTCTTACTCCGATGCCTAACCACTGTTCCTAAGAGTAACAGGACACTGTTTTTCCCAGTGTGTTGAGAAGACAATCGTTTTATATAAAATTCCATGTAAAACAAGTAGAGTACTTACATGTTGTCTTCAGAAGAGTAGCATAATTTACCCCATGGGATATGAGTTTTGTTTTATGATTGCAGTTGTTTGTCTAAGAAAGTACTTCCATGTTCCTGCTTGAGTAATCCTGCCCCCACCCCACCCAGAACAGGGGAAGAGAAACGAAGAAGGATAAATTGCTTTGCATAAGGTAGAAAAAGAAATTTGTGAATTCTTAGCTGGCTTCTCAAGAGACAGCATAAGGATCTGAAAAAGAGGAGAGACATGTGAGAGGGTAAGGAACTCTGGCAACTGGATAGGACAGCTAAATCTTATGCGAGTTCATGGGCAGTAGGATATTTTCTGTGGTAAGGAAGATTTGAGAAATTTTAAAATAACCCTGAACTGTCAGCAATAGTTTGCAACCCACTATGAGCATATGTAAGAGATGTTTTTCTGGGAGGGAGAAAGAGGAATGGTATCCATTGTGAAACAGAATGATTCTGGAAGGGAGCAGCAGATGCAGGAGCTGAAAGCAACAGGCAGTAGCATTGAGTAAGGTCAGTGGCACCCATAGCCCACAGCCAAAACAAGCTGCCCGCAAGCCCTCAGTGTCTATTGGGAGTGCCTTTCTAGGGCCCTATCTTGAGCTACACTGACTCTCCAGAGCTGAAGGACATAGGGATGTCTGGGTTGCAGGAATAGACTGTTTTCCTTCTGATTGAACCCACTTGTAGTTTTCTCAGCTGAATCAGATTTGATATCTACCAACATGCTTATCATTTTAGTGTCAGTGTAGATCAGAGCTTCCAAGCTTCTGTTGTCATTTGAGGGCAAATAACTCTGTTGCTGGGGATGGGAGCCGTCCTGTGTATTGTGTAGGATGTTTGGCAACTTCTCTGGCCACTACCCACTAGATGCCAATAGCACTGACACACCATCCGCAAGTTGTGAAAGTCAAAAATGTCCTCAGACATTGACAACCATTGCCCGAGGGGACAAAAACTACCCCTCATCCCAATTAAGAACTTCTGGTGTAGATATAGATCTTTATTCAGTGCACGCTCATATCCTGTGTTCATGCATCAAAATGTGCCCTTTTTTAATCTAAAAAAAAGTGTAATAGCACTATTTTGTAAAAATGTCTCCTACAACCATTTTGTGTGTTTCTGCTGCCACACTAAATCATACACCCTCTGAACTTCTGGGGAGTGACCAGGAATGATGCTGCAACCAGTTCCCAGTTCTTGAAGAATGTTTATATCGTGTTTGTGTAATTAACAGTAGGACAGTTTGCTATAGGCTGTGTATATAGACATGGTAATAGAATTGCCATTAATTAAATACTGCAATTTTAACCTTATGTACAAAAAAGAATTAAGGGTTGGCTGTATTACTAGGTACAGTTGGCTGTATAGCTAGGCTGAGGCATGAAGATCACTTAAACCAAGGAATTTGAGGCCAGACACGGGACAACATAGTGAGATCCTGTCTCAAAAAAAAAAAAAAAAAAAAAAAAAAGAAAAAAGAAAGAAAGAAAGAAAAAAGAGTTAGAGTTAGCTACACAAATTTTCCCTGTAAGCAAAACATCATGACATTAGTATGTATTCGGGATGTGTTTTAGTTAGGTTTTTTTTGCAGCTGCAACTAAAAGACCCAATCAGAACAATTGTAGAGGAGGAAAAGCTTATCTGAGGACTCACAGTTACAGAGGTCTTAGCCCATAGAAGGCCAGCTCCATCCCTCAGGACTCAAGGTGAGGCAGAACAGGCTGAATAGTGTGGCAGAAGGACGAAGCTCACATGATGATCAGAAAGCAGAGACAGAGGTCTTCACTTGCCAGATACAAACATATACCCCCAATTCCCACCTCCTCCAGCTACGCCCTACCACTTCAGTTACCACTCAGTTAACCCCTACCGGGGGATTAATTCACTGATTGGATTTAGACTCTCACAACCCAATCATTTCTCCACAGAACCTTCTTGAGCTTTGGGGGGATACTTCACATTCAAACCATAACAAGATTGAGTACCAGTTTTTATACATGGTAGGGGCTCAAAGGGACTGAGTTATGCGCTACCAGAGTCACACTATGTAGAAGTTGCCTGACAAGCTACATTCTCCTTGTTGTCTTTTGGAGATATTCAGAATGGATGGCATGCACATAAACAGCACACTCACGTTGAAGAACACAGATTCAAACTTGAGATATTCAGTATTTTGCAGGGAAGTCAAGGAGGGCCCAAAAACTTGTTATTTCCATCAGCCATGGTCTTGTAGTGGGATTGCATAGATATGCTTGTGCAATTTGATTCATTCTCTTGGCTCAAAAAACATATATATTTGAATGTGAACAAATGAGAGACACATTACTCATTGTGATTTATGATTCTTATGTATAGCTGTGGTTCTTATGTATATTATTATCAACAAAAATCATCTGCATAATTTTTTAAAAAGCTTTGACATAGTTTATTATAAAGTTATTTACAAAGATGAACTTTATTCTCAGTGTTCAATGAGTTGTTCCTGTCTATGAGCTTTCCCAAATTACCCCATGGTTTTCCCCTGTGAGTTGAGGCTTCCTAAATTGAGGTGAAGAAGGTTTTCCTCCTGTGTGAATTTTCTAATATGTAAAAACTGGTAATTACCCTCAAAAGTTCGCTAAGTGAATTAACTACAGTGGGTTGTTTATGCTGTCATGCAATCATGGCTTGACAGAGAAGGGATTTATTTCACACATAAGTGAAAATGGAGGGGCTGAGGACAGAGGTGGGAAGATCTCTGATCTCTTCAACCAGTTTCTTCTGTCTTAAACCATGGTGGCATTCTCCAACCACTGGCTCCCAAGGCCACCCACGGTCATCTGCACTTCAGGACACAAGGACAGGAAGCCAGGGAGGACAGCATGGGCATATTTGTTGTTGTCAGGCCTGGAAATGACATTCATAACATCTGTTCATATCCCCTCAGTCATGCAGGCCTGACCACATGAAAGGGTGGCCAAGAAATGCAGATTTTGTCCAGAGAAAAGAAGATAGAATCTGAAGGACACATAGCTGTCTCTGCCATACAGAACTGCCATTTAGTGTGAGTTCCATGTTCATACATTCATAGGGTTTTTCCCATGGGAGTTCTCTGAGGGCTGAATGACGGTGGAAACTTACCCTACATTTTCTACATCTGTTTATCCCCTGTTTGAGTTCTCTGGTGCTTGCTTAGGTAAGTTTTCTGGCAAAGGTTTAGTTATAAGGACTTTCCCTGTATTCTTTAATGTACAGAGAAGGTTGGCTCTTTGCAGGTTTCCCCACATTCATTACACCCATAAGGCTTTCCCCTGGGTGAGTTCTCTGACAGTGAGGTTTGACTGGAAGATGAAGGATTTCTCACTGTATTTGTCTTCTGACACACTCCAAGAGCTGATTTGCTCTTGAAAGTTTCCTCACATTTAACATTCAGAGTTTCTTCCCTGTGTATATTTGCAGATTACTAAGGTTGGACATTGTCTTGTCCGCCTCAATTATCTCTTCACTGAGGACAGCTGACTTACAGACTTTCTCATATTCATTAAACTTAGAGGTCTTTCCTTGTGTTTCAATACTGCCTCACTGCCAAAAGCTTTCCTTTGTCCGCTACATTCAAAATCCCACTGCCCAATTTGAGTCCTGTAATGCTAGCTAAAATGCTCAGGACACCTCAGGAATCTTCCAGGTCTATAATCAGTATCAGATTTCTCTCCAGAATGTACCTCACCAGACTCAATACAAAAAAAAGCATGTTCTGATACACATTAAACTTCTCAGGCAACATTACTGAATAGCTCCTATTCTTTATAATCAGTTCTAAAATATGTTTTGACTTCAAAGTTAATGTTTCTCCTAATTCAACTCTGTTCCTGGTTGATGTGTATTGTTGATTACAAATTGCCCCAAATGTCTGTCTTTGTTTTCTTGGTTCCTCTCAATTTGGTCATCCATTTTTTGGGACATCTGGGAAGGTCTGGCTTCGGGGTTCCTCTACCATCCAAGGCTCTGCTCCTTGTTCCAACTTGAAGATGACTTCATGTTTGGTAAAGCAGTGCCTGAGTGACGGGACACCCATTCTGATCTCCACAGTCCTTCAAGGTTCATTGAGTCCTTTCCCACCTTCATACCAACCTTCTGAAGGAGAAAAAAACAATCCTACTCCTGATCTAGTAGCATCTCCGCATAATTTTTTGTTAATAATAAATTATCATGTGACACATCTCACAAATGATTGCCAAACAGGGGAGTAGCATCTCTGGTTTATTGGTAAGGGTGTAGGATTGGGATTCAGAAAGACTGGGTTCATTTCTGACTTGTAACTCTCTGACTGTTGCTTAAGAAAATGAGTCTATTTCCTCATCTGTAGAATGCATAATGAAACAACCCCTTTATCTCACACTTATTGAGAGGATTTTAAAAGGTTGAAAGCAATGTGCTGTAAATTACCAGACAAGTTTCAATCATTGTCCTTACCTCCCACTACCACCAGCACCTTGCATAAGTCACCAAGTTGGTGGGGTAGTTCTGGATGGTGTCTGCCTTTGTCCTGCTACAAGCCCATGGAAGAGGCTCTTTACTGGTACAATAAATATACTACACTACTTTCTTAAAGTTGAAACTAATTCCTCTAATTTGGGGTGAATTGGTATACTTTTCCAACCCAAATGTCAGGTCTGCTTAAACTGCTGCCAAAGGAAAGGGATTATCCCTGCTCAGATTTCTCACTTCTGCAGAATAAAACAGCAGCTAAGAGCCAAGACTCTGACACTAGTTCCTTTCTCAGCAACATGGGCCAGTATCCGGGGCTCTGACATTAACCACGAGGAATTTCTTAAGTAGCAGCAGACAGGGAAAGGCAACTGCCAGTACTACAGAAGCATGTGAACTTTGTTTTATTTTTTTGTTAACAGTAAAAGTCACGAAGGTAGATAAAAATGCTGAGTTGACTCATCCTCCTCAAAATAGAGTAATCATCTTGATGGTGACATTCATCCTGACTATGCTAAACAGGTGACCTAAGCTGTCAGCAGTGGGATCCAGAGCCATTAGAGCACAATGTGTATCATTATGTCATAGGTGGGGGGAGAGTTGACAAAGCCTCCCAGATCCCAAGGGTTTTCATTAATAGGACAATCTGATTCAATGGTAGTCACTAAACAAATGGGAGGAAAATGAGGAGTGGGGTGATAAGAATGGGGAGCACAGTGGGAAGCATGCAGAGAAATGCCCTGGAGGCTTGAGATTGGCACTCTTGCAAGTCAAAGGCAGATTACCTAGAGACTAGAGCCCACTCAGCCACAGAGAAGGAGGCTGGGGAGCTGCCCCAGTCCTAATCATGTTCTTCTCTTATCAAGCAAACTCCACTTCCTTTCTTTATCTTCTACTTCCTAAGTGCTCACTAGAGGCTACGTTACCAGCTGTCCTTGCAGGAATGAAAGACACAACTATTCCTGCTTGGGTAGAAACAGGATGAGAAAGATATTTCAGTATATATATATTTAACCCTTCTCTTTTACACCGATATGAACATTTCTCACTCAGGGCCCAGAATCTGCTTCTTTGCTAATAAAAAAAAAAAACCCAAAATTAAAAACTACCCCACTTGCCCCACTCCCACCCCTACGCCCCACCAGCCTCACCTCTTCCTTGGTGTTCTGAACCTAGTGGTGCTTAATTGCTAAATCACATCCCCAGCCCTTTTTTATTTTTAATTTTGAGACTAGGTCTCCCTAAGTTGCTGAGGCTGGCTTTGAACTTTTGGTCCTCCTGCCTCAGCCTCCTGAGCCACTGGGATTACTTACAGGTGTGTACCACTGAGTGCCAGGGATTGAATCCAGGGCCTTGCACATGCTGAACACTCACTTTGCATTGAGCTACATCCCTAGCCCTTAAATTTTATTTTTCTTAACATCTGCTACTTATGCATAACACAGTCAAAGGACACACAGACATATTTTTCTCTCTCATGTGTGCCAACTCTTCTCAAATAGATTATAAACTGCTTGGGGACAGGAGCTATACCTTACACTTCTTGGAATCACCTGCTTAATTCTATAATTTGGCGATTAGCCTATCTGGGAGCCAGTTAGGCCCTATAGTATTTCTAGAATCTGGGAGAATTTAAGGAGATTTCAATCAGTTCCTTAAAAGAATAGCATCAAATCAGCCCTGCTGGACCTTTACAGACATTTTCCCTGATTCTACAGCCACTGTATGCCTGGAGATCAAGTCCCTAACAGCTTGTCTTTAGGTCTTTTTTTGGTGATCCTTGCCAGTATGGATCCCATTTGTTCTGGATTGGATGTCATGCTCTTGCTCCTATAAATCTTCCATTTTTTTTTCTTTTCAATACTGAGGATTGAACCCCCAGGAGTGCTCTATTACTGAGCTGCATCCCCAGCTTTCTTTATTTTTTTTATTTTGAGGCAGGGCCTAGCTAAATGGCTGAGGCTAGTCTTGAACTTGCAATCCTCCTGCCCCACACTCCCAAGAAACTGGGATTACAGTTGTATGCCACTGTGCCTGGCTCCTGTTAATCCTTGTAAACTCCAGAGTGCAGTCCCTGCTGCCCACTACCCAGAGAAGCCAATTTGGATTTCATTACTTCTCAGACCCCTGTGCTACGCTCCATCCGCCTTAGTTCATCTCTCATCTTCCCTGGTGCTGGTGGGCCAGCCTGCTTCTCAGTCTGACTCTTGCTGCCAAGACCTTCTGGGAATGCCTGCCTTGCTCCTGGGTTTCTGGCAGGTCTCTGAGTACTTCCCATTCTGCCATCAACCTGAGCCATCATTCTGAGATTTTAAAAAACTCACACTCCTCTAATATTAGGGAGACAGCAGACACAAACACGTGCAAACACCCATATCCGCAAATGCATATATCAGTTGAGAAGATTTCCACTCCTTCCTAAATTTATACTCTTCCTTTTCAGGCATTTATCATCATTTCTAAGTCTCCCAAAGTTAAGCTTGGAATTTTCTTTAAATCAAAGGGGCCCTTAGAGATAATTCTCTACAACCCTCTTCTTTTATTCCTAGTCTCTACTTTACTACCCTATATTTATGCTTCTATTTAGAAGCTAGTGGCACAGGATTTTTGCTAATGATGCCTTTAGTAGGGAATTCTCTGTTAGTAAATTGCCATGATGCTAGAAGTTTTTCTATTGAAAGTCCCAATTTAGTAATCAGTTACCATCAAAATACATTTATCCATTGCTGAAATGAGACCGTTTTTGTCAGCCCCAGAAGGGAGGCACGATGCACACAAATGTACACACTCACACACACACACACACACACACACACACACACGCATACACTCACACTCACAATGTGATCAGCCAGTTCTCTGTCTGGAACAATCAAAATACCTCCCGGCTGGAATGACAGCATCATTTTATTGATGCTGGAACAGGAGGGTGACAAAGCAAGTCTCAGCAGGCACAGCAGAAATGCACTGCTTTTATGATTCATATTTCAACAATGATGTCATGGGACCAAAAATGCAAAGCAGAGCTTGTTATGTGTTGGCCAAAATGTAGTTAAGGACAGTCACCTCAGCTGTGCCTGTTATACTCTGGAGGAAACAACATCATGACCAGCTCTCTCTGCCGGAGGTTGCAATGGACACTTGGCTTTTCCCAGAGCCATTAGTTCACTGTGCTCTGTGCTGAGCAGGCTAAGAAAACTGTTGTTTGCTGTGTAATTGCTTGGAAGGTACTGAAGAGAACAGCACTGCAGAATCACCAGTATTATATCCTCCTTAGTTCTCCTCTTCATGGGGGGCTATTGTTGGCCATAGCCATACACTGAATGTTTGCTGCCCCTGCCCCCAGCCTCCAAATGCATGTGTTGAAATCTTTAGTGTGATGGTATTTGGAGGTGGGAACAGTAGGAGATGATGAGGGTGGAGATGAAATTAGTGTCCTTACAAAAGAGACTCCAGAGAGCTCCTTTGTCCCTCCCTTCTGCTGTGTGAAAATGGTTGTCTGTAAACCAGGAAGCAGGTCCTCACCAGCCACCAAACCTGCTGCATCTTATTCTTGGACATCTAGTCACCAGAGTTGTGAGAGAGAAAGTTCTGTTGTTTATAAGCACCCAGGCTGTGGCGTTTTGTTATAGAAGCCCAAGTGGACCGAGTCAGCCTCACTTTCCAAATCCAGAATCCACAGGAGGTATGTGTTCTTTGTCTCTCTGCTTTGCCTGAGGAAAGAAGTACTCCCCCCATATTGGAAAAACCCTGAGAGCCCTTTTCCCTGGTGGCTTCCCACTTCCTACTTGGACTTGTCTTAGAATCTAATGGGGAAAACAATGCTGGGTGAACATTTTCTAAGCTATGGACCCATAGGACAGTGCTTGGAAGGAGAATAGGCTAGAAATCAGAAAAGACAGGCTTGATTCCTGTGGTCTTAGTCAGATCTTTGTTGACGTCATCAAAATTCAGGAACTCAGGTTTGTGGACTCATGTCATCTATGAGTACTAAGAATGTGGTAAGAAGAGCTGCCTTTCGCACAAATGACCACATCTAGAGACTTCTTCCTGGATACTGCTAATGAGTCAGTGAAAACCCCCAAATGATCTACGTAGCAGTTGCTATTTTACACTTTCAGTTTACACAACAAGCAAGAAAAAGGTCTTAGCTCTATTTACTGGAAATGGACAGACCATTTTTATTTCAAAATCATTGTTGGTAAATCGTATACTAAAAAGGAGAACAGAAATTAAAGAAATGAGGTAGCTTAGAAAGTCTCAGTTTTCATGTCTCTAAAAATATTGATCAATCAACAATGTAGCTCATCCAGAAAAATTAAAACACTTTGCACTAGGTAGAATACTGCGACAGGCCCAAGCTCTCCTGTCCCTGGCATCCAGGAGCCCCTCCCAGTTGTTCAAACACTACCATAGGTTCTACTGTGAAGGACTCTGCAGATGCAATTGGGTTTCCAAATCAGTTAAGGTAGGGAGATTGAAATGTAAGAAGCACCAGGTAGCATTATCATTAGGAGCTGGAAATCTAAATCAGCCAAACCTGGGTTCCTAACAGTTTTGCTAGCAGTGTGACTTTAAACAAGTTTGTTTCACCTTGCTGAGCTCCTGTTAATCTGTTAAACGAGCAAACAGTAATACTGACTTCATAGGGTCATGGTAAGCATTCAGTGGAACAATATATAAATGCTTTAGCCCAGCATGTTAGCCTATCTGTAGCCTGGCATGCAGTAAGGGCCTAATAAATGTTGGTTACTATTGCATTGGGTGCTGATAGCTGGGTAAAACCAATGTCAAGGGAGCAGACAAACCCCATCAGTTGGCGACATATGGGATCACTGGACTCAACATCCCAATCTAGTGAAATATACTGTCATTGCCACTCCTCAGAAGCGGCAGAAGACCTTGGATTTCTACCCCAGACAGCCTCCCCTAACACTAGACTGTGTCAGTCAAGGACTCTGATCACAAGCACCATCACTCCTAAGCACCTGTGTCTCCCTGCCCACCCCATCCATCCTCATGTCCTTTGTCATCATTAATCATCACTGATCTTGACCTCCCTCACTGAACGGTACCTGGCCAGGAACTGCGGAGATGGCTGTCTGCCCCATGCGCAGGGGTTATATATCCCCAAACATGGATGACAGCTCACTCCACAGAAGAGATAAAAGGATGTGTGATGCACAAACCCAGGCTGTGTGGCTGGTTTAGCAGAAATCTAGTATTCTTTTTATTTATTTATTTATATTTTTTTTTTTTGGAGAGAATGGTGACTATGGGGGCAGTGGTGTTAGTATCATGAAGTACCAGAACAGATGACAAATAGATAATCTGAAATAGCCCGTGCTTCAGTGACAGAAATCATTTCTGATTGGTGCTGGAGAGGCCTGGCTCCCCCTCCTGGCTTTTCTGTTTTTGGCAATTGCTTCTCTAGCTTTATCTTACTCGCCTGAGCCAAAGTAATCTCAGTGGTTCACTATAAATCATGAGAATGATGTTGATAACAATAGCTTTCATTTATTGAGTGCTCCAAGTGCCAGACACTGTTCATACATTATTTAGACTCCTTATAAACACTCTGTGAGGCAGACATTATGATGTTCCTTTTTAGTCCTGGAAATAGAGGCCTCAGAGAGGTTAAGTGGCTTACCTACGTTTACACAGCAGATACAATCGTCTTGGATTCAAACCTGAGGTGCAGCTCTGAAGCCTTCACCCTCCTCACTTTGTCTCTATAACAACACAGCTGTTGTCCTGACTCCTTGCCTAGTCCCTTGGCCCTTTGCCTTGACCCTTTACCAGGCCCTTTTATGCCACTGCCTGGTTCGCTCCTGAATAGCCTTTCTTCTTCTGTCCTTCTCAGGCTCATACTTCTAGGTCTATGTTCTTCACTCACATGCTCACCTGTTGTGGACCTGGATACATAAGGTGCTCACTATTTCATGTGGCTCCACATGTTTCTGACCCAGGGGTTTCCTAACCGCAGTGTTCATAAGGGTGCAGGCTGGGCCTGAGCATCAAGGGACTGGTTTGATACTCCCAGATTCTGGGAAACTGCCAATATTAGTCAGGGTTCCCCAGGAAGACAGAGCCAATAAAATATACATACAGATACACGAGAGGAGATCTGTTAGGGAATAGCTCATGCAATTACGGTGACTGAGAAGTCATATGACAGGTCATCTGCTGACTGGAGACCCTGGGATGTCCAAATCTGAAGTCCTCATATTGAGGGAAGTCGATGTTGTAACTCTCAGTTTGAGGCCAAAAGCCCAAATACCCAGGGAGAGAGCCTCAGATGTAAGTACTAGAGTCGTAAGGCTAGGAAGCCTGGAGTTCTGATGTCCTAGGTAGAGATGGAATCTCCAGGTCAGCTACAAACTCATGTATTTCTCTCTCCAGGACTTCAGCTGATCAGAGGGTCCTGCCTACACTGAAGGTGCAGGTCTTCTCCACCTAGTTCCCTCAGATGAACCCAAAATAATTCTTTTCCAGGTTTCTAGATATTCTTTTTTTAAATTTCTTTCTTAGTTGTAGTTGGACACAATAACTTTATTTACTTATTTGTTTTTATGTGGTGCTGAGGTTTGAACCCAGGGCCTCACACATGCTAGGCAAGCGCTCTACCACTGAGCAACAACCCCAGCCTAGATATTCTTTCAGTCAATCAAGTTGACACCTAACATTAACCACCATACTGACTTCCATTCTAGACTGACCTGTCTCAAATAGAGTCACCTGTGTCCCCAAGCCTGGCTCATGATTGCAGAGAGACCAGCCCACTCAGCTTCCTCTCTCTGCTCCTGCTGTGCTCCATCTTGAACACTCTCCCTTTCTTTCAAAACCACACTCTATTGCTCAGCTCATCTCTGACTCAGGATGCACTCACTGCCCACAGGATAATGCTTTGACCTAGAATTATATCCCATCCGGCATCTGTGACCCTTTCAAGATCCAATCTAATTTTACAGTTTGCTGTCCTCTGTCCCTTCTTTGTGATTTTCTGCTGGGCCCTTGCATCCAGCTGGATGGATGTATGGATGGATAAGAGTGTGTAGGCAGTGGGGCCATGGCTGGGCTTTGTCACCAGGTAGCCATTCCACTCTGCCAGGAATATTCATGTTTTTCTGCAATAGTTCTGTATCACCCAGTTCTTTTTTAAAATATTTATTTATTTTTTAAGTTTTAGGTGGACACAATATCTTTATTTTACATTTATATGGTGCTGAGGATTGAACCCAGTGTCTCGTGCATGCTACGGTGAGCACTCTACCACTGAGCCACAACCCCAGCCCCACTTATCATCCAGTTCTAATGCAAAAATCCATCTTCTCTATCCAAATCCCCCTAATTCTCCTAACTGGAAATAGTCTGGTTGTTGTTTTGCTGCAGCATTTTATCTGTACTTTTCTAGTAACACTTAACAGTTATTTCATAGATTTCACCATAGTTAATTATATACATATATTTTCTCCCCTTTGAGCCTATAAGGCCTATGACAGTAGAGATCATTTGATTATCTTTTTGTTTTTGGTAGAAATAGTGTCTAGAAAAATGTCTTGCTCACAGTAAGTGCTGGATATGCATTTATTGGTCCACCAACTGGCTGGCTGGCTGGATAGGAGTTTTCAGGCCCTGATCCATGGCTGGGCTTTGTCGCCAGGTAGCCATGGCAGGATAAAGGCTGTGCACACTTCAAGGGAGCAGCTGCCACAGAAGAGGAACAAGAACTTGAGCAAATGAACCACTCTGGGATAAAAGTCAGGCTCTGCCTGTCCATTTTTTATGTTTACCAGTAGGATGCTTTAAAATAAGATTAACAGAAAACATGCAACCTCAATCTAGCTTCCATCATAAAAAAAGTTTGTTGACACTCCAGAAAGCAGTATGGAGTTTCCTCAGAAAACTCAGAATGAAACCACCATTTGACCCAGTTATCCCACTTCTCTCATATACCCAAAGGACGTAAAACAAGCATCCTATAGTAATGCAGCCACATCAACAATATTAGCAGTTCAATTCACAAAAGCTAAGCTAGGAACCAATGTAGGTGCTCTTCAACAGATGAATGGATAAAAGAAAACGTGGTATACATGGAATATTACTCAGCCATAAAGAAGAATGAAATTATGGCATTTGTTGGTAAATGGATAGAACTGGAGACTATCATGCTAAGTGAAATAAGCCAATCCCAAAAAACCAAAGGCTGAATGTTTTCTCTGATATGAGTAAGGTAGCACACAATAAGTGGGGAGAGGTAAGAATAGAAATTCACTGGATCAGACAAAGGGGAATGGAGCAAAGGAAGGGGGATGAGAAGAAGAAGAACAGTAGAATGAATTGGACATAACTTTCCTGTGTTCATATATGAATAAAAGACCCATGTAACTCCACATCATGTTCAACCACAAGAATGGGATCCTAATTAGAATAAGTTATACTCCATGTATGTCAACATACACAATGTCAAAATACACTCTCTGTCATGTATATCTAAAAAGAACAAATTAAAAAAAAACACAAGAAAACAGGGGTGGGGTTGTAGCTCAGAGGCAGACAACTCGCTCAGCATGTGTGAGGCGCTGGGTTTGATCCTCAGCACCACATAAATAAAGATATTGTATCCATCTATAACTAAAAAATAAATAATAAAAAACCAAGAAAAAAATCATGTTGTATACCATATAAAGCCCATTTTCTTTCCTACCAAATTGGACTTTCACATGTATCATGTTAACCTTTCATAAAACTTCTATTGATTGTAGATTTTCTATTTCATTTTACTAATTTTTTACTTCTCTATTTCTGTTTTACTTCATAATTTTCTTAGTGATTTTTCAGTTATGTATTCATCACATAAGTTATTATAAAGTTCTGTTAAAAAAGTTTGTTGAACACAGGAAGTCAGACGTAGGGGAGGGTTTGAAATTGGTAGAGCCAGGGCTTCTTTTCCATCTCTTTGCTGTGCTATCCCCAATGCTGACTTCATCTTGAGGGAAGTTCCTTGGATTTTGGAAGGATTCTGTAATCCTGGGGCTGCTAGCTTTCCATTTGTTAAGGGTAAGGAAGCAAGTTTTTCACCTGTGCCTACAGAAACTCTCTTTGCCACTCATTGATCTAATTGGCATACGCCCGCCCCCCCCATCTCAGACCCTTTCACTGACAATGTGGATGGGGATGGGGCTCAGACCACTCAGGCTCCACCGTGAAGCTGTGGTAGAATCAGTCCATGATGAAGAACAACTTCAGTACCCATTGCACAGCAGACTGTGTATGAAGGCCACTCCTGTGGAGAGCTGGCTCTTAGGACCTCACTATTTGAGACAAGTAATAAACAATGGGAAATACATCATTCAAAAGATCTGCTTGCCACAGATCTTGTATTTGCTGGCCTAAGTATCCTTCAGGTACTTCCTGTGAAAATCCATTGGTTTGTCAATAGAAGTTATTTAACGCATGCTGTTTAGATAGTGTTACTCTCAACACTGCACCAAGTTAGAAAAAGAAAAGGAGGTAATGCGATGACTTAAAGAAACAGAATAAGTGTTGAAGGAAGTAGCACTCTTTTGAAAGCAGTATTAATTATGATCAATCATTTTCCAGAATGTAGAAATTACTAGAATCTTTCCTACTTTGTTTTCTCCTCACCTGTTCATGTTTTTTTTAATTTTTTTTGAGACAGGATCTTTTTTTTTTTTAATATTTATTTTTTAGCTTTTAGCAGACACAACTTCTTTGTTTGTATGTGGTGCTGAGGATCGAACCCGGGCCGCACGCATGCCAGGCGAGCACGCTACCGCTTGAGCCATATCCCCAGCCCCTGTTCATGTTCTTGTTTGCTGTTTTTTCACCTTTCTTACTCTTTTGTCATTTCAAGAAAGCATTAGAGGGGCTGGGGATGTGGCTCAAGTGGTAGAGCGCTCGCCTAGCATGCGTGAGGCACAGGGTTCGATTCTCAGCACCACATAAAAATAAAATAAAGATATTGTGTTCATCTAAAACTCAAAAATAAATATTAAAAAGAGAAAGCATTAGAGGTGAAATTAAGAGTATAATCTCTGAGGATCCAGAGTGTTACTCGGTGGTAGAGCATGTGCTTAACATGAGCAAATTCTTGGGTTCAATCCTGCAACTAAACACAAGCAAGCAAATAAACAAACAAAATCATCTATAGAATCAGGAGTCAGATTTCTTGGGTGGGAATTCTTACTTTGAATCATAGCAGCAATTTTCATATGTAATAATTATGCTTACCTCCTTGTATTATTCTGGAATTTTTTTAAGGATGCAGATCAAAAACAATAATGACTAACTTGTAATTTTCTTTATTTATTGTCTTTAAAAAATTTTTTTTAGTTGTAGATGGACATAATACCTTTACTTTGTTATATTTTTATGTGGTGCCGGGGATTGAATCCAGGGCATGATAGGCAAGTGCTCTACCACTAAGCCACAACCCTGGCCCTATTTATTGTCTTTTAATTGTGTCACATTTTGTGTTCTATTGTACCTTGCTAAATCCCAGAGTGATAGAATGACAGGAAACAGGCAGGATTCAAGTACACAGAGGGGTGGAATGGAACCATTTCATTTCCTTCTCCTTCCTTCATTATATTTGGAGTATTTAAAGAGTGTTATGTGAGTATAATTAAGCAAAGACAGAACTGAACAAAGAGGGACCCATAAGTGATACATGTGCAAGCAGAAGAGGGAACGTTCTAGTCTGTGTAAGAACCTTCCAGCTGACAAGTCCAGCTTTATCTAGTTGTTCAGTTGGTTAAAGCACTTTCTGATGAGATCAAGGTCACAGCTTCAATTCCAGAATGTGGAGAGCTTCTCTGTCCATTGAATGGCTAAAAATTGCTCTCTTGAACCTGGTCAGCCACCTGTAAGTGCATCTATTCATTCAGACAATGACAGTTGGAGGAATCTGATTGAAGCAGTGCAGATCCACCACCTTAGGAGGAAACAACTCAACAGAAAATACCTGCTGTCACAGGGGTGGGTCAGTCATGTTGTATCTGTATGTGAAGAAGGAGCACACTAACACCTCCTTGCTGCACTCAGGAAAAACCAGGGGGGTTGAAGCAATAGGTTCCGTAGCACTTGACAATTTATTATTACTCTCTTCCTGTCTTCATTGCCCTCAGCTCTGCCTAGAGACCATTTGAGAAAGTGAGAAAAATAGAGGGAGAGGGGGGGGGGAGGGGAGAGACTGAGACTGACTGAAGGGGGGAGGGGAGAGACTGAGACTGACTGAAGGGGGGAGGGGAGAGACTGAGACTGACTGCAAACTCTGGTGTCTCTGCTTACAAAGGCACACATCCCATCCTCATGAGGATCCAACTATCATGATCTCTTCTAAATCTAATTGTCTCACAAAGATCCCATCTCCAAATACCATCACATTTGGGGGTTAGACTTTCAACATATGAATTGGGGGAGAGGGAGATACAATTCAGTGCCTAACACTTATAATCCTTTTTGCTTTAATGCACATTTCTCTGACTTGAATGAAATCCATGGAGCATGGAAGTCTCATTGATTTTATGATTTTCCCAGCAACTTAATGTTTGTGAGTGATCAGAGTGAGCTTTTGCATTTTTACAGAAAAAAAGGCCTTAGCTCTATATGAAGACATTCAAGAACAAGCTAAAATTGATGGTGCAAGTTCTGCCTAGTTTAATGGCTTTGAGAATTCCTGCTCTTTCCACCAGTTAAGCTACCTGGGGAAATGAAAAGTGCAACAGTGAAGCTGTGAAGTCATCTTCTCCTGCAGCAAAACAATGAATAATAATTTTAAAAAACTACTGTGTTAGTCAGCTCTTCCTTGCTGTGACCAAAATACCTGACAAGAACAACTTAGAAGGGGAAAGGTTTACATGGGTCTCATAGTTTGAGAGGCTCAATCCATGGTTAGTTGATTCCATTGCTCTCAGTCTGAGAGCAATGGAAGAAGGGCATGGTACGTAGTCCAGAGCATGCCCCAGTGACTTACTTCCTCCAACCACACCTGAAAGTATTCCTTTCAAATTATTAATCCATCAAATGGATCAATCCACTGATGAGGTTACAGCTCTCATACTCTACTCATTTCACCTCTGAATAGTCCTACATCACCCAATACATGAGCTTTTTAGGGGGAAGTAAAGATCTAAACCATAGCGGGGCATGGTGGCATACACCTGTAATCCCAGAGATTTGGGAGGCTGAGGTAAGAGGATGGCAAGTTCAAAGCCAGCCTAAGCAACTTAGCAAGGCCTAAGCAACTTAGTGAGACCCTGCCTCAAAAGAGAAAATTAAAAAAGGATTGCTCAGTGGTCAAACACCCCTGGGTTCAATCTCTGGTTAAAAAAAAATCCAAATCATAACAGGTATCCCCATCTATCATATTTTTAATTTTGATGAAAATGCCTATGGATAGATCCCATGTCTCAAAGGAGAAGGTCTGGACCCCTCAGACTGAAGATATAAAAAACTAACCGATACTACACACAAAACCCAATAGATTTAATTATTATTTTTATTGGAATTGCGATTTTTTTAAAAGATAAGTTTTTGCTTTTTGCCCAGACTTGCTTCCAAATTCCTGGGCTCAAGCAATTATCCTGCCTCAGCCTCCTAAGTAGCTGGGGTTACAGGTATATACCACCATACCTGGTTCACAGATTGTGATTGTCTTTGAATCGTGATTGTTAGTGCTCTGGTTTCAAAGTTTGGTAGATTTTCTGAGTTTTGCTCCTAACTCTGTCTCCCCCATAGGCTCTGTGATAATCTTGCAAACTGTGATTTTTTTCAGGAATGCATACATGGTATTACATAAGAAACACCTGAGCTCCTGTGCTTATTTGCCCATCTGTCCTAGAACAGTGCTAGTGGGACTTCAATACTTATATGAATCACTTGGAATTCTTTTTAAAATGCCCATTTGATTCTTAAGTTGGGGTGTGGCCAAAGAGTTAACATTTCTCTTTTTTTAATATTTTTTTTAGTGTAGATGGATATAATGCCTTTATTTTATTTATTTTTATGAGGTGCTGAGGATCAACCCAGTGCCTCACGCATGCTAGGCAAACACTCTACCACTGAGCTACACAGAGTTTGCATTTCTAGCCAGCTTCCAAATGAGACTGATGCTACTACCTACAGGTTACACTTTAACTGGTGGCATCTTGGACTAGACTGTGAACTCTTTGAGAACAAGCTGTGCCTTTCCTCTCAATATCTTCAGTGCTTAGTGTAGAGAGTTGCCCAGTGCCTGCCCAGTGAATGAGCAGTCATTGGCTGCTGGCTGTCACCTACCCCTAGGAGCCACAGACCAGTCCAGTCTATTGTGCCCCCACACCCCCAAGCTCATCTTTACCATGTTCCCTTCCATACTGATGAGTTTGAGGCTGGAACTTTCTTCAAATATGGAAATAAGTTCAGGAATTTACTCTTATTTTTTATTTTTATTTTTTAGTTGTAGATGGACACAATACCTTTATTTTACTTGCTTTTATAATTTTTATGTAGTGCCAGGGATTGTACCCAGTGCCTCACGCATGCTAGGTAAATGCTCTACCACTGAGCCATAGCCCCAGCCTGATTTACTCTTAATCAACTGTGATTTTCCAAGGCAGCATAACCTCTCAATTTATTTTCATATTTGTTAATATTATTTGTTAAGTGTCTGGAATGAATTACTCTCCAATTTCTTCTAAAATTGAGAGTGACAAACCACCTGGTTCAACAAGGACAGCCTCCAGAATCCTACCAGAGTGGTCCTAGTGTTTTCTAGAAGATCTGATGTTGTAAGGACTTCTCTCCACCTCCTGCCACCACTCAAGTTTAAAACCCTGTGTCTATCCCCTGAATGAACTTCCAAGCTGGTCTCTACTTCTACCCTTGCCTTCCTACTCTATGTTCTTAACCAAAGAGTTATAGTGATCTTTCTAAATGCAAATCACTTTGTATCTCCCATATCTTCAAAACTCTCCAATAGCTATCAATCTTAACTTGGAGTAGCATCTTTACAATGTCCCACAAAGCCCTATGGATTTTGTCCCATCCCTGTTACCTCTCTGATTTCCTATCCATCTACTTCACTTACCCCACTCCTTACCACGCTTGTACTACTCCATCCAGATTGGCCAAGTGATATGAGCCAACGCTGTTTCCAACTCAGGACCTTTGCCCTGGTTGTTCTTTCTTACTGGAATGTTCTCCCAGAGAGCTGCATGGCTTCATCTCAGGTGACTTAAGTCTTTGCTCAAATGTTGTCTTTTCAAAGAAGTCTACCCTGACCATCCTTTTTAAAAAATGCAATTTGTCTCTTAACTGTCCCCAACTTTTTACTCTATTCTACTTTTTTTTTTTTTTCCCAAAGCCCCTATCGCCTGGGAACTTATCATGCATTTACTACTTACGTATTGTTTCTCTTCTCTTGCTAGAATATAAACCACACAGGGAAAGAAAAATATCTCTCTGCTTTGTTTATCAAAACAGCTCAAAAACTATTGGTTGAATGAATAAATGTAAGAATGCAATCCAAAAGATCACAGGGTTGTTCTCCTGGAGTATTTGTTCAGAAAAGGTAGACCAAAAAAAAAAAAAAAAACTTATGTTGCTTTCAGGTATTACGTTTGCAGAACCATTGTTCTCATGGGGGAAACTGAGGCAGCCAGCCTTATCTTCTATTTAAACCCTATGGGTAACCCATTATGTATCTCATCCATTCTAACACATTAGTATATTGTATCTCATTGTTACCCACTCACCCAGCCTAACCCTGGGAGCTCCTTGGAGAAAGCAATGTTGCACTGCAAATCTGTGTGGCACAGGCTGGGAGGACATGGAGTGACAGAGAAATCTAATGCCACACTAACTTCATTTGTTCCTCAGTTCAGGCCTCTGATGTGGGCTTCACTCTTCTGACCTTGTGGTTGGACTCACCCTGGTCTCTGATACCCCTCTCAAACAACAACTCTTCTTTTCCTTCTCTCTCTCTCTCTCTCTCTCTCTCTCTCTCTCTCTCTCTCTCTTTGATACTGAGGATTGAACCCAGAGGTGGTGTAACCACTGAGCTACATCATCAGTCCTCTGCTTATTCTGGCCTGGTTTTGCAGTAGCCTGTGTCCATCAGCACTTACCTCAGCTCCACCATTGGCTCTGGGTCAAGTTGAAAAACAGACTTCAGTTAGAAGAGCTGTTGGACATCCTTATGCACAGAGTGGACTGTTCAGAAGCATTGGTTTACTGTATTTCCTGGTAACAGCATCCTAACCAATATTGGAAAGAGCTGAAGACAACCCATCTCATGAAATCCTGCCTTAGGTTATTGAATAGCAATTTATATATCTGTATCAGTTTTCATTTGGTTTGAGAGATGTCTGGCCCCTCTCATGTTGTGAGGAAGGGACTTCTCAGGCTCACGCCCTCCCTTCCTCCAAGGTAGGGCTGATGAGAAACTCCAGGTGAGCTCTGCCTGGCTTCTCTGTCACAGTACTGTGGTCATGGCTGTGTGTAAAGATCACCTTGCTCATTCCAGGGTGACGCAGGCACTTGAAGCCCTGTGCCCCACAAGTCAGATCCTTTAGAATGACTTGGCCCTTTAATTGGCCTAAGGTTTTTCCTCCCTCCAGTTTCATTAAAGTGAAAAGGATCACTATTTGTTTTAATTATTTTCTTCCTTATCAATTTCTCCTCTAGCTCCAGAGGTGAGAGGTATCTACAAAAACCAACCAACCAAACAAATAAATAAATAAATAAATAGATTTAAATGACAAATACTGTATTAAAAGCTTTGTACCTGGGCTAGGGCTATAGCTCAAAGGTAGAGTACTTGCCTAGCATGCATGAGGTATGGGTTCCATCCAAAGAACTGCTATACACATACACACACACACACACACACACACACACACACACACACCTTCATTCTACCTTCATCCTTCTTTTTTTTTTTTTTTCCTTAAACAGAACTAGGGACCCAACCCAGGTTTTGGGCCATGCTAGGCAAGCACTGTACCACTGAGCTACACCCTCAAGCCTGCTTTTTATTTATTTATTTATTTATTTATTTATTTATGACAGTGGAATGCATTACAATTCTTATTATACATATAGAGCACAATTTTTCATTTATCTAATTGTATACATAGTATATTCACACCAATTCGTGTCTTCATACCTGTACTTTGGATAATAATGATCATCACATTCCACCATCATTTTAATAACCCCATGCCCCCTCCTTTCCCCTCCAACCCCTCTGCCCTATCTAGAGTTCATCTTTTCCTCCCATGCTCCCTCTCTCGCCTCAGAAAACCCTTAGTTACTCATGTTTTTTTTTTAATTTTGTCTTTTTCAACACACTGTTTTGAAACATGTATGTGAGAAATACATGTTTCAAATGTATTCAAATACACACTCACCTGTCCAAACCCTAAGAATGGACTAAAAGACATGCTTTACCTGAGGATCAGGTGTCGGTGGAGCAGGCAGATCCTGGAGTGGTCATGATTAGCATTATCCCCCCAGAGGGCAAGGTCCCTCCCCCAGTTCCTCCTTGGCTGAGTGCTACAGGTGCACATTCTTCCTGAATAATACCTAGGTTTTACTGTCTCCTATTGGGTTACTTAAAGAAATATTTCTTTAGTTGTTCCCACCTCCCTTTGTTCTACTGTGGCTGGAGGCCTTTCTGAGATTGAGTGCGTTTGGGCACTTAGAAGTTCATCTTTGTTGGTCAGGCCAGCATCCTCCCTCTCACCTCCTGTTTATTAAGGGGGCTGTGAATTTTTCACACTCCTGCTGTTACCTGCTTGTTACTTTCTACTCTGCTCTGCCCTCCAGCTGCCTTTCTTTACATCCCAATTTTACATTTAAAGCTACATACTGGATTCTAAAAAGGGACCACCAGACTTTCTATTTCTAACAATGTACATTGGGGGTTGGTTCCGTTGAGCTAATTAACATATGCATTGCATCACAAACATTTTTTTGAAGAAAGAATACTTAAAATCTGAGGTGTGCTGTGGTGCATGCCTGGGGAGACTGAGGCAGGAGGTCAGCAATTAAGTGAGACCCTAAGCAACTCAGTGAGACCCTGTCTCTAAATAAATATAAAAAAGAACTAGGGATGTGGCTTAGTGGTCAAGTGCCCCTAGGTTCAATTTCCAGTACCAAAAAATAAAAAATATATAAATAAAGGGGCTGGGGATGTGGCTCAATGGTAAGTAACCCTGGGTTCAACCCCTGGTACCAGGAAAAGAGAGAGAGAGAGAGAGAGAGAGAGAGAGAGAGAGAGAGAGAGAGAGAGAGAGAGAGAGAGATATTAAAATCTATACTGTTAGCAATTTTTGAGAATATAATACATAATTATAGTCACCATATTGTACAGTAGATCCCTTGAACTCTTTTATCCTATCCAACTGAAATTTTATGTCCTTTGACCAACTTCCATTTTTTAGATAAGTGGAGACTTATACAATTATATTAATTTGTCCCAAACTATGTAGCCAGGAAAGGCAATGGAGCAGACATTGAAACCTATCCTTTACTCTGGACATCAGCACCATGTCCTGGGCTGCCTTTAAATATGAATGGATTTCAAACACAAGCTGGTGAAGGTAGGATTCACGTGGACCCCAAGACAAAGCATATAGGTAGCTTACTTGCTTTCTCTGTCTGAATCTATGGGTTAGCCTATTTGGGGTGTTTTAAGTCATAGTTTGACCTAAGCTTTGTGGCTCATCCAACAGCGTATAGTTGTTCCTCAGTTTAACTTGGGGTTTTAGACCCATTGAGCCATTGTAAGTTGAAAGTATCATAAGTAAAAAGTGCATGTACTACAACTAACTTACCAGACATCATCGTGTTTAGCGACAACAGCCTACCATGGCATATTCATTGTTTCCCTCATGATCACAGGGCTGACCGGGAGCTGTGGCTCTCTGCTGCTGCTCAGCATTTTGAAAGAGGATCATATTGCATCTTCCTAGCCAAAATTAAAAAATTCAAAGTATGGGTGGGCTGGAGATGTAGCTCAGTGATACTGTGCTTGTCTAGCATACCAGTGGGCCCTAGGTTCCATCCCAAGTACCGAAAATAATAATAATGAAATAAAATAAAAATAAAATTGAAGTACAGTTTCTACTGAACGTCTTATGCTTTTGCACCACTGTATAGTTGAAAAATCATAAGTTGAACCATCACTATTTGGGACCATTTGGATTACACAGCTTTTCTTTTGGATACTATTTTTGTACTTCTTTATAAATTTAAAAACAGGCCTAATCTATGCATTTTAAAAATACTTGGTTTTTTAGTCTGCTAGGGGATGTCGTAACAAAGTACCATAAACTGGATGGCTTAAACAACAAAAATATGGTTTTTTTTTTTTTTTTACAACTTGAGAGGCATACAGGTTGCAGATTGAGGTGTTGGCAGGTTTATTTCTTCTGAGCTCTCTCTCATTGGTTTATAGATGCCATCTCCTCCCTGTGTCTTCAAATGGTCATGTCTCTATGTCCTAATCCCTTCCTTTTATATGGCTACCATATTAGATTAAGTCACATAATAACTTAATTTTTTGCCTCTTTAAAAACCCTGTCTCCAATACAGTCACATTCTGAGGTGCTAAGTATCAGAACTGCAGGATACAACTTGCTGGGGCACACTGTTCACCCACAACACTGAAACCAACATGGTAGGGGCTGGGCTTGTAGCTCATGGTAGAGAGCTTGCCTTGTACATATGAGGCACTGGGTTCAATCCTCATCACATAAAAAATAAATAAATAAAATAAAGATATTGTGTCCATCTACAACTAAAAAATAAAAAATTAAAAAAAAAACCAACAAGGTAGTCCTGGGCTAGGGATATAGCTCAGTTGGTAGAGTGCTTGCCTCACATGCACGAGGTCCTGGGTTCAAGCCCCAGTACCACGCGCACACACACACACACAAAAAAAAACCCAAAGTAATCCTTGAAACTAGTTCTGGATATAAAAGAGAGATTTTCTATTCTAAAATAAAATTACTAATCAGATGTTTTTTACATCTGATTTCTATTAATGGTTTAATCAGTAATCTAATTTTTCCTTGTATCAGAAAATAAATATATTCATGCTAAATGCATGATTTTTCAGGAACTGTGGGCTACAATGTGCAAGGACCCATGCCAAGGTCTAGAGACAAAAAGGACAGGAAGCAAAGTGGCTTCAGTATCACACCGCCCATGAAGTGGGATCTCTTGTCTGAAAAGTCATTTCAATTTATGATTACTTCTGACTACAAAACTAACATCAGCTTGCAAAGATGAAAACATTTCAGAAATATGTAAACTAGAGGGAAAGGCTCTAGGAATCTCATTCCTTAGAAATGACCTCTAGAGCAGTGGTTTTCTTCCAGGAACACTATTTGTTTAAAAAGAAAAAGAAAGAATAAGAAATGCTAACCTAATATGGTAAACGGATAACAAACAGCAAAGCCTCCTCTGAGTTCTCCCTCAGAGTTCACCTTCTTTCTGCCTACTTATCAGGGCACTTCAATATCCCAAACCCTAGAGTATATGTGTCATATTCTCTTCTTTTTCTGATATTTTAAATTAATTATTAATTTCTGATATTTTAAATTAATTTATTCATCTGATGGACTCCTGAATATTTTAGTCAAACTGGTCATGTTCTTTAAGGAAAGGCAGACCAGGGCAATTTGATTAACAGCATCTGTTAGCAGAACAGACCACAGTGAGGGATGTGGACTCACCCAGTTCCTCTTGGTTCTAACTTTTCTGATACTGGGTGATGGAGTGAGTCTCAAAGAAAACCAGAAATCTAGCATCTTTTGGGGGGAAAAATTAATTGTAGTTAAGAAACACATAACATCTACTATCTTTATAATTTTGTAGTATAATGCAGTCACACTAAGTTATGTGTTGGTTGGCTACTCTTGCTCTCAATAGATCTCCAGAACTCTTCCATCCTGCAAAACTGAAATTCTGGATCCATTAACTCACTCTTCATTCCCTGCCTCCCTCTCCCTCCATCCCTGAGAAATCACCATTCTACTTTCTGTTTCTATGAATTAGATGGTTTTAGAAACCTCATATAAATGGAATCAGAGTATTTGCCTATTTTGTGACTGACTCACTTCACTTAGCATAATGTCCACAAGATTCATCCATATGGTAGCATGTGACAGAATTTCCTTACTTTTTAAGGCTAAACAAGATTTCACTTTATGTATAAACCACATTTTATTTTTCATACATTCATTGATGGATATACTGGGTGGTTTCCAACTCTTGCCTATTGTGAATGAAGCTGTTGTGACCACAGGTGTAGAAATATCCAGCTTCTTGCTTCTCTCTGTTCAAAGAGGCTCTAATGAATCATATTGCTAATCCTCAATCTAGAACACTTCTCTTTGCAGAGTTGGTGTTTGGTCCCCCCCAAGGGAATTGTCCTGGTCACAGAGGGTATAAGCAGCCCTTAGATTATCAGTGTTAGAGCAGCTGGGTTTGATTTTATCTGAAAGTCTAACTGCAAGAAGCACCTGGGCCTGATTTTCTTAAAATGATAGCTATGATAACAGACTTTAAGACTTTCTCTATAAGTTTATTTAAAATTCCTTGTCATCAGATTTTTTTTCCTTTCTGATCTTTCCTTCTTGATCTTTTGCCTGAAGAAAATAGGTGAATACCTAGATATGCTCACTGATGGGCACATCTGCAAGAGTAGCCCACCAACATTGGCCAAGAACCCCTGTGTGTGCATGGATGACAGTGTCTTATGTTGTGGGACCAAATAGATACCTATTGCCAGAAATCATATCCAAGTGCCACTTGGGGACACTATTCTGAGTTTCTCTCATCTGCCATCCTTACTTCCATCCTGTAAGCCTCCTCCTTGCTCAGGTGTCTGGGATGGTGGCTGTGATGGAGAAGGTCACATAGAGGTCCACAAATAGATTGAGTATGTAGAGCTGACCAGAGGCCCCACTGGGAGGAAGCAAGGACGACTTGCATCACTGAAGGTCACTGGGCTTCATTCTTTAACCTTCAGCTTAAATGCCACTTCCTTGCATCCTCAATCTAAATCATGACCTCAATTATACTCTTTCATGGAACCCCATACCTTTCCCAGTAATGTTAATGAAAACTTGACAGTTAATCAATCTCTCCCTTTTGATTCACTTTTTTCTCTCGGCTTCCAAGAAAACTCTGGCTTGCTTTCTACTTTTCTGGCTGCTCCTTCTCAGTCTTTTATCCCCCTTGGTTTCTTCTCCTATTCTTAACCTCTAAATGATGGGGTTCCAGAATTCAATCTTCAGGTTTCCATTTTTCTCCACGTTCAGTCCCTTGGTGGTCTCATCCAGGTTTGTGGCTTTAAAATTCCACCGCTGTTCTCATGCCTCTCAATGTACATCTCCTCTAAACTCCAGTCCATCTCTATAATACTACTAAGATGTCTAAAATAGGCAAACCAGGCTTTAAAAAGGCCCAAACTAGCTCACTCCCACTCTGAAACCACTTCATTCTCTTAGTTAATGGCAATTACATCTTTCCCATTGATCAGGCCAAAAACCCTAATGATGTCCCTGATTCTTTTTCTTTCTCTGCTCACTTTCAATTTAGCAGAAAATCCTATCCCTTCTACCCTCAAAATATATCTAGAATTCAACCACATCTCTCCACATCTCCTTTTTCTGAACCACCATCATATTCTGCCTGAGCTCATGCAAGTTTCCTTGCCAAACTCTTCTAACCACTGAGCTGTGTCCCAGCCCTTTTTTTGTTGTTTTTAATTTAGAGACAGGGTCTCACTTAGTTGCTTAGGGCCTTGCTAAGTTGCTAAGGCTGGATTTGAACTTGCAGTCCTCCTGCCTCAGCTTCCCAAGCCACTGGGATCACAGACGTGTGCCACTGTGCCTGGCTCCTCACCAAACTTTTGACTTCTGCCCTTGGCTCCTGCAGCCTGTTTTCATCACAAGTCAGAGTGACTGTATTTTATATATATATATATATATATAAAATAAATTATGCTGCTCCTTTTGCTCAAAATCCCTCCGTGGTTGCCTTTTGTGCACCTTATAAAAGTCAGTCCTCCCTCTGACTTACCAGACCTGTGTCATCCAACCTCTGTTATACATTCCCCCCACTCTGACCCTGTGTAGCTTTCCACCAATGGTCCCCTCTGCCTGGAGCACCCTTCTTCTGGATGACTGTAGGGCTTTAGAACCATCTCTTCTCTCAGCTCTTCACTCAAATGTCACCTGCTCAGGGAGGTCTTCTAGCCATCTGAAATGAACCACTCTTCCCCCATTTAAAATCTACTTCTTGCTTTTTTTTTTTTTACTGCTCGGACCTTTTTCTTTATGAGTAAGTAAACTACTCTATGTAGTTTACATATTTATCTTCATTTTTTTTGTCTTTCATAATGTAATGTAAACTCCCTGCAAGAGGATTTTTGTCCTGCTTTGTTTACAGTATTATCCCAATGTCTAGTACAAAGGCTTGACACATGGTTGGCTCTCAATGATTATTTGTTGAGTGAATGACTGTGTGAATGTGTGAGTGTGATTGATCGATGTTTCTGATTACCATCCTGGAATGTGAACTCTGTGAGACCAGAGACCAAGCCGGTTTCATCCCCTCTTGCATCCACAGAGCTGAGCACAGGTTATAGTGCGCTGTAGATACTCATAAGTTATTCCTTTCCTAAGTAAAAAATCGAAATATCAATAATGCCAATACTGACAGAAGGAATTGATTGGAGGGAGGATGGCAATACAGATGTCTTTGCAGCTATGAGGCTGTCCAGACAGTCCCCAAATTAACTTTAGAGTAATGCGGGGTTTGGTTAGGAGTCGTTTTCCAAAACACACAGGCTCTGACAATTTGAAATGACACATAATAGTGTGTTGAGTGTTTGGAGTTTAGTTTCTAAAGTCAACACGTATGGAAAAACTTATGCATAGAAAAATAACCATTGAAAAATCTTTTATATCACCCTACAGTACAGATTACATGGTTCTGTGCCACCCCAGTAAATTCAGCCCGGCCAGTTTTCCCTCCAGAGCTGGAACAGATGGCTGTGGCTGTTTCTTTGGTTGAGTACCAGATGAAGTAGTTGGCGTGAGTTTAAGTGCCATATTGTAGGGGGGAAATTATATATATATATATATATATATATATATATATATATATCATCTGCATTATTTTCTTTTTCTGAGCCTGTAGTTGAATTCCAACAACTTAAATGTTTGTGTTCTGTAACTCCATTGTACCATTTGGTATTATGAGTATTGTCAGAACCTCTTCATGTTTATCATGGATCAAGGTCTTGTAAGTGGAAGGAGGTAGAAAATAACCCTTTGTGGCCATTGCAATAGTTGGCATGACCAACTAGGAGAATGCCAACCATAATGATTTTTCAAAATTTTTTCTAAAAAGTGTTTAATCTCAACTGTATACAGGCTTTAAACTCCTACAAAAAAATAAAGAACATATGCAGATTGCCTGCTATATGCTGAATGTTAGGTGCATTGTGTGTACCATCTCCATGAACTATCTCACAGCAACTGTCTGAAGAAAGGTGTGACCCTACAGTCATCCTTCGTAACAGCCAGGCAGGCACAGACTTATCAGTGCCTGAAATAACATGCTCAACCAGAGCCAATGATGGAGACACTTTGAGTCTTGGATGTGGTGCTAACATTCCTGTCCTCCTCCCTTGGGCTGTCTTTCAGTCCACACAAAGTCTGTCTTCCATGCAGAGATGCTTGGAAACCTCTTATCCACCCCTCAAAGATAGATAACTAGAATATGCTTCTATAAAGAAAAAAAGAAAGAAAGAAGAAAAGTAAATCAATTCATTCTAAAAGTCCTACATTATAGGGTAGAGTTGGGCTTTTTCAAATCACTACTTATTTATTATTTGTTTATTTTGAGATGGGGGTTCTCATTGTGTTACCCAGGTTGGTCTTGAACTGGTAGGCTCAGGCGATCCCGCTGCCTTAGCCTCCCATGTAGCTGGGCTATAGGTGGGCACCATCATACCTGGCCTACATACTGTTTTGGTTGGAGTTTGTGAATTACTTCCAAACCCACTCAGTTAAAGGGTAGAAGGAATCATGGTCACTTCATGTGTTTCTTTTTTGACCATGTTCTCCACTTGGTGTCCTAGTTTTTATATTGAACAAATTCTTTGCTTCAAGCCAGCTCTCAATGAAAGGACCCACCAACACAGCGCCACTGCTTCAGACAAGCAGCCTTGGAATATTTCATCTCGTTCATTTTTTACACCTCCTTGTGTGTTTTTTCATCAGCTTCTTTAGGTATCACGGTTTCTTCCACATCTCCCAAAATCATATTTAAATATTGGTCATAAGCCATATTGCCAATTTAAACCATCTACCATTTTCCCTTCCTTTTTTTAAATATTTATTTATTTATTTTTAGTTTTCGGTGGACACAACATCTTTGTTTGTATGTGGTGCTGAGGATCGAACCCAGGCCGCACGCATGCCAGACGAGCGCGCTACCGCTTGAGCCACATCCCCAGCCCTCCCTTCCTGTCTTTTCTATCTCTTCCCCGGGAGCCTGGCTTCATCCTACCACTGGCCATTGTGTTCAAACTGGGGACAAAGGACTTCAGTTGGCCACATTGGTAACGATGGGGAAGGTGCAGGGAAGGAGGGTTCTTGGGGAGTTTAAATAGCTTTTTTCATGTGACCTGAATAGTAAGTAGCAGAACCAGCAGCTGAGTCTGGGTCACAAAGGCTCCAAACACCTACTATTTCCTTCTATCACATTACCTTCTGTGAGAAGCAAAATCCCATTAAGAGCAGGAATTGGGCAACAATGTTGAACACACTTTGTATGAATAGATAGAACCCCATATGATTCACTAGATGGGTCTGGAAGTGCGACATTGGAAAGAGGGGCCAGACCAAGTGAAGAGCCTTCCTGAGATCAACACCATGAATGATCCATTTATTTGCTCCATTATACATGGGACCATTTTAGGTGCTTTGAGGGAAACACACAGCATCCAATAACATAACACTCAGAAGACTTACAGTCTAACTGAAGAGGAAAAATATCCATTTTAATAGCCAGGGAAGTTTCTGGAAACAGAGCACATTCATACTAGATAGTTAAGAAGATTAAACTCTTCTTAGTTTACTAATCTACTTATAATGATTAATCTACTTTTAAAGATGTTGGTGAAGGGCTGGGAATGTAGCTCTCTGGGGGAATGCTTGCCTAGCAAGCCTGAGGCCCTGGGTTCAGTCCCCAGTACTAAATATATATATTGAGATTGCTAATATATATAAGGCTTAAGGAATTGGGAAAGAATAATTCAGAACCCTGAAGCAGCAACGGTAGGGATCTGTTTACCCATGTCCCCAAAACATGCAGTGGGGGAAAACAAAGACCAGAGCATGGCTCTTTCCCAGGATCTGTGGCTGTCAGTAGAGAGAAAGATCCAAGCTGTGGTGGCCCATCAGGGAAGGAGCCCAGAGTGATAAATACAAAATCAATGTCACTTCATTCTTAAATCTCCTGGTGCTGCTTCCTGTTAGCTGATCCCAACTGGAAACTAGAGGGTGAGCATTGATTCCACCCCTAAAGGCACAGTAGAGAATGGACAAGGGCAAACAGTGAATCTGAAAGGGAAATGAAAGATAATTTTATTTATTTATTCATTCATTCATTGCAGTACTGGTG
This sequence comes from Spermophilus citellus, assembly GCF_964194105.1. Taxonomy (NCBI): domain Eukaryota; kingdom Metazoa; phylum Chordata; class Mammalia; order Rodentia; family Sciuridae; genus Spermophilus; species Spermophilus citellus. Next base: position 196,130,670 of record NC_138185.1, on the reverse strand, counting down.
ATTGAACTCAAGGGCACTCTGCCACTGAGCTACACCCTCAGCCCTTTGTATTTAAAAAAAAAATTAAAATTTTTTTAGTTGTAGATGGACACAGTGTCTTTATTTTATTTATTTATTTTTATGTGGTGCTGAGGATCGAACCAGGGCCTCACACGTGCTAGGTGAGCACTCTACCTCTGAGCCACAACCCAGTACCCAGCTCTTTTTTATTTTGAGACTGAGTCTCACCAAGTTTCTGGGGCTGGCCTCAAACTTGCGATTCTGCTGTCTCAGACTCCCAAGTGTCTGGAATTTCAGGTGTGCACCACTGCACCCCACTGAAAGATCATTTTATCAATTGCCATGCCATTTAAGTGAATTGTAGACACTGCAAATTATAAGATCGTTACTATTTATTATCTTGTGAATTAATATTTTCATTATGCAGTATCATTTTTCTATCTCATGATGTTCTTTGATCAGATTAAATGTAAGTAAGAATAGCCCAAAGTAACTATTGAAATAAGACTGGAATCCTGGCTCACCCAAAGTGAGTGGCCAAATGAGCACAGTTCTATTGCCTAAGCCATGTTTTTGCTCAATTCTTTTTCTGTTGTGTAACTTTATTTTACTCAGATTTTTCTCCGTGCCCTTTTCCATCATTTTTCCCCCCCTCTCTTCCTTTCTTCCATTTTTACTCTTTCCTTTCCTCCAATAAAAGGGGCTGCTTGGCTCACACCTCTAACAACAGATGCTTAGAAATAATGCACCATGGCAGCTTTTCAAGGATTTTTTTTTTCCTCTTTCCTCCCTCCAGAGAGAAAAACAAAAGGGTAAAGATGGCTGGAGGGATTGGATCAGAACATTGTTTTACTGGAATTAGCAGCTGTTTCTGGACTGCTGGAGTCACTGGAGAGGAACCATGTGCTCGGGGACTGAAGGAAATGGTTTGGCTCCAGTCTGTCCCGAGTCTTCTCATGAGGAATTTTTCTCATTGTTCCAAAGGTTGCTACACACCAAAGACTTTGCCTCTCTCTCTCCAGAGAGCATGTGTGTCAAGGGGAGAGGCCTGGGGAATTCATAGCGGACTGGGGCCGAGGAGACAAGGCTAAGAAAGAGAATTGGCCTTTTTTAGAGGACCCAGGACACTCTCTGAGTTCTGGCCTAGCCCTGCAGCTCACAAAAGCTTTACCCCTTATTTCTAAGAGTCTGAGGGCTAGGGCGAGCCAAGAAGATGGCCATTTTCACCCAGAAGGCAAAATAAAGATAGGATTTTTTAAAGGTAGGTGGATCTAGATAATAACAAATGTGCAAGAGACTCAATTTGGCATCTCATCCAGTGTGAATGCCTGACTCTCTCTACATACAGAACAAATAAGCCTGTATACACCCCTGTGCTCCGAGGTATGGATTCCTGGTGCTGTTAGAAGGAGCCTCTGGAACTGTGTTTTCCTCCCCGGGTGCTGTTCCTGCTGTGGGTCCTGTCATCTCTGTGGAAGGAGCCGGTGGAATCCCTGGCAATGAGGCAGAAGTTAGGTGACTGTGGTTACCTACCAACGTTCATCCCACTTCCTCTGAGGAGGTATTTAAGTCTACTTTGGGGGCCATGTATATATTCTCCCTTATTGATTTGTTTTGGAAAGTTAGCCTAGGGATTGAATGGTGTCCCCTCCAAAGGATGTTGATTTCCCAACCCTCAGAAATTATAAACGTCACTTTATTAGACAATGGGGACTTTGCAGATGATCCGGTTAGGATGAGGTCATTAAAGCAATTCCTAATCCAATATGACTGGTGTCCTTATAAAAAGGAGAAATCTGGACAGCGACACACAGAGGGAGGGCAATGTGAAGAGACAGGGAGATGTCCCTCCTTAAGCCAAGCAACGCTCCAGGTGATGGATGCCAGAGGGAGTCACAGAACAGACTCCCGCCCCCCTGCACCCCTCAGAAGAGATCCCAAAGATCCCCTTGATTTCAGACTTCCATCCTCTAGAACTGTGAGGTACAATAGATTTCTGCTGTTTCAGCTTTCCTGTTTATGGGTGTGTCTTTGCGGTAGGCTTAGGAAACTAATACAATTCAGTGTGATGAAATCTTCTGGGATAGTCCTTATTCCTCCAGAGCAGAGCCTGAAATTCAAAAAGTAAAATGATCTACAGTCACAGAGCCAATTGGGGCAGAGCTCTGTATTCCCTATGGTTGGTCTAATTTGGATAAATTACAATTAGCAGGCTTTTACCATTGGGTCAAGAGGGTGGACAAACGTCATCCCTAACCTGTAGATTGTAACAGTCCATAACAAGACTTTGGCATTCTTCGTGCAGAGTGAGTATGCTGATACTGTGACTTCCAGCATCCATGGACCTCACTTATGCTTGCTGACTCATCTTTTTTAAAAGCCACCGAAGCTTGATGAGATTGCTAGTGTATGCCTTACCTAGGAAAAGAGGTCACTACTTGGGAAGATCAAGAACAACTTAATGTACGTCAGGTGCCTTCTTTTACAGGAACTTGAAGTTTTGGTGAAGCTGCTGGAGCTCCTGAGCCGGGAGGAAGCTTTGGTCCTCTGCCAGGTCATGCGAGGTGGAGGTGGAGCCTCCCTGCTCCCCAATCAGTCAGTGGTCCCAATTCTCAGAGCAGGAAGGAACTCAGCCTGCCAACCCCACTCCCTGCCTGCCTCTCCTAGGACCCAGCAACCACCTGATACAGCCTTTCCTGGGTGATGGTGGATGGAGGGGCCCACTTACCTCTCCAAACCCAACTCTTGGGCCCATTCATGTCTGTCAGCAGTCAGTCCCCAGGTGTCTCTCTGACACTGTGGGAGTCAAACTTTCTGTTTTTTCTCTCTCTTTGGATGCCAAGAGAACCCAAGCCTCACATGCATCCTCTGGGTTTCTCTGCATACTGGTCCCAGGGAGCTGCTGAAACGGTTAGTAATTTGACTTGAATTGGGAGAGGAAGGCCATAGTCCTTCACCTTCATGCCCCCATCGCCTGGCTTAGGGGAACTGAGAGGAAACACTGCACATTCAATGTTCAATTTAAGTACAAGACTTTGGACCCAAAGTACATGGATTACCAATATCATAGCCCAAAGAAATAACTTCTTAGAGGGGATTGGTTTTTGTTTTATAACCCAAGAGTAGAGAGGAATTGTGGTGAGGGAGAGAGTCAGAAAAGAAGGGAAGAGGAGGAAAGAGTTGTGTGATCACTATCTGACCCAGTTTGAATCCCTATAGTTAATCAACTGCAAAAAAAAGCTGACCCAACTGTTCAGGAGAGATTTTGTGAGATTCTGGCACACTGAGAACTGCTTTAGGAAGGGTTGAATTATGATTATAAAAGTTCCTAGGTCCTTTTGCCTTTGGGGGCCCCTTCCTCCATTAAAAAAAATGTTGAAAACTATGTTTTATAACTACATTGGTATAAAGGTGAATATCTTAATACTACATATTGTGTCTGTCAATTTTCAGTTACTACAACAAAATACCTGAGAGAATAAACCTATAAATCAAAAGGATTAATTTTGGCTTGCAGTTTTGCAGTTTTGGGGATTCCAGTCCACAACCAATTAGCCCTATTGTTTTTGACCTGTGGTGAGGTAGCACATCATGATAATAAAACCACTCACATCATAAGCTTGGGAACAGAGAAGAGGAAGAGGGGCCCAATATCCTCTTCAAGGCCACTAAGGACTTCCCACTAGGTCCTACCTCTTAGAGGTTCCACCACCACCCCATAGGGCCGCCCTGAGTACCAAACCTTTATTCAACATCCAAACTAGAGTAACTGTTAAAACATTTTCTTTTACTGTAAAGATCATTTTTTTCTTCTGATATTCAAAAAAATTAAAACTATATCATAGGCACCTAAAAGTTGAGCAGGCTCTCAGTGCTGTGCCCGGTGTGCCTAAGGATGAGTGAGCTCAGGCTCAGCATGGCATAGCTAATCAGGGCGGAGACCCTTCCTCAGGTCCACTCCGATATCCTCATAATAAAGAGTTCCAGGAAGGTGTGTGTGGGAGGGGGGGGGAGATACCACCCATGGCATGGACTTTGGCCTCCTCGTGATGGGTGGTGGCATCGATAAGGCCGAAGCAGTTCTGTGATCAATGCACTGGGAGCTGATTGTCCCAAGAGGTCAATCAGGAGAACCGTTCGTAAGCACTGTGGGGACAAGTTGAGTTTTTCATATTTTGAGATATTATTCAAGGCATTTTCTTCTTCCAGGTCCTTCTATCTTTACCCTTTTCTGATGTTAACTAGCATTTGTTGATGCAGAGGATAAACAGAATTTCTAAAGCCCACACTCCCCCACTATATTTTTTTGGGAGGGGAGTGTGCTGGGGATTAAACTCAGGGGCACTCCACCACTGAGCCACATCTCCAGCCCTGTTTTGTATTTTATTTAGAGACAGGATCTCACTGAGTTGCTTAGCGCCTTGTCTTTGCTGGCTGGCTTTGAACTTGAGATTCTCCTGCCTCAGCTTCCTGAGCCACTGGGATTACAGGCGTGTGCAACTGTGCCCGGCTCACCCTGACTATTTTGTTATGATTTGAGTGTGTCCTCCAAAGTGTGTGTGTGTGTGTGTGTGTGTGTGTGTGTGTGTGTTAGGACCTTCATCCCCCTTGCAGCAGTGTGGGGGAGGTGGGGCCTCATGGGAGGTGTCTGGGTCATGGGAGTGGGGCCCTCATGAATGGATTAATGGCTTTCTCCTGGGAAGAGTTCAATATCAACATTTCTCTCACTAGCACCTGCTTATCCTTCCACTCTCCACCATAAGTTGAAGCCACACTTCATCAGAAGTCAAGCAGGAGTGGCATCTTGCTCTTGGATTTCCCAACCTCCAGAACTATGGTCAAAATAAACCTCTTTTCTTTATAATTTACCCAGTCTCTGGTCTTCCATTATAGCAACAGAAAATGGACTAAGACAGATAATTTTACAGTGAAAGTTATCCTGTTTAGTGTGCAGTTCTATGAGTTTTAACAAAAATATATAGTCATATAAACCTCACATAATTATATTCTATCACTCCCTGCAATTTACCAGTGTCTCTTGGTAGTCAGCCTTCACCCCATGCCTAGCTCTAAACAACTATAGTTTTACTTTGGTACGAATATGAAACCAATGGAAACATACTGTGCTGAGGGCCATTACCAAGTAGGAATGACGCATCGATTTCCTTGCCAGCGTACCCCATGTTAAATTTGCTGTGACCTTGCATGTGTGTTTGAGAAAGATGACCCTACTCAAGGACGAGGGTGGATCCAGGATTAGGGTGTATCCTGCAGTTTGAGGAAGTATAGTATCCAGGTCCTTGGATTTAGGGCGTTCCCAGTTTAAGACCTTGGGTTTTAGGGAAGTTCGATGTTGAGGATTATTGCTGCTGGAAATAGGGCGTTCCTGCTACCTGAGCTCCCGTTGAGCTCTCGTGAGATTCAGAGAGCATTTTGGGAAAAAAGCCTTGTGTAGTAGGTGAATTGGATGGCAGCAGAACTGGGATTGCCCCAGAACGTGTGTAGAGGCCGGTGTGAGTTCGGGAATAAAGAATTGCTGTTTGAATCTACAAAGCTGGGTGTTGGCTCGTGATTCTGTGCCCAGCCAAGACTGCGGCAATACTGTATGTGACCTTTGGCTTTGTTTTCTTTCACTGAGCATAATTTATTTGAGAGTCATCAATATGGGTATCGGCAGTTTAGTCCTTTTATTTAAAATGTAGTAAGACATGCATAATGCAAGAGTGATTGTTTTAACCATTCCTTAGTTCACAGTTCAGTGGCATTAAGCCACTGAGCCACATCCCAGCCCTGTTTTGTATTTATTTAGAGACAGGTGCCGCAGTCTGGCTGGGCACAAATCACTTCGCATGTTTTTAGTGTCCATTTATGCTGTAGCATGTCTCGGAATTTTATTCCTTTTTAGGGCTGAGTAATTTCATTGAATGTATATTCTGCATTTTGTAAGATCATTCATCCACTGCTAGACATTTGGGCTTCAGTCTTTTTGTTATTGTGAATAATGCTGCTATTAAAACTGATATATCGGTTCTTTTTTATTGCTGAGAAATATTATATCTTAGGGATGTACTACAGTTTCTCCATTCACCCATTATGGGACATCAGATGGTTTCCCATATTTGGTGAATATGAATAAAACCACTATAACAGTTATACATAGGGTTTTACATAAATATAAGTTTTCATTTTGCTTAGAATTAGATTGCTGGATCATAAGGTAAGTATGGGCTCAACTTAATAAGAAACTACTAAAACTGTTTCCCAAAGTATCTGTATTATTTTGCAACACCACCAGCAGATAGGAGAAGCTCTCATTGCTGTACATCCTTGTTAGCACCTGATATTGTGTTATTTCACTTACTGGTTACCTATCATTCTAGTGGTATCTCAATGTAGTTTTAATTTGCATTTCCTTAATGTCGAATGATATGGAACATCTTCTCATGAGTTCACTTGTTGTCTGTATTTTCTTTGGTGAACCAACACTTTTGATTTGAGAGTCTAAAGTTTTGAGCACCAAAAGCCCGAGTCCCCTTCAACACAATCTTTTTTATTCTCTTCAGGGCTTGGGATTGAAACCAGGACCTTGCACATACTAGGCAAGTTCTCTTCCACTGAGCCACATCCCCAGCCCGTAGCACAAACCTTTTGACAGTGATTGTGAGGACACCATTCTGCAGCCAGAGATGGCATTGCCTTTGACCATAAGTCTCCAAATGAAAAAGTAAATCTTTTGGAGGCAAATCACTGCAGACTGAATAAATAATGTTTATTCCAGGAGACAGATAATGTGATAGCAAGTTTCTCAAGACTGATCCAGAAATCCCATCTCATCGCAAAATAGTGAGAAGCAAATGGGTTTTGGAATTAGATAACTCCATTTTGAAACCTGCTATTACCCATCAGGAGCTGTGTGTCTTTGGATGCGTTCCTTCCCTCTTCAAGTCTAATTTTCCTTCTCTGTTGGATGATGACAATTACCCCTACTTGCAGTTAGAACTACCCGAAGGTTAGGACAAAATTGACAGGTGAAGGACACAGTCCTCCCACAGAATCTCCTCAACTTCAGCTCTTGGGCTCTCAGGATTAAGAAGCCAGAACTAGGAGCTTTTAAAGATCCTTATAACCAACTGCTACAAATTCAGGGGTTCCTACTGTGCCCCCCAAGTTTGATAATTTATTATAACAAGTCACAGGACTCATGAAAGCACTGAATTAACAATTACAGCTTTTATAAAGACTACAGATCAGGATCAGCTGAATCTTTGAAGAGACACGTAGGGCCATGTCTGGGAAGGGTCCCAATGAAATGCAGAACTTCCGTGACCTCAGGACACATGATTCTCCCAGCATGTCAGTATATGTCTAGGTCAGTTCAGGATGCTATTAAAAATAATATAGATAGGTAGATTATTCAACAGCAGAAATTTATGTCTCACAGTTCTAGAGGCTGAGAAGTCCAAGATCAGAATGCTAACATGGTGAGGTGCTGGTGAGGGTTCTCTGCTGATTTGAAACAGACACCTTCTTGCTGTATCCTCATGTGGCAGAATGAGAGATCTCTCTGTGTCTCTTCTTCCAAGAACACTAATCTCATTCATGAAGGTGGAGCCAAAGCCGGCACGTCTTCCGACCACCCAAAGGTCCTACCTCCAAATAATTCTGTTGAAAATTAGAGCTTCAACATGTGAATTATGGGGGGATTTAAACATTCAGTCCAAAGCAATGTATATCACCAACCGGAAAGTTCAGTTGAGTTTCAGTGTCCAGAGTTTTTAATTGATGTTTCTTTGCATAACCATGATGGATCAAATCACTTGTCATATGATCAAAGTCCATTTCTAGTCTTCCTCCCCAGCCTTGTCACTCCCAGGGTCAGTGATATCACAGGGTTCAAAGCCCAATCCTCTAATCACATGGCTGGTCTTTCCAGTGTGAACAAACCCCATCTTGTGTCACCTCTCTCACATATAATATGATTCAAAGACCCTATTAATAATAGAGCTACTCCTATTACTTAGGAAATTATAAGAATTTAGTTTTCATCCCAGGAAATGGAGAAAAGGCCAGACAAACTCTTTATCTTGTGAGAATGAGATTTAGAATTTTAATGCATATAAAACAGTGTGGTATATAGTACATACTCAATAAATGATAATTATTAGCTACTAGCATGCAATTGTTTATAAGTCATTAATGTCTCTGTAAAATACTTTTACATGTAAGTATATTACATGTAAAAGGACATTTAATAAGGCATTTTGATGATGAGATGATTAATCTGTTGTCTTATAAAATCTCTTTTTACTTGTTATTTCATGTAGAATTGGTACCAGTCTCCCTTTTCAAAATAAAGAGACCTGTCAGCAAATCTTTTAGCTGTGAGACAGAGGACTAAATGGACAGAGGCCAACATTATTAGTGATCATGCTGATACTAAGATACATTTTAATTTTTTCATTCACAGAGTTCAAATAAAATAGCCTTTGAACCATTTAATACATGTCTCCAAAACTATTGCCTCCTTTGCTTGCAAAAGCTTCTATCTGGCTGGGTGTGGTGGCACATGCCTGTAATCCCAGCCACTCGGTAAACTGAGGAAGGAGGATCACAGATTCAATGCCAGACTCAGCAACTTAGCAAGGCCCTAAGCAACTCAGTGAGATCCTGTCTTTAAATAAAATATAAAAAGGGTCTGGGATGTGGTTCAATTCCTGGTACCAAAAAAAAAAAAAAAAAAGCTCCATATACCATAATTTCATAATTGTAGGATCTTTAAATGTTCCCAGTTCTGGATTCTTAATTGAGGAAGCCCAGGATCTCATTATTACTATTTAAATGCTTACCTACATCATTGACGATATTTAACAATGTGTAAATTTATATCAATCAGGGTTCTCCAGAGAAACCAAACTAATAGGGTATGGTGCATGTGTGTAAAGAGATTTATTTTGATCAGGTACCTTCCCTTACCTTATGGAGGCTTGGTGAATCCAAAGTCCAACCGAGGAGGCCAACAGACTAGAGACATAGCAAAGAGTTGCAGTTCAAGTCCAAAGGCAGTCTACTATAGAACCCAGACGAAGTTCAAAGGCATTCTGCTGGAGAATTCCCTCTTGCTTGGGGGAGGTCAACCTTTGTTCTAGTCAGGACTTCAACAGCTCAGGTGAGGTCCATGGCATCATAGAGGACAAACTGCTTTACTCAAAGTCCATCATTGTAAATTTTATCCAAAAATGTCCTTACAGAAACATCTAGAATAATGTCCAAATATCCAAGCATCATGGCCTAGCCAAGTCAACATTTAAAATTAACCATCCAAAAACTGGCATCTCCACTATATGCACTGAGATGATCTGGTCTGATCAGAGTGGTTCTAATGAATAAGAAAAATGATTAGAAGGAAATGCTCCAAAGGGCTATGGTCATTGTATTAAGATGTTGAAATTAGGATCATTTATTATCTTTCCTGAGCTCCTGGCTTGAGGGAGGGCCTAATTCTAAAAGCAGATTGGAGGGGCTGGGGATGTGGCTCAAGCGGTAGCACGCTCGCCTGGCATGCGTGCAGCCCGGGTTCGATCCTCTAGCACCACATACCAACAAAGATGTTGTGTCCACCAATAACTAATAAATAAATAAATATTAAAAAAATAAAAAATAAAAAAATAAAAGCAGATTGGAGCCAAGAGCTGTGTGTGTCTTTGGATGCATTCCTTCCCTCTTCAAGCCCTGTAACCCCAGCTACTCCGGAGGTGGAGGCAGGAGGATGGCAAATTCAGGGACAGCCTCAGCAACTTAGTGAGACTCTGTCCCCCAAAAAAAAAAAAAAAAGGTCAGAGGGTGTAGCTCAGCCTTATGGCACCCCTGGGTTCAATCCCCAGTACCAAACAAAACAAAACAAATTGGGGACACTGGGTAACCTCAGCCAAAGGTAACTACGTGGAGCCCAAGGAATACATATGTGACATAGATGTGTAGACACAGAACAAAACCAAAACTGGAAAGATTCCTCTAAAAAGTGAAGGAATAAGAACTCTTGAGAACTGGGGTTTTACCTATAATTATAACATTCACCAGACTTAAAAAAGGAAAATGGAGGGAACAAAGAGAAATGTGGAAGAGAATGAGAAACTGTCAACAAGAGGTTTGTCACAACAGAGAGAGAGAGAAGTTTAGATGGAAACTGGTCTGCTTAATGCAGACATGATGCTCATTTTACTTACCGGGTTTGCTAGACAAGCTGACTTTTATATTTGATATTTCCTTCATCTATTATGTGTACATTTCCATTGCTTTTCAGGCACTGATAGGAAATTAGCTTTCAGTTACATTTTGTTAAATGAATGAGCTTTGGTGAGTTCTTTTAAATTGGCCTCATAAATCAGCTTCCCCATTCCTTAATCATTTATTCTGCTCTTGGCTGGACTCTCTCCCACTTATCTCTCTTGGCATGGAGCTATCCATGGCTGAAACACAATGTCCTTGATCGTAGGACCCACTGTTATCATCTCCGGAGTCCTTTTTCCCCTTTCCTCCTTTCCAAGGTCCTCCCTTAGTAAGATGTGTTCTAGACACTGCTTTGAATTCAGCTTTGCCCCTAGATAACACTCTGGGCCAAATCTTATCGAACCACTTCTCCTGGGTATCTCTGTATTAGCCTACAAACTTGGCAAACTTCCGCAGGCAACAGTGACATACAGTGGTGTGCTCTTGAACCAGGAAACCCCCACAGCGAGTGTCATGGAATTGGGGTTCTTGGAGGATCTGGGTCCTGCAATTCAGTGATAATGATGAGAAAACTGTTAGGGAGGCCTCAAGGCTACACTTGAACAAAATTGTGAAGCTGACAGAATTTATCTTCAGGCCCATCATGTTTTTTTCTGCCCTTACAATGCCTCTGAGTTTTCAATGCCCACAGATTCTTCCTGAAAGTTCTGGTCTCCCCCAAGGCTGCCCAACTGGGACAGCCAGCAAGATTCTAACTTTCCATGCTTACATTTATTCAAATTTATATTTAGTTAGCTTTCAACCAAAAACAAAAGGGCAAAGCGTTTGCCTTGCATTTGTAAAGCCCTGGGTTCGACCCTCAGTTCCAAAAAAAAAAAAAAAGATGGAAAAATGGCAAATAAATACATGAAAAGATGATCAACATCACTAGCCATTAGGAAAATGCAAATTAAACCCACAAGAAGCTATCACTATGAATTCACTGGAATAGATAAAATTCAAAAGACGGATTGTACCAGGTGTTGGCAAGGATGTAAAACAAATGGAAGCTTCATTATTGGAGGTGGGAATACAGAATGTACAGCTACCTTGGAAAAACAGTTTTGATCAACTATTTATTTATTTATTTTTGGTACTAGGGAATGAACCCAAGGGTACTTTACCACTAAACTATATCCCCAGCCATTTTTATTTTTTATTTTGAGCCAGGATCTCGCTAAGTTGTTTAGGGCCTCACTAAGTGATTGATGCTGACCTTAAACTTGTGATCATCCTGCTTTAGCTACTGGGTTGCTGGAATTGAGGTGTGTGCCACTGCGCCTGGCTTGACAGTCTCCTTAAAAGGTAAACATACATGTACCATGTAATCCAGTTGTTCCATTTTCTAGGTATCTACACAGGGGAAATGAAAGCATATCTCCACAGAAAGACTTGTACATAAATGTTCACAGCAGCTTCATAACCCCAAATTGTTAACCTGCATTAATTAGTCTACTGCTGCTGCCACAAGAAAATGTCACAGACTCTGTAGCTCAACAAGTAGAAGTCTATTTTCTCACAGTTCTGGAGGTCAGAAAGTCCAAGCTTCTGGCAGGGTTCCTGTTCTGGGCCTCTTCCCAGCTTGCAGAGGGCTGCTTCACATGACCTATCTTCTGAATGTGCTGTGTGAGAGAGAAAGAGAGAGAGAGAAAGAGACTTTGCAGCAGCTTCCACCAGGGCCCTCTGGGTATACTCTTGCAGTTTTAGAAGATGGCACCAAGCTGAATGTGATTGGCTGGATCAAGGTACCATTCTGGCAAGAGATGTCATCTTAGATCATCCAGTTCCTGTCAATCTACCGGCTGACCACAGGCTGATGAGTGACTCCAGGTAAGAATAGCAGAACTGCCCAGGTGGGCCCAGGCCAAGGTGCAGAGTCATGAGCAAATACATGGTTATTATTTTAAATGCCCAAGTTTGGGGGTAGCTTATTATGCAGTGAGAGATGGCAACAATGGTGACCTAAGGACCAGCCATTTGTGGACTCTAAGGCAGTTCCCAGCATACCCGTAAGACCTGTTTCTACTGTTTGCACTGCTTTGCTCTAATATTGGGAAAATTGCTGACCATCCATACCTTGATTATTTTGCTCTTCAAACAGGAATGTCATCACGTATTTCAGAGGAATGTACTGGGAAAAATATGTTCTTCTAGGATGTTTCTATGTAGAGTTGGCGAGAGTGAAGTTTGCCTCCCTATTTAGTAAGTGGGTCTATTTTGATAGCTTCAGTGATAAGCTTTCCCTGTTAAGACTGTCCCTGAATAGACTCAATTTCAGGCTACTCTGGTTTTTACTAGCAGTCTTCAAACTATCCCTTTTGTTTCTTCTCTTTTACCTGCTCAGGGACTCCTCCTTTTCCCTCCCTGTGTCCTTCCTATCATCTGTGGGACAGGAGACCTAGGATGATGTTGCAGCCTATGTAGGTTTCATCCTATTTATTTAGGAGAGGTTACACCTTCTTTCTTTCTTTATTTAAAAAAAATTAATGTTGATGAACCTTTATTTTATTCATTTATTTATATGCGGTGCTGAGAATCAAACCCAGTGCCTCATACGTGCTAGGCAAGTGCTCTACCACAGAGCCACAACCCCAGCCCTCTTATTTCTTATTTTTTTTTTAAGTTTTTATTTGTTCTTTTTAGTTATTCATGACAGGAATATGTATTTTGACATCTCATAAATGGATTACAACTTCTCATTTTTGTGGTTGTACATGATGTGGCGTTACACTGGATGTATTTATAGAAGAACATAGGAAAGTTATGTCTGATTCATTCTATTGCTTTTCCTATTCCCATCCCCTCCCACTTCCCTTCATTCTCCTTTGTCTAATCCAGTGAATTTCTATTCTGCTCCCCCTTATTGTGAGTTAGCATTTGCATGTCAGAGAAAACATTTGGAGGTTGTATCTTATTTCTATTTCTGGCTCCTAGCAGTGTGCCCTACCTGTATTTGGTGCTGGGTAGATGCTGAATAATAGTAGTATTAAACTGTCAATTCTTAGGTAGAAGGGCCCAAACAAGGTAAAGATTTAATTATGTCATTTAGAGAGAGAAACTGCCCATTAAAGGGGTCATCTGCTGAGGCCAGAGTCTAGAATGGATACAGCAAAGGACTTTGCAAGAATTGAGTTGGCTCTTTGATTAGGCAAAGTTAAAGCAAGTGGTGGTCTGTTACTCTAGGGGAATGAAGTCAACAGGGCAAGTTCATGGCTAAGTTTGGTCTCACCTATTATGTGGATGATGTGGGAAAAGGGTGGAAGAGTATTTATTCATTGAGGGCCAAGGACCCCCAATGAATAAAGGGATCTAGTAATAGCCAACCTACATATCTTTTGGGGTTTAACATTATTTGATACTTCTAATGCCTGAGATGGTCCCAGTCAAGATCGAGGTCTGGCATGGTAGCAAGCAACCACAGCCCCAGCTACTTGGCATGCTGAGGTGGGTGGATCACTTGAGCCCAAGACTTCAAGACCAGCTTGGGCAACACTGAAAGACCTTCATCTCAAAACAAACACACACAACACAACAAGTCCAACAAGCAGAAAGGAACATCATGGTTCCCCAAGGAGCAGTCAAAATTGAGGTTTTCCTATTCCCATCCCCTGGAATAAAAATTGGGTTCAACACCAGGCTGGCATGGGCAAAATTAAGGGTGGAAATCTAAACCTCCTGCCCTAGCCACATAGAACTCCTAGAGTGCTTGGGAGCAATAATCAAGCGTATGGGAAAAACACAGATCAAACTTCAGAGGACAGGCCTGGGAGGGGTGGTAGCACGTGGTAAGATCCAGAGCTGCGTTCTGGCCTAGCTTAATGGTGGGTGAGGCAACCTCTTTCTTTTTCCTGTACATCCTGATGTTTTGTCTGATAAAGAATGTGGGGGAGTAGAGCTGAAGAATTGGGGTACAAATCCTCATTCTACCAACTGGTAATGTATAGGGTTGTTACAAGGCCTAAATGAGATCTCCATGTAACGAGGTCAGAACGATAGTTGGTATAGAGTGATGGGTCAATAATTGTTGGCCATGTGCTTTCACAGGTGTGGGCAAGGATGGCACAGGGCCCTGAAATCTGTCCTTTAATTCAGTTGTGGCCCCTCAGGCAGCAATGGCAGATTCTTTGGCTTTCCCTCCTTGAGGCACTTGGAGTGGAAGAGGACTGGAGCTTTGTCATGACCTCCATCGACAGCAGGTCCCACTGCCCACGGCAGTGTTGCCAGAGGGTGTCGTGGTGTCCCAGGTGTGAGCTGTCTCTGGCAGCCTATCCTAAAGCCAATGACCAGGGGTAGTGGTGGTGTCCTTCAGCCTCATGGTGGCTTTCTTTGTCCCAGGTTCAAGGTTAGCACAGAGACACATGGGAAGGATTTAGGACTATGACCAGCAGTAGCCCCCAGACAGGAAAGAGGTCCACTTTTGGGGGGAAAAACTGGACTCAAGCTGTTTGATAGGACAGTAAAAAGAAATGTGACTCTGCCTTGCATCCCTTGGCTGGAGTGAAGCAGCTTGATTCATTATTCTGAATTCCCTCTACTAGACACAGTGGTTCTCAGAGTGTGTCCTGGACCACCAGCATCAGCACTGCCTGGGCACTGGGAGGAAATGTGGAATCCTAAGTCCCACTTCAGACCCCCCGAGTCAGAAGCTCTGGGGCCAGCCATCTCAGCTTTAACGAGTCCGCAGGGTGATTCTGGTACTTTTGAAAGCTGGAGAACCACTGGTGTATGACATCCTCACCAAATGGTTGTCTGTCCAACCTTTGCTTAACCTCTTGTGATGGGAAGCTTGCTATCTCTGGGCAGGCTCCTTAAACACACCTTGCCCCAATCAAATTTCCTGTCATTTCCTCTTGCTGGTTTTGATTCTACCATGATTGAGTCACTTTAGTGAGTTAAAAAATATCTACCACCGTCAAGTACCAAGAAGCTGACTTTGTTTATCTTCTTATTAGTTTAAATTTGGATGTGCATGGTATTATGTGATTGGGATTTTATATCGCTACTGACACACAATTTACATAATGTGTAGATCTTGCATATTAGTGGAAGCAAATACTTTGGGGGTTTCTGCAGGCAGATAGTTTGTTGAAAATGTATTGCTTAGCAAAACGTTTATATAGAGAGATTAAAAAATTCTTATATTTAAAGAAAACAAATTGTAGTCTGAAAGGAGGCTTAGAATAGTGGAAAGAACTCTGTTCTGGTAATAATAAGTTCTAAGGTCTGGTTCTAGATCTGCTAATACTCAGCTCCATATTATTGGTCTAATAGTTGGGATTCTACAAGTCTTTCTGTAGGAGGCAACTTCTATGATATTAGGAATACATTTCTGAGAGAACTATGTTGACTAGAAAGAATATATAATGTCCATTAAGGACATTGATAACAACAACAACAAAAAACTTGGGCCTATCTCTCTCTTAAGATGGGGTCTTGCTCTGTTGCCCAGGCTGATCCTGAGCTCCGGTGATCCTCCTGCCTCAGCCTCTCAAGATGCTGGGACGACAGGCGTGCCCCACCACACCTGGCTTGGGTCTGTCTCTTTAAGTACCACTTGCATCCTGGCTTGGAATCTGGGTCCTGGTCACACCCCCACCCTCTTTGGAAGGGAGCATAGGTAGCTTGGCAGAATAGAGAACAGGTGCAGAGACAGCTAACAGGGGCTTTGTAGAAATAACAGATTTGCTGTTCTGTAATAAGCTTCAACTTTCAGTCAAATGTGTAAGATTTCCACAAATAAAAGCCTTATGGTAGCTAGAGATTCATTAAGGCATGAGGTAGGCTGGGGCTGTAATTTTAGGTAGGGGAAACAATGCAGTTTTTCTCTTTTCCTTCTGTGTTCTTTACTCATCCATGACCTTTACTCCGGAAAGCACAGAGGAGCAAGGTCAAGACTCATTCGTTAAAAACAACTGATTGACTAATTTAGTTCAAAAGATGTTCATTTTTTGAGCTATGGGCAATGGATAGCTGCAGATTTAAAGGAACAACTGGGCCCAGGGACAGGATTGCCCCTGTCTCTGCAGGGCACCTGGCGAGCTTTTCTATGTGGAACTGCAGTGGGATGACCCATCTCCAATTCTCCTCTGTATTTGTAACTCAGATCAAAATTTGAATTCTCCAGAAAGAGATTTCAATTGATTAGTTTAGATCTTAGGTCCACTGTGTGGTCAGGGTGGGGGTGTCCTGTGATTAACAGCCTTGCCAGAAGAGTATGAATGGGGTGGAGACAGTTCCCCCAAAGTAAGTGTAGAAAGGGAATGAGTTTAGTGTCTATCAAAAGGAGAGACTGATGGGCAGAGAAACACCATAGTGTCCTAGGCTCCAGAACTTCTCAGGGACAGCCACTAGTGACAGCTCCATCAGGTGCCTTCCAAGTGCTCTCAGGGCACATTGGGGAATTTCAGGAGCTTTGAGAGCTGGCTGACCAGAAGGCTGCCACCCAGTGGCTGGCTGGTTTATGTCATGCAGGATAGAGTCACCTTTTTTCTAAAAGCCTTGTAAATAGTTGGCAAAGATATTCATAGCTCTTACTGGGGCTAAGGGAAGACTTCTGCTCTATATGAGTCTGAATTAAATGAGTTTAGAAACTGATTATGAATCTTTTAATTACATGTAATTTATTTATTTTTTGGTACTGGGGATTGAAGCCAGGGGTGTTTTACCACTGAGCTACATCCCCACTACTTTTTATTTTTTGTTTTGAGATAGGATCTTGCTAAGTTGCTTAAGTCCTCACTAAATTGTGATGGTTGGCCTCAAACTTGCAATCCTCCTACCTCAGCCTCCTAAGCCACTGGGATTATAACTGTGCACCACCACACTTGGCTAATTACATATGATTGAAACCTACCACAGCTATCCTCGGTAACAATGGCCGTTGTTGGGGTACTGTTTCCAGCAGGCAGAAACAGATATGAACCAAGGCCTGAATGCCAGGAAGCCTTTGTTCTCTGATTTTCCTCTTCTCTGAACCTCTGCTACATTTCTCTCCCTGCTGAAGTTTGGTCTTCTTTAATTTTCAGTCTGCCTTTTCAGAAAACAGTTCTCCATGCTTCCAGGGTTGTATGTCCCTCACTCAAGAGCCCAAACTAAGATAAAGTTCACTCCCATTCCAAACCTGGAGCAGGGACTCCAAGAGGCCCAGCCTGAGTCAGGGGTCTGCACCTGGTTCAATCAACCAAGATGGCCAAAAATGAACCTGAGGTCACAGAAGGTGACACCTCTGTTACCATGTGATGGATATAGGGACCATTCTTGGAAAAGAAGAGAAATTTTGGCAGAAAACTCAATTGGTATCTCCTACAGAAGTCAATAACATAGGATTTGCTTACACTGCAAAGTGCTTAAGAATACCAAATTTCCCTGCTTTCATTTGATTCTTGGCAACAAATCTTATGAAGAAGACAATTCATGTATGAATGTTCTTTACTTTACTCTGCTGTGGGATTACTCTACTTCTAAAATTCTTATCTGTTTTGTTTGACTTTACATTTTTGAGGGAAGAGACCATATTCTTTTTACCTTTGCATCTAGATACCCAATTCCTGACTCTGGGCTCTCTGTACATGGTGGGCATCAAATTGATGTTTACTAAATTGAATTTCTTTTTTCCAGGAGAATATTAAGCTCCAGAGAGCTAAGTGGCTTGCTTCAGGAGCTCAGTTAGAGGGACAGGACCCCAATGGTTATATGGTGGCTTGCATAAGCTTCCCAGCTGAGAGACAAGGTCTCCAACAACTCAGAGAGATTGTACTTGGAGGCAGAGGCCCAGGTTGACATCAGGAGCCTGAAATCTGCCGGCCTGCAGGAAAGCAATCCAAGTCTTTCAAGAAGTATCCTTACACCATTTGTTGAAGATGCTATCCTTCCTCCATTGCATGCTTTTAGCCCCTTTATCACATATAAGATAGTTGTAACTTTGTGGATTAGTCTCTGTGTCCTCTATTCTGTACCATCGGTCCACCCGCCTGTTTTGGTACCAGTACCATGCTGTTTTTGTCACTATTGCTCTGTAATATAGTTTGAAATCTGGTATCACTATACCGCCTGATTCACACTTCCTGTTTAGAATTGCTTTTGCTATTCTGGGTCTTTTATTTTTCCATATGAATTTCATGATTGCTTTATCTATTTCTACAAGAAATGCCGTTGGGATTTTGATTGGCATTGCATTAAACCTATAGAGAACTTTTGGTAATATCGCCATTTTGATGATGTTAGTTCTGCCTATCCATGAACAGGGTATATTTTTCCATCTTCTAAGATCTTCTTCTACTTCTCTCTTTAGGGTTCTGTAGTTTTCATTGTATAAATCTTTCACCTCTTTTGTTAGGTTGATTCCCAAGTATTTTATTTTTTTTGAGGATATTGTGAATGGAGTGTTTTTCCTCATTTCCATTTCAGAAGTTTTGTCGCTGATATA
Source organism: Spermophilus citellus (assembly GCF_964194105.1). Taxonomy (NCBI): domain Eukaryota; kingdom Metazoa; phylum Chordata; class Mammalia; order Rodentia; family Sciuridae; genus Spermophilus; species Spermophilus citellus. The sequence goes on along the minus strand of NC_138185.1, from coordinate 196,111,979 downwards.
CAGAAATGCCTTTGATTTATGCGTGTTGATTTTATATCCTGCCACTTTGCTGAATTCATTTATTAGTTCTAGTAGTTTCTTTGTAGACCCTTTTGGGTCTTCTAGGTATAGAATCATGTCATCTGCAAATAGTGATAATTTAAGTTCTTCTTTTCCTATTTTTATGCCTTTAATTTCTTTCGTCTGTCTAATTGCTCTGGCCAGTGTTTCGAGAACTATTTTGAATAGAAGTGGTGATAGAGGGCATCCCTGTCTTGTTTCAGATTTTAGAGCGAATGCCTTTAACTTTTGTCCATTCAGAATGATGCTAGCCTGAGGCTTAGCATAGATAGCTTTTACAATGTCAAGGTAAGTTCCTGTTATCCCTAGTTTTTCTAATGTTTTGAACATAAAGGGATGCTGTACTTTGTCGAATGCTTTCTCTGCGTCTATCGAGATGATCATATGGTTCTTATCTTTAAGTCTATTGATGTGGTGAATAACATTTATTGATTTCCGTATATTGAACCATCCTTGCATCCCAGGGATGAATCCTACTTGATCATGGTGCACAATTTTTTTGATGTGTTTTTGTATTCGATTCGCCAGAATTTTATTGAGGATTTTTGCATCTAGGTTCATTAGAGATATTGGTCTGTAGTTTTCTTTCTTTGAGGTGTCTTTGTCTGGTTTAGGAATCAGGGTGATGTTGGCCTCATAGAATGAATTTGGAAGAGCTCCCAATGAAACTGAATCCCTTTCTCTCGCCATGCACAAAAGTTAACTCAAAATGGATCAAGGAGCTTGATATTAAATCAGAGACTCTGCGTCTGATAGAAGAAAAAGTTGGCTGCGATCTACATATTGTGGGGTTGGGCTCCAAATTCCTTAATAGGACACCCAAAGCACAAGAGTTAATACCAAGAATCAACAAATGGGACTTACTTAAACTAAAAAGTTTTTTTCTCAGCAAGAGAAACAATAAGAGAGGTAAATAGGGAGCCTACATCCTGGGAACAAATTTTTATTCCTCACACTTCAGATAGAGCCCTAATATCCAGAGTATACAAAGAACTCAAAAAATTAGACAATAAGATAACAAATAACCCAATCAACAAATGGGCCAAGGACCTGAACAGACACTTCTCAGAGGAGGATATACAATCAATCAACAAGTACATGAAAAAATGCTCACCATCTCTAGCAGTCAGAGAAATGCAAATCAAAACCACCCTAAGATACCATCTCACTCCAGTAAGATTGGCAGCCACTATGAAGTCAAACAACAAGTGCTGGCGAGGATGTGGAGAAAAGGGTACTCTTGTACATTGCTGGTGGGACTGCAAATTGGTGTGGCCAATTTGGAAAGCAGTTTGGAGATTCCTGGGAAAGCTGGGAATGGAACCACCATTTGACCCTGCTATTGCCCTTCTCGGACTATTCCCTGAAGACCTTAAAAGAGCATGCTACAGGGATACTGCCACATCAATGTTCATAGCAGCACAATTCACAATAGCTAGACTGTGGAACCAACCCAGATGCCCTTCAATAGATGAATGGATAAAAAAAATGTGGCATCTATACACAATGGAGTACTATGCAGCAATAAAAAATAACAAAATCATAGAATTTGCAGGGAAATGGATGGCACTAGAGCAGATTATGCTTAGTGAAGCTAGCCAATCCCTAAAAAACAAATACCAAATGTCTATGAACAGAGCAGGGAGGAAGAGCAGGAAGAAAAGATTAACATTAAACAGAGACATGAGATGGGAGGGAAAGGGAGAGAAAAGGGAAATTGCATGGAAATGAAGGGAAACCCTCATTGCTATACAAAATTACATATAAGAGGTTGTGAGGGGAATGGGAAAATAAACAAGGAGAGAAATGAATTACAGTAGATGGGGTAGAGAGAGAAGATGGGAGGGGAGGGGAGGGGGGATAGTAGGGGATAGGAAAGGTAGCAGAATACAACAGTTACTAATAGGGCATTATGTAAAATTGTGGATGTGTAACCGACGTGATTCTGCAATCTGCATTTGGGGTAAAATTGGGGGTTCATAACCCACTTCAATCTAATGTATGAAATATGATATGTCAAGAGTTTTGTAATGTTGTGAACAACCAATAAAAAAAAGAAAAGAAAAGAAAAAAAAGAGGAAAAAAAAAAAAGAAGTATCCTTACAGGGGATTTTAGATGAGCATGTGCAGAAGGCAAGTTATTAAAACATGCAATTTTCCAGATGCATCGAAGCACACCTGTAATCCCAGCAGCTTGGGAAGATAAGGCAGGAGGATCACGAGTTCAAATCCAGCCTCAACAATTTAGCAAGGCCCTAAGCAACTTAGCGAGACCCTGTCTCTAAATAAAATGTAAAAAAAGGGCTAGGGATGTGGTTCAGTGGTTAAGTGCCCCTGGATTCAATCCCTGGTACCAGAAAACAAACAACAACAACAAAAATCAGTATTTTCTGGGGGAGTAGACTGAGCAATCATAGCTGCCTGCCATGTGAGCTTTCTTGGGGAGAAAGGAGAAAGAAGCTGAGGTAGACACTTGTCTTTGTGGGAAGCTTCCACACTACATAGCTGGAGGAGTCAAGGACACATGCAAGGGATGGGTGTGGTCTGGGAATGGTGGATGCAGAAGAGGGAGCCAACCAGAACATACTCAGACCCAGCTGAAGCTCACAAGCTACACAATCACTCCATCTATGCAGGAAGAGCTGTGACAGGAGGCAAGTGTGCCGAGGGTTATTAATAGGCACTAGAACCTATATTAATTAAGGGCAGAATAGTCACAACAAAGACACATCAGAATCCCCCACAAAAAATACCCCAAGTATGTGAAGTATTCTGAATGCAGCTCAACCACTTCAGTCGCGTTGCAGTCGGTGTATCAGCCAGCTTTCCATTGCTGTGACAAAACACCAGAGAAAAAAAGGGGGGAAGATTTCTTTTGATTTACAGTTTCCCAGGTTTCCCGTCCATGGTTGCTTGATTCCATTCCTTTGGGCTGGTGGTGGTCAGAACATTAAGGCAAGGAAGCTTGGAGAGGAGCAAAGCAGAAGGTGAGGGTGGAGAGTGGTGGGTGTCAGTGAACCACTTCCTCCAACTAGGCCCCACTCCCCAGGGTTTCCACTACTTCTCAAGTGCCATGGCTGGGGACCAAGCCTCAACACATGAGCTTTCAGGGAACATGTGGTATCATCTATAACACTGGACCAAGGGTTCAGGCAGCAGTAGCAAGAACTTTGGTTGGTGCTTGCTCAGGCTGTGTGTTGCAATTTGTGCGCAGCAAAACAGTGCACTATTCAAAAAGAAAGGAGGGAAGGAAGGAAGGAAGGGAGGGAGGGAGGGAGGATAGAGAGGAGAGAGCAGGAAGGGGTCGGGAAGGAAGGAGAGAGGGAGGGAGAAGAAGAAACACTAAATCGCTGACGTCAAAACCTAAGCTCAGGCCAACCCCTGAGGTTCCCTCTCTCCTTCCCACTTCCAGTCTCACGTCTGAATGCGGAAGTCGTGTGTTCCCTTTGACAGCAGCTCTACTGTTCACTCCCGGGGTGGAGGTGTGGAAATGGAACCTGGGGATCCTGCCTGCCCCCTGGAGGGTGCGGGGTGAGAGTTGCGGAGACCCTCCCCTTCTGCAGAGCCCCAGGGGGTTGGGCTCCAGAGGGTTGGGCTCCAGGGGGGTGGGCCCGGAGTGGGCCCGCCCACCTCAGGTGTGGGGAGGAGCAAAGGGCAGGGGCGGGGCTGCCTGTGTCACTGCGTTGTGGGTGGGGTGAAAGGGCGCCAGCATCTGCCTGCTCCGGCCTCTGCAGATGGTGAATTTTGCAGGCAGCTAAACCCCCGGCAGGTGGAAGACTTCCGGAGCCCAAACCGGGGGACTCTGATCAGGGTTGCTGAGTCGGAAAGCCACCGCTAACACGTGCCACTCCCGTTACTTAATGGCTCTGCGCCCCAGGGTGTAAACGGAGGGCTTGTGAAAAGTACCTAGTACTAGGTTTTTGATGAAGATTTGACGGGAAAGGCAAGCGAAGCTCTTGGCCTGGATCCTGACAGGCTGCTTCCCTGCCCCCCAAAAGGTTATTTTTGCTGTTTCCCCCCTCAAAGTCCGGGAGTCCTTTCACAAAGACTAGACCCCACTCCCCATGGTATCCACTACTTCTCAAGTGCCATGGCTGGGGACCAAGTCAGTGGACTCCAGGAGATACGTGAGAAAGTTTGGCTGTTCTAATACAAAACCAAGCCCCTCCGAGGAAATGGATTCTTGGTCCCTTTCCTGCTGCTATAACTGAACATCCCGAGTTAAGTGAATTATAAAGAATAACGGTTTGCTGGGCTTCTGAAGGCTGGGGTCCAACACATCTGGTGAGTCATCTGAGGGGGCCCTCTGCAGAGTCCCAGAGCAGCACAGGGCATCCCATGATGAGACTGCAAGGGTGCCAGAGAACTGGCTTTTATAACACGGCCGCTCCCTCAATAATCCCTTCAGCGATGGATGGATTAATCCATTCCGTCACTTCCCAAAGGTCCCACCTCCCAATAGTTTGGGAATCGAGTTGCCAACACATGAGTTCTGGGGAGCAAACATTCAAACCTTAGCAGATTCTAAGTGGGTGAAACTTGGGAGTCAGAAGCAAGTGCTCTTGGGTAGGTGTGTCCCTCAACCGCTTATTACTGTAAGCCCTAATAAATAACCTCTATGAGACTTATTTTTTAATTTTTTTTGTTCTAATTAGTTATACATGACAGCAGAATGCTCTTCCATTCATCGTACACAAACAGAGCACACATTTTCACTTCTCTGGTTGTACAGAGGTAGGGTCACACCATTCGTGCAATCATACATGTCTCATTCCACCATCTTTCCTATCCCCATGCCCCCTCCCCTCCCCGTCCTCTCCTCCCTCCTTTTTGCCCAATTCAAAGTTCCTCCACTCATCCCATCCCCCTCCACACTATGGATTAGCATTCACTTATCGGAGAAAACATTCAGCCTTTTTTTTGGGGGGGGCGGGGATTGGCTTACTTCGCTTAGCATGATATTCTCCAATTCCATCGATTTACCTGTAAATGTCATAATTTTATTCTCTTTTATTTCTGAGTAATATTCCATTGCGTCTATATACCACAGTTTCTTTATCTATTAAAGGGCATCTAGGTTGGTTCTACAGGTTAGTCCTGTGAATTGTGCTGCTATAAATGTTGATGTGGCTGAGTCACTATATTATGCTGTTTTTAAGTCCTTTGGGTATAGACTAAGGAATGGGAGATAGCTGGGTCAAATGGTGATTCCATTCCCAGTTTTCCAAGGAATCTCCATACTGCTTTCCTGATTGGCTGCACCAGTTTGCAGTCCCACCAGCAGTGTATGAGTGTACCTTTTTCCCCACATCCTTGCAACACTATTGTTTCTTGTATTCTTGATAACTGCCATTCTGACTGGAGTGAGATGAAAAACTCATTTTCTTTATTAGTAAATGTGATTAAAAAGAATATCTGTTTCATAGGCTATTTTTTTTTTTGAGGGCTTACTATGTTCTTAGTACTGCCCATGTATACCTCGCTCCTTAAAACTACTTTAGAAGGAAGGTACAAATGTTCTTCCCCCATTTTGTACTTGAGAAAACTGAGACTTAACAGAAAGGTTAGGTAGATTAATCTAGACCACACAGCAAAGTCATAACAGAAGTGAGATTGAAACCTAGGCAATGTGGTTCCAGAGTCTGTGCTTCTAATCACTATACTAGCACCTGTCTATAAAAGTGTCTCCTAAATTGTGAAACACAATTTGAATGTTGGCTGCTATTACAATCAATGGTACACTTGGTAGGTAGGTGGCTTCATCTTTGTACACATTAATTGAGGGCAGGACTCAGCGCCTAACCTACGGCCTGCTACTCAATAAGCTCTCAGTGGCTCTGCCATCCCATAATAAAATAATAAAGAAGCATATCCCATGGCTGTAAGCAATTGCACCCAGAGAACAGGCAAACATCCTAAAGGTCTGACTAATGCAGGAGACTCAGTTCTTAGATCTATGAGCAAAAAATTAACAGCTTTCAACCAGAAGAGACAGAGCCATTTAAAAAAAAATCTTCTTTGGGTAGAAATATTAAAAACTACATGCTAAATTGGAAATTTTTTTTTATTTGAGTCTGAGTGTTTTCTAATCATCATTGTGTGCATGGTAATTTTGTGGAGTTAATGTCTCTGACTCCACTATTATTACTCAATAGTTCTTTGCTGAACTCCAGACTTTGGTAATCTACTGCCTCCCTGACACGTCCCCTCGGAGGTAGAACACTGACCTCTGATTTAGCACATCTAACATTAAGCTGCTGAGATTCTCCCCCAAATCAACTTCTCCCCCTTCTCCATTAGTGGTGATGTCAGACTTTCAGTTGCTCAGGCCCAAAACCTTTTGGCCCCTTTCAATCGATCAGCAAAACGGGTTGGTCTACTGTCAAAATATATTTTAAAATTCTAGCCTCCTTTCATGATGCCCCATTGTCCCCTCCCTGGTCTCCTCTGCTCATATTTCTTGACAGGATTATTGAATAGCCCATCTCAGTCCCTGCGGTGGCTTTCTAAAGTCCACTGTGAACCCAGTAGCTGAGGGATCCTGTTACAGCCGTCTGACCACACCACTCCTCTGCTTGAAGCTCCTCAATGGCTTGGCTCAATGAAAGAGAAGTCAAAGTCCTCCTTTGACCTGAAAGGCCCCCACATGAATGAGACCCCCAAAGCCTCGAGCAGCTCTCACTACCCTTGAGCTCTCATTCTGACTCTTTTTTTTTTCCCCTGGAACATTTTCCTGCTCCAGGGTCTTTGCACTGTTCTGCAAGCTTGGCTGAGTGCTCTTCCTCCATACCTGTATGGCTGGTTTGCTCAATTCTTTCAGGTCTTATTTACCTCATCAAGGAGACTTCTCTGGTCACTCTGAAATGTAACTCCTTCCAGCATTTCCTATTTCCCTTCCCCATATTTCTTCCTTTTTTATATTTACCCCTTTCAAATGTTATATTTTGCATTATACTTGCTTATGTTATCTGTTTCCCACATTGCAACATGAGCTTTATGAGGGGATTTTTGACTATTTTGTTCACTATTATAACTGTAGTGATTTTCTTTCTTTCTTTTTTAGGGATTGAACCCAGGAGTGCTCTACCACTGATCTACATCCTCATCCCTTTATACTACGATACAGGGTTTCACTGGGTTGTGAGGCTGGCCCTCAAACTTGAGATCCTCTTGTCTCAGCCTCTCAAGTTGCTGGAATTACAGGCATGCACCACCTCTCTTGACTAACTCTAGTGATTTCCTACACATAGTATTCATGTGTAAAAATACTTGCTGAATAAATTAGTGAATACAATAAAAAAAGCAGGGACCCCCAAATTAGCTATGGACCCTTTCTTTAGCAAGTTATATATCCTGTCTAGACTTTGTTTCTTTGCTTGTGAGATTGAGGAGCAGATGTCCCTGAGTTAACCTGAAAAGCTGGGAGAAGTTGTGGTGAGAAAAGATTGAAGATTTTGGTTCAAAATCCAGTAGTATTACTTGTCTAGGTCTTAGTTTCCTAACAAATTGAAAGGGTTCCACCCAGCGACCACTAGGAAAAAATGTAAAATCAAAGAGGCGCCATACCTCTCAAAACCACACGGTGGCGCATTTGTCTACCATTGTCTCTAAGAGGGTTTTGCTGTGCCAAGTCCATTACCAAACTGCTTCCGCTACTGTAAAATAGTACTGTTCAGGGACAACGTTAAGCCTTGCTGCTATCTCAGATTTTATTGGTCAGCTACATAGCAAATAACAAAAATCTCTGAATTGATATTGCTTCAGATAAGAAGGCATGTATCTCAGAAACAAAACAGTGAGTTGAGGTTTGAGCTTAAGGCTTTCTTACCAATATGATTTAATGCCCAAGGTTGAAAAGTTGAAGAATCAAAAGAGGAAGTCTTTCCTTGGTGCTAGGAGTGCAGCACCACACTATGCGAAATTAGTCCACAAGTCTGTCTGCATCCAACCAAGAAGTTCCTTCCATGAGGTAGGAGGGATAGGGAATGCATGGCATATTTGGATTCCAGGAACCTATGTTTACTTAGAAGAAGTTTGAAAGCACTGAAAGATTAAAAAAAAAAAAAGACTGTGAACAGTTCATGACACCCAATGAGCCTGCAATTAATAGTAGCTGTTATCATTATTACTATCACTGTTATCGTTATTATTATCACTGTCATCTTGAATCTGGGTTTTTTCTTTCCTCTACTATCTCTTCAGATAACAATAATGCTTTCAGTTGAAATTTGTCATAGTTAAAAATGATTTTGTAGTTCTTTATTTCAGTTACAGAAGTATAATGTGGTTATTTTAATTATATGGGAAATAAAAGTAAAATGAAGGAAAGAAAAATTGCCCATATTCTACCACTTTGCCCAGACAGTTAAGATTTTGATGCTACACACACCTACACTCACATTTGTGATCATATTGCATAAAAGCTTTTCCACTACTTTTTCATTTACCATTATATTTTGCGAATTTCCTTACACTGAAAACTTTTATACTCATCATGGTTATTAACATACTGTTCTTTTTTGGGAGCCTCTTTTATTATTATTTTAATTGACAAATAAAAATTGTATATATTTATACTATCATGTGATGTTTTGGATATGTATATACATTGTGGAATGGCTAAATCAAACTAATGAATATAGTAATGACTATGTTTATCTCCATATTTTTTTTGTGTGTGTGTGGTGAGAATGCTTAAAATCTACATTCAGCAATTTTCAAGTTTACAATAGATTGTTATTAATTATGTTCATTGTGACATACAACAGATCTCTTGGGTTTATTCCTCTTTCCTAATTGAAATTTTGTGTGCTTTGATCATCATCTTCCTAATCCCTCCAGTTCCCAGCCTCCCACCATTTTACTCTATTTCATGAGTTCTTTTTTAGAATCCCAATATAAGTGAGATTGGTATTTTTCTTTTTGAATCCAACATACTTTTCTAACTAGAACATTTGTACATTTTAATAGTAGACAATACTAAATAGCACTGGGCAAAGAAAATCATTCTTCTAATCCCATCATCTCAATTGGAGTTGATTGCTCTTTGCATTTTGATGTATTTCCCTCAATAATGTTAATGCACATATATTCCACAAAATTAGGACTACATTACGTGTGTATTTTTCCTCTTGATTTATCCAATTTATATTTTTAAATTATTTTACTATTATAACAAATATGATTTTTTTCTTTTCACTTTATGTGATTATTTTCCCAGTCATTACACAGCCTTCACAAACCCTAATTATAGGGATAATTGCTTTAATGGAATCTCTCTCATTTGATTGACCTTTTGGGAGTCCTTGACTAAAAGGCTTAAATGAAGTCCTTGCAGACCCTGCGTGGTCATAAGCAATGTAATTTCATAGAGAGCTGTCCCAGGGGCTCACTATGCCACCAGATTGGCTGAAGCAGAAATTCTGTCTGACCTCACTTCTTGATTAAAGGCTCTGACCATTATTAAGCTGGCTCTCTAGAGACGTGACATTCTAAAAGCCCCCATAGTCTGTTCCTTTTCTGAACAAGGCTTTCATGGGAGCTAGGAGAAGAAGAAAGGAGAGAAGATTTCTTACCATTTTGATGGTAATTTTAAAAATTTATTATTATTATTATTATTATTATTTTAATATGGTTGCTGAGGATCAAACCCAGGGCCATGCGCCTGCTAGTCAAGTGCTCTACCGCTGAGCCATAACCACAGCCCAATACTTTTTTTAATACCTTTATTTTATTTATTTTTTTTAATGTGATGCCGGGGATCAAACTCAGTGACTCATGCATGCTAGGCAAGCACTCTACCACTGAGCCACAACCCCAGCCCCAAGCAGTATTAATTCTGAACAGATAGGAATTAAAATACTATCAATTGCAATAAGCACATTTACAAACTAATTGAGCACTTATACATTGAGTACTTTCAGGAGACCCTTTAATTCATCGAATCCTTGCAACAACTCCATTTTACACACCCTTGTTTTATGGACAATGAAGTGGAAAGATGGAGTAGCTCACCTAAAGACATGCATGCCTAGGTGGTCAGGAATCTGAACCTAAGTCTGTTTGGCTCCGAAATTTCTATTCCATCAGCTCCATTGCGCACTCCCTCAAACCATTCACTTAGAATTGTATTTGGTGCAAATGGACTTTATGAATTAGGAACTAGGACTCTTTTCCTGAAATGTGAGAATGAGGTGGGTGGGCTGACTTCTTTAGAAAAGGTCAATGTCTGCTACAGGAATTTTAGACCAAAGGGCTGATTTAAAATATTTCCCAAGGGAACCAAGAGGAGAGTGACTTTCATTTACTAAGTCATATTTTAGGCCAAAATAATATTAAATAATAATAACTAGGTGCTACATTCTGCACTAAGCACCTAACATCTATCATGCCCCTTAATCATTCCAGGAGGCCAGAGAAACAGGTATTATTATCCCTAATTTCCCAGATGAGGGATCTGGGGCACAGGGGGGTAAACTTGTCTAACAGCACACAGTAAGCATGGATTCAGATTAATCAGAACCCAAGGCCCCACGTTCGTGCCCCCCAGTCTATATTGCTTGCTAGCTTTCTCTCCCTCTGGGGTTCTGGGGGTGATTCAGGAAGGAAAGAAATACACTGAATATTTACCGGGTGCCAAGTAGCATGCTTTTGTATGTCTTGTCTCATTGAATCCTATACACATCCATAAAAAGCAGGTTCTCTTATTACAGCTATTTCAAAATGAGGAAATTGGGGTTCTAAATGGTGTGGTGCACAAAGTCACATGTTTTTTAAAGGCTAGAGCCAGGATGCACCAAGACTGTCTCACCTAAGTCTACTGCCAACTTGCATCACGATTGCCATTATTTTCTCCCTGCTCGGTGCTATACTTTTCAGGGTGGTGGAGAAAATTTTTCTTTTTTTGAATGACAATTGTCAACCCCTTGCCTCAGGAACCTAATAGGAGTCCACCTAGATTTCAAAGTCTCTTAATAACCTGTCCTTCCATTATTTCATTCGTTTCATCCCTCCTCCCCCCACTCTCTCCTCTCCACTGGCTGGAATTGCTATCACTCGACCTTTTACATTCATTTCCATTCTCAGGCCTCCTAGTTGACAGACATCGCTCAATGGCCAACTTCAGCATCTCATCATTCAGGTTCCATCTATGCCAGTCCTCACTTGCAGCCCTGATCAAAAGCTTTCATCGATAACCCTTTATCTGCTCAATGTACCCAGACTTCCCAGGCTGGCATTCCAGCCAGTCATTCAGTTGCAAATATGTGCTGAGAGTTAATTATGTGCCAGACACTCTCCAGGTGCTGGGAGAACCACCAAGAACCGGACAGACCGGTCAGGTCACTGCCCTTAAGGTGAACACACTTGGTATTAAATAATTACAAATAATCAATTAAATAATTACTAGTATGAATCAAGTAATTACCAGGCCCTCTACCATCTGGTCTCAGCCTATCTTTTCAGAGTTTTTTCTCACCCTTTCGAGTCATCCAAATGGGCTGACCTTTCCAGGCTTTCCCACCTCTGAGGCTGTGTCTGCTCCCTCCTTCCTTTTCTGAACACAAGCGCTTTCCTGCTTCACCCAGAATCCTTCCAGGACCAGTTCTGCTTCTGCCTCTTCCAGGAAGCCCTGCCAGCCAACTCAAGCCTGAAGGATCTCCCCTCATTTCAATTCCTAGCACTTATCCATTCAACAGATATTTACTGAATGACTTGTTGGAATGTTTGATGAGTGACTCTTCATGAGATCCTAAACACATGCTAAGACATTAAAGATTTAAATGGTACAGGGAGTTACCGTTTTCTTATTCATAGGGATCACAGATTGTTTTCTTCTTTTCCTCTTTGCGGGGAGGGAAATCCATGAAACTATGTAGTAGATCATATAAGATTACAGATGAGCAAAATGATAATAAAAAATGATTCAGTTACTTGTAATCCTACTAAAGAGACCTACTATTGACATTTTTCTTTCCAGCATTTTCTCTTGCTATTTCTCTCTGTCTACACCCAGTTTGTAAAACTCCTTTTCCCCCCAGATTATAGTTTTATCAAGAAATCTTTTTTTCTTATGGTCTTTTTAAAAACATAAAGTACCTTTACCCTGAATCCTAGACTTTCTTCTACTTGGGTATGAAATGGTTTTTGTCTTAAACAAAACCTAGTTGATAGACATTGTTCAATGCAGTAATACACACATATAATCCTAGCTAGATTAGTGGTAGAGGATCCCTTGGTTCAATCCCTAGTACCAGGGGAGTAAAGTGGGTGGGCTAGGGACATAACTTAGAGGTAGCCTATCATGTTTGAGGCCCTGGATTCAATCCCCAGTACAACAACAACAACAACAACAACAACAACAACAAAATACCAAAACCGAAACGAACAAAAAACCAAACCAAAAACCCCAAAACCTAGATAATCTACTGAGACTCATCCATCTTTTCTAATTCATTGATCCTATGTACAGTAAGAACTCAAACATTATTTCAGAGCATTTATTTCAGGAAACCTTTCTCTTGACTTTTTCCCCTCCTCTGGTGGTACTGGGAGTTGAACCCAGAGCCTTGTGCATGGTAGGCAAACACTCTGCTACTGAGCTATATACTTAGCCATTTTTATTTTGAGACAGGTTCTCACTAAATTTCTCAGACTATGTTCCACCTGAGTAGCTGGGATCACAGGCATGTGCCACCACACCTGGCCCAGGAATCTTAAGACCTATTCTGGATTCTCTTTTGTTTTGTGGTACTGGGGACTCATGGCTTTGTGCATGTTAGGCAAGTGCTCTACCACTGAGCCTCATCCCCAGCCTGTATGCTCTTTTGAACAACACCATTTCACCTCTTTTATTTAAGACTTATATGTGTGGATTGCCTAGGTTTACAGTGTAGCCACATTCATGGGTGAGGAGCCAGGTTCCATCAATGCCAGTCCTTACTTGCAGCCCTGAGCAAGACCTTTCAGCAATAACCCTTTATCTGCTAAATGTACCCAGACTTCCCAGAATGTGCAGACTAGAACACAGGGGATCTTCTGGTCCACGCCCCCACCTTAAGGATGAGTGGGGCAGTACATGTTAAGCACTTGCCTAAGCTCATATCTGCCTGGTTATTTTTCCAAATTGTTTCAGTTTTTCTAATAATAAACTCCATACTAAATTTACACAAAAGAGTAGTCAGTGAAGCACTAACTCTTGCTAAATAAATCCTATCTATCTCCAAAAAGGAAACAGTAATGCAGTTTGGTAGATACCAGGCTTGTTTTGAAATAAAAGAGAACTTTTCTTCTTAGAAGTCAACATTGCTATGATAGGATTAAAGCACAGAAGAAACATTAGGGGCCACCTATCTATTTCTTTCTTTATGTTTGAAAAAACAGTATAACAAAGGGATGTAGGGAAGGGTTGGCCTTTGAGAATGAGTGGCAGCACAGGTTTTATGTCTGTTCTGCTTGATCTGATCTCTTTACATGTCACCATGATCCAAGATGGCAATTTTACTAATCAAGAGAAACCCAAGGATTGTCGAAAAGTTAATTATCTTCAGAGACACCAACCCCACTTCATGACTGCTTTCCCAGCCGCAGTGTGAAGCCCCAGTAAGGTGGTCTCTCACCTTTCTTTTCTTTCTTTAAATTTTGAGACAGGGTCTCGCTAAATTGCTAAGGCTGGCCTTGAATTTGGGATCCTCCTTCCGTAGCTTCCCAAGTACCTGGAATTACAGACCTAAGCCACAGCACCTAGATAGTCTTTTGCCTTTCTGAATTTTAAAACAATGACGGTATTGGAATTTCTTCTTACAGGAACCCCAAAGGGAGAGCCGTGCGCAGTCTTCATTGAGGCGAGAAGTGTAGTTTCAAGAGTTCTTCTAATGAACATTCCAGTGGTCCTGAAAGGCTTAACTAGGAGATGAAAGGCTCTGGGGTAGGGGTGGTGGGGGCGGGTTTGGGGTAGTATGAAAGCTGATCCACCAGGTTGCACTAGGGTAGAGGCAGATCTCAAGAGGTAGAGAAACAACTAAAAAGGAAGCTGGAGAAGACAGCTCTCTCCGGGGTGCAACCCAGTTCCTTTCTCCTCTGCTCACTTTCAAAAGACCCTTTAGGATGAAGAATACCGGTGCTGCCCAGTGGGGCCCCTACCCACCCATGGTAAACAATGGGAGCGTCTTCCCTTCCAGCCTTTTCGCTCTGAATGAACTCTCGGCGTTACCTTTTAGGACCCACCTTCCCTCCTCACACACCCAATGAGGCCGGAGCCTCTTCCTGCCGGTGTTCAACTCTCCCAGGATATGGACAGGTGCCGTGGACCAATGGTCGGAGCTGCGGCGGGCCAACGGGAGACAGCGCTGGGTCAACCTGGGGTTTGAGAATAGCAGAGCCCGCAGAGGGGGGCGGTGCGACAAAGGCGCAGGGGGTGGAGGGACCTGGGAGGCGGCCGGCGAGGCTGCCCCAACCACGGCGAGAGGAACCTGTGGACTGGCCGCCGCCGCCAATGGGAGAGCGAGCTGGTACGGGGGCGGGCCCGGGGCTGACGGCACCGCCCCCGGGTCCGCAGGGTTGGGGCGGAGCCAGGCCCGCGTCAGGTGGTCCCGGGCGTGCGGGCGGCGCGGGGGGCGGGGCGCGGCGCGGCGCGGGGCGGAGAGGGGAGCGGCAGCCGGCGGGCGGCGGCGGGCACCGGCAGCGCTAGCAGGTACCGGCGGCTGAGGAGGTGAGGCCGCCCCCGGGGGCGAGCGGGCAGGCGGGGAGTCCGGCCCGCCGCGCCCCATGCTGCGGTGAGCGTTCGTGCTCGGCGCACTTGTCTCCCCGCCGCGCCAGCCCGGGCCAGCCAGCTCTCCCCGCCCCGCCACCTCGGGCCCTACCTGCGGCCGCCGTCGGGGGAGGGGGGTCCCCCCAACTCTGCGGAGCCGCATGAACAATAGGCGGCGGCGGCTCCTGCGGGCGGCGACAGCCCCGCACCCTATGGATCGGCCGCTCCATGGAGCCCTCCAGAGCGCTTCTCGGCTGCCTGGCGAGCGCCGCCGATGCCGCCCCGCCTGGGGAGAATGGAACTGGGGCCGGGGCCGAGGAGGAGGAGGAAGAAGAGGAGGAGGCGGCGGCGGCGGCCGCCCCCGGGGAGCTGGGCTCCGAAGCACCGTTGCCCTACTGGACGGCCGTGTTCGAGTACGAGGCGGCGGGAGAGGACGAGCTGACCCTGCGGCTGGGCGACGTGGTGGAGGTGCTGTCCAAGGACTCCCAGGTGTCCGGCGACGAGGGCTGGTGGACCGGGCAGCTGAACCAGCGGGTGGGCATCTTCCCCAGCAACTACGTGACTCCGCGCAGCGCCTTCTCCAGCCGCTGCCAGCCTGGAGGCGAGGACCCCAGTTGCTACCCGCCCATTCAGTGTAAGATGAAGGCGGGGCTGGGGATCCGGCGGGGAGGTGGAAGGATGGAGCCCTGGGGTGGTGGAGGAGGAAGGGGAGCCCTTCGGGAGGTTTGTTAGGGGTGGGGAACCTGGATAGGGAATGATTGACCGGGGTATGGGTGGATGCGCGCGCTCTGGGGCTCGGGGTCTATTAGTTGATGCGGTGGATAAGCTAAGGAAGCCCCAGGCTTTGCCCGGAACTCAGGGGATTGGACTTCTTAACCTTCATCTGACTACCTTAGCAGCAGCTTCTGGTTTCCACATCCTGAAACCCCAGCATGAAAGTCTCCCCATTTCCCGATCCTTTCCTCTTCCAACTTGCCCTCCAAATCTGGAAAGATTTCAGGCAAGCTGATGGTTACTGTCTTAACCTTAGTTTCCAAGTCAGGGACCTTGCCGACCTCTTCAATGGGCTGTCCCCGCCTCTTAAAGGTATTTGCTTTGAGAGAGATGGAGGTGTCTCCGGAAGGGCTGGGCTGGCTCACAAGACCCGGAAGCGTGTGTGAACTCAGGGCCAAGTGTCTTGTTGATTTCTGGGATCCTAATCCTGTATCTCAGAAGTTGTACCATTAGGAGTCTCACTGAATATTGTGCTAAGAAACAGGGGAGGGCAAGTGATTGGTGGAGAAATGATTAGAAGGGGAAAAGTATGTCGTTCCCCTTGAAAAGTTAAGAAGCACAGGTACAGTGGCTAAGTCCCAGTCACTCTTTAGACAATACATTTTCTGTTTTCTTCTCACCCTAGATCCTTGCCTATATTTGGAATTGGCTAAATCTCAATTGTCCTGGTTTTCATCAATTTCCCAGGAGCCCCCCTGTTCCACACCCTGTAATGAAATTTCCTTTGTTTTTTTTCCAAAGAAGTTAAATTACTATTAAAATCCCTTAATCAATTATACTTTGTTATTTTAGAAGAAAGGTGTAAATACCTCCTAGTGCAGTTTACACTGTTTTGTATTTGAGAATTTACATAATTTCCTCCCTGTTACAATGTATTGCTAATATATATTGATTACTGCTTATTCCATATTTTATATACTTAGCATCTTAGTTGACTTAAAAAATCATTACCAAGGGCTGAATTTGAGTAGTCTTAAATTTTCATTCATAAGTTATCTTCTTGTCCTGTAACTTATTTTCATCTGAACACTTGTGTTACTTTGTCTTAAGATGTGTTTTAAATACTAGCACTTAATGTCAAAAACATAACCTCTTTCCTTGTTTTTCTGTTTTTCTTTTGGTGGTTTGACTGTTAAAGTAATATTCAAAATTTCACTTCTTGTTCTTTCTTTTCCCTCTCATTCAATTTAAAACTTCATCTTGATCTTTATAATGGCTGTAGGTGGCAAATTACTTTAAATTGTTTCTGGGTGCTACATCTTCTTGGCTCTGGTATTGGTAAGTTGAGGGCCATGCAAAGGTCCTGGCATAGTGTTTTGAAATAGTATTGAAGATGAATGTGGCCATATGTTGGAAGACATACAAATAGTCTGGCATGTTAGAAAACAGTGTAATTTTAAATGTAAGTCAAATTTTTGTGAGTTAAAAATTCTATGATTTTAATTTTAGGGACAGCTAATGTCAGAGTAGAAGAGTTCTGTGAAGGTCATGAGCAGGAGCTCAGTTTCTTCAGTGTCTTGTCCTCATGGCTGTCCACACTTAGGAGTGAATGTGTCTTAGAGAGCCAGACATGTCAACAGTGTTCTTACCTACAGGAGCTCTTTTCCTGAAAGGTGGCCTGACCTTATCTTTTTTTGTAGCAAAAGTTACCTTGGATAGAATGGATTCCTAAATCTAGAACCCAAATGATGGGAAAGAAGGCAGAACTTTATGCTTATTGAAAGAATTGACTTCAAGAACATGGTGTTTGAAAGTCCCAGTAAGTGCTCTTATTTGGCCTCATTTGGATCTCTTATCTTGACTGAAATTAATTCTTGATAATTCAGAAACTTTAATTCCAGTCAAAAACTGATTATTGAGTATCTAAGGAATGATAGATACTGTGTTACATGCCAGGGAATAAAGAAATGATAAGATATGAGGTGCTTATAATTTACATGAGGGAAATTGGTGGTGTAAATGTAAAATGTCAGTGTGGTACTTTGATAAGGACATGTACATCTCTTATCTGCATGCTCTGTCCACCAGTTCAGTTAGGGTCACTGAGAAAATAAAGGTGAATGACAAACCTTGTCTCTAAAGACTCAGAATAAAATTGAGCCACTGACAACTCTTCTTCAGAGTTGCCCTTTTAAACTTCCCTGGGGCATGTATTTTAGCATTACATTCTGGATCATAAATGGAACACAGGAAGTCAAGCAGTAAAGTGTTCATGATTAGCTTCATAGTATTGTTTCTCAAAATGAAAACTTTATTTCAAACTTTATTCAGAACTCAAGAGGAAATTTCTAAATCTTGCATCAAAGGAAAAATATGATAGTGATAATATAAATCATCTTTCATTTACATAGTGCTTTTATCCCCTCCAATGTAGGTCTTAGAGTTTAGCTCTGAATGGATGACAAATGTAAATAACCTGGGAACACATTCTTCTCTATTTTAGTAAGTGATTTAAATGTACAGTTCCAAATTTATCATTCTGGGAAATATAATCCTAAGTATTTTTTTTTTTAAGTTTCTCTTAGGAGAGTATGTCTGCTTTCAAGTAGGGCATACATTAAGGTCAGCATTGATTTACATTATGAACATATGCTTCTTTTTCCTACATCCTCTAGAAATAGGAGGATATATTTTCAGGTTACATATGATTTTTAAATGAACAGGATCGATACCACTCACTTGCCTCAAACCCACCAGAATGTGCCTATACATTGTTTCTAAACATGCAATCGAGAGGGAATAACATCTTGACACCAAAAATGAAGTAGGTTTTGTTCCTGGCATTCCTTCTGAGGAAGGATATTCCTGGAAATATCCTTCCTCAGAAACTGAAAAATGTGCTGAATGCAGGTTGACCTGATTCTTGTTTAAGAACCAGGTCTTGACTGGAACCGAAGCGAGGAAGAGCCTCACGTACTCACTGCTGCAACTGAAGGTCCAGTTCCTTAACTCCCATCCAGAGGGGCTTCTTAGCAGGGAAGCAGGAAAGGAAAAACAACCCCATTTCCCATCTTCTGTCTTTTATGTTTGAAAGCTGAACTTTTGTTCTATACTTTTCTTGAAGGCTGGTCATAGAGGTTCCTTAACTGAATTAAAAAAAAAAAAAAGTCTGAGATTTTATGTTCTACCCTAAGAGGTTTCCTGCCTTCTGTGAGATGCTGTTGGAGGAGCTGTCCTTTCAGCACCCTTGTCCTGAATCACATCTTTTATAGCCACACGCATTTAAATAAATATTGAATACCTACTTTGTGTTGACAGCTATGTTTCAGACCAGAGGAAAGAAGGAAGACTATATAAAAAAAAATACAGCAGTTCCTTCAGGAGAATTCAAAGGCTCCGTTGAGGAAATAAGATAATAAATACTAAGTTGAATACTAAGTTGGAGATGCACATAGTTTTGTCAGTGTGAATGCTGGTATGGGGGAAAAAAAGAATGATTCCCTCTTTGACCAGAGACTCTTATATATTTCTCCAAGAGGAGGAAGAGGATGATGATGATGATGATGATGATGATGATGATGATTGGCACTACTGATTGAACTCAGGGGCATTCAATCACTGAGCCACATCCCCAGCCCTATTTTGTATTTTATTTAGAGACAGGGTCTCACCAAGTTGCTTAGCACTTCACTGTTGCTGAGACTGGTTTTGAACTCACAATCCTACTGCCTCAGCCTCTCGATCTGCTGAGATTATAGGCATGTGCCACAATGCCCGGCTCCAAGAGGATTCTTAATCTCTCATTAACATAGGCATGTTTTTTCATTCATATAAATGACGTCAGGCAAAAATTAGTAATCAGTCAAGATTCATTTTCAGGACACAGAAATACTCATTTTAAATAAGATAGGGATTTAGCATAGAAAATTAGGTGCTCACGGAATTGTTGGAAGGGCTGGGAGAAGAGGCTTTTGGCTGGACCTCTGGGAAGAACTTCCAGAACGTTGCAGAACTGGCCTACCAGGAGACCTGCCACTTCTCTCATTGGGAAGGTTACAGAATCTGGAGCTGCCATGAAAGATGTTGACTTCAAGAACACCCTGCTGTATCTGCAACTGAGAGATTAGGCATCCATTTGGCTATGAAACATTCCTTCCTCCATCTACAGAGCTAGTGATTGAACACTCACGCGCGAATGCAGAAAGCCATACTCACCAGAAGGAGCAGTGAGAAGATGGTCTCCACCTCACTTCTGCCTTGCAAACCCTGTGCATCCAGTTGGTGAATTTAATTTGCACCCAGAACTTTAGCTATAAGGGAGCCTGGGAAATGTAGTTTTTTAACTTTCAGCATATGCATGCTAGAAGAATTTTGGAATGGCTGCTAGGGACTAGATTTAGTGTCTTCCATACCATTAATTTTTCAGGGAAACTTCCAGATGAAGTTGAAACATTTTTGTGTGTGTGGTGCTGGGGACTGTACCCAAGGCCTTGTGCATGCGGGGTCCGTGTTCTGCCACTGAGCTCTATCCCAGCTCCAAGACAATAACATTTGGCACTTTGGGGGTCAAGATGCTCTCTACCGTCTGTATACCTAAAGGCAGTTACATCTAACATTTCCTAAGCATTTCCTTTGTGCAGACTGTCAATTGTATTGCAAAACACAAATGAATATCAGCTTCAGATAGGATAGAAGTACTATAATTAAGCAAGAACAGATTTTTGAACACCACCAGCATCTGAATGGAGAGCGGGGGTGTCGTTGGGCTGGCCAAGTAAGGAAGGGAACAGCCAGCAGTGGGCAGTTCCTCCATTGGTCTTGCCAAAAGTTCAGAAATATATATTTGTTTTCTTAGTTTTTTAGTAAAGTGTGATGATTCTCTGTGTTTGTTTCAGATGGCCCAATTTACTTTTACAGATCAGAATTTGGTTTATTTCCTACTGAGATAGATTAAAAAATATATATATATATACACACACACATATATTAGTTGTTGATAGACCTTTATTTTATTTATTTATATGCGGTGCTGAGAATCAAACCCAGTGTCTCACTCATGCCAGGTGAATGCGCTACAGCTTTGCCCCTGAGGTAGATTTTTGTTGGTGTTATTTTCATTTTATTTCAGTGATCTCTTGGTCACCTACTAAATGTTTGGTATGGTGAGTACAGTGGTGAAAAAGGCTGACAGAATATCTGCCCTTTTGAATTTCATGATCCAGCAGGAAAACAGTCATCGGACAAGTACTTAAGTAATCTATAACCTTGATGATTCTTGCAAAGTGGAGATTGTTATCAAAAGTTCAATGCAGGGGGGCTTGACTTCATTGGTCTGGGGGCTAAAAGTTCTTCTATGAAATTGACATTTGAAACTGGAGGAATGAATTTAAATCAGCCAGGTAAAGACAAAAGAGATGGAGGGGACAGAGAACAGGGTTTCACGAGAGAAAACAGAAAATAACATTTTGCTCATAACAGCACTTAACACCATAACTAGCCCAAGATTTATAATCACTAGTAGCTATTATTATCTACCCATGAAAACCTTTACAAACAGAGCAAAAGGTATAATCAAGTACCTTAGGTTCAGACTCTGGATTTGGGAAGGAGAATGAGTGTTTGGGTGATACTGGAAACGCTGGGGATTGAGCTGGGGGCAGGTGTCTCTGGAGTAAGATGTCTCCTGTGAGGTTCCTTTCCCATACATCTCAATCATCAGGTCCTGGTAGAACCAGATTCTGCCAGTCTCCCAGGTGGACTCAGTCCTCCCATCCTCACTGCTGCTGAGAGTCAGCACGCTTGGGTCCCCACAGTGGCTTTCTCAGTGGCCCTTTGCTTTCAGGTTTTACTGTACATGGCTGCCCGAGTTGCCATCCTTCCTAAATCACAGGTCAAACAGCCCTATCCTTCTGAACACGACATGACTCCTGTTGTTTACAGTGTGACGTTCAAGCCCTTCAGATGGGCCTGAAAGCATTTCACTACCTGGTTATCCCCCAAAAGTCTTCGAGCCTCGTCTCCTATCCCAGTGCATATGATCCAGGCACACTGGACTCCCTCGGGTTCCTAATATATCATGTACTCTCATGTCCCATGTTCTTGCTCATGTTCTTCCCCCTGTCTATTTGTCCTTCACCCTGTTCTCCTTCATCACCTGATGAGATGCCTTCCATGTCAAGTGTTATCTTCCTTGAGACTTCTTCTTCATTTACCTTCTTACTCCCCTGTCCTGTTATGAGAGTCAGTGACTCTTCTCATCCTCTGATCAGATTTCTGCAAACACTTTTTCTCAAGCTGTGGTAAGGCTGTAGTATGTCTGCCCTGGCCCTGGGTTGTGTGCCTCTCACCACCAAGTACACAGTGAGTAGGTAGGTCCCAGATAAGGATCCCTGATGTTCCCTTTGGCTAAAGTGGTTGGTCTTGGTAGAGGAGGCTCCCTGGTTTTCCATGTGGAATTTATTCTATGAATATTTATTGAACATCCACTATGTGCTGCTGGTCACTAAGTGGTCACTAAGAAGAGAGCAAATGAAAAAAGAGGTTGATCCCAGTTCTTGCTCTTCTGGAGTTTACTTTATAACGAATGGGGAGACAGAAGAGCCCAGGGAAAGGACAAACTTGTTACGTTCACCCACTGAGGTAAATGAATGGCAAATGTGTTGAGGATGTTCTTGACATCTTTCTTTCTTCCTTTTCAGTGTTAGAGATTGATTTTGCGGAGCTAACCCTGGAAGAGATTATTGGCATTGGGGGCTTTGGGAAGGTCTATCGAGCTTTCTGGATAGGCGATGAGGTAGCCGTGAAAGCAGCTCGCCACGACCCCGATGAGGACATCAGCCAGACCATAGAGAACGTTCGCCAAGAGGCCAAGCTCTTCGCCATGCTGAAGCACCCCAACATCATTGCTCTTAGGGGTGTGTGTCTGAAGGAACCCAACCTCTGCTTAGTCATGGAGTTTGCTCGCGGAGGGCCTTTGAATAGAGTGTTATCCGGGAAAAGGATCCCCCCGGACATCCTGGTGAACTGGGCTGTGCAGATCGCCAGAGGGATGAACTACCTACATGATGAGGCCATCGTCCCCATCATCCACCGCGACCTTAAGTCCAGCAACAGTGAGTAGTAGGAAGAGCTGGGCTGGAGGGTTAATGGCACCTTCACTCTGAGGCCGTGGCCTCAGTAGGAGTGGATCCCCCGTGGAACCTTGCCTGAAATATTCCATTCTTGAGTGGGAGGGGATGCGGGAGTGGAATGAGTGCCAGGGAAAACTGGTGGGATAAGTTTGAACTCCAATTAGCAGGCAAGGTTGACAATGTGTAATTCTGATACGTGCTGCAAGAACACATTTATTTTTCCCACTTGAGGGAAGTTGGTGTAGGTAATCAAAGACGGATTTCCCTCTTTGTGGAACAGCAAGTAAAAGCAGACCTGTGCCACCTGCTTGAATTTCTGCCTAAACACCTCAGCTTAAGGTACCCACCAGAGAAGAGACCATCAGAAGAAGGGGCAAATTTTTTAAATGGTGAGCTGATTGAGATGACAGTGCCAGTTTGGAGAACATGACCTGGCTGGTAGTGTTACAGACCTCCTGGTAGCCCAGGGATGACATTAATCCCAAAACTACCTGGTATTTAATAGCAGGGAACTGAGAAGTAACTGTTTATTAAACACCCAGTATCCATAAACTGGATTGTAAAGCAAGTGTTAGGTATAATTAAATAGCAAGTTGGTAGTGATTTCCATAGTTCACCAGGGCTGAATCAGAGGACCTAGGAATACTCTTTATTTGTGGGGTGGTTTGTGTTGTCTCCTGCCTAACCTGACTGTAGACAGCATACAGTTGCTTAAAGGTATATGCTTAAGATCACTTTGAGCATCCTGTCCCAGAGAGCTGGGCATTTGAGTTGAAGGACTTTGGGGGTGACATGGGCCCCAGGGACTTCACTCTCTCTGTGTTCTTCTGTTTTAAGCTCAGAAATCCTTCAGACCTTGTTTTGTTCCAAGTTGTTCCAGATGTGGTTATTTTTCTGTTAATGTTCTTGTTAATTGTTAAAAATTGCAAATTGTTGTAGAAAACTTAGAAAGTACACATAAACAAATAGAAGAGAGAGCTAATTCAGTATTTTCCTTTAGCAATATCAATTCTTACATTTAGCATATTCTTCCAGACATTTTAAAATCATATAGGGTTCATATATATACAAATCATATAGGGTTCACATAAATATACGTATATATATGTCTATATCTATATACATACATATATGTATATATATACTAAACACGTATGTGTGTGTGTATACACACACACTCAGATATACTTTCCAATTTACTTTAAAATAGCCTTTGTTACTTTTATCTTTTCTACCTGTGTACTCTTCATCCCCTTAGTATAGAATCTTCCTTCTTGCAAGAGTATGGAATGTTAGATATTCATTTTAGGTATGGTATGTGTAGAAGTTTTAAGTTACATAAAATAAAATCTGTTTTCTCTTTTTCCCTTAACCATTATTTTATCTCTTTATCATGTTCTGAACCTTCTTCCCCAATTCTGTTCTTTAAATGTACTAAATAAATTCAAACTTTTGGTGACCTCTTTCAGAGTACTTCTACCTAGAGATTGTTTTGGATGATGGGATAAGAAGCAGCAGATGTGTTGGTAGAAAATGTGTTATAGGGCTGGGGATGTGGCTCAAGCGGTAGCGCGCTTGCCTGGCATGCATGCGGCCCGGGTTCGATCCTCAGCACCACATACAAACAAGGATGTTGTTTCCGCCAATAACTAAAAAATAAATATTAAAAAAAAAATTCTCTCTCTCTCCTCTCTCACTCTATCTAAAAAAAAAAAGATATATGAAAATGTGTTATAGAAGCTGAATTTTCTTTATTATTATCATTTTTTTATATATCCTTATCATGCTAGGAGAATTAGGAAAAGTGCTTTAATGTTGCATAATTGAACCTGTTTAGAAAGCTGGGCTAGGATAATAAAATTGTAAGAGTTTATCAGTTTCTTGATGAAGTTTTAATTGAGCCTAATTTCAAGCTAGCCTTACTTTTATAAGGTTTGTGTTTTGGCTCTTGGAAAGGAAAGGCTGCCCTGCCAAAGTGCTGCTGTTGGTAGGAGAGGGCAGGAGACCTAAATGTCACTCTGTTTTCCAGAAGACAGTGCTTTGATCCTTTCTTTGTCCTTAAGTGTGTTTCGGGATTGCCATGGGAGGACCTTCCGGGTGGCCTGTTGTGGAGAAAGAGGATTTCTACATAAGGTACTATTTTGAAGGACCTTGTCAACACATGGCCAGAAGCGAGCCTGGTACAGTGTACCTCATGGTTGGTGCTGATGTTTGTCAGCTGTAAATCTCACATGTGAGTTGGAGTAGCCCCTTGACATTAGTCTGTGGGTGGATATTTGCCTAGGATTCTATATATCCAATGGGTACCTCGTTGACCCTCATATTATTTCATTGCAGTGTGAGCATGATTTGAAAATGATTTTAAAAATCCTATGCCATTCCTTGCCCATCGCCTTCAATTTGGGAATCATAACTTTGTGTTTTGTAGACCTGGGGACACTGTCCTGTTTCCCTTGGTTTTTATTAAGTATTCTGGAGAGTTGGATTTTGGTCACTGCCATATAAGGGAAGAATACTAGGAATTGTATGTTAGCTGACTTTGAACTGATAGAGAAAAAGAGTATGAATATATGGGGACTATCTTTGTGGGAAAAAGAAGGTAGTCAGTGATAATATACAGCTGTTATAAACTATTAGTAAAAAATAACGTGTTTAAATGTTTTATTGGGGCTGGGGTTGTGGCTGAGTGGTAGAGCACTTTGCCTGGCACGTGTAAGGCACTGGGTTCGATCCTCAGGACCACATAAAAATAAGTAAATAAAATAAAGGAATAAAAAAAATGTTTTATTATCCTGATCACCTACTTGAAACAGTCATTTTCCACTTACCAGCAGTGAAATGTCTATGGCACACAGTATTCTTTGTGGATATATAATGCACATTAAGTTTAGGTCTGACTGTATATAACCTAAGAAACAAAACAAAATAACAATGACTAAGATGAGGTGTAGGTCTGGGGACATAGCCCACAGGTAGAGACCTTGCCTAGCATGTGCAGAGCCCTGAGTTTGAGTCCTAGTGCTGCAATAAATAAATAAATAAATAAATAAATAAATAAATAAATAAATAAAATAAGGTATACATTTATCTTTGAAAAGAAGTCTGAGGATTTTAGGATAGCTCCATAGGGGTATCAGGGCCCCAGGTTCCTATTTTTTATTCTATCATCCCAGTATGTGACTTTCATCCTCACTTTAGCCGCCAGGTCCAAGAGGCTACTGGAGGACCAGATATCTGATCCAAGTACAGGCCTGAAGGAGGTGGAAAAGCAGAAGTGCAGACTGAGGTGCTCCTAGTGACTGGGTCAGCTCCCATTAATTTCTCAGAGGTCTAGTACAACATGATCACATAAATGTGACTAGCAGCAAAGGAGGCTGGAAGTAGAGGCTTTTATGCTGGGTGGCATTGAGTCCCACTAATAATCAAGGTATGATACCAAGGACAAACACATCTGGAGGGGAGGCAGCCAGCAGTGTTGTCATGGAATCTTTTTGTTTATTTTGTGGTACTGGGGATTGAACCCAGGGTGCTCTGTCACTGAGCTATATCCCCAGGCCTTTTTTTTTTTAATATTTATTTTTTAGTTATAGTTGGACATAATACCTTTATTTTACCTATCCATTTTTTTATGTGATGCTGAGGATCGAACCCAGGGCCTCCTGCGTGGAAGGCGAGTGCTCTACCGCTGAGCCACAACCCCAGCTCCCCCATTCTTTTTTAGTTTGAGACAAAGTCTTGCTAAGTTGTCCAGGCTGGCCTTGTACTTATGATTCTCCTGCCTCAGCCTCCCAACCAGCTGGGACTATAGGCTTGTGCCATCAGGCCTGGCTTTGCCATGGAATCTTTTTTTTTTTTAAATTTTTAAAATTTTTTAGTTGTAGCTGGACACAATACGTTTATTTTACTTATTTATTTTTATGTGGTGCTGAGGATTGAACCCAGGTCTCGCACGTGCAAGGCGATCGCTCTACCACTGAGCCACAACCCCAGCCCTGCCTTGGAATCTTAATGCAGGATATGTATTGGGAAAAACAGTTTACTCAGATATTTAGCATCATACAACGAAACAAATTTAGCTGGGCGCTGGGACATATGGCTCAGACTCCTGGTTTAACTAATGCCTTACACTGCTTTACCACATAAGATCATTAACTTAAACATCACATCTTAAAACTACTTGTAAAAGGCCACTGGCTATAAAAATGGATTTATGTCTCCCTGCTGCATCAAATCTGGGGAAAACCAGTTATTTGGTTGTTAGTAAAGACATTAGTGAAGGATATCTTTTAGTGGGAAGATTGTCTTTTTTGGGATAGGTTTGTGGATTTTAGGATTTTGTATAGCAGGTGATTTGGCATGAAGGCACTTGGCCGAATAGCAGTTTAATAGTTCTCTTAAAAGTTAAATTAGGCTGGGTGTGGTGGTGCACACCTGTAATTCCATCAGCTCTGGAGGCTGAGAAAGGAGGATCCCAAGTTCCAGGTCAGCCTCAGCAACTTAGTGTGGCCCTAAGCAACTTAAGTGAGACCCTGTCTCAAAATAAAAAGCATTGGAGATGTGGCTCAGTGGTTAAGTACCCCTAGGTTCAATTCCTGGTGCAAAAAAAAAAAAAAAAGGTAAATTGGTGGGACTGGGGGTGTGGTTCACTGGTAGAGTGCTTGCCTAGCTTGCATAAGACTGGGTTTCATCCCCAGTGATACCAAAGGGAATATAAGTAAGTAATTAAGTAAATAAATAAGTAAGTAAATGAATAAATAAGTAAATAAATGAAATGAAAAAAAATCTAAAAACTTCCAAAAGGAAAGGTAGTATTATTACTTTTATTTTATTATCAAATAACTGATAGGTATTCCAGAAAATTGGATTTGGTCCCTGTCATTTAAGGTGTAACACTAGGAATTATATGTTAGTAGACTTTGAACTGATAAAGAAAAAAATATGAATACGTGGGTACTGTCATGGGGGAGAAGGGAGTAATTGGTGATAAACCTCCAGCTGTTATAAAGTCTTAGTAAAAACTCTCTCCTTCTGGGGCTGGGGTTGTGGCTTAGCAGTAAAGTGCTCGCCTAGCGTGTTCGAGGCCCTGGGTTCAATCCTCAGCACCACATAAAAATAAATAAATAAAATAAAGGTATTGTGTTCAACTACAACTAAAAAAAAAAAACCCATAAAGGTAAAAATGGTGTTTTTTCTGTGCATTTACATGTATTTATTTTCACTGCTCACATACTCCAATAAATTGCTTGTAGCATGCTCTTCTCCACCGATCACATCTTGTCAGTGTGTGTTCCTAATCACTACACCATGGCCTGCACACGGCTCTTAGACAGCTGTGGTATTTCGGCTGTGTTATTTGTCTGGCCCTGTAGTGCTTTAGTTTCAGATAATTAGGAATAATGTTGTTCTGCTCACAAGGCCACAGCCTCCAAGTTTTGTTAACTTTTGATCTCCTGCCTATACCTTCCTTACCTTTCCAGCAACTCATTCTTAATTTATAGCTGAAAAGAGCACAGGTGGTGGAGACCTGTATTTGATTTGGAGCTAGCATCACCTGCCTTCCTCTTCTCAGATGTCAGCCTGAAGTTGTTGTGAGGTCTTTGCTGCCTTCTCTTCCTCCTCCTCTAGGGGTGCTTTCCCCTTAAGCCAAGCACACCTGGTGGGTCCAGGCCCTAAGGCTCACAGCAGCCCTTGCTGTGGGAACAGCCCTGCTTGCAGGAGTGCCCTCACCTCATCTCTCTGCCTACCCAAACCCTACCCAGGTTTCTGTGCTTAATCAAACCTAGCCGTACCTCCTCCTGAGAGCCCATTACAGATCTTGCTGTAGCCTCTGCTCCGTAGCTATTTGCTAAATGCACATTACCTGATGGTATGTGAAAGAATATTTGAGCAACGAGGGACTAGAGCCACTAGTCCAGTGGTTGCATGCCAGATGCCTCCCAGCGGGGGTAAGTCAGCAGCTAGTATAAGGCTACGATATTTGGTGACAACCATGGGGGAGTGCATGTTCTCCCCTGTGGTATTTATAGAACAGCCACATAGTCACCATGCTGAACTCCTTGGCCTCCTCTTTTTCTTGGCCATGATTTTAGGAGCATCCCTTAGGTTTCCAAATAGATTTTGTGTCTTTTGCTCCTAACATGGTTCCAGGTGCCCTCAGTGAATGTATGTGTAGAATACATAGAATAAATGAATGAATAAATGAGTGAATGGGACATCACTTCAACTGGTTTACTATAGGATTTCAAAATGTAAAAACTCACTTTTTCCCATCTAAGGATGCCATTCATACCTTACTTGTGTGGAATTTGCTTTTCATCCTCATTATACTCCCCAGGCCCTTGATCCTTCGTGATTGTCTTGAGTCTGTCAGCCTGTTTTGGATGCCCACGTGTGGCGTTTAACAGTGCATTTCTTACCAACCTTGAAGGCCTCTGCTTCCTTCTGTCTCCACACTGTTCCCAAATGCCAGCCCTGGGAATGGCAGGGAGACATCACCAGCCGATATTTTCACAGCAGCCAGATGGCAACTGCCAGGAGTTGGGGGATCAGGCCA
The DNA here is from genome assembly GCF_964194105.1 of Spermophilus citellus. Classification (NCBI taxonomy): domain Eukaryota; kingdom Metazoa; phylum Chordata; class Mammalia; order Rodentia; family Sciuridae; genus Spermophilus; species Spermophilus citellus. The sequence continues at coordinate 196,082,776 of NC_138185.1, read as the reverse complement.
CCACACTGTGCACCAGACTCTCTGCCAGTCTGCTCTGCCCAACCTCAGAGCTTCTTTTGTTCCTAGCTTGGGAGTTGCCCATCATGGTCTTCAGAGTGCCTTTCACATTTTTGTTGAGTTGTTTGATTGGCTGCGCCTCTTGTAACTGGAGGCCCAGGTAGCACTCCTTTGACCCCTAGTTTGTGCCTCCTGGGCTTTGTGCCCATCTCCAGCCTTCCCTTGGAGTTCACAAGGTCAGAAAGCTGGAGATACCTTTTCTTGCAACACAAGGGTGAGAGAGCTTCCATCTTCCTCTTGGCCCCAGCCTGGCTGGTTTTAATGTTTTAAGCCTGGAGCATACCTAGGCTGGACATTGGCCAAAGCTCCCGCCTGGGTTTCTGGGTAGGATTTCTCATGGCTGGGAGTTTGCTGGCTGCCAGGCCCTGGTACTCTATGACCTGCTGGATCCTGCTCTCTAGTGTTTTCTTCCTGCACATGTGTCAGAGTGCATTCCTGCCTCAGATAAAGCAGCTAAGGCACGGGCATGCTGGCCAGGGGCAAACTGGCATCAAACTTGCTGGAAAAAGGTGGAGGAGAAGCCATCAGAACAGTTTTCCCCATAGGTGAAAAAAAAATAAGAAACAACAAAACATTCCCAGAGTATATCTGAAAGCAATGAAGTGTCAGCTAGAGAAACCAGTTTTCCCATCTTGTTGGGAGGTGGATGGTGACTTTTTCTGTGCCTCCTGAAAGCATCCTCAAATGATACACTTCCGCTGTACTTGACTCAGCTCCTTCTGACTCTCTTCCCCCATTATTCTCCTCATGGGGTATTGTGTCTCACGACAAACACTCAGGGTCACTCCAGGTGAACGGAGCTGCATGAAAAATCACACAGAGACAGATAAATACCTTTTTCTTTGGGTGTTGTGATTGCTCCTCTGACCTTAGGGGTCTGTGGATAGAGAGGGGGCTGGGGAGGAAGCCATTCAAATGAGGCAGGGGTCAGGTTTCAGGGGGCTGAGTCTAGCTTCCTGATGTCTGCTGTCATCAGGTTGACTGACATCTAGGAAGGCCACACCCAAAGGCAGAATAAGAGAAGGGGACACATAAAGGGAGTTTCTATGGAACATTCTATCCCAAACAGGGCAAAGGGGTAGGATTACAAAGGAATAGGTGAGTGTAGCTCAACCCCAGGGGTATGCCTGCTCCTAGGGTCACGCCTTGTTAGCCTTGTTATCTGAGGAGGGAAGAGACTCAGTCACGAGTCACACGTCATGGCACTACCTCGCCAGACTCCAGTGATCTTTCAGATCCTCATGGTGCACCAGGACTTAAAGGTACTTGTATTTGGAGTGGCTCCCCACAGTGGAGGTTCTTTGCAAGTTCCTTCTTATAGAGAGTTGGAAGATGATGGATGTGTTTTGAGGATTTTTCTGGGCAAAAGTGATCAAAGAATTGGAATTGTTTTTTGGTTGTAGGGGACTGTACCTAAGGTTAGCTGATAGCCACCAGCCATTGCCCAGAGCATTGTGTTCAGTTGATGGGAAACATTTTCTGTGAATAAAGAGCTAAAGTAAATATATACGTGAATAAAGCCACAATGAAGCAAGCAGTCAGCCAGGTGAGTGTGACTCTGCAGAAGAAACCAGTGAGGCCACAGGTCCCACTTACAAGCCTGTCACCTTAGCTCTTCAGTGTGGCTCTTCTTGGGCCCCCCTGGCCCGCTCCTTTCTTTCTGTATTTACACTTCTAGCCCCAATGGCTTCCTTTTGTGTGGAGTCTGACTGAGCACGTGGTGTTAGAAATATAACCCTCAGCAAAACTAGACACAGGACCTGCCCTTAAAGAGCTCCCTGTGGGGTCAGGGAAAAGGATCAAAACACAGTCAAATAAAAATGTCAAGTCAGGACTGATCAGAACCATGAAGGGGAGATGTTGGTGCCACAAGAATGACCGATAAAGGGACGCACCGCAACGGGGGACTGCGGAAGGGCTGCCTGAGCACTCTTTGTTCCAGATGTGATCTGAATTGGAGAAGGTGGGTGTCGGTGAGACACAATGGGAAGGGAGAGTGGGGCAAGGAGTTTCTAGGCAGAGATCCTCAAATAAATGGCATCCTCCGTGTTCCCTCTGGATTCTTCCGCCTCAGCCTTTTCCTGTGGTTGGTGGAGCTGAGGGACCATGGAGGAGGGTTCATGAGGGAAATTGAACTTTTTGTGGGACCTTTGCCTTTATCTCTCCAGGGCTGCTCTGGAGCCCCGCCTACCTTTCCATCCTATTTGGTCCCCTCAGGGGCTTTTCTATAGTTTACAGAGTGGGTCAGGAAGTGACCTGGGACCCTGGGCATGTTTTAAGCACTGATAGAGCTTGTGATGGTGTCAGAGCAGAAGCTTGTGTCATGTGAAGGACACTGGGAAGGATTTCTGGACTATGATTACGCCTCAGAGAGTTGTCCAGCTCAGCACAAGGAGACTTTGAAAGGTACACAGGCTTCCTGGGGATTGAACCCAGGGTCTCATGTATGCCAGGCAAGTGCTCTATCAGGGAGCCACATCCCCAGCCCTCCAGACAAATCTGTAGTCTTCCTTTCCTCTGTTTCCTCTGACTGAGCTACCATTGCTTTGAGAGTTAAACACATTGTTATGTCTTTCCTTGCCCAGGTCCCTCTACAAGCAAATGTGGCAGTAGCTAATAGTGATCACCCCTTGCAGGCTGTGGCCCTGTCATATAGCTCAAGGTCAAGATTTGTACTTAAGGATTCCTAAGAAGACAAGAGCCTGCTTTTCTCTCCTTTCCTCCACATCTCTTGGAAAAATTTCCTTAACCTGGTGCTTCACCTCTTTCTAAGGAGGTAGCTCAGGATTGCTTTTGGTTAGGACTCAAAACCATGATATCAGTGGTCTGGCGGAGTCAAGAAAAGAATGTAGCTTCTTTCCAGGGAGCATGGGTCATCACATGGAATCCCCTTCAGTACTCTGGGAACCTCTTGTACAGCCATACTTTGTTCCTTTTTGAAAGAAAGGATTGTTAACACAGAGGCTGTGCACACCATGACACCATGGAATCCATGTAAAATGTGGGCTGGTTCATTTTAGAGGGAGAGGGTCAGAACTTTTATTAATCTACATCTCAAAGAAGGTTACAAATCAAGACTGTTTGTTATAAGATAATTTAAATTGGGTGCGCGTGTAAGAGGTGGACTGGGGTGGTAGGAGGAACGTGGGCCTAAGTGTTGTCTTTGACACCATCTGACTGGGTGGCCTTGATTGCATCTTGTGATCTCTCTAAACCTCAGAGTCTTCATCTGTAAAGTGAGAGATTTGGAGGAGATGGTGTTTATTCCTTCTGGGACTTAAAGTTTGAATGTCAGTGTGTTTGGGATCTGGTAGTGACAAAATAGTTTGTCTGCATCTGTGTGTCAGGCTTCAGTGTGCCCAGGTTCCCCTATTCCAGGCTGCCCCTTTCAGGGGCTGAACCTCTGAAAGGGACTCTTTGCCTAGTGATTTAGTGGAGAAATAGTTGACAAGAACCTGCAGGTGCTTCCCATCCCCCATTGCTGCCCAGGCTGTGACAGATGGCCTTGCTGAGGGAAGATGCTCCGGTCACATGAATCATGACAAAGATTCACAACAAACCAAGGACATCCTTCATCCTGGAAGCAAGGCCCAGTTAGTTGAATGCTACTTCTGTCCTTGGAGCTAAGCAAAGGGCATCCGGGCATCTTAGAGCTTTGTTGCTGCTTTGACTTACACTTGCCTCTTGCCCGCTTTTCTGAATAAACACAGAGCTTTTTCAGATGAGGTTCAAGACCATGCAGGTGGTTTTGATTGTGCTCCTCTATATCCCACTCACTAATAAAATTGTAGGAAGGCCTGGTATCCTGTGCAGGGTACATACAGAGATATAGAAATTAGCTATATTAAAAGCTATGCATTTCATGTTCCTTTCCCTGACCTCCCCAGGGTTTTTGCTCCTCCTAAGAAAGTTGAAGGTTTTGGTTTGAGAAAAAAGTAGTTTTCTCCTTAGGCTTGGTTTTGGGAACCATTATGGTCTCATGGAAAGGACACTGGCTCAGGAGTTTGACAGTTTTGGATTTAACCTACTTTCTTCTTGGGCATCTGACACTGGGCATGTGCTCGGCCTCTCAGAGCTCCAGGAATCTTATCTGTAAAATGTGGACAACACAGAAAAGAGCAGTGTTATTTTAAGATGATGTGAAATGGTGTCAGCCAAGTGTTGCTCAGGCGCTGTGTTCAGTAGTAGACGATTGCTGGGCTTTCCCCCCTCTTTTTAAGGAGTACGAGAAACTTTGTCCTATTCTTTGTTACTTTAGGTGCATGTAGGATATGGTCGGATTTCACTTTTTTAAAGTGTGTGGGGGATTGGGGGGAACCTTCTCCTAAGCCAGCCTGGCATATTTTTACCCCCTCCTACTAAAACAGGCATGTTTATTTTAGCTGAAGCCACTGAAAGGGCTCAGTCCCCACTAGCTTTTTCTAACTGCAGCAAGAGTCTCTTGTGCAAGAGGCCTGTGCCTCTCACTCCCTGGGGACCCCGCCTTCAAGTGCCTGGGCCCATGGAAAAATGCTGCCTTGCCCTGTGAGGGCCTTTGGCCTGATTGAATTGGACAGCTGGCCAGTTAGTTTATGGCTCTGCTGGACTCTTAGTTGATAATTGAAATGCGTTTGCCCCAGGAGGAAGGCAGGACATTTCTCTCCCTCCCTTCCCCGGTGCAGCAGTCTGCTGCTGAGGCCAAAGGGAATGTCTGTCTCTTTCACATTCCTGCCTGGCTTCCCCACAACAGCTCTGCATTCATGTTGCGCAGGCTCTTTTAAGACTCTGGAATATTCAGGGTGGGCTCAAGAGCTCTTATTTTGAGCTTTGTGGTCTTGGTTTGGAAGGTAGTGGAGAGTTAGCACTATTTGCACTCTCCCAAGTCTCTTGTGCCCAGCACTTAGTAGGCCCTCCAGAAATGTTTGTATGATTTTGATCACTGTGGATTCCAGCACTGTGTCTTTTCCCATGTCATCCCCCTTCTCCCCACAGACATTTTCCAGACACTGCAGAGTCCACATTTAGGCTACGGACCCCTGTTTCCATTGGAGATGACCCATGGAGCCTGGGTATGCGTACTGCCTGGTTGTGATTTGCTAGCTGGGAACCTTGAACAGATAACATATTCTGTGTGCTTGAGTATTTGCAAATGTAAAATGGGACTAATTAGAATACCACTTATCTCATAGAAATGAGGATTAAATAGAACAATCTAGGTGAAGCTCTTAGCAGTGCTTGACACTTAGTAGGTGCTCAGTATGTTGACCATCATGAGTATACTTCTGGCTGCTACCTTTGCTCTCAGTATTTAGATCTCAATTTGTGCTGTGCTTTTGGTTCCCTTTATCTTTTGTTTGCATGTCCTTAATGTTTTAATCATATTCTCTTCAATTACACTGTAGATTTTAACAATTAAAAATGTAATACACTTACATGGGTAAAAGTAGTTCAGAAATGAAAGACAAAGAAAAGTCTCCTTCCTACCCTAAGTTTCTTTCTTAGAAGTAAATGTGGTTGAATTTTTTTCTCCTTCAATAACTTTTTTTTAATGAAAAATAAGAAACTCAATAGGACTCTTCTGATTTTCTTTTTTTAAAATTTTTATTTGTAGAATTTTTGACAACAAAAGTTTTACTATTTTTCTTCCTTTTGTCTTCCCTTATTCCTTACCTCCCCCGACCCACATCCTACATACATAATGTAGGACTTTGCATAACATAGTCTAACTGTTTGTCAACAGTTCCACTGTTACTAAGAAATCTTGCCCTTACTTTCTGGATGGACTCAAAGTCTTTTTTTGAACAAGTTGCATTCATTTGCTTTAAGTCTTTGCTTTTATTTATCCATTTCATAAACTTTTCAGGAGCCTGGGACACTAGAGGAAAGTGTTCCTTAGAGCAGCTTATGTGATTGGAAGCCTGTTTGCCTCTGGAATTTCCCAGCTGTGGAAGTTCTGACTGTCCCTCCTCCCTTAGAGCAGATCTGGAGGCACTGGAGCAGCAGGCCCTGCAATGAATGATCTTATAAGTTAGCCTTTTCTCTGCAAATCCTTTAGGACTGTATGCAAGCAAATGTGCATGATAAAGCAGTGTAATAGGAAACTGTCATTGAAAAAAAAAAAATGTCCCAGATTCCATTGTGTGAACATAACTATTTTTTGTCCTTACATTTGGTTCTCCTGTTCTTGTAGACATAAGTTATCTCCTCCTACTGTTCAAGTCACAGTGTATATGCTGTCTGGACACTTAGGACATTTGGTTTCTGCATTCCATTAACCTTTCAGAATCTAAGAGGAAGGAGAAAAGGAGCATGGTTAGGAAAGACAGTAGTCATCTTTAGTCTCCAGTCATTCTTAACTTTGTGTTATGCTTTGAGAGTTTACGGAACCTTATAGCTGTAATCAGGAGAAGTTGTGTGACTTGCCGAAGGCCCTGCTGATGGGAGTCTTGTCTCATGAGGATGTTCTTTCTTTCAGCACCTGCATCCCGTTACTCTGCCCAGTGCTCCAACTGAGTCCGAGATATTGCAAAACATAGTGGGATAAGGATCTATACCCCACCTGAGGAATCAGGACTCATGAGCCCTGGGGTTAAAGTTTGGGTGTGAAGTCTGCGTGTCTTTCTTGATTACTAACATGAACTTCATCATTTTCTTTTTTGTGCTATGTACAAGGATAACATGTTCATTCTCTTCCAGATGGTATCGTTTTTAGGAAGAGGGAAAAAAAAAACTAGTAAAAACAATTTATTTCTCAAGCACTGGACTCCTGGCTACCTGCGCTTAGGGACAGGAATCCTGAAGTGGATCAATAATAATGTGCATACTGTTGTCACAGTTGTGTGATTTATTTTTTCTCTCCCTGCCATAGGAGACCTACCCTTTCTAATTACTTGGGTTAAGTTAATAACAAAATTGGTTTGCCCCTCCCAAATGCATGGCAGCTGGCGACAAGGAAAGACATTCTATCAACCTAATAATTAGTGGTGGAAAATCAATTAAGGATGTAAGTTTTCCCCATGTAAGTTTCTCTCAGATAACTTTGTTAGAATAATGTGACTTTATCTTAATTTTTCCTTAGCTAATTGTTCATGGGGCAGTAATAAATGGGCCTCATCCTTCCACCCATATTCCTAGAGATGGAGATGAAGAATAATCATGTTTTATATTGGGTGTTTCAAAATTTTATCTGAAACAGTAACTGAGGTTCTCAGGCAAAGGTAGTGGCATCCCCATTTTACAGTAGAGGAAACTGAGACTTGGAGATCTTTAATGCTTTGCCTAAGAATAGAGCTAAAGAACAATGGAGCCTAAACTTGCATCCTGGGCCTTTGAGTACTTATGTGGTGCTCTTTCTACTTTGGAAACACACCATAGTAGGAAATGCTTCTCTAGCACATTGCTCTGCAGGGCGGACCCTGAACTCACCAGAATCTGGGTGTTATGGGGCTAGACCTGACTTTCAACCTGATTTTAGTGTCTTTGTGGGGTATGTCATTCCCACATCTGGAATTGCAGATGGGGGATCCCTCACTGCTCCACCCAGGGGCTCTGTCACCTAAAATATACAGGACCTGGGAGCTAGTGTCTCATTTCCCCTTTCCCAGGCCCTCTCCAAAAGCACAGTTCGAACTTAAGCTTTACTTCTTGTTAGTGTTTGTCCTAAACCAAAATCATCATGCTTATACAGCTGTCCAGAAGTTGGGCTCTAATAGAAGTTTCTACTTCATTGCGCTCTTGATTTTACTTGTGTTTGTGTTGTGGTTTTGTTTTTGTTCAAACAAAGGAAATGCATACAGATTTCACATAAATTCGCAGATGATTGTTTATAGAACTTTACATTTTTTAACAAAAGAGTGATGTTAACATTGAACAAGGGTTTGGACACGTTTGCTAATGGCAGAGTCCTCTGTGATTATTCAGATGCCACAACTTTCAGCTCTGCATCACCTTGGAGGTGAGCAGGCCCTCCTGGGTAATTGCCTTTGCTGCTGAGTGTATTGCCAGATGGACCATGTTTGACTAACGTGACAGTGTCATTTCCATGGAGGGCAGCTAGGCATGCTGTGTGGTGCCCACTTAGATTTTTAGATTAATAGCATGAAAGATGCGTTTGACTTTACCATTAATTCCTCGTTGTTCCTGTTTGGATTGATGACTGGTGGAACAGCACCCCAGCTATCAAAGAGAAACCTGTTGGCTATTTCTTCCTGCCCCACAATGAGAATCTTGACCATGCTGCTACTGGAACTTTTGTGGTGGATGGAAAGGGAGGGGGCAATGACTGAATCTTGCAGATTCAGTCCAGGAGAAACACTCTTTTAAAAGGAATTTTGAGCATGAAGTTTATGAACTCCTTTGTGTAAGGGCAGTAAGTAGGATTTAAAAGGGGAATTTGAAGAAGTGTTGTTGTAGACCCTATGATTCCCCCTGATTGCTGAAGAAAAATAAGAGTCAGACTAATTTTAATTTACTTTATGATGTTGTCATCCCCCTTCCTCCTGATTGGACACAGTTTTGCCCTGGGATTCTGACATGTGAGCCTTTGGTTTTATGTGCATGACGTTAGGTTGCAGAGGCCAGGAATCTGGCCAATTTTAGGTTCCTATTAAGTTTCTTGGTGCTTTATTTGATATTCAGTATATTGGAGGAGACCCTGGGAACGAGAAGAATAAGAATGTCACTGCTCAGGAAGGAGGTATTTAAAGACCTTTCCTCACCTGGGGGTTTGCTGGGAGCTGGGAATAAGGCGTTTGAGCATTTCCCCAGCAGTTTCTAGGTATGCCTGTTAGGCCTGCCTTCCCAGGTAGCAGGGAGGGAAAGGAACAGACTGGCTCTCCCCTGGAAACAGAGGTGTACCACCATGAAAACTGTGGGTTTTAAGTTTGCCCAACCATGGTGAGATCCTTAACTCTCATGGGGAAGAGAGTTTGTGGAGTAATCTTTGAAATAGGTTGGGAAGGTACAACCTTGTCCTCCTCCCTAGTGGGCATGGAGGCAGGAGAGAGGAAATGAGGCCTCCATGGCATAAACTGAAAGAGTGAGTCAGAACAGAGCTAGTCTTAGCCTGAGGAGGTGCCCTAGGTTGGTCCCTCCCTGCTTTTAGATGGAGAGGTTCAGGGTGACTCATAGGAAACTTTAATCCGTGTTTCATAGCTTTCCAGTGCCATTAAGGAGTTTTGGTTTGGAATGGCTGCTCCCAGCGTTTTGAGCCTTTATGGTCTGGGTTTCCTTGCCTGCAAGGTGCTGGGATAGAGTTGGTACCTGTGGCAGGGGGTGTTGCTTCCTCTTCTGCCCTAAGAGTCTTTCTCTTCTCTGATACCCTGTGTGAGGTGCAGGCCGGAGAGTCTGCAGTGTTTGGGTTGTGTGTGGGTTATGACTCTCAACCAGTTTACACGCCTAGCAGGTCTTCATGACAACAGGATGTAGCCACTGTTGTACAGATGCTGTAGGAAATGTGATACATCAATCGTCTATGTAATATAGACATCGTTTCTACTGCATTCGTTCTGTTATCAGGAGCCATATTATGTAAACACACACGGACCAGGAAAGTATGGCACAATATGGAATAACAGACCAGGGACAGGCAGTTTGGGGTTCTGGAGAAAGGAAGGATTACTGGAAGGCCTGGATGTAGGAGTCAAGCCTTAAAATATGGGTAGGATTCAGGAGGTCCTGGTAGTTGGGCATTTGGGGCCATAGCTGTGACTTTCTAGGGAAGGGGCCTGCTCCAGTTCAGTCAAGTGTTTGTTGGTGTTATGCCCCATCACCTGGCTTCTTTTGGAAATTCCCAGGCATGGAATATCGAACAGAAGCACCATGCCTCAGGTGGGCAAGTCTTTGATGTAGAAACAGCTCCTCTATCTATGTGGTCAGAGAGCGAACCACGGTATAGTGCTATTGGCTCTGTATCACTGCTTTGGGCAAAATCCTTGACCTCTGAGCCCATTTTCTCTTCTGTGAGATGAAGACTGCTGGGTTTCTGTTCTTACGACTAAAAGGCTCAGGGGTCACTCCAGTTAAACTGGGCTAACTGGGCTGCACAAAATAACCACGCAAGAGACACAAATACCTTTTTCTTTGGGGTCACTGTGACGGTTCCTCTGACCTTAAGGATCTGCAGAAAGAGAGAGAGAGAGCACCCTCTGACCCCTTTTATTGAGGTAAGCTATTCAAATGAGGCAAGGGGTCAGGTTTCAGGGGGCTGAGTATCTTCATGATGTCCACTGTCAGCAGGTTGACTGACACCTGGGTAGGCCACACCCAAGGGCACAGTAAGAGAAGAGGACACACACAAGGCACTCCATGGAAGATTCTATCCTAAACAGGGCAAGGGGCTATATTACAAAGGAACAGGTGAGCATAGCTTCACCCATGGGGCTGTAGCAAGATACACCCATGCACGAGACAGCAACCCTTGCACCCAAGAAGGGTGGGGAAAGCTCTGCCACATTTCTGTGACTGAGCGCCTTAGCACCCAGCCGGGGAGTGTGACTCAGTCACGTGTAAGGTTGGTCTCCCACAGAAGACAATCTTCCTGTTAACTCAGAGCATTATAATGAAGATTCAGTGAAGTTATGCATATAATAAAGTTTTGCATTAAGCCCTTAGCATGAAGCTGGTGTGAACACTTGGTGAAAGGTGAATTCTCCTTTATTAAAAATTCTATTTCAAAGAGCAGCTGCTTCTCTGGTAGCAGCAGACATGACTAGTGCCGCAGTCTTGGCTGGGCACAGAATCACGAGCCACCACACAGCTTTGTAGATTCAAACAGCAAATCTTTATTCCCGAACTCACACCGGCCTCCACACACGTTCTGGGGCAATCCCCGTTCTGCTGCCACCCAATTCACCTCCTCCACGAGGCTTTTTTCCCAAAATGCTCTCTGAATCTCACGAGAACTCCAAGGGAGCTCAGGTAGCAGGAACGCCCTATTTCCAGCAGCAATAATCCTCAACATGAACTTCCCTAAAACCCAAGGTCTTAAACTGGGAACGCCCTAAACCCAAGGACCTGGATACTATACTTCCTCAAACTGCAGGATACACCCTAATCCTGGATCCACCCTGGTCGTTGAGCAGGGTCACCTTTCTCAAACACACATGCAAGGTCAACAGCGAAATTAACATGGGGTACGCTGGCAAGGCAATTTCGATGCGTCATTTCTACTTGGTAATGGCCCTCAGCAGACTAGATTCAAAAATTTGTCACCTACTGTTCCCATTACTCTTGCTTCAGAATAAACCACTCCGAATGAGAACCTTTTTTATGATGCTCATGGAGACTGTGGGTCAAAATTTGGAAGGGGCTCAGAAGGGATGGCTTGTCCTGGTTTCTCAACATCTGGGTCACAGCTGGGAAGAGGTGAAGGCTCAGAGTAATGCCAATAGATGGAGTTAGGAATTATCTGAAGGTCATTTACCCACATGTCCAATGACTGCTCTGGCACCGCTGGCTGGATGGTGACATACCAGCGCAGGCTGACCCAGTCCTGGTGGGCCATTGACGCCTTTCGGTCAAACATGACTGGCATCTTGGTGCTCAGCATGAGCCGGATGTGTGGAATCTTTGTGCCCCCAATGTCGGATACCAGGCGGTGCTCTGGACTGGGAGATCTTAAAGGTTAGCACAGTGGCACCACCTACATGCAGTCATTCCATGGACTGGCTATCTCAGGGCTTTGGCCTTGTGTGGTGGCTCGAGGCTCCAAGCACTAGTGTTCCAAGGAACAAACAGAAGCTGCACCATCTTTATAGCTTCCATTGGCTAAGAGCTCATAGCATGGAAGGCGTCACATACGAATCTGAAAGTATATTCTTCCACTCCCATCAACGGAACTGGAGGCAGAGCTTGGGGATACAAGATCCTAGGGAACTGTGCAAGAGCCACACCCCATGTCCACCACCAGAAGAACTGATTTCTGTGGACAGAACCATCAAGGGTCTAATGTGCCTCCTCTTTTTAGATTATTTTTGTCTGGCACATACTGGGTGTGTTTCTTTTAGTTAATGTGGGCTGGGAAGGTGGGAGAACTCCTCGGCAGGGAGAACTCTTTAGTAAGGACAGTAGCTGCACCAAATCTCTGCCTCTGGCTATTTCCTGCTGGTGACATTTGTGTCTGGCCGGGCTCAGGGCTCAAGTTCCAGCTGTGTTATCTGAGCTTAATTTGCACAAGATGGCAACAACTGTAGGTGTCCAGGTGGATGTCTTTTGAAGTAGTCATATTTTAGGATGTTAGAGCAGGATATCCTGCAAACACATGCTGGGAGATTCGGTCAGGAAAACGGCACCTATTTTTCTGTTTTAAGCACAAGAAGCTTTTACTCAGCAGAGCAGCATGGGAGCCGTGGGAAGGGGGCACAGTATCCAAGAGGAGATGAGAGTGAAGTTCCCATGGGAAGCTGGGGCTGGCTAAAGGAGTCATTCTTCAAGGCTGATGAATAGAGGCCTATAAATATGTTAGTTCCTCATCATGTCTTCTTCCATCCTCCAGCCCGATAAGGCTGCAGACATCCACACCTCAGTGCTGCTGAATCATGTGGCACACAGAGGCGTGGGCGCACTGTGAAGATGGTTGGTGCTCTGATTTGTTTCTTGTGTTCTGGTGCACACGTATACATCTGGTTTTCCCCTCACTCTCCGAGGCACATATTCATGTCCACCCAAAATTGGGAGTGGCCTGGAACCCTGGACACTCTTGGGTTTGAACTGAGGCCCTAGTGTCCCAGTCTCGTTAAGTACCCAGTGTTCCTGGGCACTGTGTCTTGGAAAGCTCTTCTGTCCACGTGTCCTCTCTTGTGTCATTCTTAGCCTGTGCCATTCCCTGAGTTGCCTGTGGGTCCTTGACTAACATTGTCAATACAGTGCGCTGATGATCTGGGGCCTCCCCAGTTGTCTTAGATGACTGCAGGAGGAAGCTGCATTGGAAAACAGTGTCTGGTCTTAGCCTGCGGAACCATGGAACTGCATCCGGTCCACTCAGTGCTGGCAGTAATGTAGGAGTTGGTGGAAGCAACTGAAAGTGAGAGCACTGTGCTCCTAGGTGGTTGTGGAGGCTGGAAGGATGGGAAGTTTTAATGCCTGTTGGAAGAGAAGAGTGGATGTGGGTGGATATTAGCCCAGAGATAGGGAAGTGGGACCACTAAAACTCCTTCTGTTCAATAAATGCTAGTACCTTCTATGCATCAGGTACTCAATTATAGTGAATAGGTGAGGTGATGCCAGAGAGATTTCCTAGGACTCAGTGGTCACTCTCTCTCTCCCCGTATGTGAAATTAATTACTGTCAGATTCTCCCATGACCCCCAACCCCATACCGCAGTGACAAGTCTTTCATCGTCTTCTGGACAATCGTGTTAGGTTACTTACTGCCTTGCTGCCAGCATTGTGGTTGTTTTGCTGAAACACAAACAGTCACACCACTTTCCTGCTTAAAACTGCTTGGGAAGAGTCCAAGGGTAGATTCCAAGCCCCTTGGTGCCACCTGCAGTCTCTAGTCCTGTCCCAGCCCTTCAGCTCCATCTTCTTTCTTTTCTCTTCATGTAGATTCTATTCCAGCTACAGCAGACTGTTTCCTAGATTTATCAGTCCCTCCCTCTTTGGCCTGCAATCATGTTGTTTCCTCTACAGAGAATGGTCTTCTCCTGATTATCCTCCATGGGTCAAACCCTGTCCTTCCTTGAAGGCAGGGAGCGGCTGTGTTCTGTCTGTCTTCTGAGGCACTCCTTTCCTCTGTACATCTGTTACTTCCATAGCAGGTGTTCAGACAAGATGGGCGGATGGGATAGAATAAGGTCATTGTGAGGAGCACAGAAGCCAAAGCCCGTGGTCCCTGCTTGACCACTTGCTGGCTGTGAAATCTTGGGGAATAGCTCAGCCTCAGCCTTTGCACCTGTCAATAAAGGTTAAAGCTACGAGTCCTGTGAGGTTTTTAAATGAGGTAGTGTGCAAAAATGCTTAGCACGGCGCTTGACGTGTAGTAAGTGCCCAGTAAGTGCTCACAGTGGTGATAGCAGTGGTTGTAGGTATAGACTGAGGGCCAGTGTGAATGGGAAGTCCCATCCTGTTTTCCTTTGTGGGATCATCTGTAAGTCTCTCTTTCTCTCCCTGCTGCCTCTGCAGGTGACTGCTGACATCTTCCAGTAACTAAAGCAGTTGACATCTTTTACTTGCCAGAATCTGTAGATTCTCAGGCATGAGTGTTGTCTGGGAGGAGTCTTGATTTCTTGGAGTAGCAACATGGATTCTCTCTTGGTTAAAATTCTGATCTGGGACGTGGGTAGTATTTTAGAGGCTTTATCTAACCCCACATTCCTTTCTACCAGGGTGCTGGGGCCTCTTTCCCCGAGAGCTGAGTAGAGGCTACAGTCAGTTAGGGCAGGGCCTCGATGTCCTGATTATATATTTCTGAGGGCAAAGCCCAGTGTCTCAAAGGTTGACCTGCTGGGCATGGGGCTGCCTGGTCAGTGTCTGAGCCTTGTGCTTCAGAGGTCCACCCTGACCACTCCAAGAGCATCAGACTAGTCGAATAGGGGAACCCTGGGATTGATGGAGCAAAAAGAGTCTCCTTTTATAAAAGAACTTTTCCTCTGTTTGGGGGTGAGAAGAATGGTTGTCCTTTCCTGGGGAGAACAAGCAGCGAGTAATGTTTTCCCCAGGATTGATGGAAGCCACCTGTGCACAGTGGAGCCAAGCTCTGGAAGCCTTTTCTGTGGATGGATCACTGGGTAAGGCACTTGGGTGCTGATTTGGTATGGGTGGAAGCAGAGAGTCTCAGTGAAGGGAGTTGTGAGATAGGCCCTGGGCCAAGTTACAGGACCCTAGAGATGGGTAGGATGTGAGAGGTGGATTGGTCCAGGCATTTCACAGTTCTTAGAGCTCAATGTCTTAAAGGGCTGATGGGAGAGCATTTTGGAAATTAAAAAAGAGGTTCTGGACCGAGAATGCTTGTTCTACCCCTATCAGCTGCTGCTATCATCAAATACTGTGAATACCTGTCCTGAGGGTAGAGCTCTAGTGGGGAGGGCAGAGCTTTGGGATCCTAGGGATTCCTCTGCATTATTAGCTCTCATCTTCACACTTTGGAGCATTTAAGTTTCTGCCTCTCAGCCCTCCTGCTGACCTTACTGGTGGTTTAGCTGGATATAACAGGTAAAGTAAAGCATGTTGATCAAAGATCATGGGTGGTATTTGCAAGGTCCAGCCTGTACACAATCTGAAGCAAAACTCAGAATTTCTAAAGAGGATTCAGACCTGGTGTAAAAGGGTTATTTGTCCTGTCCATCAGAACCCTTGCTCCAACCCTCACACTAATGCACCGTCTCAGCCACTTATGCACATGGAGACACTGCCTGCCAGCAAGCTTTTACCAATATATCTTGCCAGAGCTGTCCTGTTTGATCCTGAATATCTGTGAGTCTCCCAAAGATTTAGTCTTAACTTCCAAAGCTTGTCATTTAAATATAAAAAGTTGTTAGTTCCCTTCCCTAGAAAGATTTATAATAGCACTCTAGTACTAGTTTGTATCAGCCAGAGACACCCAGGGTTCCAGGGGAAAGGGCTGCGGAGGTAGATTTAGGTTTGACAACTAGCTTTGGTAGCTTCTCTGCCAGTTCTCCTCTGTTACAAACACAGATTTCCTTCCTTGGCCCTACCAGTGAGAAGAATTTATTGACTAGTCTGTGCTCTATAGAAAACCACTTGAGGGCTGGGCGCAGTGAGGCACGCCTGTAATCCTAACAGATTGGGAGGCCAAGACAGGAGGATTGTGAGTTCAAAGCCAGGCTAAGCAACTTACTGAGGCCCTAAGCAACTTAGTGAGACACTCTCTCTAGATAAAATATATAAAGAGCTAGGGACGTGGCTTATGTGTCCCCTGGGTTCAATCGCTAATACCAAAAAGAAAAGAAAAAAAGAAAACCACTCTGGATAAAAAGAAAGGATGAAAGCTACTCTTAGTGCTGCCTCTGTGTCCAGCCATGGTGTGGGCACTGGTCTATTCAGGACATAGGATTAGGGGAGGTTCCTGCCCAGCTAATTTACAATCTGAGACTTGCTCAAGACAAACAAAAAGAAGATGTATTTCCTACACTGTGGTGGGGAAGAGACCAGTTTTGTAGAGAAGCAGAGGGGATTGTGGAGATGTAACTACTCGTGGAGGGGCAGCGTGGACTAAGGGAAGGAGAGTGGGCTTAGGAGCCAGAGCAGGGGTCCAGGGCGTCCAGTCCGGGCTTTTCCTCTTCCTGGATGTGGAGGAGTTACTGAACCTTCAAGCCCCAGCTTTCTCACCCGTGAAATGGGGAGACTGCCCGGCTTGCAGGGTTGCCAGGGGGAGTGAGTGAGGCAGCACATGTGTGCAAAGTTCCTAATGTGGTGCCTGGCAAGTAGAAGGGATGCGAGAAATAGTAGCCACTGCCATTATTACTAAAGGAGTGAATTCTCGATCTTCACAAACATGCATGTTTCAAATGTAGATGATTTCAACAGTACAGATGAATAAAAACAGAAAAACTTGTTACTTATAATCTCATTATCCAGAGATCACCACCTGTTAGCATTTTGGTATATAGCCTTCAGGTGATTTTCCATCTGATAGAATATCCTAAAAACAAACAACAAAGACATGAGATTAAACTATGTATTTTTGTATACTACTGTTTTCTTATAGTTTAGTCACATACATTGTTAAAACTGGCTATTATATATTTTTGATATAATTTCCTTTGAAGTAAGCTGCACATAATTTAGTTTTAAAAGCCAAATATATTACAAGGTTTATAATAAATAAAGACGGGCCCCTGCTCTGTCCCTTCTTACTCTCCGACTTCCTCCTGGCTGGTTAGGCATCTTCCTGAGGGGAGGTACTGGTTTAATTTCTCTTTGAACAGTCAGTGCTTCATGCAGCGCCTGGTACATATGGGCTTCTTGTACACGTGGGCTCTTTTTTTGAACGGTTTAAGTCAATACCTACTTATTATAGAATGTGATTTAATACTTTAAAAATATGCTGCTGAAACATATGTTTCAATTTGGTTCATTTTATAGCAGCTTGGGGAGGCTGTCCAAACCTTTGGCTATATTGTACTGAGATCTTATTGCCTGGGTTTTGGTTTAGATTTGCAATTTTAGTACATCTATTTCTCTTTTGCCTTAAAGAGGTTTCGTAGTGTTAGAATTGAACCTTGTATTAATTAGATTAGGTTTGCTAGGAGAAACAGACACCTGAAGTAATAATGACTGAAGTAAGAAAGAAGTCTGTTTCTCTTGTATGTAAAAATCTGGTGGGAGGTCACCTGTGGTCCATGACATACTCCCCCCTGTGCACAACTCTGCCAGCTCTTGGGCTCGGTCCTATCCCACGGTCCAAGGCGGTAGCTAAACCTCAGGCCATCACCTTAGTATTTCAGGCAGCACAGTGTACAAAGGGAGGAAGAAGACCAAGAGCCAAAGGGCCTGAGTGGTATCTTTTAAGATGGGTTGCAGAGAGCAGCCACATGCCACTCCTTAGTTGCCTGGCTACATCTTGGAATAAGGAGACTGGGAAGAGTCATTACTGTGTGGCCGAATGCCCATCTTTTTTTTTTTTAATACTTTTAATTGTAGATAGACACAATACCTTTATTTTATTTATTTATTTTTATGTGGTGCTGAGGATGGAACCCAGTGCCTCACGCATGTTAGGCAAGCGCTCTACTGCTGAGCTACCACCCCAGCCCCCGAATGACCATCTTGAAGTCATGGAGAGGAGGGGAGAAAGGAGGGGAGAAAGACCATTGTGACTAGCAGTCCGGGTCACAGATTTCAAGCTCTTTTCCTGTGGTTAATCCCTTGTCAGTCCTTCCTCGATGTGCCGCCGGGGCTGCAGGCCATTCTGCTGTGTTTTCAATTTGTTCTTTCTCACAAACACTGCTGACTAGGACCTTCCACTCTAACCCTTACTTGGAGATTTCTCTCCTGTTCACTCCTCTGGAATTGGTGGCTTTGGGATACCTTCTTGGATGTGAGAAGACAGCAGACAGGTAGAGCCCTTCCCCAGGAGCAGGAACCTGCTGCCTTCTGCATAATGTGCTTCTGGTCGCAACATTGAGATCAGTGGTCCCCCTGGAGGGACTACTATGCGAGTCTATAGTACTTTCAAATGTGCACGGGTGTTATTCAGTTGCAAGTCTTCTCTTGAGGCTGTGTGATATGGCATGCTGATCTTTGCCCAACTGTGAGTTCATTCAGACCTAGATTCTATGTTAAACCTGTGGACCAACCAGTCTGAATTTCAGTCTCCACATTTGAAACTGGGTACAGTAATAGTACCTACCTTCCAGAGTTGTTGAGAGCTTTGAATAAGATCATGGATGTAAATCACTTAGCCCAGGACCTGACACTCAAGCCTCCATAAACAATGGTTGTGGGTATTTTTTTTCCTTTTCTCAGCCAATATAGTGTAAAAGAACAACTAGTGTCATAGTTACTTTTTTGTTGTTGTTGTTTTTTAGCTGAAAGGATATATTTTAAAAGGTTTGAAATCATTCATCTAGCTTCTTATAGAGAGCTCTTTTGATATATTTGGGGACCTGTGCCTGAACTGATCTAATCAGACATGCTTTGTGATGGCTTGCATTCATACATTCAAGACAAATGTTTATTGAGCATCTATTATTGCCTCCTCAGGTTACAGATGTAGATAGTCTGTGACAGTTTAACTTTACACAGGAAAAGGTCACCGAATTGAATGCTTTCTGCCTTTGCCAGGAGCGCTAGCTTTGCACACATCCATTTGCTTTGGTTCGTCTTCTATACCAAGAGCAGATGGATCCTAAACCCCCAAGGACCCAGTTTTCTTCACCTTTCCAGAATTCTTCTGAGGGACTTTTGCCTGCCTTTGCCTGAATGCTTGTGGGGAAGCACAGCTTTGCTGGTTGTGCCAGTGAAACCCGGTGCAGCTCTGCTGACACTGCGGAACCCAGCTGGGGCCTCAGCTGCTGTTGGCATCTCCCAGTCTCCAGGCGACACCACACCTCTGCTGAGGCCCGGAGTCTGGGAGTCTAGGTGGTGAATCATTTGCCTTAGTAAGCAAGTCTGGCCTCTCTTGGCCTTGCCCCGAGGGATGGTGTGGGCTGAGGGCCAGGGCCAGGAGAGGCTGGGGGATGCCTGCCATGCTCTCGTGCCTGGTAGTGGCCCATGAGTCAAGCTGTCTCGCGTGGCTCTTGCTGAGTCAGCTCCCAGGGGCCTGCTCTGTGCAGCAGCTGCCCTGTTGGCACTGGGGCTGCGGCTGGGAATGGGGTTGGAGATCATCTTCCTTCCTTCACTGGAGACAGCCTGCTGCTGCCGCCGGAAGCAAACCTCTCAAGTGCTGACTCAGGCGCCTGCAGGCTTCCGTGACTGGGGAATGGGGCTTTTTTCTGGGATAGAATCACCTTGCCTAACTCTTCTTTGCCCTTGGGTTTAGTTATTCCTCAGCTCAGAAGGGAGGTGGAGCTGAGCTGGCCCCAGGGAAAGACTGGCAGTGTTTTCAGGGAATTACAAACTGTGAGCCCCTCAGTAGGGAGACCATGTAGATGGGGAAGTGGACCCCAGGCATCCCGGCCCACAACTGTTGGTGTTCTCTTGCTGCCTTGTTACAACTCAGAGGTGGTTCTTGTTAAGACAGGAGAAGAAGCTATACCTTCCTCTGTTACACTCTCCCAGGACAAATTCTGTCTCTCAGGAAAGATGGAAGAACCACGCCTGAGAAGCTGGAAGCCTTTGCAGATTCTTTGGATGCAGATGGTTCCAGTTTCTTTCTCTCTCCTCCAAGAAAGCTTGAAAAACTGAGGCAGGTTCCACATCAGGGTGGCAAATCGAACATGCACAGATGGTGCATCTGCCTTTGCCGTCTCCTGAAATGACAGCAGACTCTCAGATACACCTGAGACGAGGCAACAGCAACTGAGGTTTGGAAGCTGGAAAACAGATGGAAGGTGCTAACAGATGTGGGGCCTTCAAGAAAGGGACTTTTAAGCTGATGGCCAGGAAGCAAAAAACCAATCAATTTATACCACAGAAACCTAAGAAGTCTAGGCACCAGCTGGAATTGGGGGAAAGAGGGCACTAAAATCAAAAAGACTGGGTAGAGATCATATGCAGTACAGTTGGGTCCCACAGATCTCTTCCTCATCTGCTCCATGCAGTTGCCTGACTGCCAGTTCCTTCTGAAAGAGGTAAAACCAGATTTCTACACTGCAGACACCAAGCTCAGTAGACAATAAGGCAACTATATTTAAAAAATAGAAGAAATAACTGTCCATACATTGAAGCCTGTGTGCCGGGGACTACCCCACCATGGCCTGTTTTCTACCCATATTTATAATATTTGTAAATATTTCAATCCATGCCTTTAAAATGTTAAGGATTCTTTTTTAAACAGAATAACAGTTATGATACTCCATCATGAACAGACTACCAAGGATGACCATACCTCTAAGCAAAAGTATATTAGAGACCAAAACACAAATTGAAAAAACAAAAACAAAAAAAACAGCTGAAACAAACTATACTGGGAGAAAATGAACAAGGAAATTTAAAAAAGCTATTAGTAATACACGTAGGCAAAGGAAAAGACATTATACCGGTATTGCAAAAACAGATGTTACTTAGCTTCATTGGTACTTCCCACTTAAAAAAAAAAAAGTAGAGAATTAAAAAGGAGCTCTCTTGGAAATGATGAAACCAAGATAGGGAAATTAAAAAATGCAGTAGAAGGGTTAGGGGACCCTAAGAGTTTGGATCTTTCATGTCCCCTGATGTGTTAGGCAATGCAGGAATGTTTAGAAGTGAAATGACTACATGATGAGGGTTGTGACCTCATCTCTGGATTAATCCATTTGATGGGTTAATAATTTGAATGGGCAACTAGGTGATAACTGCAAGGCAGGCTGGGTGTGGCTAGAGGAAGTAGGTCACTGGGGGCATGTCTTTGGCAGTTGTATTTTGTGCCTGGCCCCTCCCATTCTTTCTCTCCGCTTCCCAAATTCCAGGAGCTGAGCAGCTTGCCTCTGCCACATCCTTCAGCCTCACCTTATGCCCAGAATAAAGGAGTTGGCTGATTATGGACTAAACCTCTGAACCATAAGCCCAAAATAAACTTTTCCTCCTGTACCTGCTTCTTGTTGGGTATTTTGGTCACAGCAATGAAAAGCTGACTAATATAGAGTGGTATTTCTCAGAATAAAGAGGAAAAGGATAAAGAGAGAGAGAGAGAGAGAGAGGAGAAAAGATAATTTGTCGATGTGGAGACGCTCCTCTGTAATCCCAGCAGTTAGAGGATCGAGAGTTCAAGGCCGGCCTCTGCAACTTAGCCAGACCCTGTCTCAACAAACAAACAAGCAAAAAAACACCCCGAAAGGTGTGGGGAGTGTAGCTCAGTGTTAAAGCACCTCTGGGTTCAATTCCCAGTGTCCAAAAATAAAAATAAAAAGGTAATTGAAGAACTAGTCTAGAAAGCAAGGCACATCCCTTTGACATTTTAAAACACTGGGGACCAAGAGAAGAAACTGAAAAATTCCACAGAGAAAAAGATATGTCACAGAGGATCAGGAGGGAAAATAGCTCAGGGCATCTTAGCAGTGTTGGAAGCAAGAAAATAATGCAGTTATAAATGAAAATCTCCAGTCATCTTTATTCCAAACATGGAAGATAGACACTTTCTCACACACAAAGACACAAAATACACACACACACACACACACACACACGTTTAACTTCTACACATGGAGAATGTACGCTGAGAGAAGAAACCGAGGACCTTGAGGGGAGGTGCTGGGGAATGGCTGTGCCCCAGGCAGGAGGATGAGCAGTTCAGACCCCAAGAGCATGACTCAGGCTGTCCTCACCCCCTCACCCCCTCACCCCCTGTGGGTGTGCCATCGACTTACTGAGGACTGACTTCCTGGTCCCATTGCTGTCTGCCCTTGGCTATCTGGCTCCAGAAGGACAGGCCTTCCTTGCTGCACTCACTAGATGGGCACTCATTTTACCTTTACAGAGTGTTTTCTTTGCCCAACCCTGAGAACTAGAGGTAGACCAGAGTGAATTTAGAAACAAAATACTGGAGGAATATGCCCCAGCCATATTCCTGATGGAGGTCCAGCATCTCTTCCTATGGCCATGCACCCACACCGTGGCTACCTTGTTTCCCAGAACTCATTCATGATCTTGCCTAGGGACTTTCCCAGGGCTCTTATAAATTCTCTGGAACCATAACTGGACACCTAGTTAGCCTGCTTATTGCCTTCCGTGAGGCTCCGTCTGAGAAACTAATGTGACTCCATTTTTAAAAATAAATAAATAACAGCAGCTTCTACCTCAAGGCCTGTCCTAAGGAAGGGGGCGTGACCCTTGTCCTTGGAAAAACCCACAGAGCACTCCTAAGCACATACCCACCCTGCTGAGTTGTTTGTCTGTAAATAACAGGAGAGGTCTGCTGTGCCAGGTGTCCCTGACTCAGTTAGGCTAGGTGAGGACCCATGGCAACCCCCTTAGCAACCTCCAATCAGCATAAGACAGAGAAAATACCTGGAATGCCAGATGACCCCCAAGTAGTTTATGGTGGTTGATAACATGTTGGGAAACCATGTAGTTTAGCACGTACACCCCTGGTGGCCTAAACCAATCAGTTCAAAGGAATCCCCCTCTTATATTAACCAATCACCCCTACCCAAATTGTTCCCGCCATTGAATGTGCTAATCAATGTTAAGAGTTGTTGTTTGATTTTCCCCACAGTATGGAATGATTTGCTGTGTGATGTTGTGACGCATAGAGTATCTCCCCAAAAACCTATAAAATCTCACTGAACAAAGGACCAGGACTCACTCCCTGGGACCGCTGCATCGGGAACGGTTGTGAGTCCAGGCTCGAGCTTGCAATAAAGACTCTTGTGTGATTATATCGGATTCAGCTCCTGGAGGTCTATTGGGGTCCCACGAATCTGGCATAACACGTCTAGCCAAGGCAGTATTTTCACTCATACTTAGAACTGTGGGTGGAATTGTATCTCCCTGCCACCTTGCAGAAAGTATGCTGAGGTCCTAACCAGTGAAGTTTGGAAATAGTCATCGTGGATGTAGTGAAGATGAGGTCATATTGGGCCAGGGTGGGCCCTAATCCAGTGACTGGTATCCTTATGAGAAGACGCAGACAAACAGAGAATGCTATGAGGACACACAGACAGACACAGAGGGAAGAGGACCATATGAGTCTGGGGGCAGAGATGAGTTATGCTGCCCTGAACCAAGGAGCACTAAGGACAAATGCTGGAAGAGGCATGGTGGAATTCTCCCCTACAGCCTTTGGAGGGCGTATGGTCCTGCTGACTTCCAGCCTCCAGAACTGTGAGTGAGTGAATTTCTTTATTTGTAAGCCACCCAGTTGGTGTTAATTTGTTATGGTGGCTCTAGGAAACAAGTGCACGTAGTTCCATTTTTGCTTGCCACTCTTTTTGTCAACAGTAAACCTTATCTTACTTAAGGATGTATACTTAGGTGGTAAAATCATAAAGAGAAACAAAGGGATGAATCCCAGAGGTTGGCATTGTGGAGCCAGGGTGTAGCTCTGTGGGTAGAGCATGTGCTTAGCATGACCAAGGGCCTGCGTTCCATCCCCAGCACACACAAAAAAAGAATGAACGAAGAAAGAAAAAAAATTAATATTGTGGGGCTGCTGGATGGCATTGCATGGGCTTTTAATCTTATTTTTAAAAACCATATATACATTTTACGCACTCTTCTATATGTACAATATTTTAGTACATTTAACAGATTAAAAAAGAAAAGACCCAAACAATACAATTCTCAAAACAGATTAGTTGCTTAGTCTAGGAGAGAGGGGACCAAACAAATCATGTCAACCTAATGAAAGCCTGGGGATGGGGGCCTTGGTGCCAGGGTGAGCATTTAGCAAATCAGGGCCCCCTGTGTTAATGGAGATGAATAATAAATAAGAAATCTCAAATTGATAAATCATCTGCCAAAGCTAAGTTTACCATTAAGACCTAATAGGACCTCAACTATGCCAAGTTTTGAGAGCCAGGCCTTTAGCCCAGTGGTATTAGATCAAGCTCACAAAGCCCTTGTGGACACTTTAACCCTCCACCCTGCATTTCTTCCTCTGTCCTCCTAGCAGGGGATGGCCTTGAGTCCATTTAGGCGGTCTGCATTAAATTATGTTGCTCCCATAGAAAGTCACTCCGCTGCCTGTGTCTGTGGAGGATCGGTGTTGTTTTGGTGCTAGTTTGACTCTTTGAGTCTTCCCTTTCCAACAGAGAAAGCAGGCTCCGAACTTGGACCAGTAAGTAGTAGGGTCTACGGAAACTCAACATTTATTCGTGTAGTTTACATCATGTTAGAAGAATACTTGGCTTTCCCATTATCAATAGTAACCTAAAATTTCTTTTCTAAGTAATTTTTTTAAAGTCAGTTTCTAAAGAAAAACATTAAGTAAAAGGCACTAAGTGGTGTTCTGATCTGAAAACAAGAACAATGTTCTTGGATTATTGAACTTTGGGAAAACGATGATCTATCGTACTAGTAGTTGAGTATTGGTTCCTACTGGCGCGCTCTTGTCTTGACATGATATTCAGTTTTGTCACACGACTTTCTCAGAGAAGGTGGAAGGCCCTTGAGGGCAGAATCTCCAGCTCATCCTTCTTTGTGGAACCCCCTACCCCACCTTGCGCCAGTGGGATGTGTTAGTCACTGGTGAACCCCTGCTGGGGGTACTACTCATTCTCTCGTCCCCCAGACCCATGGCTCCCCCTAATGCCTGGCAGCAAAAGGATGAGGAAGTCCATAGTCTCAGAAGATGTGCAGGTATTCCTTCAGTCCAGTCAGTGGCCGGTAAGGGGAGCCGTCTTCCAGAAACCTGGGTCCTGTGCATGGTTCTTGGCGGGGCTGGGGCTTGGGTTCCAGACGAGAGGGAATGAGCTGCTTACTACCTCCAAGTCAGATCCCGTCACATTCTAGGGCTGAGAATGAGACACACTTAGGTGCAGCGGCTGGGAATGGTTAGCGGAGTGTGTATGGTGTTCAGCTGTGTGGTGTTGGTTTCTGCTGAAGGAAGAATTGAAAAAAAGGGAGAGCAGAGAAGACTTATCAGGACCGCGTTAATGTTGGGCAGAAACCGAGGAAGGTGTTAAAGGACACAGAATGTTTCTGGCCCCTGGATTGCACAGCATAGAGGTGAAGAATGTGGCTCTGAGATCAGAGGGATCTGAATCCAGTTCCCATCCTCATCCCTCACTGACTGGAGACAACTGGATTGACCTTTCTGTGTCTTTTGGCATGGGTCAGGTGGGGAAGGTAATTACACCTGTTTCACAGGTTGACTTAAGGATGAACAAGGACTTTGTAAGTAAACAGCATCATGCAGCTATAGAGTACGTAACAAGCTAGCATTAATAAAACATTCCATTTATTTATACAGCAAAATTGATTGTATGGTTATTATGTGTCAGGGACTGCCAGGCTTTCCCCATCAAATGCTTAATTTCAGAGTCCCATGTATAGTATATTTCATTGTAATAATACTAGCTAGCATGTTCTAGGTGCCTGTATATGTGGCAGGCACTCTGCTAACTTCTGTGTTACTGTAATGCATTTAATTTTTATTTCCATTTTCTAGAAGTAGAGTTTGTGGATTTGTCCAGAATCACATAGACAGAGTGTCAAGCCTGGGACCTCAGTTATCTACTCTCTTTGCCTGTTTCCAATGACTCTAGCTACTATCAGCCTAGACCTATAGTCCAAAATTGAACTTGGCTTCCTCAAATGGGCTTTTTCCCCTCAACTTCCCAGTTGGACTACCACCATTCTTCTTGCCACCACAAAAGGCTGGAGATTCTTCTCTTCTCCATCAAGCTCCTGTATCTGGTTAATCACCAGGTCTTTAGTTCAAGTGCATCTTTTTCTTTTTTCTTTTTTTAGTTCGCCTGACCCTGACCAGGCTCCTATTGACTTAGGCCTGGGATCATTCATTGTTCTCAGTATTTTCTCTACTTCCCTGCACATGAGAGGTGAGGGCTGCACAATATACTTTCCTGGATATGGTTTCTAAGACATGAAAGCACAATTATTTGTTACTATCACAGCTGCTCATCAGTGGTAGAAACTCATAATGGGCTCACTACAGTGCTACTGATGTATAAACTATTGTGACTATAACCTTTCCCACCTGTCCAGGATAGCATGTTGGAAGAAAACTGTACTCTTTATGTTTTAAAGCTTTCCTCTTCAAATGGTGCTAGGACAGCTAGATAGCCACATGAAATTGGACCCTTATCTCATATGCTACATAGAAGTTAACAAATAATGGGTCAGTGATCTAAGTGTAAAAGCTAAAAGTCTTAGAAGAAAACATAGAGGTAAATCTTAATGACCTTGGGTTTGGCATTGGATTCTTAGATATTACACCGAAAGCATGAGCAACAAAGGAAAATGTAGATAAAGTGGACTTGATCTAAATTAAAAACTTTCGTACATCAAAGAAAACTAAAGTAAGTGAAGACAACTTATAGAATGGGGAAAATACTTACAAATCATTTATCAGATAACAGTTTACAATATATAGAGAGTTCTTACCAAAAAAAATCACCTGCTTAAAAAATTGGGTAAAGGATCGAATAGACATTTCTCCAGAGAAGATATGCAAATGCCCAACAAGCACATGAAAAAAGGTTCAGCATAGTTAGTCCATTAGGAAAATGCAAATCCAGATCACAAAGAGACTCTACTTCATATGCACAAGGATGGTGATGATGATGATAGAAATATGTGTTCTGAGCATGGTGAGGGTGTGGAGAAATTGGAACCCTCATATTCTGCTGGTGAAAATGCAAAAATGGTTCAGCTGCTATGGAAAACAGATTGGTAGTTCCTCAAGAAGTTAGCTATAGAATTGCCATGTGACTCAGCAATTCTATTTCTAGGTATGAAAATTGAAATAGTTGCATAAACATATCTATACATATTCAACACTGTTCTCAGTAGCCAGAAAGCTGAGATGACTCAAATGTCAATGGATGAATGGATAAACAAATTGTCACATACACACACAAAATGGAACATTATTCAACCATAAAAAGGAATGTCAAATGCCAGATACAGTGGGGCACACCTGTGATCCCAGCTACTCAGGAAGCTAAGGCAGGAGAATTGTAAGTTTAGTGCCATCTAGAAA
The DNA here is from genome assembly GCF_964194105.1 of Spermophilus citellus. Taxonomy (NCBI): domain Eukaryota; kingdom Metazoa; phylum Chordata; class Mammalia; order Rodentia; family Sciuridae; genus Spermophilus; species Spermophilus citellus. Next base: position 196,055,539 of record NC_138185.1, on the reverse strand, counting down.
GACTCTGTCTTAAAATAAAATAGAAGACTGGGTATGTAGAGTACCCTTGTGTTCAATCTCTAGGACTGAAAAACAGATGAAAGCTGTACTGATATAAGCTATAATATGGATAAACCTTGAAAACACTAAGTGAAATAAGCCAGATATAGCATATTGTGTTTCACTTATATGAAATATTCAGAAAGGTAAATTATAGAGACAGCACATTGGTGGTAGCTGGGACTGAGGGGCGGGAAGAACAGGGCATTGGGTATAAGACTTCCTTTTCAGGGAGATAACTTTTTTTTAATATACCCTTATTTTATTTATTTTTATATGGTGCTGAGGATTGAACCTGGCGCCTCAAACGTGCTAGGTGAGTGCTCTACCCGTGAGCCACAGCCTCAGCTGCATAAAGATGTTTTTTGAAGGTAGATAAGAGTGATGGATCTACAACATTGTAAAAATACTAAATGCCACTGAATTATTCACTTTAAAATGGTTAATTTTATATTGTTCAGATTTCATCTCAATAAAAAAGTCAACAAAAACAAAAAGAGGAACGCTTTCACAAATTTATGTGCTTTAATTATTAATAACTGATGCTTTGTAGTTACCATATTTCAGGACACTATTGTCTGTGACCCTCTGCCAAGATTTCTGGATGGTTTTTGATTACACCCTCTCTATTTTGATAAGGTTAGGACTCCTAAACCATGCATTCCTAAAGCAGATACCTTTAGGGGCCCTGAGCAGTTGAGCAAGTGTTTAAGGTCAGCTAGGTGTAAGGCAGCAGGGGACTGTGGCAATTAGTGGAACCTAGCGTAGCCATCCTATATAAAGGCATTCTCATTCAGACAGACTGTCCCTGGCTTGTTCTTGGCCCATCGTTCTGCCACACTTATTAAGCCAACTCTTACACTAATATGAAACTTCATCCTCCTCCCGCTGTGCCCTGTCCCAGCCACGTTGGGGGGTGGGGTGGGGGGTGCCAGCCACCAACCCCACTGAGTATGAAAGGGGAAGGGAAGGATTCCTTCTGAATCTTCTGTTTATGGGTGGCTCAGAGACAGTCAGCAGCTGGTGACTGCCTCTGGAGAGGGAATGGAGGGTTTCTTTAGTGTCACTTGCCTGCAGTTTGAATGTCTACTTGTCCATTATCTCTGCCACAGAAGAGTCTGGAAAGATCTTTTGTTAATAGATGAGATGGAGAAAGATTTTTTTTTCCTTTCCTTTTCTTTTTTTTTAAATTTTTTTAAAATTGCTTTTATTTTTTAAATACACGACAGCAGAATGCATCACAATTCTTATTACACATATAGAACACAATTTTTCATATCTCTGTTTGTATATAAAATATGCTCACACCAATTCATGTCTTCGTACATGTAAAGCTGCTTTTTCCTTTTTTTTTTTTTGATAGAATGCTAGAATTCAATTTATATTAAGAAAAATCTGGATTACAGAGGTAACTTTCATCCTCTTAAATCAATAAGTAGAGGGGGTAGAGAGAGAAGAGGGGAGGGGAGGGGAGGGGAGGGGGGATAGTAGAGGATAGGAAAGGCAGCAGAATACAACAGACACTAGAATGGCAATGTGTAGATCAATGGAAGTGTAAATGATGTGATTCAGCAATCTGTATACGGGGTAAAAATGGGAGTTCATAACCCACTTGAATCAAACTGTGAAATATGATATATCAAGAACTATGTAATGTTTTGAACGACCACTACCAACAACAAAAATAATGATAAGTTATTGATTTCCTTTTCTTTTTGAAAACCTGCCCAAGCATTTGGAGGCCTGTACCCACTCAAGATGCTGGAAGCCTGGGGTGGGGAGGGGTGCGTCCAGGGAGGAGGGGGAGGGTGTGGAGGAAAGAGCCTTTGTCCATTAGGTCTGGGGAGTGGCTGTTTTCTTTTGTGCCTCCAGCTCTATAGCTGCTGGTAATCCCTCTGAGCTGCTGCTTTTCTGAGAAGCACGTAGGACACAGATCTTTGACCCACATTCTTTCAATATATAACAATTAAATGGACCTTGATCTGGGGGACAGGCTGTGACTTGAGGCCCCTGCCTCAAACCCATGCCCTGAATTATCTACCCAAAGGAATCCACATGGATTCCTTCCATATAGATATGGAAGGGTTTGAACTCTCACAGAGTCTGCTGATGCAAATACCTCTTAGGAGGTAAAGGTTCAGCCTTCTTGAGGCTCTGTGGGATAACTGGAGAACCAGCCGAGGGAGTTAGAGCTAGTGGGAAGCCCTTTGGAGTACCCTGGCACACATAGGGCTGAGAACTATTGTGTACTCTCTTTGCTGTTCCTCTAGATAGATCTGGCTGGATGGAGCTAAGTCAGCACTTCTTATTGCTATTCTGTCTGCATCAGGTTCTTTTGCCACCCTTGCCATTTGGGCTTGTGTGGCATGGACGAGGGGGGAACTTTCCTCTTTTCTCTAAACAGCAGCCTGTTGAGCCCTGAATTCCAGGTGCCCTAGTGTCTGACCCATGAGCAGCAGTGCTTGCATGGAGCCTTTGGAACTTTACCACTTGTGAGGATGGAGGCTTGGCTTCCACATGGCCAAAGAGCTCGCTTGCTGGCTGCCCAGTCAGCAGAATTCCTTGGCTTACCTTACAGTACTCCAGTCGAGTAGTGTTTTGGGTCTTTTTAGCAAGTTTGGCTCCCACAAGGACACATTTATCACTGGGATTAGCAACAGGAGGGGGAGGCTGCCTCAGCTGCTGCCCTAGGGGAACCAAGATGGAGCTTCCGTGTTCGAATTTGGCACCTGTTAGGAAGCAGAGTATAACTGCTTTGGTGCCCTGGTTCCTCCTTCCTGGGCTATGGTCCCAAAAGCATCCGGGGTGTGAACTTGTTTGTGCCTGTAACCTTGCCAACTCATCACTCATTCTGTATTGGTGTTTGGGGGAAGTTACTGGATTATGCCAAAATCTCCAGAGCCCAATAGACGTGCTTTCTTAAGAGTAAAGTAATGTGATCACGGATGCTGTCCAGATGCTGTCTGAAACCTTGAAAATCCAATATTTGCCTCCAACCCCTGTGATCTGTGAGTGGTTATAACCTAGGGGTACCCTGGCAAACAAGTAGCTACTCCTTGGAGGGTCACCTGTGATTCATAGCTCTTCCTTCACAAGATGGGATCAGGCTATAGGTGAAGAGAGCAGTCTCTGGAGTCTGGCTGCCTGGGACTCAGTCCTGGATTATTAATTGGGTAACCTTGGTGATTTGTTTAATAATGCTATAGCACAGTTTCCTCATCTGTGAAATGAAGATGGCAACACTGGTTGAGTATTAAAGGTACTTAGGGGTTGGGGTTCTGGCTCAATGGTAGAGTGCTTGTCTAGCACATTTGTGGCATATGGGTTTGATCCTCAGCACCACATAAAAATAACGTTATTGAAAAATTATTTTAAAAAAGTACTTGGGTCCAGAAGTGTTTCAGATTTGGGATTTTTCTCAGGTTTGGGAATATTTGTTCAGATTTCACTGGTTGAACACTCCTAAATCAATCATACTTGGATTAGGGATGCTCAACCTGAAGAAGCTACTTTTTAAGGTAGTTGTGGGGGACATCACCTCTAATCCTCTACTGCATTTATGTTTGTACCAATAAAACAGGGGGCTCAAAGGTGAATGCAGTGTAGGTGTTTAAGAGATGGTGGCTCCTGCTATCAGGCTCTGGTAGCACCATGAGGAACCTACAGAAGAGGCCAAGAGGACAGCAGGAGGGCTTTGTGTTTAGTGGTTTCCCTGTGATTAATGTAGACTCTGATTTCTTCTGTCTTCCTTTCCTTGTCTAGTACTGATCCTGCAGAAGGTGGAGAATGGAGACCTGAGCAACAAGATACTGAAGATCACTGATTTTGGCCTGGCTCGGGAATGGCACCGAACCACTAAGATGAGTGCAGCAGGGACTTATGCCTGGATGGCTCCTGAAGTCATTCGTGCCTCTACGTTTTCCAAAGGCAGTGACGTGTGGAGGTAAGGACCTGAGGTGCAGAGGTAGTGTTCCCCAGGACTGTTTTGGCTGCACACATTTCAGGACTTGGAGATCTTAGGTTACCCCAAGTAGGCATCCCAAGTAGGTCTGAGTGACACCCTAAGGGCAATCTGTGTTAATTTCCATGGTGCCAAGAGACAGTTTTGGTAGATGTTTTCATCTAGCAAAAATACCGGGTGCAGTGCTGCACGGCTGTAATCCCAGTGACTTGGGAAGCTAAGGCAGGAGGATCAGCAAGTTCAAGGTCAGCTTCAGCAACTCAGCGAGACCCTAAGTAACTTAGTGAGACCCTGTCTCAAAATTAAAAATAAAGGACTAGGGACTCAGTAAAGTGCCCCTGGGTTAAATCCCCAATGCCCCCCAAATAAATGAATGAACAAATAGATAGATCACCTCCTTCTGGGCCCTTTTATGTTGGAAATTGCTTCCTGGAAAGGCCAGTAGGTTGCAGGGGGCACCGTGTTCTCTCATCTCTGACCTGGAGGATGGTAAAGGCACTGTTCCCTCTTAGAGATCTTCCCCAGGGTAAGCCTAGATTGCTCAACTTCAGTGGCCATTACTGTGGGACTCGGGGAGGGTTTAACCCAGTGTCCTCTCTGTAATTTCCCTAGCCAATGAGTATTCTTTGTGCTGTCTCTCTTTTTTTTTTTTCTTGGTAGCTTGGAATTATCCAGTTAATCTTTTACTCAAGGCTGTGTCTACTGGACATTGATCTAGAAATGGGAAAAGATGGCCCCTCAGTGTACCCCATGAACTGCAGAGTTACAGACTAGATACGACCAACTATCTCCCAAGTAAGCGTCAGCCCAAGAGGCATAAGGATGTGGATCTAAAAGGTCTTGCCCTGATTAAGGAAGGAGGAGCAACTACAGAGTACACATCTCATGGCCAGGGGATAGTAGTATTGCCTTGGTATTCAAAAGCAAGGACTACGGTTTGTCAGCACCTATCAGTCTATGAAGTTAGTTCTTCCTGATGTGTTATAAGCATCTGTGTGTGTGTATGTGTACATATTCTTTAAAATAACAGCTTTATTGAGGTATTATTCACATACAATAAAACTCACCCTTTAAAGTATGTAAGTCATTGATTTTTAAAAAAAATTTTTGTAGTTGTAGATGTACAGAATACCTTTAATTTATTTGTTCACTTATATGTGGTGCTAAGGATCGAACCCAGTGCCTCATGCATGCTAGGCAAACGTTCTGCCACTTAGCTATAGCCCCAGCCCCTAGTCATTGATTTTTTTAAAAAAAATATTTATTTATTATTTAGTTGTAGTTGGGCACAATATCTTTTTTTTTTTTTTTTTAATTGATTATTTAAAGCATTACATAGCTCATGATATATCATCTTTCATACATTAGACTCAAATTGTGTTTTGAACTCCCATTTTCACCCCAAATATAGATTGCAGAATCACATCTGTTACATATTCACATTTTTACATAATGCCATATTAGTGTCTGTTGTATTCTGCTACCTTTCCTAACCCCTACTATCACCCCTCCCCTCCCCTCCCCTCCCATCTTCCCTCTCTATCTCCCCTGCTGTTGTTCAATTCTCTCCCTTTTTTTTCCCTCCCCCTTGCCCCTCATAGCCTCTTGTAATTTTATGTATCCTTGAAGGTCTCCTACCATTTCCATATGCTTTCCCTTCTCTCTCCGTTTCTCTCCCCCCATTCGTCTTTGTTATCTGTAGTCTTTTCCACATGCTCTTCCTTCCTGTTCTGTTCTTAGTTGTTCTCTTTATATCAAAGCAGACATTTGGCATTTGTTTTTTAGGGCTTGGCTAGCTTCACTTAGCATAATCTGCTCTAATGCCATCCATTTCCCTGCAAATTCTATGATTTTGTCATTTCTTAGTGCTGCATAATATTCCATTGTGTATAGATGCCACATTTTCTTTATCCATTCATCTATTGAAGGGCATCTAGGTTGGTTCCACAGTCTAGCTATTGTGAATTGTGCCGCTATAATCATTGATGCAGCCGTATCCCTATAGTGCACTCTTTTAAGGTCCTCAGGGAATAGTCCGAGAAGTACAATAGCTGGGTCAAATGGTGGTTCCATTCCCAGCTTTCCCAGGAATCTCCATACTGCTTTCCAAATTGGCCTCACCATTTTGCAGCCCCACCAGCAGTGTACAAGTGTACCTTTTTCCCCACATCCCCGCCAACACTTGTTGTTGTTTGACTTCTTAATGGCTGCCAATCTTACTGGAGTGAGATGGTATCTTAGGGTGGTTTTGATTTGCATTTCTCTGATTGCTAGAGATGGTGAGCATTTTTTCATGAACTTGTTGATTGATTGTATGTCCTCCTCTGAGAAGTGTCTGTTGAGGTCCTTGGCCCATTTGTTAATTGGGTTATTTGTTATCTTATTATTTAATTTTTTGAGTTCTTTGTACATTCTGGATATTAGGGCTCTATCAGAGGTGTGGGGGGTAAAGATTTGTTCCCAGGATGTAGGCTCTCTATTTACCTCTTTTATTGTTTCTCTTGCTGAGAAAAAACTTTTTAGTTTAAGTAAGTCCCATTTGTTTATTCTGGTTGTTAACTCTTGGGCTATGGGTGTCCTATTAAGGAATTTGGAGCCCGACCCCACAATTTGTAGATCGTAGCCAACTTTTTCTTCTATCAGACGCAGTGTCTCTGATTTGATATCTAGCTCCCTGATCCATTTTGAGTTAATTTTTGTGGATGGCGAGAGAAAGGGATTCAATTTCATTTTGTTGCATATGGATTTCCAATTTTCCCAGCACCATTTGTTGAAGATGCTATCCTTCCTCCATTGCATGCTTTTAGCCCCTTTATCAAATATAAGATAGTTGTAACTTTGTGGATTAGTCTCTGTGTCTTCTATTCTGTACCATTGGTCCACCCGCCTGTTTTGGTACCAGTACCATGCTGTTTTTGTTACTATTGCTTTGTAGTACAGTTTGACCTCTGGTATCGCTATACCTCCAGATTCACACTTCCTGCTTAGAATTGCTTTTGCTATTCTGGGTCTTTTGTTTTTCCATATGAATTTCATGATTGCTTTGTCTATTTCTACAAGAAATGCCGTTGGTATTTTGATTGGCATCGCATTAAACCTATAGAGAACTTTGGGTAATATCGCCATTTTGATGATGTTAGTTCTGCCTATCCATGAACAGGGTACATTTTTCCATCTTCTGAGATCTTCTTCTATCTCTCTCTTTAGGGTTCTGTAGTTTTCATTGTATAAATCTTTCACCTCTTTTGTTAGGTTGATACCCAAGTATCTTATTTTCTTTGAGGATATTGTGAATGGAGTGGTTTTCCTTATTTCCATTTCAGAAGTTTTGTTGCTGATATATAGGAATGCCTTTGATTTATGCGTGTTGATTTTATAACCTGCCACTTTGCTGAATTCATTTATTAACTCTAGCAGCTTCTTTGTAGACTCTTTTGGGTCTGTTAAGTATATTATCATGTCATCCGCAAATAGCGATAGTTTAATTTCTTCTTTTCCTATTTTTATGCCTTTAATTTCTTTTGTCTGTCTAATTGCTCTGGCTAGTACTTCGAGAACTAAATTGAATAGAAGTGGTGATAGAGGGCATCCCTGTCTTGTTCCAGATTTTAGAGGGAATGCCTTCAATTTTTCTCCATTCAGAATGATGCTAGCCTGAGGCTTAGCATAGATAGCTTTTACAATGTTGAGGTAAGTTCCTGTTATCCCTAGTTTTTCTAGTGTTTTGAACATAAAGGGATGCTGTACTTTGTCAAATGCTTTTTCTGCATCCATCGAGATGATCATGTGGTTCTTGTCTTTAAGTCTATTGATGTGGTGGATAGCATTTATTGATTTCCGTATATTGAACCATCCTTGCATCCCAGGAATGAATCCTACTTGATCATGGTGCACAAGTTTTCTGATATGTTTTTGTATTCGATTCGCCAGAATTTTATTGAGAATTTTTGCATCCAAGTTCATTAGAGATATTGGTCTGTAGTTTTCTTTCTTTGAAGTATCTTTGTCTGGTTTTGGGATCAAAGTGATGTTGGCCTCATAGAATGAATTTGGAAGAGCTCCTTCTTTTTCTATTTCTTGAAATAGCTTGAAAAGTATTGGTATTAATTCTTCTTTGAAGGTTTTGTAGAACTCCGCTGTATACCCATCTGGTCCAGGGCTTTTCTTAGTTGGTAGTCTTTTGATGGCTTCTTCTATTTCTTCTTTTGTTATTGGTCTGTTTAAATTGTGTGTGTCTTCCTGTCTCAATCTGGGCAATTCATATGCCTTAAGAAATTTATCGATATCTTCGTTATCTTCTATTTTATTAGAATATAGGGTTTCAAAATACTTTCTAATTATCTTCTGTATTTCTGTAGTGTCTGTTGTGATATTGCCTTTTTCATCCCGTATGTTAGTAATTTGAGTTCTCTCTCTTCTTCTTTTCGTTAGCGTGGCTAAGGGCTTGTCTATCTTATTTATTTTTTCAAAGAACCAACTTTTAGTTTTATCTATTTTTTCAATGGTTTCTTTTGTTTCAATTTCATTGATTTCTGCTCTAATTTTAATTATTTCTTGTCTTCTATTACATTTACTGTTGTTTTGCTCTTCCTTTTCTAGATTTTTGAGGTGTTGTGTGAGTTCATTTATTTGTTGGTTTTTTCTTTTTTTGAGGTAAGAACTCCAAGAAATGAATTTCCCTCTTAAAACTGCTTTCATTGTGTCCCATAAATTCCGGTATGTTGTGTCTGTGTTATCATTTGACTCTAAGAATTTTTTCATCTCCTCCTTTATGTCTTCTATAACCCATTGATCATTCAATAACATATTGTTCATTTTCCATGTGATGTAGGATTTTTCCTTTCTTCTCTTATCATTGATTTCCAATTTCATTCCATTATGGTCAGATATGGTGCATGGTATTATCTCCACGCCTTTATATTTACTAAGAGTTGTCTTATGGCATAATATATGGTCTATCTTTGAGTAGGATCCATGTGCTGCTGAGAAGAACGTGTATCCACTTGATGATGGTTGATATATTCTATATATGTCGGTTAAGTCTAGATTATTGATTGTGCTGTTGAGTTTTATAGTTTCTTTATTCAGTTTTTGTCTAGAGGATCTGTCTAATGGCGAGAGCGGTGTGTTGAAGTCACCCATAATTATTGTGTTGTGGTCTATTTGACTCTTGAACTTGAGGAGAGTTTGTTTTATGAACGTTGCAGCTCCATTGTTGGGTGCATACAAATTGATGATTGTTATGTCTTGTTGGTGGATGGTTCCTTTTAACAGTATATAGTGACCTTCTTTGTCCTTCTTGATTAACTTAGGTTTGAAGTTGATTTTATTCGATATGAGTATGGCCACTCCTGCTTGCTTCCGAGGGCCATGTGAGTGGTATGATTTTTCCCAACCTTTTACCTTCAGCCTGTGGGCACAATATCTTTATTTTATTTATTTATTTTTACGTAGTGCTGAGGATGGAACCCAGGGCCTCACTCATGCTAGGCGAGTGCTCTACCACTGAGCCACAACCCCAGCCCGTCATTGATTTTTAATATAAAAAAAGTTGTGTATTGATCACCACTGTCATTAGTTTCCTAGGGCTATAGAAACAGATTAGTACAAACCAAGTGACTTAAAGCAACAGAAATATATTCTTTTATAGTTCTGGAGGCCAGACAGGTCTAAAGTGGGTGTCTCAGGATCACACCCTCTAGAGACAGTCCTAATTCCAATGAGGATTCTAGATATTAGAACATCAAGATCTTTTTAGGGTACCATTCAACTCACTACAACCACTGCCTATTTTCAGAACATGTTTTATCACTCAAGAAAAGAAACCCCATATCTATTATCAGCCATTGCCCAATCTGTCCTCCCCCTGCTTTTCAGCAACCACTAACTTGTCTTCTGTCTATGGCTTTTCCTATTCTGGCTGTTTCACATTCATGGAATCATAGGATATGTGTGCTCTTGTGAGTTACTTCTTACATTTAGCCTAATGTCTTCAAGGTTCATCCATCTCAGAGCTTACATCAGAAATGCATTCTTTTTATGGTTTTTGTAGTATATGAACATGTAAATAGGCCACATGTGCTTACTTGTTTGTCAGGTAATGGACATTTGTGTTGTGTTCACTTTGGGGCTATTATGAATAGGTTGTGGACATTTGTGTACGAGTTTTTTGGGGAGCATATTCAGGTTTGTGTTCCTAAATTCAGTTCTCCTGGGCATGTGCTGAGGAATCCAGTTGCCAAGTCATAGGATACTTTTGTTTAACATTTTTTTGAGCCCAGAAAAATTGTTTTCCTCACAGCAGCACCATTTCTCCTTCCCACAACAGTGTGTAGGGTTCCAGTCTCTCCACATCCTCTCAACTCTTGTTACTCTCTTTGTTTTGTTTTGGTCTACAGTGGGTCTCTGATTTAGAATTACCCCAAGGACTTATGCCTCCTGATCCAATTTGGTTGGTGAATGTGGTGTAAAAACAATTCACCCTTCTTCCTCCCATGTTTTTCTGCTTCGGTGCTGTAGGATTTCCTTTAAGACACATTTTATTGAACCTATTACATGAACCTTAATCCCTCTCTCCTTAAGCCTACTCATCTAGTGGCTTCAAAAGATTTTCACCTTTATCAGAGGAAAATGTGCGCCCATTGATATACATATGGCAGTGCTTGCTGGGTGCAGTGGCCCATGCCTGTGATCCCAGTGGCTCAGGATCGCAAGTTCAAAGCCAGCTTTAGCAACTAAGTGAGGCTCTAAGCAACTTAGTGAGACTCTGTCTCAAAAAAAAAAAAAAAAAAAAAAAAAAATAGGGCTAGAGATGTGGCTTAGTTGTTAAGTACCCTGGGTTCAATCCTTGGTACACACACAAAACCAAACAAACATATGGCAATACTTATACAGTGTTACTGTGTCACCAGCTATATGTCCTTGTTCCTGTGCTTTGGGCATCCTCTTCCTGTATGTTGTGCTATGCAGGGAAAGCAGTGATTAGAGCCAAGGGCCTCTTCCTCCGAGGATGTCTTACCTGTCGTATGCAGGACAAAGTGGAAGCATTTTCTGAATCATTTTGTTTTAAAATTACAATAATAATTTTAAAATTACAACAATAAAACATACTCCCTGCAGAAACAAATTAGAAAATATAGAAAAACAAAAAATAAAAGAAAACACCCTAAAACCATTTAGAGAGAGAGCCTATATTGGTATTTTGATATGCTCCCTATTTTTTAAAAATTTTTATTCTTTTTAGTTATACATGACAGTAATGCATTTCGACATATCATATATACGTGGAGTATAACTTCCCATTATTCACGTCTATTTGTGTGCTGAGCCACCCATCCCTTAAAATGGGATCATTCTGTTTTATAAGCTGCTTTTAAAATGCAATATGGCAAGGACATATTACCACATAAATGAATGTTATGATGTCACTAGACATAGTAACATATATTTTAGCTTTTTTTGCTGCTACGACTAAAAGACCCGACCAGAACAACTATAGAGGAGGAAAGGTTTATTTAGAGGCTCATGATTTCAGAGGTCTCAATTCATAGAGAGCAGGCTCCATTCCTCAGGACTTGAGGTGAGGCAGAATATCATGGTGGAAAGGTGTGGCAGAGGGAAGCAGCTCACAGGTTATCAGAAAGCAGAGAGTTGACTCGCCAGATACAAATATATTCCCAAAGCCATGCCCCAATTCCCACCTCCTCCAGCCACAACCTACCACTTCAGTTAACACTCAATTAACCCCTATCAGGGGATTAAATCACTGATTGGGTTAAGACTCTTACAACCCAATCATTTCTCCTTTGAACCTTATTGCACTGTCTCATGTGAGCTTTTCGAGATACCTCACATCCAAACCATAACAGTATTGCATACATATGTGTGTTAATAATTTATTGGTTTGAATGAGTTAAAAACCAGAAGAAAAATTATAGGTTACAGATTTGAAATGCTTTCAGATGAATTATCTCAGTAATCGTTGCCAAAGATTATTAGATAGTCAGTGTGGTTCCTGGACTGTGAGATCAGACAATTACCACGTGCAAGAAATTCCCCAGCCCTCCTCATTCAAGGGAAACAAATGATCTACTTTCACAGCACGGCCCAAGCTGGTAGCCTTAGAGATAACCCGGGTTAATAAGAGGAAGTGCTGTCCCTCTGGCTGGAAGGGTTGTATCCACTCTCATCATTTTCCTCACTTTCAGAAAAATTGAACACCCCTTCCCTGACCGTCTGAAACAGTCGAAGCGATTACTGAACTTCTGGAGGTGGTTAATTATTAATCCAAGAGTGAATTCACAGAGACTTGGGTTCAGCAGCGAGGGGGCTGGTGGCTCTACCTTGAGGGGAGGGACTGAGATTTATCTGAGCTGACCTTTCCAAAGGGTCAGCTTATAAAGGACCTCTTCATGGTTTTCCAACCCTGGGAGGGTAACAAGGTGAAGTGAGCCTGAGCTCTATTGCACTGACCTCTCCTGCCCACCTACCCTGGTGTTCACATCCACCTAACTTGTTTTTCTGCACTTTATTTCTTGGACTCTATTCCTGCCAAAGAAGTACCAAGTCTTCATTTATTCATTGTAAAAACAAAGAGAACCTTGGCACAATAAAACGGATGGGTTACATCATCTCCAGAAAGGCTGCCTCTCTGAGTCATGGTGTCCCTCAGCAAGGCTCTCACCAGACGCTGGGGCTCTACCTTATCAATTCCAGACTCTTCCTCATTTCAGGCCCTTTCTGAGAAGAAATCGCACATATTTAGTAGCCATAGATGGTGATTTTGGGGTGGAGAGTGCCTGTTGCTATTACTTTTGCTTGTAACTACACTGTAAGGTGCATACTGCAGTCTTAAGGAAGACAGATGAGGTGTACAGATGAGGTGACCTTGCTTCCTCAAGGGCATGTGGCTGGTAAGTGGTAGCGTGGGCATTTGAGTCAAATGTGTATTATCTTTCTGTATTAGCGTTGCTCACACTCAAGCAACAGTCCACATGCTTCTCTTAGCTGTAGAGCCCTTTGAGCAGAACAGACAAGCACAGATAGAGCAGAGCTGCCTTGTCAAAACTGAGAAGGGTAGGATCCCAGGATCCTCCCTCTTCTGGGTGGCCCAAGACATCTCCACAGGACACTCAGGGCTCAGTGTGAAAACTATCACAAAGGAGATACCTGTGCACAGACAGGGAAAGTTGGAGCCTTTGAAGCATTCCCCTGTCTTTCCAGGTATTTAGGGCTCGGAAACTGGTTGTCTTAGACTAGATGGAAGATTGGGTGCTGAGGGGCCTGCCCTGGGGAACTGGAGGGTGCAGAGAAACCCCAATGGAGATGGTTTCAGAGAACAGCATCAGCTTTATTGCATAGCAAAAATAGCTTTTATAGTGGGTGTGTGCCAATTTGCATATAACAGTCACGACAGACCAGAGGTGATACACAACATATCATCTTATGGGAGTCTAGACACCAGAGTTTTGAAACTGCCACGTAGGCTGACCTTGCACCAACAGGAGAATAACTTTTTTTCAAAGGAGCAAGAAAATGGTGTTTACCAGTGTTCTGACAGCACTGTGTCCCAAAACATAGTGTTCTATGTTAGGACTTCCCTGCTGCACAATGAGCAAGATAAGCATTCCTCCATGAGGGTCCAAGGTCAGGCCCTGTGACAACGGGGGTTCTATGGGACTTCAGTTTTTGTTCTCCAGGATGGAGTGGGCACTGGTGCTAAGAGCAGGCAGCTAAAGGTGGGAGTGGCTCTCACCTTGGAAGGTGGACAGCAATGCTGAAGTTTCTTCAGGATCACTCTGTAGAAGTTACCGAGTATGACCACTGTCTGATTAAGTCACATTTAAGGTTTGGCAGGAAGTACACTCGTGCAATTCTTGAGGGTGTGCAAGGCTTATTCTAGCACACCCAGTGCAGTTGGCATTCATTCCCACGCCCTTCTACCAATTCACATGTCTGTGAGCACCTGTGTGCAGAGCCAGGCTAGTCTGAGAATCCAAAGATTAAAAACTGCCACCCCTGCCCTCTAGGAGCTTTTAGGCTTTAAACAAACAACTACAGTGCAAGGAAGCCCAAACAAGGGGACGTCAGGAAAGGCTTCCCAAAGTGTCCATCAGCCACCAACTGAAATCTACCTTCTTGTCTAGACCTGCAATTGTCTATTTCCTTGTCAAGATATATAAAGAAAATGATGATCTCTGGAGGCCTTACTGGGATAAACGCACAGTCCAAGGAGACCTTTAACTCCAATGCCCTCGCACATTGTTTTTTTGGAGCCAGGCTTGATCACTTGGGAGTCTTCAAGAGGAAAACCTGTGGTCTGGATTGCTCACCTCCACATGCTTACCCTGTCCCTGCTCTGCTGCTCCTTCCCTTAACAGCAGGGCTTAGCTGGAGGGCATCCTGTTCCCATCCTGGCCGGGTTTTAGTGATCCTCCTTCCTGTCACAGCATCTCATCACTCTGTATTCTAGCTGTCATCCTCTTTATCCCTCTCACTAGTCTCTGTTCTGATAAGATCTGTGTCTTGTATCCCAGTGCCTGGCATTGAGCTTTATGCCTAGAAAACATTTACTAGATGTTTAAAATGAATGGGTGAAGGGTGGGGCATTTGAGTTGGATCCTGAAAGATGATTAGCATTACCAAGCAGAGGATGGTAGAAGGGTGTTCTAGAGAGAGGGAATTGAGAGTTCCCAGGGCCACCATGATGTCCTCCATGTATGCCACTGAACTTGTCTAGGAATCGCTCTCCTCATTTGCCCAATAAAGACAGTACTTACTGCACAGGCTTGTTGTAAAGATTCAAGATGATGTTCCTTAAGTATTGTAGCATTCTGCGTATACAGAATATCTACTGGGTTTATTATTTTTTTAATTAATATGGTCTTTGTTGCTGGATGCACACTAAAGATGTACATTACAAGAAATTTGAGGTTGGTGTTGAGTGAAGGACTTTGACCGTTCATAGCCTTATAGTTTCTTGTTCTGACTTTTTTTTCTCTCTCTCTCTCTTTTTTTTTTTTTTTGGATGGTACTAGGGATTGAACCCAAGGGTGCTATATCATTGAGCCCAGCCCGCCCCCCCACCCGGACTTTAATGTCTTATTTTGAGACAGGGTCTCACTTAGTTTCACAGGCTGACCTCAAACTTGTGATCCTCCTGCCTCAGCTTCCCGAGTTGCTGGGATTACAGGCATTAATTCTTCAAAGGATTGAATGCTATGTGATTTTGCCTGATTTTGATTGTGAATTCATAGAATAATTCTTCCACTAAGCTTTCTACGATTTCATTCTCTATTAGGACCTGAGAAATTCTTACGTGAATCTGAAAGGTAGGGAGGGCACACTGCAGTTCTCACAGTCGACACACCACTCTGCCCTGACCCAGGTCTGCCTTGTGAAACAGAGGTCTCTGTGAAGGACCCACTCATACTGATTTGGGGGCAGGAATCTACTTAACCTTACGGGTATTTAAAGAAGCCTTTTACAGGACCAAAATCTGTGTTGAATTGTAAGCAGTTTGCTTTTCTAAAGCTAAAAAAAAAAATGTGTATCTGTGACAAAAACTGACATTTTCTTGAAACAGAAAAAAATTATGTTTGGGAGATTGCCTGTCCTCTTAGTTTATTTCATTGAGAACAGTAAAATAGCTATGGCCATTGTGCACTTATTTAAAGTTATTTAATTTTGTGACAGCCTTCTGAGACTGATAAATGTTATTGCTCTTGATAGATGAGGAATTAGAGGCTTACAGAGAGATGTAGTAATTTGCCCACGGTGGCATACCTGGGAATGATGGAATAGACTTTGAAGTGAAGTGTGCTTGACTTTATAGGTTTTGTTTTTAGCTGGTAGACTTTGTGGTTTCCCTTTTCTATTTAACTAGTTGGTCTGTTCCGTTAGTGTTCCTATGGTTAGGGAGAACATGGGGTGCTTGATGCAGGCTTGAGAGCTATTTCGTGAGGTTGTAGTTATGATTATTATATCTCTTCTGTCTTCTTCCTGTCCCTAGCTATGGGGTGCTGCTTTGGGAGCTGCTGACTGGCGAGGTGCCCTTCCGAGGTATTGATGGCTTAGCAGTGGCTTATGGAGTGGCCATGAACAAACTTGCCCTTCCTATACCTTCTACCTGCCCAGAACCTTTTGCCAAACTCATGGAAGGTAAGTAGCCCCAGCCTGAACAAAACTGGAGACAGTTTACCTTTTGATAGCACTTGATTGATATTGTCCAGTTTCACAAGATCAGTTAGAGAAAGAGGAGATAAAGTATTAGTCATCCCATGAGGAGTCCTTTGGGCCATTGAAAGAGCTACTTCCTGCTGAGGCAGGGCCCTTCTGCCCATGTACAATATCAATAGAAGGTAACTTAGTAACTAAAGCCTGCTGTCCAGTACTTCACGATCTTATTAATATAAAATAAGAAGATAGGGGCTGGGGTTGTGGAGCCCTTGCCTAGCATGTGAGGCACTGAGTTCAATCCTCAGCACCACATAAGAATAATAAAGCTATTGTGTGTACCTACAACTAAAAAATAAATGTTTAAAAAATATATAAAATAGGAAGGTATAGTAGCTTTTATTTCAGGACCTCTGAGTGTCTTACTTGTAGAAATGAACATTGGGGAAAAAAGGAACTCTAAAGTCCTCTGGGAAAATGCCCTAATTTTGTAAGTGAGAAATACAAATCTAATCAAGGTTAAGTGGGTAATTGACCATTATGCTAATTCGTGGCTTTTCCTGATTCCCATTTTTATCTTTTCCTTCTCTTCATTCCATTGAGTTGAGGAAGGGCAACTCATGTATTTATGGGAAATCGAGGCTCAGGCTGTAATTACCCTTTGTCAAGACTTGAATTGTATAGTAACATGGTTGATCATGGTAACAGTACTGTATACAGAAAACTCTTCGGGTGTGCTTTCCTTATGCTTCATTCACATCAGAACTGGATGGGTGCAGAGCAGCTGTGTTTGATTTCCAGTTTTGCTCTCTATGGTTGTGATGCTGGGCAGCCTGCTTAACTCTTGAGTCCTGCTTGGGGTTACCTCAATTCCAGTCTCAGTTTTGGGAAGGAGAAAGAAGAGATCGTTTTCTGGTAAATGAAGTCATGTAATACCCTAAGTCTTCTGTTTGCCTCAGTCCATTCATGCTTTCTGTTTCCTCACGCTTTCCATTCAGACTGCTGGAATCCCGACCCCCATTCACGACCATCTTTCACGAGTATCCTGGACCAGCTAACCACCATAGAGGAGTCCGGTTTCTTTGAAATGCCCAAGGACTCCTTCCACTGCCTGCAGGATGACTGGAAACATGAGATTCAGGAGATGTTTGACCAACTCAGGGCCAAAGAAAAGGTAAGAGAGAAAAAAGGCAGGCGCTGGCTCAGTGGACCTTCTCCAGTGGGGCCTCTGGACTAAGTCTGTCCGACCACCCTGCTTCTGACCTGCCCTGACCACCTTCCTGCTGGGTAGCTATTTAATTGTCCAAGCCAGAGGAAAAGCACCACTGGACAGTGGTATCTCAATCTGCCAGCCACAATTACGAGAGGCTTCTGAGAAGGTCTCTTGGTTCTACGATGGACTTCCAGAAGGACTTTAGCTTCATATAGGGATAATTCAATATGAGAATAGCAATCAGAACATCCTGCCCAGTGTCTTGGTATCAGACTCAGAAACAGAATACGGGCCAGGAATGCCATGGGTTTGAAATTGTGGGACATTTTTCATGGAAAGGGTTCCAAGCGCAAGCCATCTGGGGAGTTCAGAGACTCCTGGCCTGCTGGAGATCTGTCTTTTTGTTTTAGTGGCCATTCCCCAAATGGCCCCTCTTTACCTCTTTGCTGTGTCTCTAGTAGACGGCATCCACATAGGCAAAGCCAGTCGTAAGCAATTGTGTGGCTCACACTGTAAGAGCACGCCTAAATCTAAGGGATATAGCGGGGCCCCTGAGGGTTGTCCACAGAGACTTGGTTAATTTCCTTTTCCCCTTCTCACTCTGCATTGTGGGAAGTTGGGAAGTTACTAGAAATATGAAAGCTAAAATTGCATGTAGCTAAAATTGTACATGCTTTATTGTTCCCAGTTGTTTTGCTTGGGAGATCTGATGAGACCTTTTTGTCCTGTTTATCCAGAGCCCTGTCACCAGCGTATAGGGAAGGTATTATTGTTCCCGTGTCAGAGCTGAGGGTCAGTGGCCTCCTTGTCATCAGAGCTAGTAAGTGGGGCAGCAGGACCTTGAACCTGGGCCTTCTGATTCTGAAATCTGTGTTCTTTGCAATATTAAGGTTGTTCCCTTACACAAATGACTTATAAATAATTTCTGGAGCTGATTTGAAGAGATTAGACTCCTATGGTACATAACAATCTGTACCTTGTACAGTTCAATATTGAGGGTTCTGCAGGGGAGTGGAGTAAGCTTAGGACAGATATTGGGTGGCTCTGAACTGGCCATTGAATGATCACGAGACACTTCTATCATTATTGTTCCAGCTAGAACTCCCAGAATGATCAGCTTCTTTTTAGATGGTTAAGCAGTGACTCTTGGTTACCTTTCTTTTGGTCAATAAAACTATAATATATATAAATATACATATGTATATATGATTATAAATTATATGTAATTATAAATTATATATGCCAGTAAGAAAAATGAAGACCATATTTTGTCAGCAGGTAGCTACAGTAATTCCACTGCCCCCTTCCATTTTCCATGGTTTTGCTTTCTGTGGTTTCAGTTACCCATGGTCAGCTATGGTTCAAAAAATATTAAACGGAACATTACAGAAGTGAACAATCCATCATAAGTTTTAAATTGCTTTCCATTCTAAGTAGGGGGGTAAAATCTCATGATGTCCCAGTAGGGACGCCAGCCATCCCTCTGACTGTGTACACTACCTGCCTGTTAGTTACTCAGTGGCTGTCTCAGTTATCAGATCCACTCATCCTCTATCAGTGCTCATGTTCAAGTAACACTTATTTTACTTAATAATGGCCCCAAAGCATGAGAGTAGTGATGCTGGTGATTTTATTATATTGCTATAATTCTATCTTATTATTGGTTATTGTTATAAATCTTATACTGTGCCTAATTTATAAATTAAACTTTTTCACAGGTATGTGTTATAGGAAGAAACATAGTATATGTAGGGTTTGATACTATTTGTGGTTTTAGGCATGCACTGGAGTCTTGAGATGTAGCCCCAAGGTCCAGGGGCACTGTTATTCTAAGAAGAGTCAAACCCATAATAGCTAGCTTTTGAAGAGCATGTACTATGTGCCAGCTGTTATAATTTATATGGTTTGTCTTATGCAATAGGATAATAATTGTTCCCTGTCTATGTTGTCAGTGCTAGTGACTTATGTTATTTGTCATGTCCTCATTGCTCCTCCTGCCCTGTCTCTAGAGCTTGGCCTTCGGTATTAGCATCTCTGGTTGTATCTCAGGATGGCTGTTCTGAGCCGTCCTTTCCCCATGACTGAGGGTGCTCAGATGTTCACTTACCAGCTCACAGATCAGCCCCCTCTATCCATGAGGCATCATGGGAGAGCTCTCCAGGATGCCGTGAGCACGAGCCCTTTGAGCTCTCAGGCCTTACTCCAGAGCCCCTCTGCATGGAGGACCCTGCCCTTCTCTCTGATGGTTCCTCCCATTCTGCAGGAGCTCCGCACCTGGGAGGAGGAGCTGACACGGGCTGCACTGCAGCAGAAGAACCAGGAGGAGCTGCTCCGGCGCCGGGAGCAGGAGCTGGCCGAGCGGGAGATCGACATCCTGGAAAGGGAGCTCAACATCATCATCCACCAGCTGTGCCAGGAGAAGCCCCGGGTGAAGAAACGCAAGGGCAAGTTCAGAAAGAGCCGGCTGAAGCTCAAGGATGGCAACCGCATCAGCCTTCCCTCTGGTCAGTGGCTGGGGGCCTAAAGTGGGAGGGGAGTGAGGAGCCGGTGTGGCAGGAGTTTGTGGGACCCATGCCCGAGTGTCACCTGTTGTCATGGGCCATTCTGTTCAGTGGAAAGACTGGCTTGCTGAAAATCTGCCCCACTCCAGGGGAACTGCCGGGGGTGTGAGTGAACACAGTGTGAAGACAGACTCGCAAGGTCCGGCTGCTGGAAGCGTGGCAGCCTACCCAGGTGCATCTCCCTTCAGACAAACCTGGAGAAGGAGGCTTCTAACAGGGAGAAAATTCCAGGACTGTGTATGTGAAACTAGAGGAGTCTTGGCTCTGTACAACCCATCACCCCAAGGTTTCTTTACTTAATTAGTTCTCTGAGGATAGTTGAGATTAGGTTTAGTGCATAAGAATTTACATAACCTTTCAGAAATGCACTGGATGAATAAAGGTCCATCATTTGTGTTACTGTAGCCTTGGGGGAAATGCAAGGAAATATGAAATAGAATCTTTGTGATGTATAATATATCCGTCAAGGGAGGTGAGTGCTTAAGTGTGTTTTGTTTTTAATGGACACAATGTCTTTATTTATTTATTCATTTTTATATGGTACTGAGGATCAAACCCAGGGTCTCACACACGTGTGAGGCAAGCGCTCTATACCACTGAGCTATAACCCCAGCCCTTAAATGTGTTTTTATGTAGATAAAAGTGCTCTGAATCTATAAAACCCCAGGAATCAAGCTTATTAGAAGTGTAGGAACCAAGGAAAAATGGTCTGATGAGAGCACCTGTAGAGGATGGTAAGCCTAGGATGGTGGCTTAGGCATAGACAAGGGAATTCATTCACTGAAATTGAGAGGGTGTGCCCACAGAACATGTTTGCTGTTTTCTTTTGTACATTTTTTTTCCTCTTCACATAGCATAGAGTCTTTAAGCACCTTTTGAGCATTTAGCCTGTGCCAGCATATTGCTGTGGGCTGGGGATGCAGGTATAGAAGCCATAATCCCACCTGCAAAGGGACCACAGTTTATTGGGGAGATCATCGTACAGACAAGGAGCTGAGTATCATGCCTCTCTGATGGTGAGGGGCTGAAATTCAGAGAAGTGGGTTTTACACTCTGTGTGATGTACCATATCTGCCTTTGGATGATGTTGGAATCAAGGCAACTTGACCACCTCCCTTGGTCCCTGGATTCCCTGCTCTGCCCACACTTAATGAGAAGCATTAGTCTCCCTGCATTGATCCCTGAGAAGATCATCTGAAACAGAGAATTTTGAGTTCCAATCCCTAGAATAATCAACAAACTCTCATGAGCTCAAAGCTGTTCTCAATGTGTAATCGCTCCATCTGTATACACTAAATAGAGAGCTTTATAAAGACTTGTCTAATGATGTTCACTCAGATAATGAATTTTCCATCAGTTCATACATTCATGTTGCCATGTCCCTTAGGAAAAAAGAGATGGTTCTGAAAGAGAACATTTCCCAGGTAAACAGATCTTTTCAGGGAACTGAGGCCTGTCTCTCAGGCCTGCCAGAAGACATCACCTCTCTTAAATGAGTTTGATGATGGGATAAGGCTAATGCACACTCCTGTGTTTGTCTTTCCTCAAGCAGATTTCCAGCACAAATTCACGGTGCAGGCCTCCCCAACCATGGATAAAAGGAAGAGTCTTATCAGCAGCCGCTCCAGCCCTCCTGCAAGCCCCACCATCATTCCTCGCCTTCGAGCCATCCAGTGTGAGACTGTTTCTCAAATTAGTTGGGGCCCCAAACACACCAGGGAACCTGTCCCCTGCTCTGTCCAACCGCCAGCTGGTCCAGGCTTGCTCCATGCATAACTTCTGCCCCCTACCCCCTCAACAGACGTATATACATGTACATACGCACACAGACCCTCAGCCCTACCCTGTCCCTCTCCATTAACTTTGCTGCTGCCTTCTTTACCTTTTGCTCCTAGTTAAATATCAGCAGAGGGATTTCCGGGTGCTGAAGGATCTTCAGTGAGTTACAAAGCAATCTGGAAACTGGTGTATAATGTAGATATAGGTTGTTGGTATCCTGGCCTGGGGACCTAATGTACTCTCTGCCCTATTTGGGACATTATTGTTTTTCTTTTGTCCATGTTTCCTAAGGAATGGCTTTTCCAAAGTCATTTTCTTAGCTCCTAAGAAAACTTGCAAATACTGTATAGTGGGCCAATCTTAGGCTTATTTTGTTTTTACTATAGTATTTGTTTAAAAAAGTACACACACACTTACACACACGGGTGTGTGTGTTTGTATATATAAATGTGGGTGTATATGAATGAATGGTTTCCCAATTTGAAAATAAATTTCACTTAAAAATCCTGGGTTTCTGACCTTCCTTGAGGATTCAGATCACATTAGAGGGTTTCTTTCTTTCTTTTTTTTTTTTTTTTTCATGTGACCAGAGTTGGCTGGAATCAATAGCAGTTTCCATATGCTTCCTATTTTGCTTCAGTGGCCTCAGTTCCCTATTTTTTTGGTAGTTGGCTCACTTCATTCATTTCTCATATGAGCCATATCTCTATAGCTTTCTATCAGAAGAGGGTTCTTCCTTCCTTATCTTTTCCTTTCCCTCTCCCCCTCTTCCTGACCACCTTCTCCAGAGCCTGGAAAGCCTCATTTTCTTCTTTCTAGACTATCTTCCAATAGTTCCTTTCTTCCACATTTTCCTTACCCACTGTCTCCCCCCACCCCACATTAACCTCTTCATTCCCCCACCATGCAATTCCACCCAGCAAAACAAGTTCTTTCAGTTACATCTGTTTGGAACTCTGGTGTCTGGTTGGCCTGAGCTCCAGCTTTATATTGGACTTGTAACCCTTTGGGAAGTTTCTCCATGTTTTTATTTTGAGAGTTAAATGGTTGGTAGCTGGGGACTCCGTTGCTTTCTTGTAAGGGTCCCTTAGGCACAGAGTTTCTGGTGAGGTCTAACTTCCCTGCAACTCTGAGTTGTTCCAGTCTGTCTGGTGGGGCAGAGGCTAGTTTAGATGGGGCCTGGGGCCGTGTCTGTTCATTTCTCTGGATCTTATCTAACCTTTGTTATGCACAGTGACACCAGGTGAAAGCAGCAAAACCTGGGGCCGGAGCTCAGTCATCCCAAAAGAGGAAGGGGAAGAGGAGGAGAAGAAGGCCACAAAGAAGAAGGGACGAACATGGGGGCCAGGGACACTTGGGCAGAAGGAACTTGCCTCAGGGGATGAAGGGTAAGAGCCAGATGATATGAAATTCTCTCTTATGTAAAGATGAGTGCATCATTTAAAAATACGATATGAAATACCTTTTGCTAGCCAGGCACCGTGGCACATGCCTGTAATCTCAGCTACTTGGGAGACCAAGGTAGGACGATCATGAGTTCCAAGGCCAGCCTCAGCAATTTAGTGAAAACTTGTCACAAAATTTTAAAAAAATAGGGGCTGGAAAAAAAGGGCTAGAGATGTAGCTCAGTGGAAGATTGTCTCTGGGTTCTGTCTTCAATGCTACAAAAAATAAAACACCCTTTTTCTAATGTGTATTCAATTGTAAACCTCGTGGTCTTTACAATTTACAGTTTTTTCCAATCTACTGGTTCCCAGGAACCTCCTAGGATAGGAGTTAGCAAACTTTCTTCCACAAAGGGCCAGATAATAAATACTTTAGGCATTGTGATCCATAAAGTTCTGTCTCAACAGTTCAACTCCTCTTTTGGAGCAAAACAGCCTTGGACCATGGGCAATATATAAATGAATGAGTGTGGGTGTGTTCCAGTCAAACTTTAGGAAAACAAGGGGTGGGCAGGATGTTGCCCACCAGTGCAGTTTGCTGATCCCTTCAGAGCAAGGAAGAAATATAGGAAGTTCTGTCTGAGTCTTCTACTCATACCTGGCTCTTCCTCTTAAAGCATCCATTCATAGTTCAGAGAACAGAGAGCAGGGGTTAACAGGAGGCTCATTCTGAAGCAGGGGCAGACAGAGAAACCAGCACTGATAGAGGTAATAGGCCATGAGAATTTCTTTCAGGTCTCACCCCAGAGTCACACTGACTACACCCCATGGGAAAAGCCCAGGGGGCCTTGGTGCTGTGAAAGAACTGTGTCCTCACTTGAGTGCTTGAGGCTAGAGGCCAATTTTCCCCTGAGTCTCAGTGCTTCACAGGCCAGGCACTCATAGTGTAGTAGTGGAGGGCTTGGCTGCTGACTCTAGATTGCCTAGCATGAATCCCAGCTCCACCCGGCTTTCTGTGTGAACTTGTATATTCTGTGGATTGGGGATGATATCAGTACGCATCCCACTGATGGGTAGCTGATATGAAGGTTTTCTGAGTTCTTCTTTGTGAAGTGCATAAATAATTTGCTGGCTCATAGGGAGCCTGTATACATACTGGCCAGGGTGAGTATTCCTTACCTCTTATGTAGTTCTGTTCCATACCCGAAGCATGGCTATCACAGTTTTAACTTCTTAGTATTCAACTCTAAGCCAGTAGTGTTTTATGACTTATTCTAAGTGTGAGAGAGTCCAACAGTCCTCTTCACCATTACATAGTGACTTTCCAAAGAGTTACTAAGGTTGGCTATTAGGTTTGCGGGTGCCCTGGTTTTGCTAATCTTTCAAATACTAAAATTTTCATGTCTAAAATCTATTTCCCCACATCAGATCTGAATTCAAGGTGAAAATAAAGGATTGACTTTCTGAAGCCAGGCTTCAGAAATCACTAGATGCCTTTGAATAGCAAAGTTAGATATGTAGGGCAAACTACCTATATTGTGTGTGGCTTCAGGATGAATCCACAGAGGACAGCAAATCACTCTACTCTACCAAGTTCTGTAGGAGCTGGAGCTTCCTAGTTGGTTCTTTGAGCACTGAGCTAGACAGGAGTTGAGCTGGGTTTGAGAAACTTGCTGACCCTGAGTCACTTGATATTTCTTCTTCTTTTTCTTTTCTTAATATTTTTTTAATTGCCTATGGACCTTTATTTTATTTACTTATATGCAGTGCTAAAAATTGAACCCAGTGACTCACACATGCTAGGCAAGCACTCTACCACTGAGCTACAGCCCCAGCCCATCACTTGATATTTCTGACATTATAATTCCAAATACCGTTAGCCAAGCTGGTTGTAGATTCCAGTAATTTCTTTATTTCTGCTTCATTTAAAGATACTTTTTGTTGGGCACAGTGACTTAACCTGTAATCTCAGCTCCTCAGGGAAAAGGATCACAAGTTCAAGGAAAGACTCAGAAATTTAGTGAGACCCTGTCTCAAAAAATAAAAAGGGGTAGGGATGTATTTCAGTGATAGAGTGATTCTGGGTTCAATGCCTACTACCCAAAGAGGGAATAAGATACCTTTTATCTTGGTATTAAATTAATCATATTTCACATTACAGAATATCAACTTGTACTTTTCTTTTTCCTTACATAGGTTTGTCTTCATACTTTTTTTGCGGGAGGCGGGGGTGCCAGGAATTGAACCTAGGAATGCTTAACCACTGAGCCACATCCCCAGTCCTTTTTGTATTTTATTTAGAGACAGGGTCTCACTGAGTTTCTTAGGGCCTCAATAAATTACTGAGACTGGCTTTGAACTCTCCATCCTCCTGCATCAGCCTCCTGAGCCCCTGGGGTTACAGGTATGTGCCACCAATTACCTCAGAGGCTTGAGAAAACTCATAACTGTTGAAGCAATTAAAAATCTCATCTATCTCATGATTATATATCATGTATCTCATGATTATCAGTTCCCATTAAAGAAATAAAAGTGGATTTCATCTAGTTCTGAGTAAAAAAATCTCTTTGATGTCAGAATTTTTATTCTTTTGGTACCAGGGATTGAACTTAGGAATGCTTAACTGAGCCACATCCCCAGTTCTTTTTATATTTTATTTAGAGACAGGGCCTCGCCAAGTTGTAATTCTCCTGCCTCAGCCTCCCACGCTGCTGGGATTACAGAAAATTTTGAGAGCCTCTCTCTATATTTCTAATTTTAGAGTGTGTTGATTGAAGAAAATATGTAATGGCAGTAATTTATCTTGAATTCAGTAACATTAAGTGAGCGTGTATCTTCCTGCTTTTCACAAATGGTACAGCTCTATAGGACACATACACACTTGTCTCAGGACAGCTTGGTTATCTGGATTCACAGACCCACCCTGCAGTCGCCCTGGGACCTTGGTCCTACAGATAGGAGGGCTTGGGCCTGAAGCAGCTCAAACAGGCCATCTTGTTAAGTTTCCTTCCTGGTGTGGACTTTGCTGACTGGACCTGGGGAGGTGACTGGCAACATAGCTCAAGCCCAGCCTTGGGATCTCGGCTATGGGAGAAGCTGAGCAGAATGAGCCTCACTACTGATTCTCTTTATTCATTGAAGATCCCCTCAGAGGCGTGAGAAAGCTAATGGCTTAAGTACCCCATCAGAATCTCCACATTTCCACTTGGGGTGAGTCTAATCCTCACCCTTTCACCAGCTGTGCTGGCAGCAATCATCCTTCCATTTCCCGTTCTCATACCCCATAGAACCAGGTCTCATCACTGCAAAGGCTGAGCTGAGTTTTGTGTTTTTTTAAGAGCAATACCATTGTGCACTTTGGGAAATTTCCTGTGTTGATCTATCACTTTCCTGACCACTCCAGTATTTAGGATCCTCCTGGCACCCTTAGCGTTAGGAAGAAGATCCATGGCTATTTATCCTTTAGTCTTGAGCACTGGTGTTGACTTGCTAATCTGGATTTCCTTGGACCCAGAGCTGGAAGTGATAAAATTACCAGTTGGAAGTCCCAGGCTGTAGGTTTAACAGCAGGCTCCTCCCTGGCTCTTTATTTTGGTTGAAACCAGTGGACGTTGGGAGGTACTCGAATCCACTGGTATGTCTTTCAGCACTTGAAACATCTTGCTGAGGTCAAGGGAAAAGGTCAGACCTTCTTTTGCGTTCAGAGTGGCCTGGGACTCAGGGGAGAGTGGGCTTTGTTGAATGGGTCTTCAGCATTAAAAAAAGAGCCACCTTTGGTTATTCTGTGGGATCCCCCAAACCACCACAGCATATGGATTCCTCAGTGCTCCTGTTTACTGTCCTCTAGGGAAGAAGACCAGTGCTTCCTGCCTCTGACACCCCCATCATATTAGGGGGTTTGTGGGATACCCTGTCTGTCCTTGGTGAGATACTGGCTTGCTAAATGAGCTGATCACAGGGATTTGAGAGCAAGCTGATATCCTCTTTCTCTCCATCCCCACACAAACCAAGGGCCGGAGTACAGCATAAAGTACTACCCACATAGGTCTGTCCCAAAGTGCACAGGGTTGGTGATGCTTTGTTGGTTGATTTTTTTTTTTTCTTTTTGAAAAATGTATGGCTTTGAAAGTGGCCTAAGCATGCCAGGAGTTTGAAAGGAGGATTGAGCAGTGGCGTGAATGGGGCGGCCCAGCCCATTTCTGCTGGATCATCTGCCCATGCTTGCTTTGTATTGCAAGTATCGTCTTTGCATTGCGGTATTTCTAATGTCACGAGTGTGTTGTGTTCAGTGTTTGTGGATTTTCTCCCTTAAGAAGGGATCAGGCAGGACCCCCATTCACTGGGCAGTCCTTATTCTGTCTGCCCACCCTGCCCCCCAGCTCTCTCCACAGTTCCACAGCATGTGAGGAGGGTGGGTCAAACTGCTGCTTTTCTTTCCCTAGAGCATGTACACTTCTGTTTGTGCAGAAGGTGGGCTCAGTGAGATGCTGCCTGGACCCTAGGTCCTCATTGTGATCAGGCAGACAAGGAAAGGCATTTCCTCAGCCCTTGGAGGCTAGGTGAGGAAAGTGGCCACTTCTGACAGTCTTCTCATTTCTTCTTCTTCAGCCTCAAATCCCTGGTAGATGGATACAAGCAGTGGTCGTCCAGTGCCCCCAACCTGGGAAAGGGCCCGAGGAGTAGCCTGGCACTGCCGGGGTTCACCAGCCTTATGGAGATGGGTAAGCATTTCTCTGGTCTTTGTTCTCTCCCTAGTCCTTCAGGGAATTCTTGGCCATTTCCAGGACTGTTTAAGGACCCCTAATACTGCTTAATGGTATTTGTCTTAGCTTTTACTCGACTCCCACCCATTCTGTCCTTTGTTTGTCTGTTCTGTACCCGTTTCATCGAGTTTCTAAATCACAGTTTTTTCCTGCTGTCATGGAGCCTACCTTTGGCTTCTTATCCCAAGGGGCCAGTTGGAGTCTCCTTAGGGCAAGAGAAGGGTGAGGCCTTGAATCAGGCATTTCCTGTCCCTGACTCTGTGGATAGGGGAGCCCACCAAGTGGGGGATGGTGATAGAAGACACTGCAGCTGTCCTCCCAGGAGGCTTACCAGTGTCATCCTCTGATTACTGAATGGTGGGTAAGTTCTCCAGGCGCTCTCTCAGGTGATATTCTTATCTCTGTAGATTTCTAAGGTCATTCCATCCATGGAGCCAATTATAGGGGATTCTAATCCTTTGTGGAGACTAGTCTTAAGTTGCTGAGCTGCCATTCTAGAAATCCAAAAGTCCTTCCAATTTTAAGGTACGAAACTATTAGGAATGTTTCTGTTCTATCCAGTGTTCTAGAGACTTGTGCTTTATTTGAACTAAGGGTTTCTGTGGGACTCAGTGGTAGAGTACTTGCCTAGAATATGAGGTCCTGGGCTCAATCCCTAGCATTGCGTGCGCACGCACATGCACACACACACACACACACACACACACACACACACACGTGAGGTTCAAAGAAGTAGCAAATTACAGATCTTCTTTCCTAAAAATAGGAAAATGGGCTCCGGAATGTGGATTCATTTCCCCGTGTTGGTCGCAGCTGCGTGTCGGGGAATGCAGCCCTTTTGGTTCCATGTCCATTCCAGGTCCTGCCCATCAGGCCGTTTGACTTTGGCATCCCTGACACTGAGTCAGGAGGCCTGGAGTCAGGGGAAAGGACCAGATTCTTCTTCTTGCTGCTTTGTACCCATTTCTTTTTTTCTCCTCCACTCCTCTCATCTTCACAGAGGATGAAGACAGCGAAGGCCCAAGGAGTGGAGAGAGTCGTCTACAGCATTCACCTAACCAGTCCTACCTCTGTATCCCGTTTCCTCGAGGAGAGGATGGGGATGGCCCCCACAGTGATGGAGTCCATGAGGAGCCCACCCCAGTCAACTCAGCCACCAGTACCCCTCAGCTGACACCAACCAACAGCCTCAAGCGCAGTGGTACCCATCACCGCCGCTGTGAGGTGGCTCTGCTTGGCTGTGGGGCTGTCCTGGCAGCCACAGGCCTAGGGTTTGACTTGCTGGAAGCTGGCAGGTGCCAGCTGCTTCCCCCAGAGGAGCCCGAGCCACCAGCCCGGGAGGAGAAGAAGAGGCGCGAAGGTCTTTTCCAGAGGGCCAGCCGTCCTCGACGGAGCACCAGCCCCCCCTCCCGAAAGCTCTTCAAGAAGGAAGAACCCATGCTGCTGCTGGGGGACCCCTCCGCTTCCCTGACGCTGCTCTCTCTCTCCTCCATTTCTGAGTGCAACTCCACCCGCTCCCTGTTGCGCTCCGACAGCGATGAGATCGTGGTGTATGAGATGCCAGTCAGCCCCGTCGAGGCCCCACCCCCGACCCCGTGCACCCACAATCCCCTGGTCAATGTCCGTGTGGAACGCTTCAAGAGAGACCCTAACCAGTCCCTGACTCCCACCCATGTCACCCTCACGGCCCCCACGCAGCCAAGTGGTCACCGGCGGACTCCTTCTGATGGAGCCCTTAAGCCTGTAGCTCTCCAAGCCAGCAGAAGCCCCTCCAGCAATGGGTTGAGCCCCAGTCCTGGAGCAGGTGAGTCCTGGGTGCTTCCTCTCTCCTCTGTCTTTTGTACCTCCCAGGGAGTGAAGGTGTAGGTGCCTCATTTCCTCTTTCTACTTCTGGATCTGAGTAAGCCCCATTCCACCTCTTACTCAGCCAAGCAAGAATTACTGATCTGAGGTCAGGGAGGTGACCAGGGTTGGATGGGGCCACAGGGCAGGGATCTTTCCTGGCAACCGAAAGAAGACAAGTGGGTTCTTGGAAGAATCAGACCTGGTACCACACTGTCATGTCCAGGCCCTGGGTCAGGGTAGAGCACTGCTGTGCAGGCAGTGTCCAGAAGGGGCAGGAGTCTAGCTTCTAACCGGAGGGTACCCTGGATACTAGGAAGGAATGCTGCGCTGCAGGTAGGAGGGCGTTTTCTGCCACGTAGCTGGTTGCAGGTCTTCCATTACAACATCAGCTCAGACACACTCACAGGAAGGCTTCCATCTGTCAGCTTGCTTGTTACCACTCATCCCTGACTCACCTGCCTCAGCAGACATGGACACGTGTCCAGGTGAGTTACTACCCATGTGCACACACTTACCTGCTGTATCCGACACCTGGGCATACACACACTCAAACCCAGGTTTTCCCTGTCACCACCCTTGCTCCCTGGAATATCTCAGACTGACTTAGAGTTGGCTCCAGTCCAGGAGGAGAAGCAGGGAAGGCCATACCTTTAGTGAGATTTAGGTGTCAATGACAATTATATTTTTACCATTGACTTGACCTTCCTCTTAATAGGCTTTTGTATTCTCAGATATAAACCTCTTTGGGAACAGACACTCCATATTGCTACTTAGACTTCTGTTCCTATCATACATTTATTAAATGATGAAGAATGAATGACAGACATTTCCTTAAGTCAGGGGTCAGCAAACTGGGGCTTTGCAGGTCATGCAGTTTCTCTTGTAACCACTCAGCTATGCTGCTCTGGTTGGAAAGCAGGCATTGAGTATCTCCAACACATGTTCCATTCAGACTTGATTTACAAACACATGTGGCCCATTTGTGGCTCTTTTGCCAGCATCTGCCTTTAGTTAATTCATTGCAGATAGGACACTCATTACTATTATTGGATACAGGGACCTTGGCCTAGGTATCCCCAATACCACCCAGCACACTACATGGCACATAGTAGTCATAGTAGGCGTTCGGTAAGTATTTGTTAATTCTTGTTATTCCAAGTGCATAGGGAGATGGCAGGGTGGGGAGAGCAGTGAATATCTGACCCAGAAAGACAGTGCCATCATCTGATGCTTCTCCCTTTGTCTTCTTGACCAGGAATGTTGAAAACCCCCAGTCCTAGCCGAGACCCAGGTGAATTCCCCCGGCTCCCTGACCCTAATGTGGTCTTTCCCCCAACCCCAAGGCGCTGGAACACACAGCAGGACTCTACCTTGGAGAGACCCAAGACTCTGGAGTTTCTGCCTCGCCCACGTCCCTCTGCCAATCGGCAAAGGCTAGACCCTTGGTGGTTCGTGTCCCCCAGCCCTGCCCGCAGCGCCTCCCCAGCCAACAGCTCCAGCACAGAGACACCCAGCAACCTGGACTCCTGCTTTGCTAGCAGCAGCAGCACTGTGGAGGAGCGGCCTGCCCTTCCAGCCCTGCTCCCATTTCAGGCAGGGCCGCTGCCCCCCACCGAGCGGACGCTTCTGGACCTGGACGCAGAGGGGCAGAGTCAGGACAGTACCGTGCCGCTGTGCAGAGCTGAACTTAACACACACAGGCCTACTGCTTATGAGATCCAGCAGGAATTCTGGTCTTAGTGTGAAGAGGGGCATGGGCAGGCAAGGGGGAAGCAGGAGGAGATGGAGGGAGCTGGCTGGCACAGCCCTTTCTCAGAATTGGGCCCCCTGAGATCCAGCCCTACTTCTTGCACTGAAAATGCACTTTGAAGATGGAAGGGATGGAAACAGGGCCACTTCAGAGGGTCTCCTGCCCTGCAGGGCCTTTCTAATCAAGTCCACTGGAGGGGCTGCGGCCATCAGCTCTGGCTGTGTAGGGGAGGGAGGGGCGCGTGCATGTCCCCCACCCTCCACAGTCTTCCTCGCCTTTAGGGTGACCCTGCAGAGTCATCCAGCCAAATCTGTCTGCTGCTTCTTCTCCTCAGCCAGTTGGGTATGCCCAGAGTTGGCCTGGGGGGGGGTCCCTTTGTTAGCCCTGAGTTCAACCTTCCCACACACCAGTATTGGATGTTCTGTGATTGATTTTGCTACTAGTCCACTCCCCCTCAGCATCTGTGAATTGGAGTCTCTTTTGATGTGAGATGTGAGCTATCCTGTGTCCCAAGCCCTTTTGTGCCAGCTGAGGACTGGGGCCAAGGTAGCCCAGTGTGGAAGCATAAGGGCGGATGGACCTGGCACTACCTACCTGTACTTCCAGGTCCTCCGT
This sequence comes from Spermophilus citellus, assembly GCF_964194105.1. NCBI lineage: Eukaryota > Metazoa > Chordata > Mammalia > Rodentia > Sciuridae > Spermophilus > Spermophilus citellus. Next base: position 196,023,454 of record NC_138185.1, on the reverse strand, counting down.
CTATGTATCTGAGCACACAGGTGGTAAGAGGAACTGGCTCAGTGAGAATCCAGGAAAGGGGAGGGAGTTAGGGAAAGTATAGCCAGGTTGCATCGAGGAGGGTGGTGGAGTCTATCCTTGTTTGTTTGTTTGTTGGAAACACTCAAGGGCAGAAACCAGCATCTGTTGCAGGGCCCCCATCTGCCTTCCTGGGGTCAGAATACGGTCACACCATGTGCTGAAACAAACATATGCTCATCCCAGGAATAGCTGCTTGGTCTGCTTCCTGGTGCCAGTTCTGAAGTCAGAGAGTTCTGTGTTCATCTCTTTGGTTGTCAGATCTTTATGTGTTACGCCCTTCCTTTGGTCTTCCCACTAATCCCTGCAATCAGTGGGCTTCAGGTCATGTGGTTGGTTGGTAGATATCTCCTTGTTGCCCCAGAACTGGGGTGGGCCCTAGATGCTGGGAGTTGGAATGGTGAAGATTCCTTCTCATCTGGGCCATTCATTTTTGTGACACCCAAGCCATTCGTAATACCCTTTGTAAATGGATATGGCACAGTGATACTGTTTATAAGGTGTTCAGTGAGCCGTTGATGTATAATAGCCTTCAAGTCCCAAGGACTGGAAACTGACCAAGGCCACCTCTGTCTCTGTGCACAGTTAGCTCTCATGCTGTGCTCTGCACCACGAGCTGGGTAGAAAGGACAACAGGAACCCACCCTGACTTGTCCGGCATTTGTTTCCTGGATGTGAATGTCGAGCTTTAGCAAAAACTTTCTCATGTATTTCTTCACTGTCCTCCTCTGAGGCTTCCGGTGTTGTATGTGAACCGTGATCTTCCTGTGGCAATAACAGCCTGATTAGAAGTACAGCCCTCAGGTCCTGCTCCTCTTCCCTCAAGACTGTAAATGTTGCTCTACTGCCTTTTTTTTTTTTTGTGAAATATTCTGTGGTTGGAGGTCTGTCTGCAGGTTCCTTGTCTGTTGTCTGGATGCCAGAATGGGGAGCTGGTGCAGCTGGCACCAGTGGCAAATCTGGTCATTGCTCTTTGTCTGTAACTATGACAGAAGTCCTGCCCTGTGGAGGACTAAAGAGGGGACCTTGGTTCTCACATTGTTCCTTGCTTTATGAGCCCATTTGCTCTCTGGTTCAAGGGCCCTTCCAAGGCTTGGGGGGCCCCTGGCTCCTGGTGTTGTCACCCAGGATTTTGTTACTGCATCTCATGTCTCTCCTTCTTTTGTTCAGTGAAGTCAATGTGTAACAGATTATTGTTATTATTTCAGTGCTGGGGATTGAAACCAGGGCCTCACGCATGTCAGACAAGGGCTGTACCATTGAGACCCGTCCCCAGCCCTGTGTGAGATTACGTTTGCCCCCATACCCTACTCCTCAGCTAGGAGAGGAAAAAATGTGAATCCTGTGAGCAGTTTGAGCCAACCCATGAGGACGATGAGCTTCCCTTGGTCCCTCGAAAACCTCAGCCCCTTGGTCCCTCGAAAACCTCAGCCCCTAAGCCATGAACATGACTTGTATACCCTTGGCTCCCTTAGGTAGGCTTTAGTCCATGGGTGATGCGAACCGTGCTGGCTCTAAACCTGCTCTGTTGCTCTTTTTTTTTTTTTTTTTTTTTTTTTTACTTTTTCCATTTTGTTAGTTTGCAGCCATCCTTCTTGGATAGACTAGTGTGATGGATATAGCGTAAACTGTGAGACAGCCACCTGCCCTTGAGTGAGGGTTCAATCCAGTTTTTATTCGTCCATGCAGTGGAAACACAAAGGAAAGCTGGGTCTTTACTATGGACATACTTGTACCTGAAAGAAGTGAAAGCAGGCTTATTCTAAAGAGGCTGCTGTGAGTCTGCGTGGGCGGAGATAGAGGAGTTACCATCTCAGTTCCTCCAAGCCTGCTCTTCTGGGGCCCTGCCTGCCACACTCTCTGGGCAGGGCTGAAGGGGGCGTAGAGATCTAGATAGTATTAGTTGGAGTGAGGTTTTTTGTCCACTCAGGTTTCCTTGCTCTCTGATCGTGGTCAGGAGCAGGCTTGAAGCTGTGAAGGAGCCATGTGAGCAGCCAGAGCCAGCCTCCCCCTTTCCCTGTCCTCCTCTCTCCTCAGAGGCTTCTGTCCTGCTCTTACCAGGTGTCACTACATGGAAGACGGTGATGGGAATAGGTAGTATGTGCTCTGCACCATCTCCTTGGATCCTTCAACTCCTATTGCTAATTCTAAACTCAATTGTCCTCCAGTGTCCCCTTGGGGGGGATCCAAACCACTGCCAGAAGCTCTACAGATGTCCAAGTTATCCTTTGTTGCCTACCCCCCTCCCCCCGCCCCATAAGGCTTTGGTGAATGCTCTTAACTTAGCATCCTTTGGCACCCCCAGAGTCTGGCAGTAACAATGATAACAAGAACATCCTACATTTGAGCAACTCGGAATAGTGCTAGCTGGCTTTGCCTCCTGATCTTTACAGAGTGGCGTCATTTTCCTTCTACATTTGATATGCTGTCTGAAACAGAAGGGGAGAATGCTTAAAGAAGATGATTTGAATGAAGAGAAATTAAAAGACCATGGGGACTGATTGCCAAGTCAGGCCACCAGGCTCTGAGGCTGAGCAAGTTAGCTGTTCCCATCCTGCTGTTTTTGAGTGACCTCAGGCTTGTCCCTTAGCCCCTCTGGGTTTCCTTCCTTTAAAAGCTGTTATCATATGCTTCCCTCAAAAGGGCAGTGGGAGTCTCTGGATCAGAGAAGGGCAGTGAGGCGCTGGCTCTCTGCCAACTCCTAGAGGAAGCTTCCTCCACCTCTGCAGGATGAATTGGCTGAAGTTGACTGTGGTTCTTGCCACCCTGGTCTTAGGGGATTTTGCTTTTGTTTTATCCTTTGGCTTCTGAAAGAGGAGATGTTTGGAGCTGGCTTAGTGTGACTAATGGGCCCCATGGCCAGCATATGCTCTGCGACCACTTTATGTAGCACTTGGTGTTGACCAACATCTTTCCCTAACCCCCACTTTACCTGGCAGGCTGGCTGTTCTCACCATTTGTGTCTTAACGAGGAAGAAATGGGAAGTGGCAGGTTGGGCCAGCATCTGAGTGACAGTTTGCTCTCTCTTAATTTGGGGGGATCACTGACACAGTCTGATTTGACAAGAGCCACAGTCTGATATCATAAGGCCAGTTCCTGCTGGAGAATCTTGGGAAAGGGTCCCCTTGCTTGTGGGACATCTGCATCATGGGATGGGGTTCCTTACAAAGCCCCTTTCCCCCAGACCACTGTTGCTCAGGGACACAAGAAGACACCCCCTTTACATCTAACATTCTTAACTCATAAAGTTCACTTTTTCTTGCTCCGGCTGAACCCCAGGAGGTCTACTACTCATCTACATCCCCAGCCCTTTTTATTTTTTATTTTTTAATTTTGAGACAGGGTCTTACTACATTGCCCAGGCTGGCCTTGAGTTTGTGACCCTCCTGCCTCAGCCTTCAGAGTCCTTGGGATTGCCCTGATCACAGAGCAAAGAGCAGCTGGTACTGATGACTAGATGGCTGTGAGGGGTTTAACCCAGGGTTGAAATAGCCATCTGTCTGGTGGCCCCCATGAGTGCAGAGCCTTGCACTTTTCCTGATGTGTTTATTTGAGCCTGTGCCTGTGATTGAGGTTGTGAGGGGACCAGGTCAGATGGTTGGAGACACTCAACCATTTCTGGAAGGACTTAAGAGAAGAAGCAAGTCTAGCTGCTTGTGCACTGCTAGGCATTTCCTGAGGACATCACCAGATTGTGAACCTGGGGCAGAGGTGAGTGTAAACGCCCCCCCCCCCCCCCCCCCGCATTCTGAACACAAGGAAACCTTGTGGTAAGAACCTGGTAATATGAGCTGTCCACTTATTAGCTATAAATTTGCAAATGTCTTTCTCTCTCTGGACCTCAGAAGCCCAACTGAACTGGAATATGGCTGCCTTCCCGAGCTGAAGCCCTGTAACTTTAAAATGTATGATCCTAGCCAGGCACCGTAGCATGCACTTTCAGTCCCATCTACTGAGGAGGCTGAGGCAGGATGATTGCTTGAGCCCAGTAGTTTGGGATCAGCCTAAAAACATATTGGGACTCTGTCACTTAAATGTGTGGTCCTGGAGCTCCAAGTCCAATAGTGATAGGCCTTACCTTGCTAGATTGCTTCCCTTGGTGGAGAAAAGGATGTGTGTGACTGTATGTGTGGTCGTGGGTCAAAGGCAGTTGAACATCGGCTACTTCATGTAGTTCACCCATGCTTCATATGGGGTCTATTGCCTCCTTGACTTGACTGGAGAATGACTTCTTGTCAAGATACAGTTATTATTAGGAGCACATTTCCAAATGTCTCTTTTTTTCAGGCAAAATGATGTTTTTCTAGAGCAAGAATTCACACCTGTAATCCCAGCGACTCAGGAGGCTGAGGGAGGAGGATCGTAAGTTTGGGATCAGCTTTGGTAACTTAATGAGACCCTTTATCAAAATAAAAAAAATAAAGAGGAACTTAGTGGTAAAGATCTCCTGGGTTTAATCCCTAGTACCAAAAGAAAAAACGATGAATTAATTCAAATTAACAAAAACCCACATATAAAAGCAAACCCCATTACTCCTTCTGAGGAGACCTCAGGCCTAGTCTTTCCCCTGGCATTGCCACCTGGATGCTCTCCACCTCGAGTGCTGGTGTTGGAAAGTGGGAGGTCAGAGCTGAAACCCTGCTTGATTCATAGGTGCCTAATTAGCCTGACCCAACCCCCAGGCTTCTGATTGGCTCTGCAGGCCAGATGAGTCTCATTGTTTTTCTCAGATTGTTTCTAAGTATTCTCTTCATACCCATGAGCTGTCCATTTCTGTTGCTGGATGGACCCTGAACTCCCTAGCTGCCTGGGGAGCCCTGGTCTTGGCTCTTCAGAATGTTGGATTCTTTTGCTGAGCTCAAGCCTGTAGGACTCATCCTTCCTGATTCTTGCTACCCGTGCTTCCTGCATCCACTCTATTGAACCTGCTTTGGAATTTGAGCTGAAAACTCCAGGCTCAGAGCCCAGCTGGTAACCAGAGCTGGGAGCCTTTCCATGCATCTCTTTTCCCTTTGGAAACAGACCCCCACTTCCCCCTCACCCATCTTCCCTCCTGACTTGTCTGACCTTCTCTTCCTGCAAACACCCACTTCTTAGTTTTACTAGACTGATTAGCAGGTGTGGATGTGACAACTGGATCGGTGTCTCAGGATGGGATACTGGACTATAATTCCAGGGGTTCAAAGACAAGACTTTCCCATTAGGATGTGTGGGGTGGACCCCCTGACATTCTGAACTCCTGGTAAGCAAAGGCCCCATGGACGGGGTGTTACTTGTTCTGTCCTTGCTGAAGTTCAGGTTCAGGTTTCAGAAGTCATGTGTTGCCCACATTTCTGAAGTCTTCAGCAGCATTGTGAAGCAGATTTTGTATTTTCATTTTTTTTTTTTTTTTTCCTGGACGCCCTTTCCCTGAGTCTTGAGTGAGGCAGAAGCTCTCTGGGAATGTTCACGCATTGGCTTAACAACAGTGCAGCATCCCGTTTTCCACCTGGGACCTGTAGTTGGAGGTGGCTTTTCCTTGGCTGCTCTTCAGGCTCTCTGAGGCTAATATGTATGTGTGGGGGTGGGGGTGGGGGATGGTGGAATGATGGCGGCAGAGAGGGTCCTGTAGATTCTCATCTGAAACCTCATTGGGAGATCTTTGGATTCCAGGATTCAGAAGTGAATGGAGGTTTTTCTGCCCTCACATGGCAAGAGCAGTGATCCCTAGCACTGTGACTGATAGGGAGCCCCCCCCAACCTCCCCTGCCCTCTACCAGAATCTTCTTCACCACCATTATTAAACTCTGTCATCTTTATTTCATTCTCACTATTTATTCAACCTCCCATTTCATAAGCCATGTTGTCTGTGGCCCTTTTCTTCATCTCCATCAGAGTGAGGCATGAATTTATCCTGGCCTAGATATGGAGGCCAATAATAAACTATAAGAAACCAATAAGTTTCTGCTACGTAGGAGGCAATATCCTCAGGATTTATGGACATACATTTTTTTGACTCCTTATAGTAATCCTGGGAGCTGGGTGTTACCCCCACCTCAGGCTGGGTCGACTGAAGCTCAGATGGTTACATGACCTGCTGGTGTCACAGCGGGAAGCAAGTTGCTGACCGAGACTGTTCTGATGTCCTCTTTTTCTCCTCTGAGCACAATTTCTAGGCCACTGCTCAGAAGCCCTGAAATGAACTTAGCCTTGCTCAGGCCAACCTAGGCTTAGAGTTGTCTTCTGTCCAAGGAGGAGCTGTGTCCCTTGGCTCATCTGCCATCTGCCTGTGTGGCTGGACTCGCCGCCTCCCATCGCTCAGCTGACTTCTCTGCTCCTGGCGGCTAACTCCGCCACCATTTCCTCTCTATGATACTTCAGGGATTTGTGCGGCACCCCAGAAGGCTGTGGGCCTCTCTCCAGCCCACAGTTGCCCCATTATGGATCTTCATTACAACTTCACTCTGCTTCTCTTTATCTCCACTTGAGCTTGGAAGCCTGACTCTAGTGTGTCTCCTCCTGGGGAACTTGGAATTAGGCCGTTGCCTTTGTGTCACAGTGAGCCACGGGCCTTTGGTAGCCAGCTATAGCAAGCAGGTGATAAACTCACCCACATGCCCCTCTGCTTCCCCTCACTACCTATTCTGCACGTTTGTCCACAACCACACTTGTCCACCCACAGACATAGCATGGTCTAAGACTTTTTTTAGAGGACTTTAAGGAAGGGAGTTAGAGATGGATTTTACTTCGTTCACAGAAATGCTTTCTTTGTGATTTTCTTCTTAGGGCCTTTGAGTCCAGGTAAAGTGAAAGGTCCCATATGTGTTTGCTTTGTTCCTATGTAATTAGCGACTTGTTTTCATCCCAAAATCTTCTTTGCACCAATGTCTTATCCACGTGTCCTGACCCTGTGTCCTGAATTTCCATTTTTGCTTTGGGATTTAAGTTATTGTATGTCATGACAATATTTAAAAATTGAAAAGTCCTGAAGGAAACTTAGTGGGTTCTTTTCTTTGTCTTCTTCTTTCTTTCTTTTTCTTCTTTTTTTTTTTTTTCCTCCTATTTTCGAGGTACTGTAAATTGTCAACTAGGGGATGCCAAGCAGGCTTGGTTCAATGGCTAAACCTCTTATTGTATTACAGTGTAATGCTGATCTCAGCCTGGTCTCCACGCCAGAGCACACAGAGACTTGAATAAAACTGTTATAATGATTACTTCTGGTTTGCCATGGTCCTTTGTAAACTTGCCCTTTCCCTTTTCTTTTTTAATTAAGCCAGATGTCCAAGTAACGGGCTGTTCCCAGAGAATTTTTATATGTAGGTTAAAAACCATGAGGAGAGACGGAGATGCAGAGAAGGGGCGGTGAGTGAGCAGACTCTCTGAGGTTCCTCAACCTCCCAATAGGACCATGGGACCCTTGAGAAAGATGCTGCTGTACCTGTCCAGATGACTTGATGTGACCATAGGTCATGGATTTGGGTTTTCTGAGCCCCTTGTGTGTGTGTGTCACCTCCTGCTCCTTACCACTATACCATGGCCTTCCTGGTGAGGTTGTGGGGCTAGGAGGACAAACAGGAATGGAGCTGTCAACAGGTAGATGAGATATGCTGGCCGAAAGTCAAGGACCCCTGTGCTCTGATCCTCTGAATGGCTACTGTCAGCTGTGTGACACTGGGTGAACCACTTCCTCTTCTTCTGGAGCAAGCTGGTCACAAAGCAGCCTTTGTGCTCCCACTGTCCATGACTTTGGGTTCGATGGGGATGAGGATAGAGTGGACAGGACGACTCTTGTTTGGGACGGTTTTTCACCATTAAGTCTTCTACTTCATCATTCAGCGACAGCCAGAAAAATAGCTTCTGAACTTAAAAATTAAGACAGCTTTCCACTTTAATGCTGTGACCTTTCATTTCAGTCCTAACCTCTTTGCCTCATTTTCTGACACGTGGGGAAGAATGACGGAGGTGGAGTTTTGTGCTGGATGCTTGGACTGTGTGCTGAATCTCAAGGTAAGTTTGATCAGGGTCCAGACAACCTTTGTAAAGCCAAATGGGCAAAGACGAAATGTTGACCAAACTCTGTTGGCGCCATATGGATAGGTGCATCAGCTGTTAGCATGGACAAGACTGCCACATGCTTCTGGAACGCCGTTGGTCATGTTGTCCTAAGAACTGTAACATGGGCCCAGTAATTTCTTATAATAACAACTAGCCCAGTATGCCAAGAACAGCACTGAGACCCAAATTACCTGTGTTGGTCAGAGGTTTCAGTCCATGGTCAGCTGACTCCATTGCTGTGGCCTCTGGTGAGACAGAGCATCATGGTGGAGAAGGCAGTGGAGCAAAGCTGTACCTCATGGCAGCCAGAAGGGAGACAGAGGGAACAGGGGCCATGGATAAGGTATATCCTTCCAGTGACCTACTTCTTTTAACTGGGCCCTACTTCCTACAGTTGCCCCTGGCTCCCAATAATGCCATCAGATCATGAATCCATCAGTGGGTTAATCCACTGATGAAGATATGGCCCTCATGATCCAATCACCTTCCCAAAGGCCCTACCTCTGAACATTGCTGCTTCGGGGACCAAACATGAGCCTTTTGGGGATCTTCCAGATCCAAACCATAACACTACATTATCTCATTTACAATATCTCAGCATGTATTAGAGTAGGCCCATTATTATCTCCATTTTATCTCTTCTTCAAGACAAGAGGGTCAATATGCCCAAGACCACACTACTGGCAAATCTTGGAGCTGGGATTTGTCTGATTCTAGCATCTACACTTGTGTCAAAAGAGTCAGATGCAGACAAAGATTTATTTACAAGTCAACCTGACATTATTTACAAGAGCATTCAAATTACTACTAATGACTCAAGGCATTTTTTTTTTTTAATCTACCTCTAACCTCTTCTTCACTCAACTTAAGAATGTGAGAAAGAGAGCACAGCAGAACCAGAACGGCTTATGAAACAGTCCAAATTCTTGGCCACGGGACTTAACCAGGTGTTGGTTAAGCACCTTCCGTTGTCTGGTGCCAGGTAACATTGGAAATTCATAGCTCATTCAGATGGAGCCCTGCCTCTCAAAGATCTTGTGACCTGATAGAGGAGACTAAACTACAAAGAAATCTGTTTAACGCAGTGTGGTCAGTTCTCATGCTGTATGCTCAGGGTGCTGTGGGAGCACCGTGGGCTGGGGTGAGCCTAAGCTGGGCTTCCCAGGATACTCCACAGAGGACACAGCACCTAAGTTGAGTCCTAGAGTATGGGGGTGGGGAGGGTGTGGAGGTGTGAGATGGTAAAACAGCTGCCTCCTGTATCAGGTAGCGCACTTCCTTCTTTTAAAAAATGAACTCTCAATACCTCATTCTAGGTTCCTATCTCTGATTTTATTATCAACCAAATGAGCTATTATGTAGTCACTACCTTAGATTATTCAAGGATAATTAAGGGAACAGTGAAGTGGAAGTTAGAAGGCAGGATAACAAAAATCTTTAAAAACAATTTGATTCCAATTATATACAGAAAATATATTTCTATCTTTTAAAGAAAATACACTCACACTTGATAGGAAAAAAGACAAAGCATTACCTTTGTGGAGCAGTGTCGTGGATGGTTTAAAAATGTCTTCTTGGAATTTTTCAAACTTTGTTTTTAACAATGAATATTGGTTACTTTTTTTTTTTTTTCTTTTTCTTTTGGTACCAGGGATTGAACTCAGGGCCACTAAACCACTGAGCCACATCCCCAGCCCTTTTTATATTTTATTTAGAGACAGATTCTCTCCAAGTGGCTGAGGGCCTCGCCAAGTTGCTGAAGCTGGAATTTGCCATCCTCCTGCCTCAGCCTCCTGAGCTGCTGGGATTACGGGTGTGTGCCACCCTGCCTGGCCTAGGTTACTTTCTTTTTATTTTATTTTTTAATATTTTTAGTTATAGAAGAACACAAATGCCTTTATTTAATTTATTTATTTATATGTGGTGCTGAGAATTGAACCTAGTGCCTCACACATGGTGGGCAAGCACTCTACCACTGAGCCACATCCCAGCCCCACAGGCTATTTTCATATTCAGCAAAACAATGGCAAATGAAGTGATTTGGGGATACTTTTTTAGAATAGTAGGTTCCTCTACAGATGTACTATAGGTCCAGGTCACTTGTTTTAAGGCTGTTCCTTGCCCTGAGCAAAAAAGAAGCAGCTCTAGAAGCCCTTCTCTTGGAAAGTACAACTGGGGCCACGGTGGGGCCAGCTTCTCAGTCCTGATGGAAACTCCCTCACCCTTTTCTTCATCCCTTCCCTCTCATGGAGAGATGGTGCCAGAATGAGTCACCTGCAGACTACAAGCAGAATCTGGTGAGGACACGTGAGCAGAGAAGGTTCTGAGGGAGGAGGAGCTGTGCAGGTCTCCTAGAGGGCACAGCTGGGTGGGAATGCCAGGTCCCCATGGGAACATGCACCTCCACAAAAGGAGCTGATCTGGGCCTGTGTTCGCCACACCCTGTTTACTTGACTGTGGAATGTGCTTCATTCAAGGCTGGAACTGATGTCCTAATCCTCTGAGCCCTCCAGTCCCCACCTGATCTAGCCCAACTAGCCTAAGTTGGAGAACATGTTTTGGCACAGTGGGTGGGGTGGCAGTGAAGGGTGGGTGTCTGCTGTTCTGCCTGGCTCCTCCTCCTGGCATGGTCGCATGCTGCCACCCAGTCAGGAGGACCTGTTGTGCAGACCCAGGGTGAGGCACTGGACACTTTTTTTTGTTAGGGGCACAGTTGGGACAGAAGATCAGCCTTAGGAAATCTGTATGCTCCTGGAACACAGGTCTGATCATGTGACACCCCAACGCCTATCAGAGGATCCACACTCCAACATGACCAGGTGGGCGCTACATGATCTGCGGAAACTCCTGTTATAACTTCCCGGCCTCTAGTCCTTGCCCAGCCCTAATACTGTGACCTTCTCTGCCTCCTGTAAGACTTGCTTTCCCAGGATTGGAGGCCTCCAGCTTGAGAGAGTGTTATTCTCCTAATGAGCACTTTCTGCTACCCACTCAGGTGTCTGAGCAGGCTCTAGCCTAATTAAGTGCTCACCTAATTAAGTGGTGGACTTTGGGGGAAAGGGACAAGGGAGAGTTGGGAAAGAGAAAGATGGAACAGAAGTCAGATTCTTCGGGCTGGGGATGTGGCTCAAGCGGTAATGCACTCCCTGGCATGTGCGGGGCGCTGGGTTCGATCCTCAGCACCACATAAAAATAAAATAAAGATGTTGTGTCCACTGAAAACTGAAAAATAAATATTAAAAAAAAAGTCAGATTCTTCCCCGTGGAAGATGACAGTCTCCCTAGGATGAAAGGAAGATGTTTACCAAGCACCGTGGAGACACCTGCAAATGGAAATAAGCCCTGAGTGCCGTGGTTAGTGGGAGCCAATTAAACAAGCATGGACCCCCGTCTTGCTCTATGTGTTATGCAATCTGAAAGAAAAGGCATGGCCCTCTGAGCCTCTTATTAATATTTACTGAGGTATACTCTCTGGGATGCGGGGTGCTGGCAATTCCAGTTCTGCTTAGGGCCAGACATATTGCAGGAGAGGCCCTCTTAGGGGCAGTAAAGGTGCATGGGGACTAGGGTGGACGGAGAGGCAGGCCCCAGCTACAAGCTTCCACCTAAAACCAATGCTTATAAGCAGGTAACCACTGTGTTTCAAAACCCCCGAGAGTAAAGGAGGCAGAAAATGAGTGTCTCCTTTTGGTGTGTACTATCTAGTGGGGAAAGGCACCAGTTAAGGCTCTGAGAATCTGTATGTAAATATCTGTAACTCTCCATGTCCACATCATTCTATGGAGGGAAGGAGAGAGATCAACAGATGGACAGAGGTGAGAAGCGATGTCTCAGTTGAGACCTGAAAGGTGTGTAAGATTTAAATTGCTCCTGGGTGCTGATGATAATGAGGATTTGAAGTATTTGGGAACAACCCATGTAAGTGTTTGTTTGTTTGCTTTAAATCTTCTGCCATTCCTCACCTTGCAGGGCACTTTGTTCTGATAGATTTTGTCTTATCATGAGGATTAAGGCTAGGTAATGACTAAGAGAGAAAAAGACATATTTTTGCATAGGTGGCACATAGAGCAGGTTCTCCTGGCGAGGTACTACCTGCTCTTTAATCTGCCCCAGTGGGAGGAAAATCCGTTCTCTAAGGAGACTTTTCATGGGGAATCAGGAAAGGGAATGGCCAATGGAAAATAACATGTGGAGCAAGGGGTTTAGGAGGTGGCTTTCATGCATGGGGATATTTTCTTTGCACCTGTCTCTGAGCAAAAGATACTGAACTCAAAATATAATCACCCCTCCCTCCTTGCAACCACAACCCATCTTATGGGGGAGCTTAGTCTTAGGAGAATAATGGTTTTCAAAGTTTGGTCCATTGATCCCTGAGGATATGTGAGGACAAAACTATTTTCACAGTAACACTAAACTATTGACCTTTCGCTGTGTTGACATGATAGCGAAATGTCATGGTACCTTAGCACCTAACAGGACAATCACAACAGCCTGGACAGCAGTCCTTGTATTCTTCACCACCAGGCACTGCGAGTAATAGAGATGTCAGTCCACTGAAGACTGTTCCTGATAAAGCAGTAAGTACTTAGCATTTCAATCACCTGACCCTCGAAATCCTGACCCCTGGCTACAGCACGTAGGAGGAGCACCTATACTGATGGGCTTGTAGGCTGAATTGGTTACTTTTTTTTTTTTCATGGAACATTATTTTTACATGAAAGGATGATTATCAAGCAAATAATGGTTATTCAGACTCAAGTATTTGGCATATGTTTTCTTGAAAATGAAGAAAAACAACTATATTTGTTGTAAATGGTAAAAATCAGGCTTACAAGTGAAAATTAGGATTTTGGAAAATGTGTATGTCATGAGTTTGACAGTCTATTGATACTTAAAAGACTTTTTATATCAGATTGTTAGTGATATCAGTGAATGCCATTTGTGGGTGTCATGTAATGTAATGGGTTGCTGTTGGGAAGATCTGCACAACTCAAAGAGCGAATATTTTCCAAATGACAACGAATGAAGTTATAAAAATCATACATTAAAAAATTCCATTCAGGGCTGGGGTTGTGGCTCAAAGGTAGAGTGCTCCCCTAACCCGTGCAAGGCCTTGGGTTCCATCCGCAGCACCACATAGAAATAAATCAATAAAATAAAGGTATTGTGTCCAACTACAACTAAAGAAGAAATATTTTTTTAAAAATCCATTTAAAGACTAAGAGATACCAGCGAATTTTAACGTAGTATAAAAAGCTCACCTAAGCTTGATGAAACTACAACTTATTGTGTTTTGGTGTCCTATCAAAGAAGGATATCCACAATTATCTGAAAATGTATTAAAACACCCTCCCTTTTCCATGTGAGGATTTTCTTCATATGTTTCTACCAAAACAAGATATTGAAACACTCTGAACATGGAAATCTTGGTATCTTTTATTAAGCCGGACAACAAAGAGATGTGCAAAACTGTAGAATAATGCCACTCTTCATAATTTTTTTTTGTTTCAGAAAATATGGTTATATTTTTCATTAAAATGATATTTATTTAAAACATTTAGTGGATTTATTACTGTTATTTAAAAATGAATCAATAGCCAAGTGTGGTGGCACATACCTGTAATCCCAACAACTGGGGAGTCTTAGACAGGGGGGTCGAATGTTCAAGGCCAGCTGGGCAACTTGGTAAGACCCTGTCTCTAAATAAATAAACAAATAGATAAATAGGTCTGAGGGTGTAGCTCTGTGGTGCTGCCCTCACTTCCCGTGTGCAAGGCTCTGTATTCAATCTTCCAGCACCAAAAGTAAATAAATAAAATTAAAATTAAATTATAAAAAAAGTGTTTTGAGTCTTATTTTTGAATAGGATAAAGCAATGTGATAGCTATAACATATACACAGATGCTCTTTGGGGTCTTCCATAACTTTTAAGAGTGTTAGAACATTCTAGGCATTGTGATGCATGCCTGTAATCCCAGTGATTTGGGAGGCTGAGGCAAGAGAATCACAAGTTCAGAGCCAGCCTTAGCAATTTAGCGAGGCCCTAAGCAATTTAGCAGGACCCTGTCTCAAAAAAAAAAAAAAAAAAAAAAATGGGCTAGGGAAAAATTAACAGTATTAGAACATATGAAGTACCACTAGATGGTGCTAATGAGAATAAAAAGCAAAGTGCTTGTGTATGTAAGAGAGAGAGGAGAGAAAGCATATAAAGTTGGGATTTGTGGTCTTAAGCTGTATAATATAAGATTTCCTAATATTAATTATATTTGTAGAGCCTATAGGAGAAAAAAGGGACAACCTGGACTTAAATATTAGGTTTCTACAATGTAAATTAGGCAGGCAGATTTATGCCAAATAATATGTTGGGCTTCTGTTTTATTTTTTGGTTACCCCCGCTAACAGAAGCCCAGCACATTCCTTGGAGAAGCTCCCTGCAGCCTTGGAAACTAAGCAGATTAAACTGAAAGGGCTCAGTCGTTCCCATTTTGTGTTGCTAATAAGATAACATTAATCTCTGGGGTTTAAAAGTAAAATTTCGGCAGTTTTCCCTGGAAGGAGTGCTTGGCAGAAAACTTGCCGCCTGCAGCTTATTCACATGGGCCCTTGGAAGGCTGGGTGGGGAAGAAGTAGCTGGGGTGAGGGTGGGAGAGTTGACTTTGGAGATGGCTTTGACTTTGTGTGAGGAACTAGAAATGGAGGAAAGTCTGAAGCCACATTTGTTGTCTCTTCAAAAGCTGTCTAAAGTAGCTGACAAAGGACAAAATTATCTTTCAAAGGTGAAGATTTTATTGACAATGTTCTCAGAAGGGTCACCAGTAAAAAGAGCAAAAGCTCAAACTCAGGGGCTGGCTAAACAGATAAATCAGCTATGGGCTGCCGGAAAAGTGGTGTGATGTGGGACCCACTCCCTCTTCTGTAGGCCAGGGGTTTAAGTGTGTGTTCCTCTGATGTTTACTCATGCACATTTTGGGGGACCTAATATCTGTGTGGTAGGCACTAAGCAAGGTGATGGAGTGTCAGCTAAGACTGAAATAGACAGGACTCTTCTCTCAAGTGCACCTGTTAGGAAAAAAAACAATCAATTCTGAAAATAATCTAAACATCCTCATGCCAATCCTCCCACGCCCACCCCCAGGCTTTGAAAGCTTTCCAGGTCCACTCGGTTTATTCTCTAATGAAGCATGGTCAGTACAATTGGCCAAGTTGAATGGCACATTTTCCATATGCAGATGAAGAGGCCCATGAGGCCAGGAGAGGCTCAGAGTGGATTTGGATTCTGTTTAACCATGACTTCCCTTTTCTTTTCCCCTTCCTCCTTCATTCCTGCCCTTCTTCTTTGCATAACACTCAATGAGTATCTACTAAGTGATAGATGCTGAGACTACAGAGTTGAACAGATGTAGCCTGGAAAGTGGAACTTATAACCAACCACTGTGCAAACAACAACAAAAAACTACAGATTGCAGTTAGCAGGATTCAGGAGCAACTTTAGATCAAGAAGTTCAGACAAAGGCCCTCTGAAAAATGAATTTAAGCCAGGAGTCCTCAATATTGGCACTACTAGTGTTTGGACCAGACAATTCTTTGTTGTTGGGGACTGTCCAGTACATTGTAGACTGTCTAGCAGCATCCTTGGCCCGCTGGATGCAGTAGCACCTCCTCTTCTCATTTGTGACAGCCTAAAATGTCTCTGGACATTGCCGAATGTCCTGTGGGGACAAATGAGTCCCAAGCACCATTGATTGAAGCCGAGGTCTTAAAGATGAGGAGTCCGTCAAGAAAGGAGTATCCTGAGAGTCTTGTAGGCCATGGGAAAGAATTTGAGCTTTATTCCAAGTAGAAAGTGATCAACACTTTCAACCAGGGGTGACAGTATCTATCGCCCTCTATCCTAGCTGGTGACCTATGCTGGGTTCACAAATCTGACTACTCCAATAAGTTAGGAAAATGGCCAATAAAGCACACAAACGCACAGAAGTACCTTTTCAATAATCCGGGACAACTCTCTGACCTAAGGGGTCCATGGAAAGAGAGAGCCACTGGAATTCTTTATTCTTATATAGGGGACACATAAAGGGAAGTTCCATGGAACATTCTATCTCAAAAAGGGCAAAGGGGTAGAATTACAAAGGAACAGGTGAATGTAGCTCAATCCCACAGGGTGCCACCTACTCCTGGAGCCACACCTCATTATCTGAGCAGAGGTAAAGCCCAAGTTATTTCGGGGTACAAGAATTATCAATATCTCTTGCTCAGGACTTAAGGGCGTGTATTTCCAGAGCGGCTCCCAACAGTATCTGTTTTGAATTTTGCAAAGATCACTCAGGCTGTAGAGTAGAGAATGTGTTGGCTGGAGTGAGTCATTGCAGCCATGGCCACTGCAGTTGTCCATCTGACGTTCAAGAAATAATGATGGCCAGGGTTGGGGTCTTGGCACCAGACATGAAAATAAGGAGGAAGGTGTCCATCAGTTTTGGAATACAGCACCCAGGTTGTGCTGATGGATGTTTTTTCCACATTTTTTATTGGTGCATTATAGTTGTATTAATGATGGGATTTGTTGTTACATATTTGTACATGCACACAATATAACAATATTATGTGCTGATAAATTTGATGTGGAGATTCCATCCTTAAACATACACAGTGCCTCCTTTGTTCCCCAGTGATGTGAAACATTTGCTCAGGGGTTAAACTTCCAGCCTGACCATATTTCTGCTTGCTAGGGGCTCTCATAAAATGTGTAGTTGGGCTAAATACTGTGGTGCACATGCCTATAATCCCAGTGATTTAGGAGGCTAAGGCAGGAGGATAGCAAGTTGGAGGTCAGCCTCAGGAACTTAGTGAGACCCTGTCTCAAAAAAAAAAAAAAAAAATTTAAGAAGGGCTGAGAATGTAGCTCAGAGGTAGAGTACTCTTGGGACTGGACTAATGTTTGATTTGAAAGGATGTGTGGAAAAGATTTCAGGGCCCTCAGTCTCCTGTGAATCTGGCTAATAGTGACACAGGATTTTTAAGTCCCAATTTCTGCTAATAAACCTGGAAAAGCTGATTATGAATGAAAGCTCATCTTGGTTCAATGCTGACATCTTATTTTCAATCTTGGTCCCCTTGGGACCCAGCTCCTCCAACCACACCTTACCCAACCTTCAGTTACCACTCTTGATACAAAATCTACTCACCAGCACCCACTCAGTCCTGGATTCTTATGTTTCTCGATTGAGAAAAAAATGATAGGATGGTGACCTAGAGGTTCAAGCTGAGAGTAAGCAAAGCCATTGGTCCCGATGGTACCTGACCCTTGGCCTGTTGACTGAAGTTGGAAAGTGATTGGCAGGCATTTGAGAAGCAGGCACAGGATGTTTAGTGATAGCAGTGTCATGGGGAAGTGGCGGCATGAAAAACTCTAGCAAAGTATTAGGGGCACAACAAAGGCTTTTGAGTTACTTATTTTTAATTGCAGAGAACACTGTTGCCAGGATTTTAAATCGTGGAACTGTAAGCACATAATTAAGCAAGAGGGCTCAGTTGGCACCATTTGGGATCCCAAGTTGTTGAGGCAGCTTAAGATAATGATCTTCTGATATTAAAATTCAGGAGTTGTGTGTGGAGGTGTCCCCAGCCCTATTTGTGTATTTTCCCTCTGGGGCCCCCAAGTTTCAGGTAAAAATAATCAGCCCTGTTAAGTGTGTGTGTGTGTGTGTGTGTGTGTGCGCGCGCACACACACACATGTGGTTTGTGTGAAAATCCTTATCTAGGTCTAAATCTGGCTGTGACAGTGATGTTCAGTTGAAGGAGGTTCTGGATCCAAAACAGATCGAGCATCTCAGCCCAATTATGAGCCATCTCCGTTATTACAAATGCTTCATGCAATTCCTTCTGCTTAAAATCATAGGATTTTAGAGCTGAATATGAACACAGTAACTATGTTTCAACTTTCTTTGTGAGAAATCTGAGGGCAAGTTGCATGAACTGACTTGTTCAAGGCCACTCAGCGGATTGGTGGTTTTTGGAAATGACCAGAACTGGATCCCAGGCACAAGGGCCCTTTCTGGAACATCCCTGAGCCCCCTCATGTGGCTCTAGGGCAACCTCTTCTCCACTCTCTCCACCCTCCTTCCTTTCACCTGAATTCCCATGCTCTTTGATATCTGTGCTTGTTTTTCCAGTATTTCTGTCAGAAGTGAGGTAACGCTGCTATAGAGGGTTCGTGGACAGAGAAGAGAACATCATAGCCCAGGTAACCAGAGTACCTTGTTTTTTTTTTTTTTTTATTGGTTATTCAAAACATTACAAAAATTGCAGAATCACATTGGTTACACAGAGTGCCTTGTAAAAGGGTAGCTGGCAGCTCACATTTTAAGTCATTCCACCTTGGTGAAGGCCACTTACTCAGTGGATCGTAATGGCCTGGAAGAGTTCCTGCCCCTCCCAAAGTGAGCAATTTCCTCTGTTCAGCTCTGCCTGCACAGGCCTGTTACACCAGGAAGACCCTGTATGTTTACCTAACAACTATGTGGAGTGGAAGCCAACCCTTTCAAGTGATTTAATCCATCCTACATCATCATCAGAGGTGGGTGGGCAGTTGGATGTCCTCCTAGGACAGGAAAACCAATGCACACAGAGTATTTTAGTTTGCTTTTTTGCTGCTATAACTACAAGACCTGACCACAACAATTGTAGAGGAGGAAAAGTTTATTTGGGGGCTCATGGTTTCAGAGGTCTCAGTCCATAGACATCCGGCTCCATTCCTTGGGGCTTGAGATAAAGCAGAACATCATGGTGGAAGAGTGTGGCAGAAAGAAGCAGCTCACAAGATGATCAGGAAGCAGAGAAAAAGATTCTGCTGGTTAGTTACAAAATATATACCCAAAGCCATGCCCCTTGGGACCCAGCTCCTCCAACCACACCCTACCTGCCTTCAATTACCACTCGGTTAATGCCATCAGGGGATTAATTGGGTTAAGATTCCCATAACCTAATCATTTCTTCTATAAACCTTCCTTCATTGTCTCACATGTGAGCTTTTGGGGGGACACCTCACATACAAACTATAACACAGAAGGTTGGTTCTAAGATTGTCCAGGAATAAGGACTATGACCCCCTGCCCTGCTTTCTGCACCTAGACTTTAGACCTTGCTGTTTCCCTGGCAGGTGAAGGATTTTCAAGAATCTCAGTTTCCCCTTTTCAGGCCAATGGAGGTGCCTTATTAGAGGTGGCTAAAGATAAAATATCTGAAGATCTTTGGGATCAAAAAAGCATTTTTACTTGTTTAAGGGGCATCTTGGATGCCCTCATTTCAAATATTCTATTTGGTCCTCTTTATATGTCACGTCCTTCTTCAAATTTACATTCTGAAGACAGAGTTATACTTATTTGCAAATGGAATCTGCCTTCCATCCTTCCTGGTAACTGATTTTTAGCCCCACAAAATCTTCCCTAGCAAGGGTTTGAGAATCAAGTCTGAGTTTAAACCACAGCTCCCAGCACCATATTTTACAGCATTTGCTAATTTTACCTCCCCATGCCCCCTCATGTGCTCCTTTATTTTAGAACTCTAGCCTCCAGTCTTTCTTTATAATATAGACATCCTTCAGTATCTGTGGAGAATTGGTTCCAGGACGCCCCTCACCACACACACACATGTATACCAAAATCCACCAATGCCCAAGACCCTTACATTAAATGGTGTAATATTTGCACATAATCTGTGCACATCCTCCTATCTACTTTAGATCCTCTTTGGATTACTTCAATACCTACTACAATATAAATGCTATGCCAGTATAGCATACTTATACTGTATTGTTTAGGGATTAACAAGAAAAAAGTTTGTACATGTTCAATATAGATCCAAAAAATATTTTTTGTTGTAGCTGGACACAGTACCTTTATTTGATTTATTTTTATGTAGTGCTGAGGATTGACCACAGTGCCTCACATGTGTTAGGCAAGCTCTCTACCCCTGAGCCACAACTCCAGTCCTAGATGCATTTTTTTCTAAGTATTTTAAATTTTTTTTTAATATTTATTTTTTAGTTGTAGTTGGACACAATACCTTTATTTTATTTATTCATTTATTTTTACCTGGTGCTAGGGATCAAACCCAGGGCCTGATGCATGCTAGGCAAGCACTCTACCTCTGAGCCACATCCCCAGCCCACTCTAAGTATTTTTTGATATGTGTGTGTTTGAATTCGTGGTTGAGGATGTGAAACCCATGGATCTGTAGGGCCAGCTGCACTTGGTGCATAACTCAGGGCCTTTGTACTTGTATTTCTTTTTCTCTGGAATGTTCTTTCCTCAGGGATCTATGGTCCTGTACCTTTGCCTTCTTCAGGCTTTTCCATGTCCTCATGTAGAACCATAACAATTTTCTCTCTGAACTTGCAACTGTCCGCCCCCCGCCCCAACCCATCCCCTTCCTTGCTTTATTTTTCTCCATAGGAGTCACTCTCTGGTATCTTATATAATTGACTTATATTTTCTGTTTGTTAGCTTCACGAGGGGAGGGATTTTTGTTACCGGTATTTACTGCCATATCCCCACAGTCTAGAATAGTGTCCAGCCCATGGCAGAAGCTTCACACATATGAATACATAAATTTGAACAAGTAACTTGCCTGAGTTCATGTCCTAACTCTCTTAAAAGGAGAGTGTGAGTCATTCAATGAGATAATTACTACAAATATAAGTAACAGCATATATCAAATTCTTGTTCAGTTTTAAATTGTGTAAAGTGCTTTACAAGGATCACTTTATTTAATTCCACAAAAATCCTATGAGGTGAGTATTCTTTTTACCTCTATTTTACAGATGAGGAAACCAAGGCTTGGAGAAATGGACTGACTTTTCAGGGTCACATACAATTCAGGTCCGTATTCAGTGAGCTCAGAGTCAGCACTCTTGACCCAGACAACGTGTTGCCACAGGTGTAGCCACAGCCCAACCAGTCCTGTTTCCAAGTTTGGCACATTGGAGCCAACCTGTGTGCTCTGTCTACCCCTCTTCTTTTGTGGGCCTGACCCCCATTGAAACCTGACATCTTGGAAGCATCCTCTGTCCTCAGGAGCCAGCACGGTGTGGCAAATGAGGTGGTAAGTTTGCTTGTCGGGAGAACTGGGATAGGACACCTCTTTGTCCCTAACTTACTGTGTTATCTTGGACAATTGTGTTCCTTCCTGGCCCCGGATTCTGCTGGTTTAGTGAGCACTCAAGTCTTTCCAGCCCCAACTCCCTATCAATGTCATAGGACACCACGGACTGTGTGGTGAGTCCTTGCAGAGACTCCTGACCGAGGCTATGGCCTTGCCTGCACTTTGAGAGAGATGAACTGCAGTGGAGAAGGCCCAGAGCATGAAGAATTCTTTTGCCAGACTAAGGAATTTGGAATTTTGTACTAGGCCAATGGCAAGTCCTTAAAAAGTTTTAATCAGGAGAGAGAGGTGATTGCATCTATGTTTTAGAATATCAGTTGGATTGAAAAGGAAAGTGGATTAAAGGCAAGTGAATTAGAAAGAAGATTGTTTTTTTTTTTCATCTAAATGATAGACGACAGTTGCCCAAAGTCAACTGGTCAGGGATAGAAAAAAGTATCAAGAGGGCTGGGATGGAGCTCAGTGGCAAAGCGTCTGCCTTGCATTCACAAAGCCCTGGGTTCGACCCCCCCACAAAAAAAGACAAAAAAAGATTTAAAAAAGATTAAAAAAAAAAAGAAGAAGCATCAAGAAGATTAAAAAAAAAAAAAAAAGAAGCATCAAGAAGGTGAAACCAATGGGATTTGGGGGTTGGATATAGGAGTGAGGGAAAGCTTAGTCCCAAGGACAGGATGATGTGGTTCTCTGAGAAGCTCAGAGAAGAACGCGCGCGCGCGCGCGCGCGCGTGTGTGTGTGTGTGTGTGTGTGTGTGCTGGGAGCATGGAGAAAACCGAGGAGGGTGCTGATAAGTGCTGCAGTTGGGGGCATATTGAGGTGACGGTGCTAGTGTCATGCCCAGATATCCCTGGTAGTGATTTGAAGGAGCCATTCAGAAGAGGTTGGGGTGGAAGTGAGGGATATGAGAACTACCAGGACACAATGATCACAGCAGCAGTGGAGTAGTGAGTCCAACGCAGAGAGACGAAAGAGCCAGGAGAAAAGATGGCTGGAGAACACTCAGTTTTTAAACGATGGCCAAAGGTAGAGGAACTCACAAAGGAACTGAGAAGGAACAGCCTGAGAAGAAGGAAAAGCATGAGTGGGAGCAGAGTCTGAGAATCCAAAGAGGAGGCCAGAGGAGGAGTAACCAGGGCAAAATGAAGCAAGGGATCCTGGCGCAGCCGTCAGCCAGGGGGCGCAGCCGTCAGCCAGGGGGCGCAGCCGTCAGCCAGGGGGCGCAGCCGTCAGCCAGGGGGCGCAGCCGTCAGCCAGGGGGCGCAGCCGTCAGCCAGGGGGCGCAGCCGTCAGCCAGGGGGCGCAGCCGTCAGCCAGGGGGCGCAGCCGTCAGCCAGGGGGCGCAGCCGTCAGCCAGGGGGCGCAGCCGTCAGCCAGGGGGCGCAGCCGTCAGCCAGGGGGCGCAGCCGTCAGCCAGGGGGCGCAGCCGTCAGCCAGGGGGCGCAGCCTTTCCCTTTCAATCAGATTGTAGTAGCACCCCCTCCCCCACAGGGAATCTTAATTAAGCTTTTCCACACCATAATTGATCTTAGGACCATCAGCAAAAAGAATCTCTACAAAAGTTTAACAATGTAGTTAAACTTCCTATTTCCTGCTGCTCTTTCTGTCTTACTTGGCTGGACGCCCCTTTACTAGTGTTTCACATTTATGGACTATCTAGTATTGTAATGATATATAATAGTTTGTAAAAGTTTTCAAGCAGGAAGTGTGTTTGCCATTGCAAAATGGGATTCACAGAGATGTTTCCATTTAAATAAGAAGAGAAAATGTTATTAATTGGGCTCCTTGGTGACAGCTGGCAGAGGAGAAGAAGCCCTCCATGTCTCAGGCACTGACCTTGAAGGGTTAACTTGCCCAGAACAGTGAAAGAAAAAGCGGCTTTTGTGTGAGCTTCTGCAGACTGTGAACTTCTAAGCCCCTTCTCCTACACACTGAGTATAAAGTTCTGAAACTGCCTGAACTAGAGGTTCAGGGGGATTAGTTGTTTACAGTAAGAGCTTTTCCCTCTGAATGTGGTTGCAGCCATAAATAAACAGTAAATCTGCTTCCTGCTGTCTTCAGTGTCTTGCTTTGTCTGTCCCTACAACAAGACAAGAAATATTTCCTGGGCATCTACGGTATGCTTGTTGTGGGCTTAAAAATTGTGCCTATCGTGATCCCAATTCATACTTTGAAGCCTGCTATGGTTGGAACATCCCCTCCAAACTCATGTTGAACTTGAACTGCACTGTGATGGTTTTGAGAGGTGGGATAGTTAAGAGGTGGTCAGGCCACAAGGGTTTCACCCTCTTGAAGGGGTTAATGCCATCAATGCAGAAGTGGGTTCCTGATTAAAAAAAAGGATGAGTTTGGCCCAATTTCTTCTCGGCTTCACTTGAGAAACTTCTGACTAGTTTAATCCACTGTTTTTTTTTTTTTTTAAAGTCACCAAGAATGATTAAAACTGTATACTACCATGCAATTGAATACCACAATTAAGGTATAATTACATACTGGAAAATGTTACTTGTTAAAAGGTAAATCTCATGTTTTTAAAATTACCCATTTTAACATCTCAAAAAAAAGGTTGAATTTATTATTTCACAAAAACATTATGTAAATCAAAGAGAGAATAATCAAGTTGTTTCATGGGCTGGAAGGTGACTTATTAATTCCCTTTCATTTCCAAACCTCATCAAGCAGTCACTACATTTATGAGGCAAGTCAGCCGAATGCTTGAAATCTAGATGAATTTTAAGATCTTCGATCTGTCCTGTTGAATATTCGCAATATTGACATAAATAAATCCCTTCAGATAGGTGTGAATTTAAATGCTTGCAATATTCTAGCACACTTGAAAAGCCTTTCCCACAGTCATCACAAACATGAGGAAATATTTTAGTATGTTCAATAGCAACATGCCTGTTAACATTTGTATGAAGTCTACTCCGAAAACCACATACTTGACACACAAAGAAGTTCTTACATTTGTCAAAGGTAATTTTGCTTAAGAGGCTGTATTGTCCATGTTCTCCATTGTTATACTTATCGCTTAGTTCTATTAATTTACACACATGCTCATTTACAACATGGCTATGCAAGTCTTCTGGATCATTTGTTTCATGTTCACAGAACTGACACAAGTACTGTTCATCACAGCTGTGCTCCTGGAAATGCAGGTAGAGTTCACTGCTTGAGGAGAACTGCACGTCACACTGTTCACACCAATACAGGTGATCGCTAAAGTGGGTGTCTGCAATGTGCTGGCTGAGGTTCTCAAAAATTACTGTCCTGTAATCGCAGTATTTACAAATGTAGGGATCTTCTTCGTGTAGTTTGGCATGTTCAATCAGAAGCATTTTGGTAGAGAAGCTTTCCTTACATACTCGACACACATTTGAATCCGTACGTTTATGCTTCAGGATCATATGCTGTTTTAAATCAGAAAAATATTTACTATTGAATTCACAAAGTTCACATTTATAGAGGCCACTGCTATTAGCTCTCAGTAAAGGCCATTTCTGCTGAGCAGTCACATTCAAAGCTTGGCTCTTGTCAAGAATTTTACAAAGTTTAGCTGGTGGTTCTTCATCAGTTTGGTCTTGGAAGCTCTCGGAGGAATTGTTTTCTGTCTCTATGTCATAATCCTCAGAAATGGCATGCACTTCTACAGCAATGGGGACATCTTCAGTGGTGTGAACTTCTATAGGACTCTCCTCTTGAGTTTGCTGGTTGATTGATTCGGGTGAGTCACACTCTTCATCACAAATTTCTACATCAGCAGATTTTTCTTCAGAAAAGGCAGTGTCGTCTATAATTCTAAGCACAGGACTGGGAACCAGATAGTTCTGATTTCTGTTTCTGGCCTTGATTCCATCTGCAAATTTTGGGAAGTCATTTGATGTCTCGGTATCAGAATCATCATCTTTGTTGTCAAAATATTTTAAGTCTGGCTGTCTCATAGAGCAGACACTGTAACAATGATCAGAAAAAATCCCATTGAATCCATCTGCAATTCTGCTTATTCCAGAGGAATCTGAATAACCAGAAGGGTGTAAAGTCTTCCTTTTTCTTTTTTTTAGGACACTCATTCATATCTTTTCAGTTTGGTATAATTCTTAATATTTCAGTGAGGAAAAATGAATTACAAAGTTTCCACAGGTGGTAAAAAAAATACCTCGATTTTACTGATGAAGAAACATATTCAGTGAAAGTCAAGTCAATTAAGAAATGGCGAAACCAGAGATGCAAATACATGTCTTCTGATTCCTGGACATTGAATAACTCTAACTGTACGTGGGTACATCTTCATGGCTAAGCACTGCCACCACCAAGTTACATCTTGTTTCCAGTTCTTTCTCGGCCAACAATTGTAAGGAGGGGAAGACCATCACCTAAGAAAAACGTTTCCCAGGGGCCCCAGCCGGCCAGGGCGCTCTGTCAGGACGGGCCCTCTCCCTCCCGCGCACCCCAAGCCCAGCCCGCTAGGCCCCCTAATCCACTGTTATTTTATCTGTTCTAACTAATACATCCAGGATAGGGCTCAATGGTTGTGGAATCTTTGATTTGTACCTTACATGACGATAACCACCAGAGCCTTTTGGATGAAAGCATGGAGACCAAGAACAAATCAGTTAGCTGTGTTAGAACAATTTTATTTAATTTTTACCATAGCTTCATCAGGTAGGTATGATTAGCCCTGAATTCAAGGGAACACAGTGAATAGGTGACAGAGTCGAGATTTGAATCTGGGACAGTGGTTCTTTTTTTAATTTTTTAATATTTTTTATTAGTTTTTGATGGACCTTTATTTTATTTATTTACTTCCATGTGGTGCTGAGAATCTAACCCAGTGCCTCATACATGCTAGGCAAGAGCCTACCACTGAGCCACAACCCCAGCCCTGGGTCAGTGGTTCTTAACTAGAGGCAATGTTGTCCCCCAGGAGACATTGTTGATATCTGAGAAGTTTTTAGTTGTCACAAGTGGGAGTGTTGGGGGAGGGACAGGTATGTTGCTGAACATCCAAATATGCACAGGACAGCCCCTGTGATACCAAATTATCCATCCCAAAATGTCAACAGTGCTGAGGTTGAGAACCCACAGTTCCAGTCTGTGAAACACTCATCTCTTTTTGTTTGTTTATTTATTTAAATTGAAAAAAAAACATTCTCTAGTTTTAGGTGGACACAATATCTTTATTTTTATTTATATGTGGTGCCAAGGATTGAACCCAGTGCATCACGCATGCCAGGTAAGTGCTCTACCACTGAGCCACAACCCCAACCCCACTTTTTGTTTATTTATTTAAAATTTTTTTTTCAGTTCTGCAGATTGCACCCAGGGGCACTCTAGCACTGAGTTACACCCCAGCCCTTTTTATTTTGTAACAACATCTTGCTAAGCCTCCTGGGCTGGCCTTGAACTTGCAGTCTTCCTGCTTAGCCTCTCCAGTAGCTGGGATTATAGATGAGCACCACCCTGCCGGCCACTCATATCTTTTTATTACACCAAATTGGGGAATTAAGAGGGGGAAGTTATAAAACAAATGATCATAGAATAAGAATAATGGCATGCAAAAAATATTTTAGAAAGCTTACCTAGAGTGGTGAGAAAGAGGAGCTGCCGATGAGAGAAACTGAAGGTAAGAAGACAATTGGAATCACGGACACATCCAGGGGAGAGAGAGGAAGGACTTGGAGGGGTGGGTGGTGGGGGTTCATGGCGTATAGAATAAGTGCCATAAGGAACTTGCTAACTGGAGCACACAGAGAATGAGGAGGCAGGAGAAGTGAAGGCACGTCAAGGGTGAGTCCACTTCGCCCTGTTCTTCCCCTCTCTCCTCCGGCCTCCTCCTCTCCTCCTTTCCCAGCCCTCCCTTTTCCTTTTCTTTCCCCACATCTCCCCTATCTGTCTCTGCTCCCCTGTCTTCCTTCCCACTCCCCCTTTCTCTAACTGGTGTGCTCCGTTCCCCCCACCCCAGACCCCGGGCTGTGAGTGTAAGCTCCGGCCTCAAACGCAACGTGGAAAGATCTGTTTCCTGAACCTTGCCCACGGTGACAGAACCAGCGGGCTCCCGGAGCTGAGGACTCTGACACATCTTTTTAATCTTGCCTCTTGTCCCATTTCCTGTTTATAAGGTGGTTTAAAACTTTGACCAGCGTCTAGGATTGTTACAAAGACAGACCCATGGCTCCCGAGAGGACCTCCAGGGAATTCCTAACATGAGGGAAGAGGAAGGAAATCCTTTGTCTCACTCTTGCTGTTCTTGCTGGAGCATTTTCCAAAGGACATTGGCCTGTTGACAAGGCATCCCAGTGGCTGTGGGGGTGGCTCTCCTCCCTGTCCTTGCCCCTGGTCTGTGCCTGTCCCAGCAGTCTGCTGCCTGCTTCAGGGCCAGGGAATCAACATGCTGCCAGGCCCTGTGGGCAGGGGCATTCATACTTGATCTCTAGCTCTGTTGCCCCACTCCTCTCTTCCCCAGGACTTGCGTAGGTCTATTGAGAGGCTCTTGGCATCTCGTGCCTTTAGAAAACTTTGGTCCAGCTAGGTACAGTGGCATACATGAAGTCCCAGCAACTCAGGAGTTTGAGGCAGGAGGATCCCAGGTTCAAGGCTAGTCTGGTTCAACTTAGCAAGACCCTGTCTCAATAAATAGGACTGAGGATGCAGCTCAGTGGTAGAACATCCCTGGGTCCAAGCCCCAGTAAGACAAAAAATAAACAAACAAATTAATCAATTAATTTAATTTAAAATTTTTGATATGCTAGGGCTCAATAAGGAGTCCTACTGGTAGGAGATGCCCCCTTTCATGCCATGACACTCTGAATCAATGGGTATGGCAGGGTGATTAGGCTAGGGAGGAGGCCAGATCAGTGTCTGCTGCCATCAGAATGGCCAGGCCAATGTTGGCAATGATCAGGAAACACGGAGCCAATGCCCAAGTCAGCTCAGTAGGCTTGAGATTTGAAGACCACCGTGGAGAAAAGAAGCATCTGTGAGGTAGGAATAGAAGGCAGTGTCTGAACAAGCAGGGTGGATGTGATTCCAACAACTACTGGACCACAGGGCAACCATCAGGCCTAGAAACTAGGAGAACAGAGAGCACAGGCTATTACAAGAGGAGGACTTGAATGGCCCCAGGAATCTGTGTGAGGATGAGCAGGCAGGACCTGCTGCACACAGCAGGCTGATTGCTAATAAAGACCATCTAGGTGTCACCTCCCTCCTCTGTTTCTTGTGTCCTTGATTAGATCCTCACTACAATCCAGGGGCCCTTGTTTCCACTTCCGGGAGAAGCTCATTGAAAAAGCCTCTGGGCCCCAGCCCCGGGTGCATGAGATCAAGTCGCTCTGTGTCTTCTCTGCTTTTGCTGCAAGGGAGAGATGGAAAATTCTGACTTTCATTAAAGAAACAATCTCTTTATCCAGCAGGAGGGCAGATGTTGGAGGTCTAAGACCTCCTTTCTGGTGTCCCTGCTGTGTCGGGGCTTTTGTCCCAAGGAAGGAGCAGCAGATGGCACATAGGGCTTGTACTCAAGGATTCAGGAGCACCATTCACCCTGGAGCATCGCCCACACCTGTGATCCCAGGAGTTGCACAGGGTGCAGACTTGCCTGTGGGCCCTGCCTCATCAGGGATCTGCCTTGGGATCCTCTCCTCCCTGTTAGGGCTCTTTTGTGAAGGGCCAGAGGTCAGAGGAGGTGACTGTGGGCAGTGGGAGCGATCGAATTGAATTGCAGGGATGAGAGAGGCCATTGCTGTGGGCAGGAGAAGTTGTAGTGGAGGAAAGAACAGATCCCAGCTTCCTTCCCCTTCCCTGGTCTCACCTCAGGCATCCAAAGGATCTGAGGACAGCAGAACCACTCCACCATTGGTTCATTAGGAAGAGAAATGCCTCAGCCACAACTTCCAAGAACCAACTCTAGGATTCTTTTTCTGGCACCTTCTAAAGCATTGCCAAACTAATGGCAAGATCCAAGATATCCGATGCTGAAAGTTGCAGGAAAACCAGAAGCGCCCAAGAACACTTAGGTGTGCACCTAGCGTGGTGGCAGCATCCGTGTCCTGAAATAGACCATGTGGTCTCTCCAGGCTCAGGAAGGAACAAGACTCCCACATAACAGTCAGTCATGTGGCTGGGCAGGGCTGGGCCCCAGCCCCAGTGACTCAGCAGAGAGACAGTTCCTGGCAAGGATCTAACCTGAGGAATATCTGAGGCCAGTATATAGTATCTGGGTCTGTTTTTTCCTACACACTGTATCAGCAATGCCCTGCCTGCTTCCCCGTTCATTGATAGGGTTGTTGTGTTTGTCAATCTCAAGGAAAATGCTTTGCAAAAATATACTCAAGCCAAGTTCCCCTGCCTCTGGGGCTATTTTCATAATAGTGCCAGACGTTAAATAATTTTATGGCAGGAAATCAAGGGGCCTCAGGTGGCTCAAGGCAGTGCCATTTACCAGCCTGGAAGAAAAAAGCTTGAATATATATATTTTTTGAATCTATATTTATACACACATGTTGGCTGAATGTTAGCCCTGCTTGTGTAGGAACTCTAGGAATTGCTTACTTGAACATTAAAGAGATCCCTTCATTCCTTATCTCCCAATCTTCTATGGTTCTTTCCCCAAGATGAGTTCCAGGAGACTGGACTATGAGAAATCTCTCTGCTTTGGCCAGTGTTTTGGTCAAGGCTTCACTTATCAATGCCATTGTGGCTCCTTTCCAATTAGCTCAGTCTCGACTGGTGCCTTTCATACACCACATACCAGCCGAACGGAACTTCTTGCTGTTTCTTTTCAAACACACCCGCACATTCCCATCCACATGCCTTTGCTCCTGTGGTTTTCTCTGTGTGGGATGTCTTTTTCTCTTTCATCATTGGGTCCCACTCACACCCATTCTGTTCAAATGCCACCTTCCCCAGCTATGACAGTCACCAACTATTCCTCTGCTCTGAAATAATCGCCCTCTGTCCTCTGACACTTAGAATCTTATTATCGTCGTCAGCATCAGCATCATCAGCAGGTAGGGTTTGTCAAGAACCTACTATGTGCCATGAAAATGTTTTGTGCTTCACAACCTCATTTGCTTTTCTATTTTGTAAAATAGTTATTTACGCATGTCTTCTTTCTTTCCAGGTTGCACTAATAAACCAAATGGAATTTGGAATCAAACCGATTTGGGCTTGGACTCTAGTCTCATCATTGGCTGTGGGACTTTGGGCAAATTAACCTCTTCAAGCTTCAGCTTTCTTGTTGGTAAAACATAGATAATAATACTTGCCTCATAAAGGGTAATCATATTACATTAAATAATAATCACCATTGTTGAATGCATATTATGTGCTGGGCAGTGCTCCAAGTACATTTTCTGTATCATCTTATTTAATAATTTAAATTCTCTCAACAATAAGGAAAGTAGTAGTATCCCAACTTTACAGAAGGTGGTTCAAGACCAAGAAACCAGTAAGTGGGAGAGCCAGAGTAGGAACTTTGACTTTAGAATCCCAACTAACATCTTAACTTTAGAAACATTACCAGCAGCTGCCCCTCTGGTGTGGACAATGTCTAGCACAGGATGGAGAAAGTCCGCACCACATTTAGCCCAGTAAGCATTTCATAAGTGGTCTCTGTTATTCTTAGTCCGAGTCTTATTGTTGAGGGCTGGAGTCTGTCCTGTGCTTCTCTGCTTCCCCTGCACATCTCATAACAGTAATAGTGTGCTGTTTCATAAGCATGGTTCATGGGCCTGCCATTATGCTACGGACTCTAGACCTAGAAAAGGAATAAATGAGTAAGTGAACAAAACTTCTCTAACAATGGGCCAAGGTTATCTGAAAAGAGGGTTGTTTAGTGAGGCAGGAAGATGCTGGGGTGGAGGAGAGGCCCCGGGGAACTGACTTACCCAGTATTCATCAGTGTTTTCATTAATGACTTGAAAGATGGAGTGCAGAGTGTGCTGATCAAATTGGTGAAGCCTGCGAGGCGAAAGAGAAGTTGAGCGCTTGGGAGGCAGGCTGCAGCTTGCAGACAGTACTTGACAAATTAGAGAAATAAACAGAGTCAATAAACAGAGCTTCAGGAGCTTCAGACTTCAAGTGGCTCCAAGGGAGCAGCTGCTGCTAATAGCTCTGCCCAGGGAAGCCTTTGACCCACTTTGCTTGGGGCTTCACCTGGCTGGAAGGCATCTTTGGACTGAGACTGAATGAGAGGTACAAGGTAAGGGAATGATTCGGGCCTGGAAGCTTCATGGATGAAGTCCCCATTCCAAAGGCTAAGCTGTCCGGACACTCCTTCCTGGCCACTCCTCTCTTCACCCCACCCATCTGTCTAGCTGTGTCTCTGTGGAGAGGAAGAGCTGGCTTCTAATTTCTCCCTCAAAGACTCCACACTCAGTAAAACCTGAAGTTACCCCATGATTCCCACCCCTACCCAAATGGTGCTGTTCTTTTCTATCTCTTCTACTTTCTGCTCGTTGACTTCTTTTTCCATTAGAGGCTGCCCTGCAGCGTATTTCAACCTTAGTTTTCCTTAGGAAGATGTACTGAGTATGGAAAGAGGTAAAATGAGGCCATAGGATCTGGTGGGGAAGCCCCACAGTGTTCCTGCCAGCACGGAGGATGCATTAATGCAGAACAAATCTGCATTAATTGGTGTTTACAGAAATGAATGGGCCTTGGAGTCCCTGCTCATTCTTGGGGTGTGGGGTAAGGACCTGACTTCTCTGAGACAAGCTTCTTTGATTACAAATGATTAAAAGTCACTTGGTTCATCTTAATCAAAATGGAGTGTTTAATTGGAAGAATAAGAGAAGGCCTCATAACACCTAAGCGCTGGAGACTCAGCTGGGCCTTGAAGGACAAGGTCTGGCGTGAGCCTCTATGGATCAAGGCCTCGTTTGCCTTTTTCTGGAGTTGTAGAGTTATCTGTGATTGTTAGCACACTTAAAGTCTTTTCTTTCATGACTGGCCTAAGGTGTTCTGGTCCTACTTTATGAAGGGCCTCACATTGAGGACATGTGTCTCTGAATCCGAATTCTACATTTCTGGGAAAAAGAAACGGACCATCCCTGCTGGGGTCTGGTTTCTACCTTGACCCCATCTGCCAGGGCTGGCCCGAGGGGTGGAATACATTGGATACCAACATGCCAGCCACAGCCCACCTTTGTGCATAGGTGGGAGTTTCTCAAAGAAGAGAAAAATCACTCAATTTTCATTCTTTGATCTATCGAGGGACACAGGGCTGTCAACAATTGGCATCGTGGATGCTCAGATGTTATTGCTCTCAGGAGGCTTGACTTCTTCCCAGCTGGAGAGAAAGTCACTGTTACCATGAACCTAAACCATCCTTTCATTCATTCTTAGTTGAGTACATATTGTGTGCTATGTAGTGCTCTAGTGCTGGAGATTCAGCAATATTTGCATTCAGGTGGGAAAGAAAAGCAATAAGTGAGACAAATAAAACAGATAATGAAGAGTGTTAAGGCAGGTGCAGTGGTGCATGTCTGTAATCCCAGCTGCTTGGGAGGCTGAGACAGGAGGACCACAAGTTCAAAACCAGCCTCAGCAAAAGCGAGGTGCTAAGCAACTCAGTGAGACCCTGTCTCTAAATAAAATACAAAATAGAGCTGGGGATGTGGCTCAGTGAGCGAGTGCCCCTGAGTTCAATCCCTGGTAAACCCCACCACAAAGTGCTAAATGCTAAGAAGAAACAAAGTGGGGAACTAGATATATGAAAAATCAAACAGGTGGGAGAAGTCGGGTAGCCAAGAGGGCCTAAGATGGTATCTTGTTTTTTGGCCATAAAATGAACCATTTTAATTGTACAGTTCATCACTAATTCCAGAATATATTCATCACCTCCAAATAAGTCCTGTGCCATTAGCAGCCATTCCGGATTCCTCCCTCCCTCCCTCAGGCCCTGGCAGCCACTAGGATTTGTCCACAAAGGTGTTTTGCATAGATGAGGTTATGCGTGGGGTGGTCCTCTGTGACTGGCCTCTTCCACTCAGCATATTTTCAGGTTCATTTTTTTAATATTTATTTTTTAGGTGTAGATGGACACAACACAAGCTTTTATTTATTTTTTAAGTGGTGCTGAGAATCGAACCCAGGTCCCGCCCATGCTAGATGAGCGAGTGCTTTCCTGCTGAGCCACAATCCCAGCTCTCTCCATTCTTAGTTGATGAACTCTTGGGTTGTTTCCAGCTTTTGGTTATTGAACGGTGCTGATGGAAACCCCAGCATCCCTTTCTCTCTGAATTTTATTTGTAGTTAATTATTAAGGTAATGCAAACTGGGATAAACATTTAATTTTTTAAAAGATTTAAGTTGAGAAATGCAAAATGTCCCACCCACACTGAAAATCCATCTTAAAACACTACCAGAACACACATAGTAGTAATTTAGAATAATCTAGAAGGACAGGGGAGAGGAGGTGTGACCTAGTCTATATGGATCACAGTATTTTTAAATTGTAGTTGGACACAACACCTTTATTTTATTCATTTATTTTTTATATTGATTTTCTAGTTGTAGGTGGGCACAATATCTTTATTTTATTATTTTTTTATTTTTATATGGTGCTGAGGATCCAATCCAGGGTCTCACACATGCAAGGCAAGCCCTCTATCGCTGAGCCACAACCCCGGCCACCACAGTATATTTTTTATGGGAAATTTTTGTTACTTTCAAGTGTATCCAGTATCTCCAAAGATTTTGCAAATAAAGGTATTATCAATCATGAAAAAAAAGTATTTTTAGTAAAAAAAAAATGATCTCTGTGTCTGTTCTCCATTGGTGAAACACACACACACACACACACACACACACACACACACACACACATTCTCTGTACATTTCACAAAACAAGGATTATGTAGTTTATATTGTCCACAAACTTTCTCCTCTCTGTACAGAATATCTTGGGCTATCTCAGTGTCATACATAACATGGGCATAAACATAATTATTTAACCACACCCTCTACTGATGTATACTTACAATTATTTCTATATTTTACCATTACAGAATGCTCTCCACTGAATATTCTTGCTTAGTTTTCTATGTCTGTGTAGAATTACTGAAAGTTAAATAGCTATGTCAAAGGGGATGAGCATATGATTTTTTAATAATTTTTTTAGTTGTAGATAGGCACATGTTTTTATTAAGTTTATTCTGATTTGTATGCATGATGGCAGAATGCAGTTCATTTCATGTTACACATATAGAACACAATTTTTCAAGACACTGGTTGTACACAAAGTATTTTCACACCATTCGTGTCTTCATACATGTACTTAGAGTAATGATATCTAACTCATTTCACTATCATTCCTACTCCTTTGTCCCCTCCTTTCCCTTCTCTCCCCTTTGCCCTATCTAAAGTTCCTCCATTTCTCCCATGCTTCTCGCATCCTCCCCCCACCCTCCCACCCCCGCCATCAGGGTTATAGGTCAGCATCCTCATATCAAAGAAAACTTCAGCCTTTGGTTTTTAAGGATAGGCTTGCTTCATTTAGCATTTTATTTTCCAACTTCATCCATTTACCTGCAAATGCCATGATTTTATTGTCTTTTAATGCTGAGTAATGTTCCATTGTGTATACATAATAAAGTTTCCGTATCCATTCATCTCCTGAAGGGCATCTAGGTTGGTTCCACAATTTAGCTATTGTGAATTGTGCTGCTACAAACATTGATATGGCTGTGTCCCTGTACTATGCTGTTTTTAAGTCCTTTGGGTATAGACTGAGGAGAGAGATAGCTAGGTCAAATGGTGATTCCATTCCCAGTTTTCCAAGGAATCTCCATACTGCTTTCCAGATTGGCTGCACCAATTTGCTGTCCCACCAGCAATGTATGAGTGTGCCTTTTCCCTCACATCCTCACCAACACTTATTGTTGTTTGTGTTCTTGATAACTGCCATTCTGACTGGAGTGAGATAAAATCTAAGAGTAGTTTTGATTTGCATTTCTCTAATTGCTAGAGATGTTGAACATTTTTTTTGTTGACTGATTGTATATCCTCTTCCAAGAAGTGTCTGTTCAGTTCCTTGGCCCATTTATTTATTGATTGATTATTTGTTTTTTTGGTGTTAAGGGTTTTGAGTGCTTTATATATCCTAGAGATTAGTGCTCTATCTGATGTCCTTGTAGTAAAGATTTGCTCCCAATCTGTAGGCTCTCTATTCACCTCACTGATTATTTCTTTTTCCTGAGAAGAAGGTATTTTTTTGTTTGTTTGTTTTGGTGGGTGCTGAGGATTGAATACAGGGATGCTCTACCACTGAGCAACATCCTCAGCCTTTTTTTAAAAAAATAATTTTAGTTGTCAATGGACCTTCATTTTATCTATTTATTTATATGTGGTGTTGAGAATCAAACCCAGCACCCCACACATACTAGGCAAGTACCCCACCACTGAGCCACAACCCCAGCCCCATCCTCAGCCCTTTTTATTTTTTAATTTTGAGACAGTCTTTGCTAAGTTGCAGCAGGCTGACCTTGAACTTGCAACCCTCCTGCCTTAGCCTCCCAAGTTGCTGGGGTAACAGGCGTGTGCCACCATGCCTGGCAGAAAGTATCTTTTGATTAAAGACCTTAGGAAAAAAAGTTATAAAACTTGCCATGTTATCTGGGGTGGGTGGGGCAGAAAATTCTGAATAAGAGGAACAGCCAGTGTCGAGGCCCTGAGGCGGGAGGCAGCCTGGCATCATCAAGGAATCTCAGGGAGGCCAGTGGTGCCGGACCAGATGGACAGTGGCAGGTAATGAAATCAGAGTATCATAAGCACCAAATTATGTTGGACTCTGTAGTTCATACTAAGGAATTTAGCTTTCACTCTGGGTGTGAGGGAAGTGATTAGAGGGTTTTAAGCAGAGGAGATATGATCTGAATAGAATTTTACTAGGGTCACATTGGAATAGACTGCAGGAGTCAAAGACAGAGTAGTGAGTCTAGTTGTTGGGTATTGCTAGGGAGCTAGAATTCAAGTCATGTCTTTGATCTTAGTGGTGATAGTAGGAGTGGAGAGAAGGGGTCAGATTCTAGATATATTTTTAAAGTAGAACTGACAGAATTTGCTCAACTAAGGCTTTGACCCTGCTAGCAGAAATATAGGTTCCAACTGCAGGCCCTCAAAATACAGCTTGGCACAGGTCCTTCTACATGCCAACCAATCCGTCCAAAACATGTCTTGTCAAGTATGCTCAGGGGTTGCTCCCTTTTCATGAAGACCCAAGGGTTAGAAGATTGCTTGAGGTCACAACCATGATTACTGGGGTCAGGAAGCTCTGTATCCTGTTTTGTTGTTGTTGTTTGTTTTTTTAAAGAAGCATTTTTGTGTGATTTTTATTGTGGCTCTTACAACGTAGTTGCCTGGCAATGAAGTTCAAAAATCACTTCTTCCCCTCATTAGTTCTGAAGTACAAACTTAAGGGTCTCAGGATTGAGTTGCCAACTCAGAAATGTGTAGAAGGATTGGGGCCATTGAAAAGCACTAATTCAAGAGTCCCAGCCCTGTCCCCATGGGCCTTACACTGCTTTCAAGGGGAACAATTAGATCAGCTTCTTTCCAACTCCAAAGTCTTTTATTTGACCCATAAAAATGCTTTTTTTTTTTTTTTTTTGGTCTGAAATATTTCTTTCTCTGTGCTTTGGCTTGTTTGGAGTCCTCATTCTTGTTGAGCATCCTATAAATCAAGAGAGAGAGGTGAATTGCATTTTTCCAAGATGGCGTGATGATAGAGGATGCCTTTGAGCTAGACTTCCAGGCCGGGGCTTGGAAACTCATCACTGTCCCACAGATGGGCCTCACCTTTGAGTCTGAAGAGAGTTCCTGTCTCTGAGGCAAGCAGGAGTAAGTCAGCAGAAGCACTGGGCCAGGGAAGGTGGCACCTAGAGAATTTGACTTCCTTGTTCCCAATTGTCTTTATTCTCGTTTTTCTTGGGAGTTGTCTTTTCAGAAAATAAACGAAACTTCTCTATCAGCTCCATGGCTCTTAGGTGTGACAAAGGCAAAGGTGACTTTTAGGTGGGAAGAAGTGGGCTGTCCACTTTTGGGGTGTTTCCTGATCACCCTTCCCTCCCTAGCTCCATTTGGGCCATCAGCCTGGTGGGAGGGGCTGTGGAGATCTGAGCTCTCCTGGCTGTGGATGGGGGATTTCTCTTCTGTGGTGACACAGGTCCTGGCAGCCATCTTGAAACCAGCCCAGGAGCAGCTCCTTCAAGCCAAAGACATGAATGCCCAAATTCTCACTCCAGTCCTCCTGAACTGAACACCAAGGCCCCATATGGACACCAAGACCATATTTTCTGAAGGCCCCTGTACGACAGACACTGGTTTCCTGGATACTCTGTATGGGGTTGTTGGAGGAGGAGACACACCACACAGTTGTTTTTCCCAACCGAGACTTAAGGTGGTCAGAATTAGAGCCTGGAATTAGAGATCACTCAGGGATTTTTGCTTTTGGGTGCAAAAGCTGTGTGTTAGATGATAAGGAGATATGTGAGACAAAGTCAGCAGTGGAGACCCAGGGAAAGCAGGGCTTTCATTAGGGCTACTTGGGAGCAGTCTGCCCTCACCTTAGGTTTGTGCAGAAGTGGGTGACGGGGAGGTAAGCAGCTGCCTTTTCCCATGATCTTTATTAGTGTGACCTTCCCTGTGTCTATTAAATATTGAGAGGCCCCTGGGTTATGGACTGTTATTCACCGATCATCAAGGATGCAAGAGCGAAAAGACCTATGGTCTCTGTCCTTGAGGGACTCCTATCTAAAGGGGACACAAACATGTGAACTTGTAACTACATGCTCAATAATACTTTGCTGAATGCTAGAGACTACTTAAAACAAAATTCAGGCTGGCTATTCTTAGAATAAGCTAGGGGTTTTTTTTTCCATATTTTTATTTGTTTTTTTTAAATGTACATGAGTGAATTCTTACATATTATGCGTACATGGAGTATAACTTATTCTAATTAAGATCCCATTCTTGTGGTTGTACATGATGTGGAATTTCACTAGTCATGAATTCATATATGAAAAAAGGAGAGTTATGTCCGATTCATTCTACTGTCTTTCCTATTCCCATCCTCCCTTCCTTTCCCTTCATTCCCCTTTGTCTAATCCAAGGAACCTCTATTCCTGCCAACCTTGTTATGCGGTAGCATCTGCATATCAGAGAGAACATTTGGCCTTTGGGTTTTTGGGGATTTATTTCATTAGCACGGTAGGCTCCAATTCCATCCATTTACCAGCAAATGCCACAATTTCTTCTTTATGGCTGAGTACTATATATATACCAGAATATCCATTCATCTGTTAAAGGACGTGTGGTTGGTTTCATAGCTTAGCTATTGTGAATTGAGCTCTACACATTGATGTGGCTGCGTCAAGATAGTATGCTGATTTTGAGTCCTTTGGGTGTATACAGAGGAGTGGGATAACTGGGTCAAATGGTTCCATTCAAAACTTTCGAGGAATCTCCATACTGCTTTGTAGAGTGGTTGCTGTAATTTGCAGTCCCACTATCAATGTATGAATATATCTTCCTGACCCACACATCCTCACTAACATTTATTGTTACTCATATCTTGATAATTGCCATTCTGACTGGAGTGAGGTGGAATCTTATTATTATTTATTATTATTATTATTATTATTATTATTATTATTGTGGGGATTGAACCCAGGGGTGCTTAACCACTGAGTCACATCCCCAGCCCATTTTAAAGTTTTATTTAGAGACAGGGTCTTGCTGAGTTTCTTAGGGTCTCATTAAGTCACTGAAGCTGGCTTTGGACTCCTAATCCTCCTGCCTCAGCCTCCTGAGCCACTGGGATTACAGGCGCGTGTCACCACACATGGCTCTTATGTAGTTTTAATTTGTGTTTTTCTAATTGCTAGTGATGTTGAACATCTTTTATATATTTGTTGACTATTCATATTTTTTCTTCTGTGAAGTGCTTGTTCAATTCTTTTGCCATTTACTTATTGGTTATTAGTGGTTTTTGTTTGTTTTTTGGTGTTAAGTTTTTTGAGTTCTTTATAGAGATCAATACTGTATCTGAGGTGCAGGTAACACAGATTTTTCTCCCATTCTGTAGACTCTCTCTTCACATTGTGGATTGTTTCCTTTGCTGTGAAGAAGCTTTTTAGTTTGATTCCATCCCATTTATTGATTCTTGACTTTACTTCTTGCGAATAAGCTAGGTCTTATTCAGGTCACTGACCAAGTGTTTTGTGGATGAGAACCTCCCTTTCGTTCTTCTAGCAAGATGGTATTGGGGCTAAAGGACTTGGCTTCAACACTTGACCCATGTTCTTATCCCACACTTACTTGCCCATGTAAAAGCTCACAATTTTCTTGCTGAATGTCCATGCTGTCACCCCTACCCTGCTATCATTCTCCCGTCAGTGGGCCTCACCTCTGAGCCTGAGCAGAAGTGCTCTTTGTTCTTAGGTTCTTATCAGACACTTGCCATTCAAATGGCTCTGGTGCCGGCCCTAAGAGGTAATGGGATGTTTCAGTAGATGATAAGGAACTCTAGATCGGCCCTTATTCCTTGGCCTACACTCATGATCACCACTTCCTAGGGTCTCACCAACCACCCGCGCTGACAAGATGAGCTGGGTTCAAAGGAGCTGGCTACAACATTAAGCTAAGTAAACAGCAAAGAAATCATGCCACTCACAGACATGAGTTTCTCAGATCGAGGGCGGGACTGCTCTGCGACTTCAAGGGTCCTCTTCCATGTTGGAAGGCAAGAGAGCCTGCACCCAGAATCTCTTTATTTTTATAAGGGGAACATAGAAAGGAGTTTTGATGGAATGTTCTTCACCAAATAAGGCAGGGGATAAGGTTTCCAAGGGGGGTTGTCCAATCCCATTGGAAAACACCCAAGTCCAGTGCTAGAGCAAACTTCTTTGCCGAGCGAAGGTGCCACTTTCTTTCACAGTGCATGGTGTGTGGTGCCAGACCAAACACCCCCCTTACTCAAGGCAGAGGGAGACAGGATGCTCACCTCATGGGCAGGGCAGCCTCCCACACCCTTTTCCCATTTCTCTCTCTTCTACATTCCATTCTATTCTATTCTATTCTATTTGTTTACTTCTCTTCAATGGTGCAAAAGCATCAGCCAATTCTAGGCCTTGTCAGCTGTGTGAACTGCACCCCGAGCTGATCCTGCTGCTGCCTTTTTGCTTGCTCACTCTCAGAAGAGCAGCCACAACTCCCCACAGCTTAGAGTAGCGAAGGGGTTGGAGACTAGACAAGAAAGGGTGGAGCTTCCATGTCACACACCAGACATGTAGCCTTCCCATCAAAAGCTCTGGGTTTGGGTTCCCATTCCTGACAGTGCTCCAGAAGTTAAAGGCCAGATCCCAATGGCTAAGCAGCAGTTCCAGAAGGAGAAACTATGTACAGGTCTGAATAGACCAATGAGCCCATGGGTGGGTAAAGGAGGAAACTCCAACATGTTCCCTTGTAACAAGAGGTTTTTGGTTGGAAATCACAGATTTCCTCTTTAAGTGGCACCTGGTAGAGTTATTATTTTTACTTTTAAAATACCTAATTAAAGGCAAAAAACAACTCATATGGCTAGGAGAGGAGATAGGAGAGAAGACACTCTAAGTATACTTTTAAAAAATAAAAACTACTAACTCTGTTTTTTTGTTTGTTTGTTTGTTTTGTTTTTAGAGTTGGATTAAAGGCAGGAAGAGAGGCCAGAGCTTCTGCAGGGAATTCTCTCTTTAGGTTCCCAGTGAATTTAAATAAAAGTACCCCTTTCCTCTTCATTGTTTCACCAGCATTTATTAAGTCACTACCACATATAAGAATAAATCCTGCTGCCTTGAATATCCATCTCCCCCCAACCCCTTTTATTTTGTGGTGCTATGGACTGAACCCAGGGCCTCACACATGCTACACAAGAGTTTACCACTGAGCTACATCTACAGCCCTTTTTAAAATTATATTTTTGAAACAGGCTGGCCTTGACTTTGTGATCCTCCTGCTACAGCCTTCAGATTAGCTGGGAATATAGGCATGCACCACCACTCTGCCTGGCTCCTCTTCCCCTTTATAACTATTTATCCTCCAGGCCACAGCTCCCTGAGACTTTTCTCCTTTGGTTAATGATAAGACTTTAAATGCAAACTCCCTAAAAATCCTCACACATATGGAGACACTAATAATTGTTCGATTTTCCTTGGAGGTCACTTTTGATGTAGAAGGGAAGCCCAGGTGGAGAACAAAGGAAGACGGAGGCTCCTGCAGTGAGTGGAATGGGGACTATAAAGTGATCTCAGGGATGATGGCCCTGAGGTTCAGGAAGGGGAGGCTAGGAATCTCAGAGGTCAATTCAGCTAACTTCTCAAGTACTGAAGATGCACAAAGTTAAAGTCAGGCTTTCATCCTGCACATTCAGTACCCAAAGCAATTGTATTCCAGGCTAAGGAGAGGTCAAAAGTAGCCGGAGTAGTTTGGACCAGGTACAGTGAGAGCCCTCAACATTCCAGGACACAACTTTGAATGTCACACTGGGCTTTGGAATAGGACAGCTAGGGTTCATACCTTGTTATTCTACTTAGTTGAGTGACTTTGGATAATTTACTTAACTCCGCTGGGTCTCCAGTTCCTCATCAGTAACATGGAGGTTATAATAACTACCTCATAAGGTGACATTTACAAACCAAATAAAGAGAGTAAAACACAGCTCTGGTACATGGCCATTGCAGATGTTTCCGATTATGGGCCTAGATTATTCTGGAGGGAGAAAAATAAGAAGTAAATGGCAGGGTTGGGGGCATGGATTATAAGGGATGGTTTGGGGTTGTGCAAAGAAGACTTAGAGGTTAGGAGGTGTGGAAGAGGAGTTAGTATGTGAAAGTCCGTACTCTGGTTCCCAAGATGTTTGGAATGGTGAAATGTCCCAAAGTCTCAGTGACACTTAAGAATATTGTAGTTTATTTATAAACAACATGTGGCTAGATAAAGATATGGTCAGAGCCAGTGTCTGGATAGAGGGCTGGAAATGAGCTGACTCTGCAGTCTGTCTGCCTCTGCTCTGGACTCAGTCCACTTGGTACCATCCTATTCAGAGTGTGACCCACAGACCAGCTGCATAGTATCACCTGGGATCTTGTTGGGCAGAATACTGGACCCTGCTCCAGACATACTGAATCAAAATCTACATTTTAACAAGATCCCCATGGGGACATTAAAGTTGCTGGAGGGGGGTGTGTGAAAACTGCTGAGAGTTTTAGACTCTTTACAGCAGGACAGAATACTGTCCGGTGAAGGAAGGAACCTGATTACATTCCAATTTTAATGAACTTTATACGTTATTGGGCTTATCTTTGAATAAAATCTTTTATATAGACCAATAGCAGAAGGAAATTACATCATCAAAATGCCTTTGATGTATCAAATATGTCTGGCCTTGGCACATGCATGAGCATACACACACACACACACACACACACACACACACACACACACAGAAACACCAGCAATATTCATCATAAGCTTTGATTACCAGACAGTTCCTACATCAGTAGATTCAGTACACATTCCCTAATGCAAAACTTCTATTAATAGTCTTATTTAAAATTTCCTATTGCCACCTGCAAGGAGATGCAGGAAATCAATTCAAGCAAACTCTAGCTGTCCTGAAAGGTCTCTGTGCAGTGAGCACCACAAGGACTGGGAATCAGGTTACGAAGGCTTTTGCTCTGTCCAGCATGTCCATCATGCTTGTTAGACTTTTCATTGGTCTGTGCCTCAGTCTCACGTTTGCAAAGTGAGTAATTGACAGAGAGGGTTCTGACAAAGAGGGTTTCTGGTTTTCAGAACACATTCTCGGTTCTCTTTTCTCTTTTGCTTCAATCTTTTTCTAAAGAGACTTTGTATTCTTTTAATTAGAAGCTTATGCAAATCTGGCAGGTTTAGTGCTAAACATAGGCTAGAACAGTGGGGCATAATGTCTCAAAAGGTAACTGTAGTTGCAAGGAGTAAAGGGGAATGGAGAAAGCTGAAGAATTTTACCCTTC
Organism: Spermophilus citellus; assembly: GCF_964194105.1. Taxonomy (NCBI): domain Eukaryota; kingdom Metazoa; phylum Chordata; class Mammalia; order Rodentia; family Sciuridae; genus Spermophilus; species Spermophilus citellus. Next base: position 195,980,180 of record NC_138185.1, on the reverse strand, counting down.
TACATGTTGAATGCCAGTTCTGATGGCACCTTAAATTACCTCATGAGCCCCTGTGGATGAAGTATCAGTACCTTGCTTACTGCCATTGTGCCCGAGGGGCTACTGACATGCTTTTACCCTCTCTTCATTTCCTACAATTTTAGATGTTTCCATGAAGTACCAGTCTACAATGAACTTGTAACCATGCTTGATGGACAAATACAATTGTTTTTAATCTCCATCCCTTTAACTTCGTGCATATTAATTCATGCAAATAGATATCTGAACCAGGAAGGACCAATTCTTCTTGGGGTTAAGTAGTATCTTCTAAGAAACATTGAAACTAAGCTAAGGACTGTGGCACAAGCCTGTAGTCCCAGCTCCTTGGGAGGCTGAAATAAGAGGATTGCTTGAGCTCAGGAGTTCAAGACCAGCCTGGGCCACTTAGTGAGGACCCCTCTCAAAACAAACAAACAGGGGCTGGGATTGGGGCTCAACATGGCTCAGCAGTAGAGCGCTCTCCTAGCATGAGCGGAGCCCGGGTTCCATCCTCAGCACCACATAAAAATAAAGGTATTACGTTGTGTCCATCTACACCTAAAAATAAATAAATAAATATTAAAAAAATAAAATAAAACTACAAGAGCTCTTAAAGTAATTCAGTGATTCCCAAGTATCAGTTTATGAACAAGGGTCAGAATTTCAGTTTCTAAAAAAACAAAAACACAAAACGCTGTTTCCTGGATCCATAGTCTTTCAAATGCTTCCTGGGTGACTCTGATACCCTGACAGATTTATGGCTCATCTTCACCCTTTCTAGGTGAAATAAAGGAAGGTGAATGAAGTTTGTCACAAACTCAGGGTCCCACAGTTTAAGATGACAGATCCAGGTTGAAGTTTGCTGTCAGAGGAAGCCTGCATTTCTAAGCCCATGTTTGCGTCAAAGAAACACCATAGGTAATGCTAGATCAAAAATAATCAAAATAAGCCAGGCATGGTGGTTCATGCTTGTAATCCCAGCAATTTGGGAGGCTGAAGTTGGAGGATCACAAGTTTGAGGCCAGACACAGGAACTTAGCAAGACCCTGAGAAATTTAGTGAGATCCTGTCTCAAAAATAAGAAGGGCTGGGGATGTGGCTCAGTAGCAAAGCACCCCTGGGTTTAATTCTTAGTACCAAAAAAAAAAAAAAAGGAATGTAAAACAAAAATTTAAGGAACATTTCAATAAAGTGGCTTTTACTTTATTTGAGTTCTTCCCTGAAAGATTGAAAGAACCAACATCTTCCAAACACCCTTCTCACTCTCACCTCCATGTCCGAACTCACCCTGTACCCACAGCCTGGTTGCTTTGAGGTCAGGGTGAGGGAAAGGACTAAGTGCACTCTGTGATTTCACAATTTCAGTAGCTTCTAAATCTAGGAAAATAGTTTTCTTTATGAGCTGCCAGACCCCAATTAGGACTTAGCAAAACAACAAAACAAAACATAAAACCAGACCAAACAATAGCTTTAGCTCAAGATTCAGCAGATGACCTTAGAAGCTTTCCAGGCCCTCTCCTGTTGGAGACTGACCAGGCCTCAGTTCTTCCCTTGGGGTGTTTTCCTCCTTCCACATGAGTGGTCACTTTTATGGTGTGACTCTTAGACTTTTCTCTGAGCTCTGCTTTCTCCCCAGCATATACTCTCCTAGGGTCCCCACCTCCTTCTTTTAATATTCTGGTGCTCAGGACACAATACCCCAAAATATGACAGCAGACCACACCATGCCACCCCACAGTGGACCTCTTTGCCATATTGTTTATTAGCTGGTTATTTTAAGAAACTGCAAATACAAGGTAGCTCTGAACAGCTGCCTTCTGTAAAAGGATTTCATATCTATAAAGGACATTTTCATTAGTTGAAGGTACCTATACCAGAAAGAGGCTGCTCCTAGACATTTCTCTCTCTTACTTGCATAATGAAGTGACATTTACTCACCCCTGCTCCTTAAATTTCCTCCACTGCCCTGCAGAAGCCCCAAGCCCCTATTCCTTTCTATCACTCAGGATGTTATATAAGTTCCAATGATCTAGCTCTTGGAGTCTCCTATTTTTTTTGTGGGACTCTCGTGCATATGTAGATAATTAAAATGATTTTTCTCATGTTAATTTGCCTTCTGTCAATTTAATTCATAGCTCAGCTAAAGAAGCTAGAAGGGTGGAGGGAAGCCATTTCCCATCCCCTGTAAAGTAACCCCCATCAGAACTCGGTTCCCTCCATCAATGTAGATCATATTCCTATGCCTCCTTTTGGTCAGTGCTTCCATAACGGCTCTCATCTGCTAAACTTGAAAATTAAAAGAAGGTTTCTAGTTAAGTAACCTGGAACTCCATTTTTGTTCTTGTCTTACGTCAGATTAAGGACACAGAATTATTGCTAAATCTGTAGATGGTATGAAGCTGAGGAAATAAGCACATGTGAATGGTGAAATCAGGACCAAAATGCCCACCTCAGATCATAAGGAAAGACTGAAGTCAATGGGTAAATTTAATATTAATTTAATAGAAATGAAATTTTGCATTAAGGTATAGGAGTTATAATACTATATTATTTCATTTATATGAATTTTGAAAAAAAATTGTTTTTGCAGAACTAATCTCTGGGACTAAAAAGTCAAAATTGAGTTGTTTTTAGAGGCCTGGGTAGGAGATCAATTGGGATGACAGCATAAGAGAATTTTCTAACTTATAATTGGTATGTTGGTGCAAATATATTCATTTAACACCTGGGATCTATGCATTTATAGGACAGTTGTTCCCCTTTATTCAGGAAATATGCTCCAGGACTCACAGCGGATGCCGGAAACTACAGATAGTACTGAACTGTCGCGTCCCCCTTGCCCGCAAGGAAGACGCAACACCGGGAATCTTCTTCCAGTCGTTTATTCAGGTTCTCGAGATCTCTTCCACTCTACTCTCTTCTTCATCTTCCTCACCGAATGCTCCTACCAGCCTTAATAAAGCATCTCAAGCCCCAATGCGAAGCTGCCACGTGGAGCTTTCTCATAGGGTGTTAGAAAACCACGCACCAACTCTCCCAATTAAGGAGCTGTTTGTCACAAACCACAGTCGAGCCAGCGCCATCTTGTAATGGCGACCGCAGTCCGCAGAAACGGCTCACTACAGTTCCCCCTTTTGTTTTCTAAAAACAATACAGGCGAGAGTAGAGGTCCTATCCCACTGTGCAGAAGTGGCTGCATAGTATGGCTCAGCCCCAAGGAGGGCCCTTCCCCAGATCTGAGACCATATCAGCCGACGCTTTTCTCGTGGGACGGGGCGTGGACGCGTCTAACCCGCATGCAATAGGACATGCTCTCCTTGAGGTCCACTTCAAGGATCACTCAAGTGCAGTGCCTTGCCTCGCATCCTGTATCGTGATGGACGAAGGGGGATAGCTGAGGCTGAACTGTGGCTGTTTAGAAACACAACGACAAACAAGTTGGTAACACCCTAAAAGAAAGGCACGGGTAATCTGTGCAAGCCAGACTTGAGGTGAAATGCCATTACTCATACTAAGCCTTCAACCAGGAACCTTATCAGACCCAAACAGGTCAGGACGTTCCCACATGACCGTTGTTGGCTGAATATGAAAACAGACACCACAAATCTTTCAAGGCCTTGTGAGCTCCTTCAAGGTCTTGTGAGCTGGCCTCTTTGACATGCACAAAAATCAGGGCTGGATCCAAGCCCTGGGGGCCGGGGGGAATCCGTGCCAGCAGTTCCCCCCCTTTTGTTTGTTGCACGTCAAAGGGAATCAAGTAGCCCCTGTCTTAGGTCGTTCACTGCCCCTACACTGCTTACCCGTCTTTGGGGAGGCCCCATTCCCCTGTCTTAGGTTGCAGTGCAAGCGTGAAAGTTGCCCGTCTCTGGGTACTACAAGATCAGCTTGTTGTTGCCAAGGCGTTCAGTGGTATCTATTCAGCCAGTCATTATTGGGTCTTTAATTGGTTCCGGTTCAACAAGGCATAGAGTAAAAATAAAGAAGAAAAAGGGGGCAAAAGGAGGAAGGCATGAAGCAGGGATCATTGTAGAAAAATCATCTTCGAATTGGTCGGAGACAAACTTCAGCAAGATCATCCTTGGTCTGCAGGCGTTGATAATGGATCTGTATTGGCTTAGAAGTCAGAATGTTAATTTGGTCTTTAATAAATTGTGTCATTCTCTTACCTAGGCAGGGGCCTACAGCAGCTATAAGGAGGAGACCGAAAAGCGGTCCCATTACAGTGGATATCAAAGGAGTTAACCATAGGGTGTTTTTTTTTTTTAAACCACTGTTCAAACCATCCTTGTTGTGCTTCAAACTCCTTTTGTCTTTTAGCCAATCTTTCCGTGACCTTTTCCATAGTTTCACGGATTACCCCAGTATGATCTACATAAAAACAACACTGTTCCTTTAAGGCTACACATAGTCCTCCTTCCCTTAGGAATAATAAATCTAGTCCCCTCCTATTTTGTAACACAACTTCTGAGAGGAGCTGGGCAGAGAATAACATTCAGGATCTACAGTGGCACTAGAGGACAATTTAGACAGTACTGCTACCCCTTCATAATAGGGCGGCCTGGAGGTCAAGCATAGCCAGCAATCTTGGGTCCTGTTAGGACTAGTGGCATTGAGAGCGAAAAAGGCTCCTTGGATCAAATCAAAAAGACGATCTCCAGTTCCAGGGTGTATGGGCCCAGGGGCACAATCAAAGGTTTGATAGCCCACAGTTATTGTTTGACCGCTGGGGGAAGATATTACTGCTGGGGCTATAGGCTGTTTGGGTCCAGATGGGGCCTTTTGATCTCCGAGCACCTGATTGGGTCCTATTAAACTTCCAGTAGGCTGTTCTGTGGTCAATTTAAGCCGAAAAAGCAGACCAGGATTGTACTGTCCGGGGGTGCAAACACCCAGCCCCCAGAGATATCTTTAAGTCCAATCTGGCTGCTGTTTTCCATTGGAAGTAAACTGAATAGTAATATCTGATTCTCCCTCTATTGTTTACCAGAAATGGGTAACATCATTTTGCCAGACATCATTGGTGTGTAAGCCTCTAGGATTAACACTTAGACTAGGGGAATGAATGAATGGAGCACACACTGGGCATAAGAAAACAATTTGTAGAGTCTGATCACGTGAGCACCCCGTACAGAAGCGTAAGGATTGTGCATTTAGATGGAATTTAGCATGGAGCTAAGGAGTTGATCCGTTTGTAATTGTTCCATGATAGTAAATTGTCTGCCAACATAAGGGGTTGCTTCAATAACTGAGGCTAAATTAGCAACATAGAGACTATCAGTATACACATCAAGTGGAATGGAATTGTATAATTTAAGGGCCATAATTAGAGCCTCAACTTCTGATATTTGGGCAGACAGTCTAGGAACAGGGTGTCAAATTACTTGAGATCCATCAACAACAGCAAACCCCCCTCTTGCTCCGTCTGTATAAACAGTCTGAGCTCCCGGGATAGATTCCCCTTTAATAATTTTAGGAGAAATAATAGGACATTTTTTAAGGTCTTCTAGAAGTTTATGTCGGGGAGAGTGATTATCAATTTGACCTTTGAAATTACAAGGGAAGAGACACCAAAGATCATGTTCTTGTTGGAAATTTAAAATCATATCCTGGGTATAAGGTTGAATGAGAATGTCAAAAGTCTTTCCAAACAGTGCATCACCCAAATATTTGGCCTTCCAGATCAGATTCATCACCAGTTCATAAAAGGGAGTTATTACCCGAGAGTTAGAAGCAGGTAAATGGACCCAATAGATGGGACCTATTTGTCAAAACACTGTAGTAGGAGTTAATTTTGATGGCAGGATTATAAATGATAGGGGCATAGAGTAGTTTATCTGGGTAACCTGCATGTCTTGTAGGGCCTTCTCTATCAGTCTTAATGATTGTAGAGCCTCAGGTGTGGGATTCTCTTGTAGGGCCTTCTCTATCAGTCTTAATGATTGTAGAGCCTCAGGTGTGGGATTCTCTTGTAGGGCCTTCTCTATCAGTCTTAATGATTGTAGAGCCTCAGGTGTGGGATTCCTGGCTGAGCTGGGGGAAGGGTCTCCTTGGAGGAGATCATACAGAGGCTTAAATTCCTGGAAAGAGAGGAGTTGGCACTGTTGTCAAAGTCATAAACATACCTCTTAAGAGAGGGGGAAAGGGAGAAACCTTTAGCAACTTGACGTTTCTCCCAAGAATGATCCTGACAAGGCGTAAATGTTGGGGGGAAACCAAGATTAGGGGTACAGTAAGGAGAGGCCTTAAAATGAGTGGCATTATAAAGACTATTAGAAGAAGGAGGCACTGGGATTAGTACCTCGGAGACAATAGCCAAGGTAGTTATGTTTAAAGCAGAGCTATTTACGGGGGTTCCTGAGCCTGATTGTTCCCCTGAGGCTACTTAGCTCAATACAGCACTGAGAATGCTCCCTGAGATCTGACTGGACCGCAATGGGTCCTTCCAGTTAATCAAATTCTTGGTCTTAAGGCTAATACAATGAGCGTTCCTGAAGCCAAAACAAGAAACTCCTGTGAGATTAACTTGAGATTGATCAAAAATGCTTTCCACCTGAGTTAGTGTGAAGGCGGCATCCACTCCATAAGTGCGCACAGACTCCGCCAGGGTCTTCAATTTATCATCTTATGAGTTTAACATAGAAACCTGTGGAATCAAATTTTGTCTGAAAAAGATATCTTCCATTAGCATTTACAGGTAGGCATTTTTAAAAATACAGTTTCTGAGTAGCTCCGGTAGAAATCTGAAACGCAGCAGTACAGGTTAGTGGCTGGAAGGCGGGACTAGAAGTCCTGTCTGAGTGACTGTGGAAGAACCAATCGGTAGCCCCCAAGAGTGTGGGAGGTGGGACCAGGAAGTCGCTCTTCCGCCAGGCAGCCCATGGTTACCATGGTGATGCAAGCAACACGGAGTCCGTCGCTCACCCTCGGGGCAAAAGTTCCCCAAGATTTCCTAGCCGACCGCACCTTGCCTGATTTTGTTTGCATTTTTCCCCGCCTGGCCAAGCTCTTACTGCGGCAGCAGCCTGCTCTGTTTCTGGACCATCCCCGCACACTCCGGCTTCCGGGCCGGGGCGGGCTCCTGTTCCCTTTTCCCGGCTGCAGTGGGCGTCCCTGGGCATAGATCCCAGGGTCATAATTAATCTGCTGCTGCGGCACCCATGGCACAGCAACAGAAGGAACACAGAAAACGAAAGATACAGACGACAAAAAAAGAACACAGAAAACAAAAGTGAAAGTACACATAGCAGCTGCAATAAAATATGAGGCCTACGGGGTCCCGCTCTCGGGGACGAGGAGTCCGCTCCGCTCAGGGACGAGGGGTCCGCTCAGGGACGAGGGGTCCGCTCAGGGACGAGGGGTCCGCTCAGGGACGAGGGGTCCACTCACGGGACGAGGGGTCCGCTCAGGGACGAGGGGTCCGCTCAGGGACGAGGGGTCCGCTCACGGGACGAGGGGTCCGCTCAGGGACGAGGGGTCCACTCACGGGACGATTGGTGCACCACTCCTGACGACTGAAAGTTCTGATTTTCCCGGGTCTCGGCACCATTTGTCGCGTCCCCCTTGCCCGCAAGGAAGACGCAACACCGGGAATCTTCTTCCAGTCGTTTATTCAGGTTCTCGAGATCTCTTCCACTCTACTCTCTTCTTCATCTTCCTCACCGAATGCTCCTACCAGCCTTAATAAAGCATCTCAAGCCCCAATGCGAAGCTGCCACGTGGAGCTTTCTCATAGGGTGTTAGAAAACCACGCACCAACTCTCCCAATTAAGGAGCTGTTTGTCACAAACCACAGTCGAGCCAGCGCCATCTTGTAATGGCGACCGCAGTCCGCAGAAACGGCTCACTACACTGAACCCTATATAGCTATGTTTTTTTCATATGATCTAGCTCTTGGAGTCTCCTATTTTTTTGTGGGACTCTCGTGCATATGTATATATATGATAAAGTTTAATTTATAAATTAGTCACAGTGAGAGATTAACAACAATAACCAATAATAAAATATAAGAAGCACTTTACCGTTTCTCTTTGGCAAATCTAAATTGCCAGCATCACTGCTATTGTGCTTTGGGATCATTGTTAAGTAAACTAAAGGATTCTTGCATAAAAGCACTGTGATACCATGATAGTTGATCTGATAACTGAGATGGGTGGGAAATGTATACAGTATGGATACACTAGACAAAGAGGATGATTTACATCCTGGGTATATGGGAACAGGACTGTGAGATTTTGTCACACTACTCAGAGCAATGCACAATTTAAAACTTGTGAATTGTTTATTTTGGGAATTTTACATTTAATATTTTCAGACCACAGTTGATCACAGATAACTGAAATAGCAGAGATTGAAATCGTGGATGGTTTTGTACAACCACAAAAATTGGATGTTATATTCCATGTATGTATAATATGTCAAAATATATTCTTCTGTCATGTATTAACTAAAAATAAAAAATAATAAAAAAAGAAATTGTGAATGGTGATGTTGTTGGTGGGGAACTAATGTACACGATTATCATTCAATAATACCATATAAAAATTTTAAGTCAATGGTATAAGACAGAGTCATATATATGCCCACTGTGAAATGATTGGGCTAAAAAAAAATTTAAAAGCTAGGCACCTGTGCAATCCAAAAGGAGGGAGAAAATGAAGGCCTTTTTATGGTTTCAATGTGCCACATTGTTAGAGGAACAGTAATAGACTGAAAAAGAAGGCTCAGAGCTGGCAAACCTATTAGGAGCAGAAAAGTGGAAGACACAAATAACATACAGGCTGGGAAAACAGATCATAAAGAGAGCTCAGATGGCTGTCTTTAAATATTTGCCACAATGTCATACGGAAGAGAAGATGATCTTGCTCTAGACAAGGTCAAAGGCAGGTTGTGAATGGAAGCTACTTCAGTGTAAGAGAGTCCTTTCCAATAAGTGGAACTACCTAAAACCAGAATGGACTGTCTTAGACATAGGACTCCCTGGAAGTAGTCAGGGGGCAGCTAGAGAACCAACTGTTATAGATATCTTAAGGTTCCTGTGTGGAGAGCTATGGTTTCCTGACCATCTACTATGTGCACTCTGCTAAAACTGGGATACAGGACTGGGGTTGTGGCTCAGTGGTAGAGGGCTTGCCTAGCATGTGTGAGGCACTGGGTTGGATCCTCAGCACCACATATCAATAAATGAATAAAATAAAGATTCATCAACATCTAAAAAAAATTAAAAAAAAAAAACAACTGGGAGACAAAATGAATGATATCATTATTACTATTATTGTTCAATAATTAGCTTGTACTAAAAAATGCTTACTGTCCCAGACACCAGCCAAAGCATTTACATACATGATCACATTTCATTTTTGTGGTAATACTCTGAGAATGCTACTGTTATAATTCCCATTTCCATAAACAAGGAAAACAACTCATAGTGTTGAAATTTAAAGTTGAACCTTGATAAAGGACGTGTGGGCTAGCGTGCGGCCATCACAGGAGGCCCACAGAGCAGAGTTCTCCTCCCTGCTGTGGTCTTCACCTTGCCTTGACTCAGCAACAGCTGCCCCAGGAGGGTTTGGGGGTGGGGCAGGTGAAACTTCCAGAAGGAACAGGATTTAAAGAACCAGGAAGGCTCTACCAATTTGGTGACTGTTCAGTCCTCATAGGATCGTCTTTGAAGGGCAACAACTTTGCTCTCCAGGTTGGCATTCACTAGCCAAATGTAACAACTGAGCAATTCCTATGTGGCTGATCCAAAGGGAGATGTGCTGTTAAGTACGAATTACACACTGCGTTATGAAAAGAAGAAGGTAGGACATAGAGTTAATAGTTTTTATGTGGATTACATGCTAAAGTGGTAAGGGTTTCGATTCACTGGGTGAAATAAAATGTTTTAATAGTTTTAATGCGATACAGTGTACCCATTTATGATGTACATTTCAATGACTTTTAAGATATTCACAGTTGTGCATTGATCATCACAGTCATTTTTTCAGTACCTCAACAAGAAACTCTTGCTTCCTTTGGCTATCACTTCCCATTCCTTTCATCTCTTTGAACCCTTCCTCAAGGCAACCATTAATTTACCTTCTTGTCTCTATAATTTATTTACTCTGGAAATTTTATGTAAGTGGAATCATGCCACAAGTGATACTTTGTGACTCACTTCTTTCACTTAGCATAGTGTTTTCAAGGTTGGCTTTTAGCATGCGCTGGTAACTCATTTCTTTTTTTAAATTAATTTTTAATTTATATATGACAGTGGAATGCATTACAATTTTATTAAAGAGCACAATTTTTCATATCTCTGGTTGTATACAAAATATATTCACACCAATTAGTGTCTTTATACATGTATTTAGGATAATAATGTCCATCACATTCCACCATCATTACTAACCCCATGCCCTCTCTCTTCCCCTCCCACCCCTCTGCCTTATCTAGAGTTTGTCTATTCCTCCCATGCTCCCCCTCCCTACCCCAGTAGGGATCAGCTGCTTCCTTATATCAGAGAAAACATTTGGCATTTGTTTTTTTGGGATTGGCTAACTTCACTTAGCATTATCTTCTCAATGCCATCCATTTACCTGCAAATGCCATGATTTTATTCTCTTTTATTGCTGAGTAATATTCCATTGTATATATGTACCACATTTCTTTTATTGAGAATAATGTGTGGATATACCACATTTTATTTATCCATTCATCATTTGATGGGCATTCGAGTTGTTTCCATTTGTCACCTTCTCCTTCTTCTCCTCTTCCTTCTCCTCCTCCTCCTTTTTTTCTTCTTCTCTTCCTCTTCCTCTCCCCCCCACCCCCGTATTGGGGATTGAACCCTGGGCCTTGTGAGTGCTAGGCAAGTGCTCTACCACTGAGCTACATCCCTCACTCTATTTATTCTTTATTTTGAGTTAGGGTCTTGCTAAATTGCCCAGGCTGCCCTCAAATTTATACTCTTCCTGCCTCAACCTCCTGAGTAGCTGGGATTGCAGGCATGCACAACCACACTCAGCTTAGCGTGTAAGTTTTTGTGTGGACATATGGATTCAGGTTTCTTGGGCATATACTTAGAGTAGAATTGCTGGGTCATAAAGTTTCTATGATTAACTGTTTGAGGAACTGCCAAACTGTTTTCTCCAGCAGTTGCTGGGCCATATCATGTTACCAACATCAGTGTATGAGGGTTTCATGTTCTCTACATCTTCAACAACCCTTATAATCTGTCTATCTGATGATAGCCATCCTAATGGCTGTGAAGTGGTGTTTCATCATAGTTTTGATTTGCATTTCTCTAATGGCTAATGATGTTGATCATCTGTTAATGTGGTTTTTGGCATTTGCATATCTTCTTTGGAGAAATGTGTGTTCAGATTCTTTGCCTGTTTTTAAATTGGATTGTCTTCTTGTTATTGCGTCATAATAGTCTTTTATCAGTTACATAATTGCAATTTTTTTTCATTATTTGGGTTATCATTTCTTGAAAGTGTCTTTTGAAGCATATTTTTAATTTTAATGGATATAAAGTCAAATTTGTCATTTTTTCTTTTGTTGCTAGTGTTTTGGTGTCATATATAAGAAACTGTCACCTAATCCAGTGTCATGAAGAATTTTACAATTTTAGTTCTTACATTTAGGGCCTTTGATATATTTTAAGTAGATTTTTGTATAGAGTGTGAAGCAGGGGATCTAACTTCTTCATCTTCTTTTTACTACTGAGCTATATTCCCAGATTTTCAAAATAATTTTATTTTGAGACAGAGTCTTGCTAGGTTGCTGAGGGTCTCACTGAGTTGCTGAAAATGGACTTGAACTTGCAATCCTCCCACTTCAGCCTCCGAAGTTTCTCTGATTGCAGGTGTGCACCACTGCACCAGGTTCTAACTTCATTTTTTTGGCACACGACTATCCAGTTGTCTCAGCATCATTTGTTGAAAAGATTCTTTTTTCCTCATTGAATTGTCTTAATACTCTTGTAGAGAATCAATTTACTGTAAATGCAAGAATTTATTTTTGTACTCTCATTTCTATTCTGTTGATCTATTGCTATACTTTATGCTAGTATCACTGTCTTGATTACTGTAGCTTTGTAGTAAGTTTTGAAGTTTTGAAATCAGGAAATGTGGGTCCTCTATTCTTTTTCTGGATTTGTGTGTGTGTGTGTGTGTGTGTGTGCGCGTGTGTGTAGTGTAGGTATTCCAGAATACCTTTAATTAATTCCTTTAATTTTTATATGAAGTTCAGGATCAGTATGTCAATTTCTGCAAAGAAAAAAATCATTTTGAGTTTTGACAGAAACTATGTTGAATCTGTAGATCAATTCAGGAAGTATTTACATCTTGATAATAGTAAGTCTTGCAATTATCACAAGTTATATTTCCATTTATTTAGGCTTCTTTTAGTCTCCTTCAACAATGTTTTGTACCTTCAAGATCATTAGTTTTCTTCTTTTTCTCTTCTTTCTCCTCCTCCTCCTCCTCCTCCTCCTCCTCCTCCTCCTCCTCCTCCTCCTCCTCTTCCTCCCTCTCCCCCTCCTCCTCCTCCTCCTTCTTCTTTTTTGATGCTGGGGATTGAACCCAGGGGTGCTCTACCATTGAACTTCATCCCCAGCCCTTTTAGTTTTCATTTTGAGATAAAGTCTTACTAAGTTGCTTTGAGCCCCAAACTTGTGATCCTCCTGCCTCAAAACTCCCAAGTTGCTGGGATTATAGGTCTGTGCTACCATGCTCAGCAGTTTGATATTTCTTTTGCTAAATTGTGCCTCTGGATCGACATTTGTGAAACCTGGTGTAGGATTTTCCCTGTATGAAAATCAAATATCTTAAAGCCCTTTTGATTGCACTTGAGAAAACATGCATAGGCACTTGTCCCTATATGGTAGCCAGGAGGGGGTTTAGTCAGGTAGAATGTGCAGGGTCTTAGGTGATTTCTCAGTCCTTGGGTCTATGAAGGTGGCATTGCTTAAGCCCAGGCATAGAAAAACCAGGAAAAATACCAGAAAGACAATTTATGATGAGGCACACCTTTGTATCTTATATCCAGGAAAGGGAGTAACAGAATATTATATTGTCATTGGCCCTCTTCTGAAGCTTACCCATCTCTAGCTACTCTTGCTCTACTCACCTGGCTCTGTCTCTGGGAAATCTTCCCTGATCCTCCAGGATTGGTGCAGATGCTCCCTTTCATCTGTGCCCATGATGTTTTTGTAACATTTCTTATATAGAATTGGTCCTTCCTATTTACTTTTCTTTCTCCTCTGCAGATTGTAAGCCCCTCCAGCAGAGAAAATACTGTTAATCATTGAACCCCCTAGGAAAGCGATAGCAAAGATAACTTGAATGAAGGAATAAATGAGTATAATGCTTCTTCTTTCTTTAGAAGAGAATATTTTTACAGCATTTATATATATACATGTGTATATATGCACACATGCATATATGAATAATTTTTTTTAAAGTTAGATGCTTTGTAAGTACGTTTGGGTCAGTGGAAACAGGATTAAATTTAATGTCAGGAAACCGACTTGAGTTCCAGTTCTGACTCTTGTACTTTCTTATAGGCTGTATGACCTTGAATAAATCATTAGCCTTCTCTGGATCTGATCCATCATCTATAACAGAGGAGGATGGAACTATTGAACTTCGAGCTTCTCTCCAGCCTTGATATTTTCTGTGAGACTCTGAAACAGGGCAAGTCTACATTTCAGATGTAGGCTCCCTTCCAGACAAGTAATTCAACAGAAGCTGAGATCCTCAGCCTTTTTCAGGGGCCTCCGCCTCCTCTCCCTCCTCCATGTCTTAGCAAATATTAATAGCCAAGAGCCTCGCTGAGTGTGGTTTTTAATAGAATCCAATTTCAGTCCATTTAGAGTGGGACTTTTCATGCTGACTCCGTAATTTGAACTATGCCACGACTGATGGACTGAAGGCATTTCCCCCGCCTCTGCTGCTGCCCTGGGCTGGTGCAGTCATGGGAGTGGGGAATGGGGTATCTTAATCAAAGCAGCTGCATATCAGCTATTTGACCTCACAACCAGTCTTGTCTTTCCTGCCCTGAGGCATGTGATGAGGATACCAAGGGCACTGGAAGGAGAGTGGGAAATGACCACTCTGTTTCCAGACAATTGCCTTCTTGTAGCTCAGAGACTGCTGGCTTCAGGGTGAACTGTCTGGAAGAAACCCTTGTTGCTCTTTGGATGTGACGGGAGGACAGCAGGTTCTGAAAACCATCAGAATGATTCCCATTGATTGCTGCAAAGTATCTGCTATGCCTGGGGAGGTCCTGGGGTGGAGTGCAGGACTTCCTCTGTCCCTTACACAACTCCCAAACATTTGTCCTGTTTGTTTGACAAGAGAGCAATCCAAGGGCTTGTTGGGAAGTCCCTTCCTCCTAGAGTGGAGAGTGTGGGGATATGAAAGACAAGCATGCAGGGATTAGTAGCCCCTCTGTAAGTGAGGAAACTGAGGCTGAGGCACTGGGGGAAGGAAATGCAGATCTATTCTGTGCTTGCTCTGTAGCAAGTACTGAGCCGGGAGACAGTTACTTCTTGTTTTTAATTTTTTTTTTTGGTTGCAGATGGACACAATAGTTTCATTTTTTTTTTTTATTTTTATGTGGTACTGAGGATCGATCCCAGTGCCTCACACAAGCTAGGCAAGTGCTCTACCACTGAGCCACAACCCCAGATCAGACAGTTACTTCTTTTTTTTTTTTATTTTTTGTTTAGTTACTTCTTTTTTTAAAAAATTTTTTTTAGTTGTAGATGGATATAAAATATTTTATTTATTTATTTTATGTGGTGTTAAGAATCTAACCCAGTGCTTCACACGTGCTAGGCAAGCACTCTATCTGTGGGCCACAACCCCAGACCCCCCCCCAACACCCCCAAGTTAATTCTTAACCCTTTCCATATCCTTTTTAGGGATATAACATTGTTTCGATATGCAGGTTAGGAAAATGAGGGTCAGAGCAATTAAGCCACTTTCCCAGGGTCACAATCACTCCTAGATGGTACATCTTGAATTCAAACAAAAGTCCTTCCAAAAGGTCATATGGTTTGAAATTTAGAGCTGAGTGCTCTAAAATGAGTCTTCTGGTCTACCTCCGTGGTGGCTCCTCAGCATCCGGGTCATCAGAAACACTTCAAAACATTTTAAAAAGCTTTAGTATCCCCGTGAGTCTGATTTATTGGGATTGGAGCAGAGCCTGAGATGATATATTTTTAAAAAGCTCTTGCAAGTGATTGTGATGATTTGGAGGCACAGGGCTGGAGCACATGGCTTCTCTGCTGACCCAGGCCTCCTAGGACTTCTTCATTTCTCAGAAGTACAGATCTAGTCCAGCCCTGCATTTACCACAAGTGACATTTGCTGTTGAATCCATTATTCATCTATGGCAGGCTCAATGTTCAATAGCTTTTGAGTACCTATAATGTGCCAGGCACTGGACTGGACATTCTTTTGTTTAAATTTTTGTTTAGTGGTAGATGGTCACAATACTTTCATTTTATTTATTTTTTTTTTATGTGGTGCTAAGGATTGAACCCACTGTCTCACATGTGCTAGGCAGGTGCTCTACCACCGAGCTACATACAACTCCAGCCCCTGTGCTGGACATTCTGACTGCAAAGATCAATCGACCATAGTTCCTGCCTTGGGGGGCATCCGTATGGTGGGAGAGATGAATCCAACTAGGAAATTCCAATCATTTGAAGCACATGCTGGGCAGAGGTAGGCTGGTGTTGCTTTGGGAGCAGTGAACTCAGATCAAAACTTACAGGAATTAGCAAGGCAAAGAGAGGATGGAAGGAGTGAGAAATGACAAGGAGGCAGAGGGAACAGCATAAAAAGTCCCAACACTCAAAGGTTCAGGGCTATGTGACAGTAAAATGCAGGATACCTTGAAAAGAGGGCCAGGAGGTGAGCCTGGGCAAGTCAGAGGGAGCAAATACATGAAAGAAATGTTAAGGAGTTAGTTATATGTTAAGGAATTTGCCCTGTTTCCTAAAGGTGATGAGAAGCCATGAAAAATCTTTAAGCTCTGGAACGACACGATCAGATTACATCTGAGAAGGGTCACTCTGATAGAAATGAGAGAAAAAAACTGGAGGCAGGAAAGCCAGCAACAGAGGAACAAATTAATTGCAGAATTAAGAATTTATGTATGTCAAAAAGCACCATAAACAAAATTTGAAAGCAAAGCACTTGGAAAGCATATTTGCAGCATTTCTTGACAAAATAATATTCTTCAAATTACAAATCGATAATAAACATACCAATATTAAATAAATAGAAAATTCACAAAGAAAGAAGTACAAATGGTCAATAAGCATATGAAAATGTTATTCACTAATAATCAAAGCTAAAATAAGATTGATATACTATTATTTTGCCTGTCAAATTGGTAGAGATTTGATTAGTGATAATACCCAGTGTTAGGTTGCAGGAAACAGGACACTCTAGAAACTGCGAATAGGACAGTGTTTTGGTATAAACTTCTTGGGGGGCAATTGGCAATATGTATCAAAATTCTTAAAAATAGCCAAGCAATTTCCTTCTTGGATATAACCTAAGGAAATAGTCATAGGGGTGTGCAAATTTTAGCTATAGGGTTGTCTGTTGCACCATTATTTACAAGAAAGCCTGGGAACAAACGAAATTTGGGTGTTGATTACAAAATGAGGGTTCATCCATACAATGAAGATGCTATTTCCAAAGTCTGGAAGACACACATGAAAAATGTTCAGAATATATTCAGTGAAATAATAAAATGAGCAAAAAAAAAGTGTGTCCAATATGCTACCACTGTGTGTGATAAAAGTATATATGTATGTTCAAAAATGTGTATCTCTGAAAGGATATTCAAGAAATTAGGGGCAAACTAGATGTTGGCAGACAGGGAAGGAAGAGTTACTTCCGACTATAGCGCTTTTTGTACTTTTTGAATTTTGTTTCTCTATATGTATTACCTATTCTAAAATATAAATATGCATTTTGAAAAGTAAGTTATTAAAGAGTATATACAGTGTGATCCAGTATTTTTTCATAAAAAAACAAAACAAACAAAAAAACCTGTGCCTGTGTGTGCATACATTTATACCAAAAAGAACAAAAGATATAGTTCTTGGGTGGTAGAATTATGAGTTGAATTTTGTCATTTTTTTTCTTTTTCTTTTCCCCCCTAAATTTTCTACAATACACGTGTGAGACTTTCACAATTAAACAAAAAGTATAATTTTTTTCTTCGAAGAGTCTATCACAAAAGTCCAGGCAGAAGATGATGATGCAGTTCAGACCCATGATTAGTGCTCTGTCTATAGAGTTCAACAGTGACATCTGAAAAGTGTGTAATTAAACCACAGTCCCTGTTTTTAAAAGGGGTGGAGAGAAGGAAGCTGAAGAGTTAATAAGGTTAAATGAACCTGATTTTGATTAACAGCTCTCTGTTGGAAAAAATGCATGGAAAATTCAGTCCTACCACCCTAAACATCAACCAATCACCCAGGCAGCTTTTTTCAGGGGGTGGGCGTGGGGGGTGGAGGATTGTTCAAGTTTGGGTCACAGTGAATGGAGTTCCACTAGGCATATGAATCTAAGTCAACAGACAGGCCAATGGCTCTGAGAGGTCGTCCTCACCTAGTTCTGGTTTCTAAGTGTTCTCTTTGGGATGGTAACCGTCTTGTCCCTATCTGTCCAGTCCTGTCCCAATGCACACATTTAAGCAAGACTTCTCTCCTACCTCCACGTTGGAAATAGTTACTCAGAGTCCTTTCAGATGCATGAAGAATAAAGAAAGACCCTGCTAATTTGAACTGGTTCTGCAGGCCACCTCTGACCTCATCTTTATCCTTCATCTTCTAACAAACAGTTAGCCAACTCATGAACTTTCCCAAGCTGAAGGCTTGGGAAAGAGGGGGAGCTTTGTGCGGATGCTGATGCTCAGCCTGAGGGTAATTTTGGGTTGGGGTCATGTTGGAGCCATTTTGGAGGAAGAGGGATAGAGAGAAGGATGTGATAGGGGTGGGGGAACAGGAGCAGAAAATATGGCAGCTAGAATGGCTTTTTCTTTTCCTCTTCTCCAGAGGGTGAGCTACAGGTAAGCAATTGTGGACCCCTGGATATTTCTAGCACCTTCTGCAGCTCCCTTTGAAAGTCTTTGGGGAGCTATGTGAATATAACCTGTGTTGCTGGCTTCTGGTCCCCTGGGCAGTGATTGGATCTTGCAGTGACAGAGCCTCTGCTTAAATAAATAACCCATAATTAACTTTGCATTTCCTTTTTGTCTGTACCTATAATTGTAATCCTTTCCCAGAGCTGGGGATGGGGTGGGGATGCTGGGTGGGTTACTTAGATACGTGCTGGCTTCATCAGTAAGTAGAATGAACACTATATGAAAAAACTGTTGGATCTCAGCTGTCTTTGCTGGTCTGTCACTGCTCTGACCTCTAGGGATTCTGATCGCTGATCTTTTTCTGCCTTGGGTAAAAACAAGAGGGGGCCCATGTACCACTATTGACATGGTGAAATAATTTCAACCTAATGCTTATTGTCCAGGTCTGAAACAGTTGTAACACCCTAACATACTATGTACAGAGTCAACTAAGTATAGGATAATTATTAGCTAGAGCTCTCGAGTCAGATCTGGTTCTAATCCTAGCCTTTGTCCCTTAAGGCCATGCAACCTTAGGGTAGTTAATTTTCTGGTTTTCAGTTTTCTTATCCATCACATGGGAATAGTAATCTCACAGAATAACTGTATGAAAGAAATGAGATTGTCCATGTAAAGATCTGAGGATAGTGCATTTAATAAATCCTAATTATTCACATTATTGCATCAGTAGATATCTTAATTTTGTACAATAGTATCTCACTAATCACACGAAAAATACACCAAAGTGCTCTGAAAACATTGAAGCATCGTATAAATTAAAGGTGTCATTGGTAGTAATCTCATATGCATTTCTCAACTCTTCCAATGTCCTTGAAGACTGGGACCACATCCTGTGTCCCAGGGCATATTGCACTACAATGAGCAAACAGCAAGCCCTCAATCAATGTTTCTTGTTTGACTGAAGCAACATGGCATAGCATAAAGAGCAGGGGTACCAGGAGACTAGGCTGGGATAAAATTATTTTAAGGCAGGAGAGTCAGTCTGCAGTTATAATTTATTCATTCAACAAATATTTGTTGAACACATTTTATGTGTTAGATATGGAGTCCAGATCATTTCATCAAAAAGAGGCTGGACAGGTTCCCAGGAAGCCTGGCCCCAGGGCAGTCTCTATGATCCCAGCCCACTCTGTCAAGCACTAAGGCCGCAGTCAACGTGGCATATGTTGGCTCTGGACAAATGGCCCTGCACTTTGGGAGAAGCCCATCCTGCCTGGTTGTAAGCAGCTCTGAGGGAGGATTGGGGGAGGAGGTGAGGGAGGGAGAGAGTGGATCCCCACAGGGTGACAGGAACCGCTGCCTGAAAGTTTGTTTTTATTTACACTTAAGGAGTCCACAGTGGGATCCCCCAGCCTACACAATGCTCTTTCCCTTACCCATCATCTGTCCCTCCCCTGTCACCATGCTCTGCCCTTGTGCTGTCCCAGCTGCCTACTGGCTGGGAGTTGGGGGAATGGTATGTGTGGTCACCAGAGGGCACTGAGCGTGGGCCTCAATGGCATGTGAATCCTGGCAGAGAGAAGGAAGCACAAACCAAGCCAAGTGACGCGGAGGGGTGGCAGGGGCTAAGGTGACAGGGGGCTGGGGGCGGGGGTCCAGTTATAAGTCCAGTCTTTAATGTTGGCTCCACCTGTGCTTCTGGTATTTGCTTCAGCCCTAGATTTGTCACAGTTGCCTTAAGGTGTCCTGGTCCATCAGGAGGACATAGCAGGTTCCAGACCGTGGGCTCCGTGCCTGCTGCCTTCCAGCATTCCCAGCCTGTGAGACTCCCCCCCAGCAGACGTAAGGCCCCTCTCAGTCCCTGACCTGCCAGTGAAGAGGAGTCTCTGTGTCTGGGCAGCCCACCAGATTCCAAATGTGCATCTCACCTTCTTTTCACACTGGGCACAGAGTTGAGGAACAATGGGAGGAAGAAGGGGAGCTGGAAGAAGTGGGGTAAAGGGACAGAATCTAGGGTGGGGCTCTCCACCAGCAGGTGCCTGGAAGTCTCCAGTCAGGCGTGGGTGACTCTGGAGAGGCTTGGTAGTTACATGGCTTCTTTCTCCCTCTGGGAGCATCTGCTGAGCTTCATCTCCGTCAGCTGGATATACCGAATCACGTTGGTGTCTGTGAGGAGAGAAACATACCTGAGTGGACAGCCAGGAGGGCACAACTGCATCTACACCGAATAGGGCAAAGCTGGGCCTGCAACTCAGGGACAGGGCAGGTGACTCACTCAGCCAAGGTCCCTCGGCCTTCCCATGGTGGCGGCTGAGAGGGGAACCAGATGTTCTCTTTCACTACCTCTCCTTGCAAATGTGGACAGCTCGCTGTGACCCCAAAGGGACAGGCAGGAGGGAGAGGGGAGGAGAATTTCTCTTCCATTTCTATGCAGCAGACATCCCAGTCCCTCTCAAATCAGCAGTTAGCTGCAACCCCACTTGGAGATTAACCTTAGATAAATTACCAACTCCTCGGATCCTGATGTCTCACTTGCAAGAAACAACCTTCATTTTTGAATGCCTGCTTTGTGCTGCTTTTGCTTGCTAATTCATTTATCACTGGATTTTTATTTTTTTCCCAGGCCTGGGGATCAACGCAGGGCTTTGCACAAGCTAGGCAAGCACTCTACCACTGAGCTACACCCTCAGTCCTTTTTAAAAATTGTATTTTGAGACAAGGTCTCGCTGAGTTACCCAGGCTGGCCTCAAACTCATGATCCTCCTGCCTCAGCCTCTGGAGTAGCTGGAATACAGGCATGTGCCTCTGGGCCCAGCTTGTGCCAGCTTTAAACATTCATTTTCTCATTTAATCATCACTACACTTCTGCAAAGATTTTTATCCTCATCCTCACTGGGACTGGGAAGACTGGGACCTGGAGAGATCAAGTAAGATACCCAAGGAGACGCATAGTAAATGGTGCGCCTAATTCCAAAGCCTGGCTCTCCTATGGAGTAGAATACTGTTCTCATGCTGTGTGCAGTGGTGCATATCTGTAATTCCAGCAGGTTGGGAGGCTGAGGCAGGAGGATTGCAAGTTCAAAGCCAGCCTCAGTAAAAGTGAGTTCTAAGTAACCAAGTGAGACCTGTCTCTAAATAAAATATAAAATAGGGCTGGGGATGTGCTCAGTGGCCGAGTGGCCCTGAGTTCAATCCCTGGTACCCCCTCACCAAAAAAAAAAAAAAAAAAAAAAAAAAAAAAAAAGAATATTATCCTCACAGAGTTGACATGAGGACCAAGATAGGCAAGTCTGAAAGTGCTTAATACAATGATCAATAAATATTAGTTGAATGTGCTTTTTTAAAAAAAACTTGAAGAGTTTATAATGACTTTGTTTCACTTAGTTTTGTCTTTATAAGTCAGACAACCACGTTTCCACAACTGGGACATTTCCCCTCAATTCCAGTCCTCAAATTAGTGAGCAGGGCGTGACATGGAACAACTGCTTAGCTCTGCATGCATCAGAGCAAAATAGTTACAGGGTTACCAGGATATCTATTTCCAGAAATAGAAATGAATACTGTATCATGCTCAAAAGTGCCAGGCAGCATCCAGAACAGTACCAGCACAGAGTAGGTGCTCAAGAAAATTCTCGAGTCCAGTTCTCAGGTTGCTAACAGTATAGTTGCTAAAACCCAATTTATATACAGAAAACAAACCAATATCACATAAAAATAAAGAGGTATTCTTAGAAAAGTATTTATATGGACATTTGCAAACAGATCCTGAGGTTCTTAAAGACTTCATGGAAGGAGGATTGCATTAAAAAAATAGTACTATATGTTAATAATGATGGTAACATTAAATCAAAGAAATCGTTTGAATGTTACCTCCTCAGAGAGGCTCTTTCTGATCACCTGGCCGAAAATAGCACTTCTTTTTCCCTGCTTTCGTTTCTTCAGAGCATTTGCCAGTACTAAAAACTCTATCATCTGTTTGTCTATTCGCAAACTGTCCATCTTTCTCCACTCTAATGGGAATTCCTTGAGCCACGACTACCCTCCTGCTAGAATAGTTGCTGGCCCACTGTGTGCTCTCTATAAATGTCTGTGAAATGAGTGAACGAATGAATGATCGGGTGAGCTCATGTAATGTACATCACTCCACGAATGGTAGAGGTCACACTCACTTGCCAACCAGATGTGAGCTCCTCAGGGGTAAGGAGCATGTCTTCTCATCTCCGTTCCCAGGACCCACCACAAATGGGGGTATATATGGTCAGAATTTGACACTCTGAGTCGGACAAGGCAAAACATTCTGCAGTCTATTTGGAGAGAGAGGTGCCTCTGCTCCCTGGAACCCAGACCCCAGGTGAATGCACAGCTGTGTGCTCTCCTCGTTCCAGATCTTACCATTCACTGACCCCTGATTTGCATCTCTGTACCCACCAGGCCCCGCTAGCCTGGGTGCTGCAATGAGAAGGCCCCAGGAGCTGCCAGAGGGGGCTGATGGAAAGCGGTAACCGCTGCCTTACCTGTTGGTTGTCGGGTTCTTGCTTCCTTCAGGTAGTAGAGTGCTTTGTCATAGTCCCCAAGGTGGTAGAAGGCCACACCAGACCGGTAGAGGGCCTTGAAGTTCTCCCCTTCCTTCTTCAGCACTTTGAGGCAGTACTCCTTGACTCGCTCGTAGTTTACCAGCTCAGCCTGGAGCAGGCAGGCTGTGGAGGAAGGGAGAAGAGAGGGAACGTGCCATCAACATGACAGCAGCAGTCTGTGGGTCTGTCCTCAGTTCTTTCTCTCCAGAGGAGGTTAGATGCATGGGGCTTTCCACTGGGGGTTAAGCCCTCAACACGACTTCTAATCATCCTGGGTTGTGGGACCGTTTCATCACCAACAAGCTATGTGACCTTGAGCCAGTGATACAGCCTTGCATCAGGAGCTGAGTGATGCCTCTCCTCTCCTAAAAGACATGTTGGAGTCCTGACCCTCCATACTTGACAATGTGACCTTTTTTGGGAAATAGGGTCTTTCCAGAGATAATCAAGTTAAGAGGCAATCATTAGGGTAGACCCCAATCCAACATGACTGGTGTGCTTATTAAAGCAGAAATCTGGACATTGAGACAGACACACACAGAGGAAAGACAATATTAAGAAGCAAAGGTAGAAGACAGCCACCCTCAAGCCAAGGAATACCTGAGGTTACCGGAAGTAAGAGGCATGGGACAGATTCTACCACAATCCTTTGAAAGAACCAAGCCACCAACACCATGATTGTGGACTCTTAGTCCCCAGGACTGACAGTCCGATATATTTTTATTACTTTGTGCCAACTAGTTTGTGGGACTTTGTTGGAGCAGCCCTAGGAATAAGCTACTGTAGGCAATAATAATAATAACAACCACAGCTAATATTTGGTGAATGTTTACTTTCATGCCTTGGACATCCCCCAAGGGAAGTCTTTATTTTTCCCTGTATCACTTATTTGTCTCTGCAGTGCCAGGGAGCAGGGACCATCTGCTGGACTAGTGGCTAGCTCCTGCAAGGTGAGCCGCAGGGATGGGTCCAAGGTGAGGATGTCCCTGGAGGAGGACTGAACAACCTTGGAGAGTGTTTGAAATTTTGGGCCCTAGGTATGTCACTCTGGCCCTGCTGAGCCACCTCTGCCTCCCTTAGATCACTCATATATTTAGTAGCACTGACTACGGGGAAAGACGCGTGCTATACACTTTGGAGATGCCTAACTGTGCTGGGTACCAAGTGGACAAAGAGGGCACTTTCTACTTTTTCAAAATAAATTTTAAAAAGAGACATTGGGGACAAAACTGTTACTTCCCCCAAGACCTGACTTGGCAGGGAATAGGGTGAGGGCAGATGCTGATGCCAGTTTCCTTCTCTGAACTCAATGAGAAAAAGTGTCCTCAGGGTAGAGGCAAGGCTGATTTTTCTCTTATGGGGTCTAACTGAAGTTGTTGCAGTGCCTTAAATAACTTCCCAGGTGTCAGAATCACCAAGCTTATTTTTAAGAGAGTGGACCTTTCCTTGAATATTTTGTGAAAACAAAAGCCACGGAAAACCTCCTTTGGTAGAAGGAGGAAGAGGAGGGAAACCGCACCAACTCTCAAGTTACAGGTAGGAGAACCAGGAAGGGAAAGAGAATCAGCTGAGATCTAGAAACTGACCTGTCCGGTTTCACAGGCTGCAGAGCAGCAAGCCAAACCAGTCAACCCCAGAAGCAGCAGGCTGCTCAGCCCAGGGTCTGTGGGAGCATCAGGACTCCTTCACCTGAAGCTGATGCCACAAGCTCCCCTTCTTGGTCTCCCAGCAGTGAGGGCCATCCTCCTCCCCAGCCCCATGGTGTTGGAGCTCTGCAGATAGGGAGGGGGCTCTGTCGAGAGGTTCCCGGGTGTGAACACCACGGACTGCTACCTGTGCCAGACTTGGCTCCAACATCTGCTCCCAGAGCCAAAGGATTTCCTGTGTGCAGCCTCCCCTTGCCCTGATATCCCCTCTGACCAGGCCCAGCAGCCTCTTCCGGTCCAGCCCTCCATCTCCAAACACACGCTTCTGTTTGCTGACCTGGTCCGTGTAGGAAACAGACCTTTGTTTCTTTTAAAAAACAGTTTGGGAATGTCTAAGAGTGGGGAAAGGAAGCAGAGAGGGCTCGAAATGGGAAAGTCTTTTCCCTCCACTGGCCTCCAAGGGCTGACGGGAACCCTAGCAATCCATTCCTGGGATTTGTTTGTTGAAAATGTTTCTGATACCCTGGGGAAGCCCGTGAGGATGATACTGGCTGTGACCAGGGTTCACACCTGGTTGGAGGCAGGGCCAGGATGGTTTTCAGGGTGTGGGGCCCCTGCTGATATCACAGGCCCGGCCCAGCAAGACCAAGAAATGGTCCAGAGAAAGGCTGGGCTGGGAGGCAGAATCCAGATAAGAGGCCATGGCGCCAGGTAAGGGCTCTTAAGAGGGTGTGGGTGTGGAGGAGGGAGAGACAGTCTAGCCTCAGCCCTACAGGTGACATGGAGGCACCTTGGCTTTGGGTGGGGAGCTGTTGGTAGATATAACAAGTCCGTGGGCTAGGGAAGATGGGGGTGTTCCTAGGCACATTTGAGAGGTGAGGGACATAAGAAGAAGTTGGCAGACTGCCTCCAGATTCTTCCAACCCCATCCCTGTGGCCATTAACCAGTGCCTAGTTGCAGAGGGCTCTCAAAATAAGTGGCATTGTCCCTCAGCATGTCCTCCTCACAGCGATTAATCCCATACCCAGTGCTGGAGCTGGAGCTCAGTATTTCACATACTCTATGCCTTTGAATCTTCACAACTCCATGAAACGGGTTCTATTTTTGTGTTTCTTTCATAGATGATAAAATGGAGTTCCAGAGAAATTCAGCAACTTGCTGAAGGTCACCCCGCTAGAGGGTGGTGGAGTTATAATATCAGCCCATTTCTGTCAGTCTCCCAAGATCGTGCATTGAACCACTGGGGTGTCTGTGGCCTGCATTTGGGACCCCTGGAAACCCTCATCACCCCTGGGGAGAAAGAAAGGTTATCTGTACTCTACCATCCTCAGTGACCTCAGGCTAACAGGAAAAAAAGATGCCTAACTGTGCTGGGTACCAACTGGACAGTAGGATCAGATGATGACCAACAGCCTGCTCTGTCCTCTGGGACCAATAGACTGGTGGGGAAGGAAGATGTCACAGTGTCTCAAATGTTCACCTGGAAGCTAAGTGCTGTGAAGGAGAGGGACATAGTAGAAGCACACCGAGAGGGGAAGGACCCTCGGCTTTATCTAAAGCATCAAGGGAGGTCTTCTTGGAGGAAGTGGTATTTCAACTGATTTAAAGATTGCTTCTCAATCAATCTTTGCACTGTTTGGGGCTGGATCATCTTTTGTGATGGGAGGATGATTTGGGCATTGAAGGTGTTGGCAGCATCCTTGGTCTCTCACTAGATGCCAGTTATGACAACCAAGTGTCTCCAGACATTGCCAGGTATCCCCTGGGGAGGTAAAATTGCCCATTTGAGAATCGCAAGCCTAGGTGAAATGGACAAAGGAGAGAAAGAGGAGAGAGCATGAGAGAAAGAGCACCAACATGGCCTAATAGAGGAACTCTGAGAAGCTACACCAGGCTGCAACAGAGAGCCGGAGGGGAAGGATGAGAGAAGGTGGAGCTGGAAAAGCAAGAAACCAGGACACTCAGACACTTCCCGTCCAAACTGGGGATCTGGGATTTTCTCCTAAGGCAAGGGTGGACTGGGCTGGCACAGTGAAGATGCTGGGTAACCCGAATGGCGGCCGAAAGGAATGGATGGACCTAAGTGGCATTCAAAGAAGCCCCGACTCACTCCCCCTCTGTGGCACACATTTGCAAAGTCAGAGCCCTTTTTTCTTGTCATTTTGGATTTACTGACAACCAAGAAGGGTCCTTCCACATAACATGGTTGCAACCTGGTGTCTATTTCTGAAATGAGGCCTCTATCCTCTGCTGTATAGCACAGATCAATCTTTTAGAGTCCTGGACTGGGAAGAGAGGACCTGAATTCTTTTTTTGTTATTGTTCTTTTTAGTGATACAAGATAGTAGAATGTATTTTGGCAAACTATAAGTACAAAGAGTATGATTTATTCTACTTAGGATCCCACTATTTGTGTGTGTGTGTGTGTGTGTGTGTGTGTGTGTGTGTTGCTGGGGATTGAACCCAGGGCCTTGGACATGTGAGGCAAGCACTCTACCAACTGAGCTATGTCCCCAGCCCAGGATCCCACTCTTGTGGTTGTACGTGATGTGGAGTTATCCTGGTCATATATTCAAATACGAGGCTAGGAAAGTTATGTCCAATTAATTCTACTATCTTTCCTCTTCCCCTTCCCTTCATTTCCCTTTGTCTAATCCAATGGATTTCTATTATTCCCCTCCCCAACCTCCCTTGTTTGGGGTTAGCCAAAGGACTTAAAAACAGCACACTATAGTGATGCATCCACATCAATGATTATAAGAGCTTGACTCACAATAGTCAAGAACCCAGGTGTCCTTCAACGGATGAATGGGTAAAGGAAATGTGGTTCATATGTACAATGTAATATTACGCATCCATAAAGAAGAAAGAGATGGATTCTCGTTTGCACCTTTGCCCCTAGCCAACATTACTCAAAACACTTTCCCTTTCTTAGCCTTGATTTCCTGTTGGCAAAATGAGGAGCCTACACTTCACTAAATAATCGCTTCCATCCCTTTAGATCTAACAGCTTATAAATACAAGCATCTGCCACTTAACCTAAGAACACAGTTGTTTCTTTGGTTCCTCTTCAAAAGGAATTCCACTCTCTTTATCAGTTAAGGTGTCACATTGTCAGTCGGAGTGACATCAGAACTGGGAAGACAGTGGTCCAGAGGGCTTCTGTGAGACCGTTCCCCTCCTGCTCGGTGGATTTTTTTGGCCCAGAGCTTGGATGAGGATCTGATGTGGTCTTTCAAGGGAAGGCTCTCGAGCAAAATTTTTCTGGAAGGAAATTGGTGGAATTGGTGAGGCAGCTCTTGAATCAACTGGAGAGTGAGCTTGTTTCTGGGAACAGGAGAATAAACTTGGTCGGAATTTTGAATACATATCTGGATTCAAAGACGCAGTCACTTGGTGAATTACAGGGCAGGAGATAAGCCTGCAGCGGACGTGTCACAATAGCCTTGACTCCCAGATGGCCATCTCTGGAAGCACTTTTGAAAAAAAAAAAATGCTATTCATCTCCTGGTCTCTGGGTCTGAATAAATGCTGTGGCCTGCAAGTCAGGGAGAAGGAAGACAAACTCAATCCATGCTTGGGAAGAAACGTGAGAAGGGACACAGCCTTCCTCGAGACTGGTGGTGATGGTGTCAACTTACAAGAGAAAGGTGAATTTGGAGGACCAGAATTAGGGGCTGTAAATGTCTAACCACTATTCTCCCCCCAGGAAGATTCTTCCTAATTTGGGTGGTTGGGGTGTGATTATGGGAAAGGAGCTTGCAGGCTTTCTTAGCCCCACAAAGGGATCTATGGCCATAAAAAGTCAGCCACACACAGAGACAGGGAAGAGCTTTCGTTCAGAATTCTCCAAAACAAGCACACTAAGGCCTCTGGCTACAGCCTCTTAGGCTCTCCTCACCCTGGCACGGCACCTGTTTTGTTTTTGTTTTTTCCTGGTCCATGCAGGGCATAGTGACTGCCCGGGCAGAATGCCACCCACTGGCATGAGATGAAGGGAATCCAGATGAGAGGAAGAACAAGTTCATGGAGTCGCCGGCTTTCTTCTTAGGGCTGACTCACTCACTCTAATTTGCCTTTACCTGCTCAAGAGAGGGAAGCAGGGGCTGGATGGGAAGGAAGGAGGGACCCACCTAGGGCTGGGAGTGAGGTGGAGGAACCTACTCTTCAAGGCCGTCTTGCTACTCTGGGTCCGCTTTGTGTCCTCCCCAAAGTGCACTGGAGTCCTGACCCTTAGTATCTGAGAATGTGACCTTTTGCGGGGAGATGGGGTCTTTACAGAGATAACCAAGTGAAAAGGAAGTCATCAGAGTAGGTCCTAATCCAATATGACTGGTGTCCCTTTTATAAAGAAATTTGGCCACAGAGACAGACCTGCCCAGAGGAGAGGTGACACACAGGGATGTCTGAGGCTTGATTATCAGGCACTCAGAGAGAACCAGGGGACCTGTTCTTCTTCACAGCTCTCAGAAGGAACTAGTCCTGCTGACCCCTTGACTTTGGACTCTCACCTTCCAGAATTGTGAGAGAGTTCCTGTTATTTCAAGCCACTCAGTTCGTGTTTGTTATTAGAGTCGCCTTAGGAAACGAATACACCTTGCTGGTCATTCTGGGGGGCAGGCCTAGGAAGTGGCCATTCTACTTCCCAAGTTTATCAAGTGACTTGAGTTCTGGTCAGATTTATTTATTTCAGTGAGAGCAATGGCACAGTCGTAAAGGGGAAGAAGACTGGGATCAGGACAGAGAGACATTCAGAATATTTAACACCTGGAACAGATGGTAACCAAACCAAGTAGGCACACGGTATTTTTGCCAGCTCTGGGGTGCCCTGGCTGGAGATCAGGCCTGGGTTGGAATGCAAGCTCCACCACCTACCAGCACAGGCCCTGGGGCAAGTTGCTTAATCTCCCTGGGTCTCGTTCTTCCTGTGTCCCATGAAGGTAATAATACCTATTTTGTGGTAGCTCTTGTGATGATGAAATGAGATGATCAATGCATGTTATACGCCTTCCCAGTGCTAACACAAAAAACTGATTCTCATAAATACTGGTTCTTGAGGAAGACACTTATTAACTGTGGTTTACACAGCCATGTGCACATGAATTAGAGGAAATTTCCATCTTGAGTTCTATACACAATGTATGATGTGAACACCAAGTTATGGCTGACTTACGGCAAATTTTCTAAAATAGGTCAGATACAGGTCAGATATGGGTCACAATTTCACCTTTCCATGAACATGCTGATTTTCTCTTCCGCATACACAAAACCCTTGCATTCCCAGTTCCGTGATTTCTCATTTTTGTTTCCTGGTCTAGATGTACATGAACACTTACTTGCTCCAAATGCTTCTCAAATCTAGGTTTGATGCTTGGTTTTACTTTCAGTTTTCCTTCCAATGCTGCATTTTCCATACTGGGCTGGGGAAATGCAGAGAACATTACAGAAGCAGTTTGGAAGGAAGTCAGAAAGAGGGGCTAGGCGCTGGGGGCTGGGCTTATTTTCTTCTCTTACAGATTAGCCCCTGAGTCAACCCCCACCCCTCACACCTCTAAACTGCAGACACTATTGCTGCCTGCCCTAGGCCCGTCCTTCTCCATAAATGGATTCTGCAGTCAAGTCTCACTGACAGATTTATGGGTGGGGTGGGGTGGGGAAAGGACCAAAAGTCTCTGGCTCTCCTGGAGTCCTGATTATTCAGGAGAGCTAGGAACTCTGAAAGTCAGATGTAGCAGGAAAAAAAATAATAATATGACTAGGCCTTTTCCTGACTCTGTAGGGCACAAGAGAGCCTATGAGGGGAAGAGGGAGGTATTTTTAGCAGAGAAGTTGACAGGCTGGTGTAGGTGCCTCAGAGCTAGTTGACTAAAGATAATGTCCCCAGCCCAGCAATTCACCTGTGTTCCTAGGTTAAAACACCTCACCTCTCAGGATCTCAGTGTGGAAAGGTTAAAAAAAAAAAGTAATAATGCTCACTATCTGCATTTTCCTTCACGGCATGTTGGAAGGATGAAAAACATTCAGGGTTGCATTAGCACCAGATCCTCACATCTGGAGAACCCCCAGATGAGGGAGTTTCTCCTCAAGTCACCATGGCGTGGGTGTACAACATGGAGTTTCCAGGCTTTATCTGCAGAGACACATATTCTGAAGGGCTCAGGTGAAGCTTAGTAATCCACACTTGGTAAGTCCTCAGTGGCTCCTGCAGGTGGGCGGCTCACCTACATCCTAGAGCTTGAGGTATGTGTTTCTTAGGAACCACCCAGATGGTTAAAACAGGAGAGTGCAGCACAGTTACTGGATGAACCCACAGGGGTTCCAAGTCACATGGCCAAGTCCTAAAACTAGAAAATCCACATATCCAGGCAAACCAACGTTCTCAGTCTCTCCGTTTGTGACGTTTTGGATATTTCTCTTCTTAGTGGTTTGAGATTTCTCATTGTGGGACAGGGGCTCAGTTTAGGGAGATGGGGTAGGGGGAAAAGGATGAGCCGTCCATGGTACACTCAGGAGAATCTAGGCCTACACCAGTGGGTGGTGTCCATCCTCTCTCCCAGTAAGGTAAGAGGAGTAAGAGTGTAGTAAGTGCAAATGGACAAGCCCTGTTCTAAGCACCAACTCATTTAACCCTGACATGAACTTACAAGGTAGGTTCTGGTATTTTATCCATTTTTTTTAGATGGATGAAAGAGACCCAAGGAATTTGGGTCACTTGCCCAAGATCATAAAGCTAATAAGTGTCAACGTTAGGATTGAAGGAAAGCCACCTGACCCCTAAGATTATGCTCTCAATGCTGAGAGATTCTGCTCTCCTACATTACCAGGGTCATTAACTCCATTCCTGCATGAGACATCCCCCAGGCACTGGTCCTGCTTGTGGGGAGACTCCAGTGTGATCTCCTAATGGTGACAACCTGTACTCACTCTACATGTAAATACTTCTCATCTGCAAGCTTCCTAACAACCCTCCAGGACCTTCTACCCGACTCCCTTCTCTGTATCCCACACAGAAAAGCAACACACCAGTAAACAGAACCAAGTGTGGAGTTTCCACGGCTACTGGATCTTTCTTTCACGTTCTAAAACCACCAGCCTCTCCAATTCCACTGAGAGGCTACTGTTATACATTAGAGCTGAGAGGACACGTTTCTGGTTTCTTCCTGAAACAACCCCAATCTTACCTGGTGCTTGCAAAACTAACTCCCAAATGATATTTTTTTTACTCAAAATTTTTATTGAGATAATTAAAGATTCACATACCGTTGTAAGAAATAATACAGAGATTTCCTTACACTTTATCCAGTTTCCTCAATGGTAACCTCTTGTAAAAAAAGATAATGCAGCATCCTGATCATGATCCAACCCATAGATCTCATTCAAATTTCCCTAGCTTTATTAGTACTTATTTGTATACTATGTTCAGTTATATACAATTTTATGAGTAGTTGCCTTTCTCTACCTCCAAAGTCAAGTTACAGAAGAGTTTCATCGCTCTAAGAATCCCTCCAGTTATCTTATAAATACCTGTCCCACCACCTCCTCTTTAACCCTTGATAACTGCTAACCTGCTCTTCTGCACTTCTAAATGTTTGTAATTTTAAAATAATACACATGGAACCATATAGTATGAAATCTTTTGGGATTTTCTTTATCATTTAGCATAATTTCCTTGAGATTCATCCAAGTTGTTCATTTATCAGTGGTTCTTTTTATTGCTGAGTAGTATTCCATTAGCATGGATGTGCCACAGTTTGTTTAACCATTTACTTGTTGAAGGACATCTGGGCTGTTTCAAACTTTATGAATTGTTAATAAATTATAAATATTCATAATTATAAATTATCATGAATAGAGCTGATAGGAACAGTCATTTGTAGCTTTGATTTTCATAGCAAAAATGCCCAAGAATACATAAAGGAAAGGAAACAAAAAACAAGTAAACAAAAATGCAGGACCTGAGTTAATGTCCATAGTATCCTAGGAGAGCAATTATGAAGGAAAACATTCAGTTTCTCACCATAAAGTTAGTTTTAGTTTGCTTGTATATGCTCTTGATCAAGATCAGGGAATTTCTATTTCTATTTTTTTTTTAAATTCATGGGAATTGTAGCACACTCTTGACAAATGGTAAGGCTTTTGCAGAACATTTTGGGGACTCTCTTTCTAATAAAGCCATATCCACAGGCGTAATCATCAAGTGGGCCCTTCCTGTTTTACAAAAAGTAATTTTTCATAGTTGCATTCTCAAATCAGGAGATGCCCATCTTTGCAGTTACTTATGAAGTGTCTTCTTCATAGACACAAACCCACATAAATACAGTTATTTCCTACTAGACAAAGGCACCATAAATATACATGGGAAAGAAGTCTTTTCAACAAATGGTGCTGGGAAAACTGGAAATACATATGTAACAAAATGAAATTAGACCCGTATCTCTCACCCTGCACAAAATTCAGTTCTTAAGTGGATCAAGGATGTAGGCATTAGACCACAGACCCTGCGCCAACTAGAAGAAAAAGTAGACCCAAATCTCCATCATGTCGGCTTAGGAACTAAATTCCTCAACAAGACTCCTAAAGCACAAGAAGTAAAATCAAGAATGAATAAATAAGATGGAATCAAAGTAAAAAATTTCTTCATGGCAAAGGAGACAATCAAGAATGTGGAGAGAGAGGGCCCAAAGAATGGGAGAAAATCTTTGCCATCTGCACCTCAGATAGAGCATTAATCTCCAGGATATACCAAGAACTCAAAAAACTTAACACCAAAGCAACAAGAAAACCCCCCAAATAACCCAGTCAACAAATGGAATAAGGAACTGAACAGACACATCACAGAAGAAACACGATTAATCAACAAATACATGAAGGAATATTCAACATTTATAGCAATTAAAGAAATGAAAATTAAAACTATACTTATATTTAATCTCACTCCAGTCAGAATGGCAATTATCAAGAATACAAGTAACAGTAAATGTTGGTGAGGACGCGGGGAAAAAGGCACACTCATACACCATAGTGGGACAGCAAATTGGTGCAACCACTCTGGAAAGCAGTGTGGAGATTACTCAGAAAACTTGGAATAGAACCACCATTTGACCCAGCTATCCCACTCCTTGACATATATCCAAAGGCCTTAAAATTAGCATACTATAGTGACACAGCCACATCTATGTTTACAGCAGCACAATAGCTAAGCTATGGAACCAACCTAAGTGTCCTTCAACAGATGAATGGATAAAGAAAATGTGGTACATGTACACAAAGCAATACTCCTCAGCCATAAAGAAGAATGAAATTATGGCATCTGCAGGTAAATCAATAGAACTGGAAACTATCATGCTAAGTGAAATAAGCCAATCCCAAAAATCTAAAGGCTGAATGTTCTCTCTGATATGAGGATGCTGACTCACAACAGGTGGAGGAAGGAGTGGAGATTCATCAGATTAGACAGGGGAAAGTGGGGAGAAGGTAGGGGGATGGGAATGGGAAAGACAGTAGACTAAATAGGATATAACTTTCCTGTGTTCATATATGAATACACGACCAGTGTCACTCCACATAATGTATAATCACAAAAATGGGAAGTTATACTCCATGTGTGTCTGATATGTCAAAATATATTCTATTGTTATGTATAACTAAAAAGAACAAATAAAAATTCTTTGCTCTTCCAGACAAGCAAATCTAGGGTATCTTTAAATCTACACCGAGTACCTACCTATTGCAGTGATCATGCTGAGAAGGTAGCAATACCTGACATACATAGTGTTTTACAGCTCACCTGACTTTCACGGAAGCTCTAAGAAGTAGGTATTATTAGTCCTGTTTCCAGAAGCTGAGACTTGGGAAGCTAAGTGACTTGCATTCTCAACTTGTAGAGAGCGAGCCAGGGTTATTTAACTTCAAGTCACTCCAACAGAGGAAATGTAAAGGGCGGAAACCTTGACTTGCTGCTGTCTAACACACTGCCAAACATTATTTTTGTTTTCTTTGCTTTAGCAATGCCGCCGTCTTTGGGAATCACTCCTTCCACCATTACCAGGCTGTTCTTTGTTTTCCCACCTTCTGAATCCTTCACATAGATGCCGAAGCAATGAGATCCCTACCAGAGCATGTGCTTCCCTCTCACCATTGTTCCATGATTCTGGTCAATACTGTCAGTAAACTCAGTCAATCAGGATTCACTCTCAGCCGAGCACAGTGGTGCAGGCCTGTAATCCTAGCGGCTTGGGAGGCTGAGGCAGGAGGATCGCAAGTTCAAAGCCGGCCTCAGTGACAGCGAGGCACTAAGCAACTCAGTGAGACCCTAACTCTAAATGAAACACAGAACTGGGCTGGGGATGTGGCTCAGTGGATAAGCATCCCTGGGTTCAATCCTCCCTGCTACCAGGAAAAAAAAAGTTTCACTCTCCATGGCCTGTGCCCAGGATTTCACAAGGAAAATGGAAAACATTCAAACATATTGATATCTTCAAGGAGTTTATATTCTTATCCACTCTCTGCTGGTGAGTACAGTCAGCCTTCCATGTCTGCAGGTTCTGTACCCATGGATTCTGCCAACCCTGAATCAAACATATTCAGGGGAAAAGAACTACTTTTGTACTGAACATGTACATACTTTTTTCTTGTCATTGTTCCCTTAATAATACAGTGTAACAACTCTTTGCATTGTATTAGGTCTCATAAGTAGTCTAGAGATGATTTAAAGTATAGAAGTGTGTGCGTAGATTTTATGCAAATATCATTTTATAAAAAGAACGTGAGCATCCACAGATTTTGGTACCTGCTGGGGAAACTGGAGCCAATTCTCTGTGGATCCACAGAGATGACCGTAGAACTATTAAAGTCGAGGGTGAAGAAGCAGGGGTGGAAAGACAGTCTAAATACAATCCTATAAGCCAAAGGCACATATTGAGAGTCCTTCAAGGGCCATTAGAATCTGCTCAAGTTGCTGCAATGTCAAAGCCTGAGGCTGTCTCCTGTCTTTGGTGTCAGTCATGTGACACTGTTCCAGAGGGTGCCTGGTTGCTATGGCAGCACAATTAGAAGTTATCCCATCTTTGGCTCCTAACTTTCACTCTTGATCTTGGAGTGATGGAGAAGGAGCCACGGGGAAAGGGACAGGAGTCCTGTTTTCTGGAGTCTTTATTAATATCCCTTCTGGGGTCTGAAAGTGGAACTTCCCAGAGCTCAGTTAGGCCATTTGGAATGTGATAAGGATCATAGAACCAGAAATATTCAGAAGAAAACTGTGCCCAATGTTATCTTTTAATTGTCAACTCTGGCCAAGATCATGTCTTGCCCATTATTAGAAATGCTGAGCCAGGAATGAGGGGAATCTCAGAAGCCAAAGTGATATCCTGTTTCTTTGTTTGTTTGTTTGTTTTTGGACATCAAAGAATGCTTCCCCCATTTTGATCACCTCTCCTACTCATCCTCAGGGACCCTGGTGACACATCTCTTGTTCCTATTGCCTCTCCCGGCTCCTTCTATCATGTCATCATATATGTTTGGGGATAAGTTAGTTGTAGGTGCTCCTGTGAAGAGAAGAAAGAGCTACCCGTGCCCCTCTGGGCAACCCCATGTATAGCAGAGTGTCAGAAATGACCTAAGTGTCATCAGTGACTGCTGAGATAAATAGTGGGACACTGATGTAACGGAACACAGAAGAACCACAACAATCACACTGCCAAAAATTAACTACACTGAAAAATGTTTTCTATGGAAAATATCGCCAGAGAAAATGAAGGGTGTCAAAGTTTGTACAGTACAACTTGAATGCTGTGAGTGTGTGTGTGTGTGTGTTCTGTCTGTCTCAGGGAGAAGAATTTGTAACAGCTGGAATCAGAGTTCCTCCTATGGAAGAACTCATATTTTTCAAGGAGAACACTCTGTTCAGTTGCTTCAGGTGGGTACTGTGAAGCTTAGAGGTCACTGGTGGCAAATTAGGTAGATACGAAAAATAGTGAAGATTGCTCTGCATATGGAAGGAGGGGAATTTGAGAGTGGGGAAACCTGAGAAGTAGAGGGGGGGGGCAGGAGGAGAAAAAGGGTCAATAGCTTGGCAGGTAGCAGGAACCTGACAGAAAAGGTAAGTGGCTGAAAAGAAATTCCCGTTTGTCTGATGACCAGAGGAGTTTTAGGAATAAGGATTTCCACTACCTGAACCCCTGAGCCTCACGTTAAACCTGGAGGAACTCTGCAGCCTGGTGTGGGGGTGACCATGGAATGCGAGATGAGGTGACAGCCATGTCCTCAGTTGACTCTCGGGTACAGTGAGCCTGGGTGACGACCTGTCACACCTTATCCCCGCTCCTGCCTTCTCCCTCTGTCTATCACATCAAGATCCAGAGTGAGAGTTAGGAGATGTACAGGGGATAGCTTCTGAGTATGCTGCCATGGCAACCAGGCAGGCGCCTTCTGCGTTGAACAGTGTCACGTGACAGGAGGCAGAGACCTGAACCAACCTCAGGCTTTGGTGTTATAGCTCCCTTGAACGGATCCCAACACCCTTTAAGGACTATCAATAAATGCCTTTAGTTTCTAGGATTTTAGATTAGCCATTTTCATCCATTGTTTTAACCGTTAACTAGTCACCACTAGGATCCACATAGGATTGGCTCCAGTATTGGCTCCAGTAGATCCCAAATCTGTGGATGCTCAAGTTCTTTATATAAAATGGCATAGTATTTGCATAAAGCCACATACAGCCTTCTCCATATTTTAACTCCTACAGGGTGGAGGGGTGAAAAGGAGGCCAGGAGACAGTTCCCAAAGTGTCCTCAGTATATGGGAGACAAACCTCTCCTGAGTAAACTGGAGAAAGATAAACCTTGAAGTGGACCAGCTGATGCTTTTCATATAAAGGTACACACACACACACACACACACACACACACACACACACACACTCACACACATATGAAAACTGGGAGCAAATAAACCAAAATAGGTAAGAGTTGTCATCTTGGGGTAGTGGATGACAAGTGAGTTCTATTTATCCTTTTTTTCTTTTTTTGTGGTGCTGGGGATTGAACCCAGGGCCTTGCGCATGTGAGGTAGGCACTCTACTAACTGAGCTAGATCCCCAGGCCTTTCATTTTCTACTTTCAATGACTTCTACAATTATAACCTTCTGGCGTTGAGGATGTCACTCGGCATGCATGCCACCACTGAGCTGCACCCCTAGACCTAAATGACAATGTTTTACTTTTGTAACTGGAAATTATAAAAAACCTTACCGGGTTTAAGGGGGCAGGGGAAGAGGTAGGGAAAACAATTCTGAAGTCAGACAACACACTGCCTGTTCATGGGACACTGCTCTGGGGACATCTGGGATCATGAGAGGACTGGGGGCATTTAGGTGGAGGAGCACCCATTTGGGGGCTCAAGGGACATTAACCGCAGTCTCACTCCCAGGAGGCCTGGTGAGGCCAGGACTTTCTCAGGGATCTGGCACTAATGGGCAGTCCAGGCACGAGGTGCCAGCCTTATGACTCCCCCCCAGGCCTCTGCCTTCCTCCATTCCCCTTCCTTCCTGTCCACTTTCTTGCTTTCTGGCGAAGCTGCCCTGGGGACCCAGCTGGTCACAGCCTGCACCTTCCCCGTAAGCCCTTACTCTCCGCTCTCAGACTCCAATCAGATCTCACTTGTGAGAGAACCTGAAGCCCCCTCCCTGCTGGTTCAGTTCGAAGAAAGGGACAGGAAACATCCTGGGGCAGAGTACGGAAAGTGACTGACAACAGGCACGGTCACAGAGACTCACAGGCTGGAGACAACCCCTACCTGGAACCTGGCAGTTACTAAATGCTTCCTGGACTGACCTGAATCCTGAAAAGATGGAAGGAGACACAGGCCCCTGAGGGCAGGTTCTGTCAGAGCCTATTTGCTTCAGAGGGAGCCTCATTCCCTCAGCCTCCCTGGCCCAGAAGGAAATGACCACACCAAAGGCGTTTGGATCACACCGGGCACACCTCCCAAGTCACTTAAGGAGATGCAACATCCCTGATCCCTCTTTCCTGCCTCATCCGTTTGCTCTCTTGCTTCCCATGTTCCCCACAGCCTCAATTACTGGGTCCTTTCTTCTTTCCGGCCATATACTGTTCTCTGTCTTCACACATATCAGTAGCCAGATTTATACACAATCATCATTTATTGAGCATCTGTTAAGTGCCTGGCACTGTGCTAGCCATATGAGCCTTTATCATTTAATTTAATCACCACCACAATCCTGGGGGTGGGGGTGTATCTCATGCTCTAATGGACACAGAAACTGATAGAGGTTTGGACCTGTCCCAGATCAATGGAGGAATGGGTGGAGAAGACCAGAATTCAAATGCAGATCCTCTCACACAAAGTAAAGACCATTTTCCATTTTCCTGGGACATAGGTGTGCTGCCTTTTCCTCTGTGTTCTGTCTCTTCCTGCCTGTCCCCATGGGCGCACATGGGGATACAGCCCTTCCTGCAGAACTATCAAGGAGTCGACTCCATAACCAGGGGGTGCAGGTCCATTAGAGAAAGAAGCTCAGTTCTGACTTGCGGTGTGCAACATGCCCAGGATCACAAACCCAAACACTCAGATCTGTCTCAGGCTCCCCAGGATTCCCAGGTCACTCTCTGAGATATTATAATTTAGCTGGCACCTGTTCCCCAAAAGGCTTGCCCTGGCTTGTCTGTTTCTTAAAAGCTTGTTTTCCTTTCCTTGCCACCAGGAATTCCCGGCCTAATATAGCCAACATTGCCAGGTTTCTGATGCTGAATGACAACTTGGTCAGAAGAAGGTCTGAATTTGTAAATAATGTGGAATTTTTAAACGGAGCAGCAATGGGTAATATTTGGGGTCATCCATTTAGATTCCAGGGCTCAGATAGCAATTTGTATCAATTTCAGCCCCTTCCCACAGAAACCTCATGCTGAACCCACATCACTGGAGGATGTGAGGTCCCTATTTTGGTTTATGCCCCAAAGTTGCAAGGGTGGGGTTGGACATCTCAGTTGATGTCTTTTAATTGTTGTTTGTCAGCATATGAGCAAAACTGGCATCAAAGAGAGCTTGTCTTTTATTTCTCTCCCGAAATCTGGCTGTTTCCTAAGAGAAAGGCCGACTTGGGGAGAAAGGTTAGAAGTCTTTCAGAATCCTAGATGGTTCAATGTTTCTGAAAGGGGACTTGGAGAACATGGGATCCAGCTCCCAGTGTTGACCCATGGGGGAAAATGAAGCTCAGAGAGATGGGACTTGCTAAGTTACAAGGCAGTTTGGCAGCAGAACCTGGACTAAAGCTCTGGCCTCCACTCTGCGTTTTGAGATGAACAGGGGGTTAGGTTTGGGCTGTGAGGAGCTGTGGCAGGTGTCCAGTGAAGATCCATGCATCAGTGAGCTTCTTTCTGGGTGACCTGGCTGCTCCTTCTGAGCCACCTGTAGGCAAATCTCCATAATACAGGGGCTGATGCAAGGGATGGACTCTCATACCATCCTTTCCCAAACACTAGAGACCCATCGTTCATGTTCAGGACCAGCTTATAGCACAGGCTCTGACCCAACTCTCTACCCTGCCTCACCAGGAGATTCAAATTGTTGCTAATATGCAATGGAGTCGAGAGGGGGCATCCCCCTATTCCACGGGGTACCATGCTCCTGGGATCTAGCTCTGAATGTGGATTGGGGTGGTGGGTACTGCAGAAAAGGGCATGAGTCCTCTTATGGGTCCTGGGATAACTTTGTTTGACATCTTTGGTGCTATTGACAAGGATAGTCAAGCCTTAGGTAAGAGTAGCAGAATAGCAGCAAAAACTGCATTTATTAGTTAGATTTTCTTCAAATAAATAAAAATAAAGCAAAAGCACTCATGATTTCTCTACACAGATAACCCATGTCCATCACTTCTATTAAAAAAGTTCAAGTCATATGGAATATAGCGAGAAAAGTCAAACATGACAGAAAGATTTAAAATAAAAAGATAAAGTCTCACTGCAGTTCTTTGCCTAGCTTCATTTTTCAAAGGTAACCTATTAACTGCTTCCCTGGTATGATTCAGATAATCTTCTCTAATGTAAATACTGTAATAGCATATATATATATATATATATATATATATATATATATATATTCTCTTTTTAAATTTTATATAAAGGAAGTCAGATCAAACACTGTTCTACCCTCTGCCTTTTTAAGTTCTCTTAGTTTTTGGAGACTAGTCTCTTTAAGCACACATAGAACTACTCCATTCTATGTAATGTTGTAATGGCTACAGAGTTCAGCAAAGAATAAGATGGAGAATTTATCTTTTAAGAGCTGGAAAGGACCTTGGAGATCTTGGAATCCAACCCTGCGCTTTTATAAATCAGAAAACCATGACCCAAGAGGTAAAATTCTTAGGCCCCAGAGATGCATAGCAAGTCAGAGACAGCACTTATCGTCCAGGTCCCTTTACACTAAGCCATACTTCTGATGTGTTCTTAAAGAACGGGATGTTTGAAGAGAATGGGGGACATTTCAATCTTCAAAGAACACATCCTTGCATTTCCTCAGGGGTGCCTTGGTTAATGCTGAAATGAATGCCTACTCGTCACACTTCCACTTAGATTTCTCAAGCCTTCCTAACTGGAATCCACACATTCGGGAGCAAGGGGGGATGGGAAGAGGTAAAGGTGCGGGGGTGGGGTGGGGTGGGGGGCTTCTGCAGTTTCTATGCCCGTTAAGTGTCTGATTCATGGGCTCCTCCTTCTTCTTTATCAGGTCACCTTTTTAGTGACAGGGGAGGAGCTAGGGACGCCATGACCTGTTTCCAGAATGCAGGACACTTCTACCCAGGATGGCCATGAACTGGGAATCCTAACCCACAAGGCACAAGTACAGTAAAGGGATGTTTAAATCTCCAGAAGAAATGATTAGAGGATGGGCAAGGAAGCTGTCCTCAAAATGTCAAGGCTTGTCCTTGTAACAGGAAGGAGATGTATTCCGTGTTACTTCCAAGGGAGAATATGGATCAAGAGAAATTTCAAGGAGGAAAATTTTAGTTCCTAAGAAAGGAGCTGTAGGGTGAGTGGCTAAAATTGCAGGTTTTAGAATTATAGACCTAGCAGGTAAGAAACCCCAGTTTGTCGCAGGGTACTATGTGACCATGGGCAAATGATTGAACTGTTCCAAGACTGAGGGTTTTTTTTTTTTAAAAGTAGTGATTTTTTTCAAATATTTATTATAGGTGGACACATATCTTTATTTTTATGTGGTGCTGAGGATCGAACCCAGTGCCTCATGTGTGCTAGGCAAGTGCTCTACCTCTGAGCCACAATTCCAGCCCTCAGATTGAGTTTTCTCTTACAAAGATATAAGAGAAGAAGATGAACTGAAATTATAAATATGCAAGTTCACTGAAGGCAGGGATCTTGCCCATCATTTTCACTGGTCTCTATCTTGCCCCCAAACCTAGAACCTAGAAGGTGTTCAACAAATATTAGTGGAATGACTGATTTATTCGCTCCTGAACATGAGATAGATGCTGGGATAGGCATTTTCATTCATTGTAAACACATTGGTGAAATATCTATTATGTGCCAGCTCATTGTGGTAGTCTTCTCTGTAGTTACTGTTACTTTTATTATGCTTAGGGTTATTGTTTTGACAACGGTGGTTGTCAAATGTTCATGTTAGGTGGTGGTGAGTACCCCTATTGTCAGAATTGCCTAGCTCATGATGGATGACAAGCTGGCAATGTTGACAAGGAAATTCATGCACCTGCTTAAGATTTGGGGTGATACCCAGATCTTCCATCACAATTTTGACTTTCATGACTCTTGAGCTACTAATTAACACCACGTTGCACTTTTGTTCTTTCCATATAGAAAAGACATGAAAGGGAAGCAGTGGTGTCACCAGGTTTCTCTGGGTACACCCTATATGAGATTGGGATGCTCTTTTTAAAGTCCTGTAGGCAGACAGCTGAAGGGAAGGTCCATTTGGATCTATTCCAACCTGGGACTTTTCTAGATCAAATCAACTCTTCTTGGCTCTTAAAATCCTGCTTTCTTTAAAAACAAAACAACAAAACAAAGCTGGGAACTGTTGGTTTTATGTCCTACTGAAGATAGTCTCATTTTGATGCTGACATGAAACTTCACATGTGAACAAGAGACGGGTAAATGACCTTTACACTGCTAATGTGCGATGTCAAGGCAGTGCAATCTCACCGGGAAGGTTCAACTGCTTTAATCTTCTGTAGTATTATTTTTGGTCTTTTTATGTCTGATCCCACCCACTGTTTGTGCTAGAGCACGTGTTTGCTGCTCAGTGGTTGGGACTGAGCCACACTAATCATTTTGGGTGAAAATGGAAAACTCTGTTCCAAACATGGACATCTGACATCCCAGATGGAATTGGGAATCCTCTGGTAGGTTGTTTGAAATACGTTGTTTTCACCCTAGCTGTCTGTAGTAGGCACAGACGGGTGATGAAAGAGAATAGCCGGAAGGAGAGAACTTGTATCTGGAGGTCACTCTAAACCTGGGAAGCTCTAGGAGCAGCTCTATGCTTCTCCGCATCTTGATCATTCTCTCTGTCTGCATTTCAGCCAAATCTTTGTCTTGGATGGGTTGCTCTTGGTTATTTTGGCTGTAGGGAGTCTGATTTTGAGGTGTCCTAAAGAGTTTCTGGATAAAAGCCACTTAACTTGTTGCCATTGGAGGTGGACTAAGAAATTTCAGAAACTCAGCCAAAGTCTAAATTCAAAATATCCTTCCCAGTACCTTCCCTGAAAGCATTCTCCAAGTTTTGACTCTCATATCTTACCTTGGAGGATGGTCTTAGAAGCTGCACTTACAGGGTCCTTAAGATTTATTGGCCAAGATACTATCCAAAAAACTGTCCTGGATCAACAACGTTTGGCCAAACTCTCTCTTCCAAGTGGCAGGATCCCAGCTGAGCATTTTAGCAAGAGCCCCTCTTTTTCCCCTTCCTTTGACCAGTCCTGACCCCAAAAACTTATCTTCCAGCTACAAGGTTGCTGCTTGTCTCTAGCTTTGACCTCCTTTCCATTAATTAGTTTGTGCATTTGTGTTTTGTTTTTGTTTTTGTTTTTTGGTACCAGGGATTGAACTTAGGGACACTAGACCACTAAGCCACATCTCCAGCCCTATTTTGAATTTAGAGTCGGGGTCTGAGTTGC
This sequence comes from Spermophilus citellus, assembly GCF_964194105.1. Lineage (NCBI taxonomy): Eukaryota > Metazoa > Chordata > Mammalia > Rodentia > Sciuridae > Spermophilus > Spermophilus citellus. The sequence goes on along the minus strand of NC_138185.1, from coordinate 195,936,674 downwards.
TTAGCGCCTTGCTGTTGCTGAGGCTGGCTTTGAACTCGCGATTCTCCTGTCTCAGCCTCTGGAGCTGCTGGGATTACAGGCGTGCACCACTGCACCAGGCCTAGTTTGTACATTTGTAATTCATCTAATTCCTATGCTTGATTCTCTGGTTCTATACCAGTTTTTGTAGAGTACCCATTGTTTTTAGAAATCTGCCTCAGAGTCTGTATCCGATTTTTGTCTACCTGGGATGTGTACATTTATTCACTTTCTGGTAACCTACTGAGGGCTGGCTTCATTAGTGGGCCACAGATGCAGCTGTATAGGGTCTCATACTCAGAAGAGCTCTCTACTGTTTAATGTACTTCTGTTGCCTTCTTGAAGTCGTTAATAGTTTTATCACTGAACTTGTGTTTTGTATGTGAAATGTTATGGAACAGTGAAACATGGGCATGAGCAGAGGAAATAGGTGTGACCATAGCCCCATCCGAGTATGCATTTACAATGCCCCATGAACACAGAATTCCTGCAGACTCATGACACATGAGAGTTCAAGACTCAGTGTAAGTACAAGATAAAGGTATTACATCTATAACAAGGAAATAAACATGCTGACAGTCCCAAGAGGCCCCAGTCTTCCATTAAATCAGAAATTACAGGCTGGGGTTGTGGCTTAGTGGTAGAGTGCTCGCCTATCTCATGAGAGGCCCTGGGTTTGATCCTCAGCACCACATAAAAGTAAATAAATGAAGGTATTGTGTCCAACTAAAAAATAAATATTAAAAAAAAAATCAGAAATTCCTCCAAATTCAGAAAGAAACTGAAGTGTCCTAAGAAACACAAATGCCCAAGGAACCCCACCACATCTTTCTCAATTTATGTTACTTCTCTTACTAGTCAGCCACTTATGCTAAAAATGCCAACACAAAAGGAAAGGGTAAGATGACCTCCTAGCTCCTTTTCCTTCTCTTGCTCATCAGAAAGTGTGCATATAAAATATGCCCATAGAGGAATAGACGAACTCTAGATAGGGCAGAAGGGAGTGGAAGGGAGGGGGAAGGAGTTAGCAATGATGGTGGAATGTGATAGACATCATTATCCAAAGTACATGTATGAAGACACAAATTGGTGTGAACATGCTTTTTATACAGAGCTATGAAAAATTGTGTTCTATATGTGTAATAAGAATTGTGATGCATTTGGTTGTCATGTATTTTTAAAAAATAAAAGCAATTAAAAAAATAAAAAAAATATGCCCATAAAGTAGGCACACAAAGAAGATAAATTTTAAAAAAAAGTTAATTTGGTGTGGCATTTCCACTGTCCTAGTAAGAATAAATTACTTATGCATGTATGAGCTATGAAATATGAATTGTGTGCTTTTTATGATTCCGCATACAAGTGTTCTTATATTTTCCTTTAAAACTGGCATGCACAAAACACAAATAAATAGTAAAATTGATGCCAATAATTTAAAAATTTAATTGTCTTTACTTGTAGTGATATTAAATAGCAAATAAAAAATAGATGAGAGAGAGAAACCATGAAAGAAAGGAAAAAGTCTTATCTTTTGGGACTTTTAATGACATGGTTTCTCTGCTTATTGAACAAGGGGTCTCATGTTCTCATTTTGCACTGCACCCTGCAAATTCTGTGATTTGCCCTGATGCTAGGGCTGTGGCTTCAAGATCTGTCTATGAAGCCTTTTTTCAGAAGGTACCATCCCAGGCATTTTCATATCATGGACTTCTTTCAAGGCCCTGTCATACCCCTGTCCTGGGGCTTCAGTTGAGACCAAGAGATATTTTCTACTCCTTTGGTAAAACAAACAAGCAAACAAAAATCTCTCAGACATAGCTCTAAATAGATTAAAAAAATGAAGGTAGAACAAAGAGGTAGGGGCTTTTCAAGGTCACAAGGCATGCCAGGGATAGAGGCCCAAGTCCCAGCCTTTAGTTTCAGTATCATGCTCTGTTGGCATCGGTCTCCACTGCTGGCATTTGAGTCTTGAACATCACTGGAGGATACCAAAAAAGTCATTATGCATTGTCTCCCTTTGATCAGACCCCAGATGGGGCCACCACAGGAACAGATGTGCAGCAAAAGGCTTTGCCCTTCAAGGGGTTCCAAGGCCCCAGAGGAATCCTGTTTCTAGTTCAAGGACAACAAGAGTCATTCAACAGGCCAATACATGCTTCCTCTGTGGCCTTGGTAAGGACAGATCCCTAAGTCTCTCCAGACAGATCAGAATATCTTTTCTAATAATCATATCAGAATCATTTGGAATTCTGAAGGAACAGAATGGTCCCCATCTCTTTCCTTGAAATTATTCTTAAAAATAAGACATGCAAAATCACATTCAGGGGCCTTGCACAACTAGCTGGATTCCTCCCAACCAAAAACAAATCCAAGCTAGAGCAGACCATGACCTGGAGCATTTTGAAAACTGTCTGCAGTTTCTTACAGTCCCTCAGGCCAACCAAATGGGTTTCTATGCTAACATCTCTAAGCACATTCTAGCTGTCCCCTTGCTATTCCTTTGGAGGTTTCCAGGCAGTGTACAAGGGTTCACTGAATTTAAATTTCCTCCAGAAGCCTCATGCTACCTCTTGTTTGGAGGACAGATGCCCTTAGCAACATAGTCTAATTCTTCAGGTACTTCTGGGCTAGTTGGAGTTCCTTCCAAATCCTAAGCCTCTCCCTCTATCCATGGCTTTGTGTGGAAGGAGGACAGAACCTTTAGAAAATAAGTTCAGTGTGCTCCCACCTGGAGCTCATTGGGCTGTTCAGCTGGCATCACAGGCCTGATGGAACAGTCAGATTCCTTTCTGCCAAAATGAGCCTGCAGTTGCTGGTCCCCTTCCTTTTAGCAGGCACACAGGGGAAAAGATATCTCATGGGCCAGGCAGCACTGTTCTGGCCCTAACAACAGTGATCATCTTTCCTTCCTTTCTATCCAATAATAACTGTAAACACACATTTAAAATTTTTAGATTGCCATCTAAAACTAGGAAAATATTTTAATAAGATATAAAAATGCTTCTAACATAAGTGGGATTAAAAGCAGGATACATGATGGTACATACAGGAGGGCCTCAGCTTTGTAAACAATTTTACATTTATGTGCAGAAAAAAAAATACAGGAAGGAAATACACCACAGTGGATTTCTCTAGGTGGTGAGATCAGAAGTAATTTTGTATTCACTTCTTTAAACTTTTTGGTATTTTCTAAAAGGAAACACATATTGTAAGTATTACTTACAAGGAAGGATACTTTGCTATTAGCTGGGACTTCTGAGATAGTGGTAACCAATTTGATGCATCACCCCAAGGAAAACAACATCAGACTTCTATCCTCCCCAAAGTCACTTCTCTGCAGAACCTTCCTCCCAATAGCTTAAATTTCTACACAGATACAGATTTTGCTCATCTCCTAAAGATTAAAAACTCAAAAAGTGATTCTTCTGTGAAACATGACAACATTTGGAAATGTGTAGCCCTATCAGAACCTTGAATTCAAGGTACTGCAGGTCTTTCTCCTGGGTACCAGGGCTGAGAGCTCCCAAAGAAATTTTGAAGCGTAGAGCTTACCAGCTCACCTGAGACTGGGCTCATGGAAGACAAGGGCCCAGAGAATACTGACATTGTGATGACAAGAGAATTGCCTATGAAGTGGAAGGGCTCTGGAGTCTTAGGGTTTTCTAGGCAAACCTGACGATCATATATTCCTTTTAGATTACAAAGATTTAAAAAGTCAATGTGTGTAGGGTACCTAATAATGCATACAATAAATTATTAACAATAATAAGTGGTGGACACTGAAGAAGACTTATGGGCACCAGAGAAAGCAGCAAATGGGGAAATCTGCTACCGCTGCTTTCCATTCTCTCACCACTGAAGTTCCCCAAAGTGTGTGGGGGTGGGGAAGGAAGTGGAGGAGCTGTCCAGATCTCAGTCCAGGCCTGCTGGGCTGGCCTGACCAAGGACATATTTTTGGTTTCACCATAGAAATGTAACCACTGGCTGGTAAACAAAAATATGGGGTGAAGAGTGGTTCTACAATGTTCTGGATAACACTGAATATAAAGTTCCATTACCACTTTGAAATCACTGCATTAGTGATCCAGAGCACCTCTCCCTCTACCTACAGCTGCTCTGCCCTTTAACTACTTATCAGGCAGCAGGAAATGTGCCAGAGACTTATGGGAAATAAAAGGAGTCAAACTGTATCTTGTAATGGATTGAAAAATTCCATCTTTGCTGTGCTATCCTTTGATGCTATTATTAGTGGTATGCTATCAGTGTCACCATTTCTACAACAGTTGCTACAGATTATTATTGCTATTCATCCTTTAAATTTGTTAACTACTTGACACTGTGCTTCCTTGGACTGGGTTTTACCTGATTAAAGATGATACTGTACACGGCATTATGGGAAGTCAGAGGTAAATGAGTACTAGAAACTGCAAAGGGAACACAGCAGGTCTGCACTTGGGAACCAAGCAGACTTAGCAGTTGTTTATTTTCATCTCCCATGTGCCTGGCACATCCACCATCCCAGCCACATCCAGTCACATTACATCTATATACCCTATTCTAACAGTTCCTAGCTAGTTTAGGCAACTTTAAGGGTTAGGAACTAGGAGAAATGGGCATTTATTTAGTCAGGGAAGCTTGACCATGTTAAAATCCTACCAAAGTGGGTAGGAGGAGAAGAGAGAGCACTTCAAATATAAGGCTGTTGCCACTTCCAACAACTCTCACCTTCTCACAGAAGGCCTTGGGAAGATCCAGAGTCTTTGTTGTTGTTGTTGTTTTGTTTGTTTGTTTTTGTTTTTGTTTTACGGACTTAGAATTTTCTGTGCCTAAATTAAATTTTGTAAATGGCTGACTTTGACCTCATCCCCAAAGTGAACTCTGGATGTACATCTATTCTTAGCCCAGAAGAGAGCAAGAATGCAGCAAAGCTTAAGACCAAACGTGAACTGGGTTCCCTTTGAGACTTCTGTCTTCACCTGGCAACCCGGAGCTCCAGCGGAGCTCAGAAAGAAGAAAGTGGCATTTTGGAATCCATTTTGCTAAAGATTGGAAAGGCACTGTGTCAAACTCCCCTTTGCTACAGGGGTCAAAGAACTTGCAAAAGAACCTTAGTCAAAGGGATGCAGTTAGTTGGGGTTGGAGGGTGATGGCCAACTTTGGAGCCAATGGTACCTGAGGACAGTGGACAGGTGCGTGGGCCCGTCCTTAGGACCCACCCAAAAGAAAACGCTGGGCTAGCAGCGGCTGCAGGGCCCCACCTAGGGCGCCGCTTCTGCATTTTGGACCCAAGTCCACTGGTAAGCAGTAGCAGCCGTCGCCAGGCCTTCTGTTTGTCCAGCCATTTAAATGGGAGATTTGCGATGTATGCAAAGAAAAGGACGTGAGATGTCTAAGGCCTTTGAGAGGCATCATCTTGAAAGTCACACTTTTTCCAAAGCGCCTCCCTCCCAGGTTCCTTCCTTCCCAGAGCGGCATGGTCACAGCCCCAGAAGCTGCACCGCGGGTGCGCCGCAACGGTCCGGACGCAGGAGGGACAGGGACCGGGAACCCGGCCTCAGACCCCGAGGGCAGCAGGAGGGGCGGGGGGCGCGGCGCGGCTCACCTGCCAAGCTGTTGTAGCAGTCGATCTCGATGGCTTCCACCGTCTTGCTCTGCTCCTCTGAGAGGCGGCCAGGCTTGGGGGCCCCGGCCGGGGAGGCTGCGCGCGAGTCCCGCTCCCGTTCCCCGGGGGGCGGCAGCAGCCCCTTCAGCTCCAGCAACGCCCGGTGGTATTTGCCGATGGCTTCGCGGAATTTCTTGTCCTTGTAGCACTGCGCCCCTTGGCTCTTGAACTCGTGAGCGCGCCGGATGAGCTCGGCGGGCTCGGCCGCCGCCCCAGCCTGGCCCCGCGCGGGGGCTCCTCCGCTGCCTCCCGGGACGCACACTGGCGGCGACGGCCGCTGCCCCTCGCCGGCCGCGGGCGGGCTCGGGTTCCCCTTGGCCCCGGCCGCCGAGCCCTTCCTCTCCATTCGGCCGCCGCCAGAGCACGCCGCGATCCGCCCGCCGCCGCCGCGCCCTCCCGGGTTTAAAAGCGGCGGGCGCTGGCCCCGCGCCTCTCCGGCTTCTCAGCGGCCGTGACACCCTGCGGCGGTCTGTCGCCCCGCACTCCCATTCTCCCCGTCAGCTGCAGGAGGCTGCTCTCTCCTCCCCCTCGGATGGCTTCCCTCCTTCCCTCCCTCCCTCCCTCCCCCACTCGCGCCGCCCGCCCTCTTCCCCGCCCTCCTCCCCTCCGCAACCTGCCGCCGGTGGCGACCCGGCCCTCGCGCGCTCCGGGGTTATCGGTTTGGGGGATCCGCGGGCTCGATTTGGGGTGGCGGTGATTGCCACTGACCCGGAAGAAGCTTGGTTGGCTCCAAGGAGGGGAGAATTAATGACAAAGACGGCCGCGCTCTTTCCCATTCAATCCAGTCCTCGGAGGCGCGCCTAGTCTGAAAGAGAGGAATGGGGGAAGGGTGGTGTGTGTGTGTGTGTGTGTGTGTGTGTGTGTGTGTGTGTGTGTGTGTGTGTAGGAGGGCAGCAACGAGATGCATGCGTAGATTTCTTAAAAACTCAAAAGATGCAGCGGTGAGCAAGAGAAGTAGGCACAACCATAGCTTCTTGGTTTTTTGTATTGTTTTGTTGGGGCTTTTTTTTTTTTTTTCTTTTGGCAGTAAGGCATTCATATCTTAAGGGTGCAGGGTTTCCTTTTTCATGGATCCTGGTTGTCGCTGAGGTGTGTCTCCAGGGCGGCCCGAACACGGTGTGCACGTCTGCATGTGGGGCGTTGTACTCCAGGAGACGGTAGGCTTACGCTGTGTGAGTGCGCAGCCGTGCAGATGAATCACAGACACCAGAGATGGAAACACCTGTTACTGTGGGTCATCGGGCTTGGCGGGTTTGCGGTTCCAGTTTCCATTACTAGACAGTTCCGTGCCCTTCCTTAGGAGGCTCACTTCCTTCCTTCATTTTTTTTTTTTTTCAGTCAACCCCAAGTGTCAGCTGTCTGTTGGGGATTGGGACAGGCAGATGGAGATAAGCAGGTTACTCCCCTGCCCACAAGAAACCCCCAGCCAACCACCAATCACCGCTCCAGGTAGATTGGAAAGTGTCACTGGGGAGGAACAAGACAGTGCTGTGCAGCCCTGAGGAGGAATGGGGGAGGTGGCTTCTTGAGTAGAAAAGGATCCGGAGGCTTTATGGACAAAATAACATTGAGGGCCTTGAAAGTCGAGTAGGAGGTGGACAAAAGAAAATAGAAGAGAGTGACATATCAGCCAGAGTGAGGAAATCCCAGACGAATCATGAGGTCTGAAATCTCAGGTGTATTTAGAACACAGTGGTTTGATTTTGTGGCCTAAGTACTGGGAAATTGTTCTGATGAATTATGGAAACTTTAATTTAATTAATTTTTAATCTAGCTCTTTTGCAGTACTGGGGATTGAACCTAGGGCCTCACTCATGCTGGGCAAAGCACTATATCACTGAGCTACATTCCCATCCCATATGGAGGCTTTTGGATGAAGAATTTGGATTAGATTTTGTAGGGAGTGAAGAAGGCAGGCATATTTTAAGTGCCCTTCCCTCCTTCAGGATACCAGTTCAGGGGTGGAGTGTTGATTAACCTACATGAGGCCCTGGGTTCCATCCCCAGAACACACACACACACACACACACACACACACACACACACACATACACGTTTCTTAAAAATTGACTTAATTTCTTATAAGGAAAAAATTAGGACACAATTTTGAATATAAAGAGAGTTAAGAGCATAGATTCTGGGGCCAGATTGCTTGAATAAAGTCCCAGATATGCTGCTTACTACTGGTGTGATCTTAGGCAAGTCTTTGTGACTTGGTGTTCAAAATGGAGATAATGATGGCACAATTTCACAAGGTCATTATGAGGACTAAATCAATAATTATAGATGAAGTGCTTAATACAGTGCTCGGCACAAATTAACCACTCCATATGAAGTATCTATATTTTTATTTCAGTGTTATCTATAATAGTAACATCTGATTAGACATAAAAAACTGGCTACATACATTATGGCACAGACATACAAGGGAATATTATACAACCATTAAAACGACACTTTAGGGGTTAGGGGGGTAGCTTAGTGGTAGAGCTACCACTTGCTTAGCATGAATGAGGCCCTGTGTATAATCTCCAGCACCAAACAACAATAAAAACAACAACAGCTACAACTACCAAAAAAATAAATAAATAAACTTTAAAAGAAAATTCAATCACATATAATATATAGTTTTAAAAGTCAGGAACAAATTACATGTATTTTCTCATACCACTGATGTTTGTTAAAAGAATACTGTAGAAATACAGGCACATAATAAACAGTTGGTAGAAATCATATCAAAGTATTAATAAAGAATACATCTATGTGACAATGTACAGCTTGGGGTGCAGATCTGGGAATCATCCTGTGATAACCAAGAAAGGCTTGAAACCTATTACCAATTTGCTTTTTTGGAAAGGTGGAACTAACTTGTGCTTCTACTAGTAATGTACAGGTTTGCAGCATTCTTACCAATATAAAGGATGAACCTGTTAAAAATATTTTCTAATTTGATAAATAAAAACATATATCAGATTAACTGGAATTATCTTTTCAGGTGAATATTTTTCACAAGTGTAGTTGCTGTTTTTAAAAAATTAAAGGCTTTTGGTTGGACACATTCTTTTTTTTAAATTTTATTTTACTTTTATTTATTTATTTTTTTATTGTTGGTCGTTCAAAACATTACATAGTTCTTAATATATCATATTTCACAGTTTGATTCAAGTGGGTTATGAACTCCCATTTTTACCCCGTATACAGATTGCAGAATCACATCAGTTACACTTCCATTGATTTACATATTGCCATTCTAGTGACTGATGTATTCTGCTGTCTATCCTATTCTCTACTATCCCCCTTCCCCCCCTCCCCTCCCCTCCCCTTTTCTCTCTCTACCCCCTCTACTGTAAATCATTTCTTCCACTTGTATTATTTTTCTCTTACTCCTCCTTTCCTCTTATATGTAATTATGTATAACCCTGAGGATCACCTTCCATTTCCATGCGATTTCCCTTCTCACTCCCTTTCCCTCCCACCTCTCATCCCTGTTTAATGTTAATCTTCTTCTCAAGCTCTTCGTCCCTACCCTGACCTTGGTTACTCCCCTTATATCAAAGCAGTCATTTGGCATTTGTTTTTTAAGGATTGGCTAGCTTCACTTAGCATAATCTGCTCTAATGCCATCCATTTCCCTCCAAATTCTATGATTTTATCATTTTTTAAAGCAGAGTAATACTCCATTGTGTATAAATGCCACATTTTTTTAATCCATCCATCTATTGAAGGGCATCTAGGTTGGTTCCACAATCTTGCTATCGTGAATTGTGCTGCTATGAACATCAATGTAGCAGTGTCCCTGTAGCATGCTCTTATTAGGTCTTTAGGGAATAGACCGAGAAGGGGAATAGCTGGGTCAAATGGTGGTTCCATTCCCAGCTTTCCAAGAAATCTCCATACTGCTTTCCAAATTGGCTGCACCAATTTGCAGTCCCACCAACAATGAACAAGTGTACCCTTTTCCCCGCATCATCGCCAGCACTTGTTGTTGTTGGACTTCATAATGGCTGCCAATCTTACTGGAGTGAGATGGTATCTTAGGGTGGTTTTGATTTGCATTTCTCTGACTGCTAGTGATGGTGAGCATTTTTTCATGTACTTATTGATTGATTGTATGTCCTCCTCTGAGAAGTGTCTGTTCAGGTCCTTGGCCCATTTGTTGATTCAGCAAAGTGGCAGGATATAAAATCAACACGCATAAATCAAATGCATTCCTGTATATCAGCGACAAATCCTCTGAAACGGAAATGAGGACAACTACTCCATTCACAATATCCCCCCCAAAAATAAAATACTTGGGAATCAACCTAACAAAAGAGGTGAAAGACCTATACAATGAAAACTACAGAACCCTAAAGAGAGATATAGAAGAAGACCTCAGAAGATGGAAAAATATACCCTGTTCATGGATAGGCAGAACTAACATCATCAAAATGGCGATATTACCAAAAGTTCTCTATAAGTTCAATGCTATGCCAATCAAAATCCCAACAGCATTTCTTGTAGAAATAGATAAAACAATCATGAAATTCATATGGAATAATAGAAGACCCAGAATAGCAAAAACAATGCTAAGCAGGAAGTGTGAATCAGGCGGTATAGCGATACCAGACTTCAAACTATACTACAGAGCAATAGTAACAAAAACAGCATGGTACTGGTACCAAAACAGGCGGGTGGACCAATGGTACAGAAATGAGGACACAGTAACCAATCCACAAAACTACAACTATCTTATATTTGATAAAGGGGCTAAAAGCATGCAATGGAGGAAGGATAGCATCTTCAACAAATGCTGGGAAAACTGGAAATCCATTTGCATCAAAATGAAACTGAATCCCTTTCTCTCGCCATGCACAAAAGTTAACTCAAAATGGATCAAGGAGCTTGATATTAAATCAGAGACACGGCGTCTGATAGAAGAAAAAGTTGGCTATGATCTACATACTGTGGGGTCGGGCTCCAAATTCCTCAATAGGACACCCATAGCGCAAGAGTTAACAACTAGAATCAACAAATGGGACTTACTCAAACTAAAAAGTTTTTTCTCAGCAAAAGAAACAATAAGAGAGATAAACAGGGAACCTACATCCTGGGAACAAATCTTTACTCCACACACTTCAGATAGAGCCCTAATATCCAGAGTATACAAAGAACTTAAAAAATTAGGCAATAAGATAACTTTTTTTTTCTTTTTCTTTTTGGTACTAGGCTTTGAACTCAGGGGCACTCAACCACTGAGCCACATCTCCAGCCCTATTTTGTAGTTTATTTAGAGACAGGATCTCACTGAGTTGCTCAGGGCCTTGCTAAGTTGCTGAGGCTGGCTTTGAATTTGCAATCCTCCTGCCTCAGCCTCCCAAGCTGCTGGGGTTAGAGGCATGTGCCACCACACCCAGCTGGACACACTCTTAAGGTACTAAATTATACCTTATGTTTTCTGAGTACCTAACTTTTCTGAGTGCTTTATTGTCTTCAATCTCACTTGATTCTCACATTAGCCTCAGAGAGGGAAATGATTCTCTTCTCACTGAGCCAACCTATGGTTCAGTGTTTAAGAAGCTTTGGACTCAGGCAGGTGTGGGCTGGAAATCTATCTTTACTATTTCCTGGACAAGTTATTCAACTTTAGACAACCTCAAATTTCCCCACTTATTAAGTGGGGGATGGTGCTTGCCTTATAGGGTGGTTGCCAAGCACCTTATGAGTGTTCAACAGGTGGTAATTTTGTTGCTGGTTAAATCCTGTCATCATTGGATCCCATAATGTTGTGGCAGAACTCCAGTTAATCCATAAATATTTGCCAAGTGATCTATCAGGTTGAGCAGAGAGAAGAAATTGGGGTTGGGTGCTCTGAATCTTCATCATTACCAGTGTGCAAAGTTCCTCAGGTAGAAAGGGACACAGAGGACAATTGTTGGATGAACTCCAGGCCTGGGATTTGGTACTGTCAGAAATAAGACATGCATTGGGTTACCAGGACCGGATGGTCACCATCATTAAAGGTGAGACAATTATCGATGTGCTACAATTGCTTCCCCTCCCAGCCCCATGTCCTGACTCAGTGGTATAGTATCCCATTCTGAGAGTTTTACTTTGAGGGCAGGGCTGCAAGAGACAGGTAACCCACGTGGTACAACACTATGTACAAAGCAGACTCAACACAAGAGCTTAGTACTAGCTCACATAAAAGAGAATGCGAATGAAGAAGGAGGGAAATATTATGGGCGGGAGGATGGAGTGAGAGGAGAATTACTATGCCCATCTGTCCTACTCGGCAGAGCTCTGTGTGCATCTGAAAATGTTTTATTTGCTTGTTTTTAGTACACTTCTGTCTCTGTCTGAGCCACTGACTGGTGTGTTGTAGCTTCTCAAAAATGATCTCTTCCCTTCAAATGGAAGTAAATAAGCGTCAGTGAGAATTTCTCAAACCTTCTTTCATTATCTATTGACCATATGCAGAGCACTAATTTAGGACATGATCAAAGATCCAAATGACAGAAAACCTGAGCATATGTTTAGGAGTCAGAAAATCGGTGCTACTCAGACTTCAACATATGTATGAATTGCCTTGAGATCTTATTAAAAAAAATGAAGTTCTCTAATTCCATTGGTGTAGGCTGGAGTCCACGATTCTGTATTTCTAAGAAGCTACCAGGCAATGCTGATCCTGTTGGTCCATGGTGCCTGTTAGGAGGAGCTAGTGTTGGAGGAAAGGAAACTCTGCATCTCCTGTTCTCTCCAAGTTTTTACCTTTTCCCCCAGAGGAGTGTTCAGCAGTGTTGGTCAGATTCCAGGAAATAAAGTGGTCCACACTGAACAAGAGCAGTACCAATCCCTGTTGAGCTTTCTCTTCTACTTCGTATATCAGGAATAGGTAAGGTGAGTCAGGGCCTCTTCTTAGAATCTGACCTCTTGTCTTCTTTTCCCTAAACACATAGCCAGGCAGACTTTTATTGCTTTCTTTGCTTTCTTTTGTATTTTTCTTATTTTCTTTCTTTTTTACCCTCTGGTACTGGGGATTGAACCCAGGGGTGCTCTACCACTAAGGTACACCCCCAGCCCTTTTTATTTTTCGTTTTGAGACAAGGTCTCACTGATTTGTTCAGGCTGGCCTCACTCCCTCCAGTAGCTGGGATTAGAGATGTGCACCACCATGCATGACTGAATTTCTTGTCTAATGTGGCAGTACCCAGGCTGAGATGATTTTGGTGTGTCACAGGGAGGGAAAGACCCTTGAAGACTTCGCTTCCTAGACCTCTGCACTCTCAATAAATTGAGCATTTATTCAGATGAATGCAAAAATGGTATCTGATCTCTCATCTTAGTGACCCTTGAATGTGCTGCTTCCTCATGAACCTCTTTCTCAGAGGTGAAAGAGGATTGAGTCCCAGCAGGTTTCTAAGAGTCATGGTCGTTGGGTCCCATGTCATCAAAACCTCTTCCTTAATTCCTAACAGGTAAGCTCTGACTCATGGCAATGCATCCTATGGACGGTGACACAACTCCTGGAATAGCTTCTCTCTGCAGAGGTATGCTGGTAGATGTTTTAGAGAAGACTGGGTAGGACTATTTTGAAGGAAAGAACTGTGTGGTAAGTAAGCAACAGGAAAGCATAATGCTCCTGCTGGATTTAGGGGTTTAAAGCATTGTATCTGTCCTGACTCTTGATCTCCTTTCTGTTTCTTGGAATCTCTGATTCTTACACTGCCCAACCCTCTTAGGAGACTAAAGCCCCCTTTTATTTCCAAATTCACTCAGCAGCTTGCATACCTCCTAACCAGATGGCTGATGCTGCTTTGTCTCTTCCTTTAGCTCCCTTTCTTGAGCAAATGTGACACACGTATTTCAATTTCTTTTATACCATCAGAGCTTTTCAGGCTTGGTCACAGCCTAGCCACATCAAAACTATCTTGGAGATGGTTTTCTAATGGCACCGAACTTCATGATTTACCTGAGAAAATTGAAGCATTCTCATCATCCATTTTTATTCACATTTAATCTTCAAATATCTCTCTGTGGAAAAGAGGGATACATAGATGTAGTCATTATGAGCTTCATATTTTAATCCATCCCATCTCCCTCCATCACCCCAACAACAAACTCTATAATTACAGACCGCCTCCAGCCTGGCCTTGTTTAGAAAATAAGGTCTCTGTGCTTCTCCCTACTCACTCTTACCACGCCAGCCTCCTCACCGCCAGTGTCAATTATACTCACATTTGGGGGCTAGTTATTTGGATCTGCTAGCATCCCTTCCTTGGGGCTCACTTCCTTCCCCTCTTCCATGTGATCTGGAACTGTTAGTCTCCGGTGTCTGCTCACTCCTGCACCCATGCCATCTCCCACTTGCTAGTACATATTCCAGGGCCAGACCAATCCTGTTACTCCCTCTTCCTGCATCATAATGATTGGTTTGAGGTGGGGGTGGGGTGGGGGGCAACACAAACCGACTAGAAACAGTTTTCCCTGAGATTTATACACAGACATTGAGAGAAAGTTTATTTTTCCAGCTGGGTTATTAAGTTGGGAGGCTTTGAGGTTGGGACTATCTGTGGTCATCTTGCTCAGTACTTGGAGAAGGACTATCTGAAAAAAAAGGAAATACAATAGAGCAAAAAAAGGTGAGGGAGTGAGATGAAATCTTAGAGTAGGTTTGACTTGCATTTCTCTAATTGCTAGAGATGTTGAACATTTTTTCATGTGTTTGTTGATTGTTTGTTTATCACCTTCTTAGAAGTGTCTGTTCAGTTCCTTGGCCCATTTATTGATTGGTTTATTCGTTATTTTGGTTTTTTAGCTTTTTGAATTCTTTATATATGCTAGAGATTAGTGCTCTATCTGATGTGCAAGTGGAAAAAATTTGCTCCCAAGCTGTAGACTCTCTGTTCACCTCACTGATGGTTTCTTTTGCTGAGAAGAAGCTTTTTAGTTTGAATTCATCCCATTTATTAATTATTGATTCTAAATTTTGTGCTATAGGAGTCTTATTAAGGAAGTAGGGGCCTAATCCGATATGATGGAGATTTGGGCCTACTTTTTCTTCTATTAAATGCAGGGTCTCTGGTTTAATTCCTAGGTCCTTGATCCACTTTGAGTTGAATTTTGTGCATGGTGAGAGATAGGGGTTTAATTTGATTTTGTTGCATATGGATTTCCAGTTTTCCCAGCACCATTTGTTGAAGATGCTATCCTTTCTCCAGTCCATGTTTTTGGTGCCTTTGTCTAATATAAGATAATTGTAATTTTGTGGGTTAGTCTCTGTGTGTCCTCTATTCTGTACCCTTGGTCTACTAGTCTGTTTTGGTGCCAATACCATGCTATTTTTGTTACTACTGCTCTGTAGTATAGCTTAAGGTCTAGTATAGTCATGCCATCTGCTTCACTCCAGTCATACTGGCAGCTATTAAGAATACAAACAACAAATTAGTGTTGGCAAGGATGTGGGAGGAAAAGGCACACTCATACATTGCTGGGGGGACTGCAAAATGGTGCAGCCAATGGAAAGCAGTATGGAGATTCCTTGGAAAACTGGGAATGGAATCACCATTTGACCCAGCTATTCCTCTCCTTGGACTATACCCAAAGGACTTAAAAACATGGTATTACAGAGATACAGCCACATGGATGAGTATAGCAGCACAATTCACAATAGCTAAACTGTGGAACCAACCTAGATGCCTGTCAGTAGATGAATGGATAAAGAAAATGTGGTACATATACACAATGGAATATTACTCAGCAATAAAAAAGAATAAAATCATGACATCTGGAGGTAAATGGATGGAGTTGTAGAATATAATGCTAAGTATTTAAGCCAATCCCAAAAAAACAAATGCCAAATGTTCTCTCTGATATAAGGAGGCTGATTCATAGTAGGGTTGGGAGGGGGAAGCATGGGAGGAATAGATGAACTCTAGATAGGGCAAAGGGGAGGGAGGGGAAGGGAGAGGGCAAAGGGTGTAAAAGAGATGGTGGAATGAGACAGACTTTGTTACCCTAAGTATGAACATGAATGGTGTGAATATACTTTGTATACAACCAGAGATATGAAAAATTGTGCTCTATATGTGTAATATAAATTGTAATGCATTCCACTGTCATATATTTTACATAATAAATTACAATAAATTTTTTTTTTAAAAAAAAGAGGTGAGGGAGAGACAGCTCTAGCAATATCAATTAAGTTCTTTATTTTGTTAATTTGTTAATTTGTTTGTTTGGTTTTTTAATGTGATGCTGAGGATCGAACCCAGTGCCTCACCTTTGCTAGGCAAGAGCTCTACCACTGAGTTAGAGCCCCAGCCTGATCCAGTGATTTTTTAATGATAGATACAACCCTGGGCTTCCCAATTATGTGAACCAATGAATTGTCTTTATACTTAAGCTACTTTGAGCTGTTGCTTATAATCCAAAAAATATTGACTTATATGTTCCTTTTCAGGTATTTGCCTTTTTCATTCATGACCTACTGCAACCATGTTGGTTGCTGTTACATGTGGTCAATAACCAAATCATGCCCCTTGCCTAAAAAACACTCATTCTTTTGTTCTTTTTTGTTGGGAATTTTTGTTACTTAGGCCAGGGGTGAAGTAGTGAAGTATGTCAGGTTGTGAGCATGTTAATTTTTTTGCAACTGTTCTACTTCTCATAAATTTATGTGAACCTCTGACGGTCTGAACTACAGTTTCTGTCTGCAGGCATTTAACATTTTACAGCCTGAATGGCATACATGAGAATGCGTTCTTTCTCCTGTGCTCTCTCTCTTTCTCTCCTTTTTCCCTATAGAAGTGTTTTATATATATATATGTTATCTGCATCTGTGAAACACATTGCCCCCAAACTTAGCAGCTCATTTATTATTTTTTAAATGCTCATTTATTGTTTTTAAAACAATCCCACAGATTCTGTGGGAGCTTTTACTTGGGTAGTTCTAGCTAACGTTCTGTGGGTTTGTTTCTTTTTGCTTTGCTTAGGATGAAACCCAGGGCCTTGGGCATGCTAGGCAAGTAGTCAACTGCGGAATTCTATCCCCAGCTCTAATGTTCTTTTAAGAAGTTTCAGTTAAGCTGTTGCCTGGGACTGAAGGCTTTCCTGGAGGAGATTCTGGTTCCAAGTTTACTCACTGTTGCTGGAGGCCTCTGTTCCTACTATTGGCTGAACATCTTCATCTTGATTCCTCACCATAGGCTCCTGACTGTCTTCACAACATGGTACCTGGTTTCCTGCAGAGTAAGATCTCAGAGCTCCAAAATCCTACAACCCAGTATTAGAACTGACATATCATCACTTCTGATGAATTGTATTGGTCATGCAGACCAACCTGGGTACAAGTTGGTAGGAGACTCCACAGAGTGTGAGTACCAGAAGGTGGGGAATAGTGGTGGGCATCACAGAGGCTGGCTATTTTAAGAGAGCAGTAGGCATTATATTTTTCATTATACCTAGCCATATAGTAGAATTTCAGAGAACATTTGTATAATATCAAATGAAAAATAAAAAGAGATAAATTGACCAATGATCACAATAATATATAAAAGTATGCATTTTTATTACAAAAGTCAGATGAAATTCGGGGCATTGAAAGGAATTTGGAACTCAACACTCTTGGGGTTTCTTGCTTTTCTGTAAATTTAACTTCTCATTTTAAAAACTGAACAGTATTATTAATGCATTTTTAAGATGTTAAAAAATTACTGGGTCCTTGCAATTTTCTTTGAAGGCACTTTGATAATAGGAAGTTTCCATAGGATTGTTCTGTCAATTACCACATGTGTTTTCTTGGTTTTTAATCTTTTGAGGAAAGGAACTGCAGACTGCATTGACAATATTGTTGGTAGTGGCATATGAATGGTTTATGATTTATTTGATGAAATGATTTTGGGCATTGTTCCTTCCTATGCAGTCTCAAATCTAGTTTTTTAGCCTTCTGTGATTCTGTGACTTACCCCATACCCCTACCTTTTTTGCTTACACTGGCATCCCTTTGGAAATATTTTGTGTAATGGATTCTGAAGGTGCTACATCAGGAAAAGTGGAACAAATGTAGGAGTAAAGTGAATTTATGATTAATTTATATAGGTTATTTTTTATTTGATCTTAAAATACACAAAGCAAAATTTATCATCTTTTTTTTTTAATGGGGTGTTATCGGGGATTGAACTCAAGGGCACTTTACCACTGAACCACACCCCCAGCCCTTTTTTGTATTTTATTTAGAGACAGGGTCTCACTGAGCTGTTCAGCACCTCGCTTTTGCTGAAGCTGGCTTTGAACTCAAAATCCTTCTGCCTCATTCTTTTGAGCTGCTGGGATTACAGGTATGCACCACTGTGCCCAGCAAAATTTACCATCTTAAAACCTCTTTTAAGTGTACAATTCACTGGCATTAGGTACATTTACATTATTGTGAAACCATCAACACTGCCCATCCCCAGAACTCTTTCCATCTTACAAAATTGAAACTCTGTACCCATTAAACATTAACTCCATCTTCCCCTAACACCTGGAGCCTTAAAAAAAAAAAAGTATGGTAAAGAAAGCATAACAAGCTTATTCTCAGTAAAAGAAATAATCAGTGAGTGAAGAGAGAGCCTACAGAATGGGAGCAAATCTTTACCACAAGCACATCAGATAAAGCACTAATCTCTAGGCTACATGAAGCACTCAAAAAGCTTAACACAAAAACAAAACAAAACAAAACATATGAAAAAATGTTCAGCATCTATAGCAATTAGAAAAATGCAAATCAAAACTACTCTAAGATTTCATCTCACTCCAGTCAGAATGGCAGCTATTAAGAATACAAACAACAATAAGAGTTGGCGAGGATGTGGGGGAAAGGCACATTCCTACATTGCTAGTGGGATTGCAAAATGGTGCAGCCAATCTGGAAAGCAGTATGGAGATTTCTTGAAATGGCATCACCATTTGACCCAGCTATCCCTCTCCTCAGTTATACCCAAAGGACTTAAAAACAGCCTACTACAGGGACACAGCCACATCAATGTTTGTAGTAGCACAATTCACAATAACTAAATTATGGAACCAACCTAGATGCCCTTCAGTAGATGAATGGATAGGGAAACTTTGGTATATACAGACAATGGAACATTACTCAGCATTAAAAGAGAATAAAATCATGGCATTTGCAGGTAAATGGATGAAGTTAGAGAATATAATACTAAGTGAAGCACCAATCCCCCAAAACCAAAGGCTGAATGTTTTCTTTGATATGAGGATGCTGACCCATACTGGTGATGGGGGGCGGGGGCAGAGCATGGGAGGAATGGAGGAACTTTAAATAGGGCAAAGGGGAAGGAGGGGAAAGGAAGGGACAAGCGGGTAGGAATGATGGTGGAATGAGTTAGACATCATTACCCTAAGTACGTGTAGGAAGACATGAATGGTGTGAAAATACTTTGTATATAATCAGTGACTTAAAAAAATTGTGCTCTTTATGTATAATATGAAATGAATTGCATTCTGCCATCATGTATAATAAATTAGAATAAATAATTTAAGTAAAAAATTATTTGAAAAAAAGCATAACATGAAATTTACCTTATTAACCATTTTTTAAAAAATTTTTAATATTTATTTTTTAGTTCTCGGCGGACACAACATCTTTGTTGGTATGTGGTGCTGAGGATCGAACCCGGGCCGCACGCATGCCAGGTGAGGGCGCTACCGCTTGAGCCACATCCCCAGCCCTATTAACCATTTTTTAAGTGCACAGCTCACTACTATTAAGTATATTCACATTATTGTGAAACAGATCTCCAGAATTTTTTGCAAATGTGAACTTCTATACCCATTAAAAACAACTCCCCTCTCCCCACCCCCACCAGCCCCTGGAAACCACCATTCTACTTTCTGTTTTTATTCAAATTTGACTAGTCTAGATACTTCATATAATGGAATCATACAGTAACTATTTCTCTTTCTTTTTTGTGATTGGCTTGTTTGATTTAATAAAATGTCTTTAAGTTTCATCCACTTTGCTAGAAGTGACAGGATTTCCTTCCTTTTAACAGCTGAATACTATTCTGTTGTATGTATATACCACATTTTGCATCACCATTCATTTCTGCATGAACACTTGTGTTGCTTCTACCTCTTAGGTACTATGAACATGGATGTACCAATACCTCTTTGAAACCCTGCTTTCAATTCTTTAGGGTACATACCCATAACTGGAGGTGCTGGATCACACAGTAGTTCTATTTTTAATTTATAGAGGAAACTCCACATTGTTTTTCATTGTGCTTGCACCATTTTACAATCCCACCAACAGTGCACAAGTGCTCCAGTTTCTCCACATTCTTTCCAATATTTGTTATTTTGTTTTGATAATAGACTTCTTAATGGGTGTGAGGTTGTATCTCATTGAGGTTTTGATTGACATTTCTCTGATGATTTAGTGATGTTGAGCATCTCTTTTTTTTTTAGGGAGGGTGTCACTCAGGGACACTCAACTACTGAGCCACATCCCCAGCCCTATTTTGTATTTTATTTAGAGGCAGGGTCTCACTGAGTTGCTTAGCCCCTCACTTTTGCTGAAGCTGGCTTTGAACTCATGATCCTCCTATCTATAATGTGATCCTCATGCATGCACCACTGCACCCAGCTTGAGCATCTCTTTATATGATTGTTGGCCATTTATACAGGACCCTTGGAAAAATGTCCCTTCACGTTTTTGCTCATTTTTTTTTTTGTTTTATTTGCTTCAGATTTATTCCATTGGTTTATTTGTCTATCTTTATGCCAGGGTCATATCATTTTGGCTACTGTAGTTTTATAATAGCTTAAACATAATTTTGTAGTAGTTTGAAATCAGAAATAGTGAGTTCTCTGCTATTGTTATTTTAAAAGATTGCTCTGGGGCTGGGGTTGTGGCTCAGTGGTAGAGCACTTGCCTAGAATGTGTGAGGCACTGGATTTGATTCTTAGCCCCCACATACATAAATAAAATAAAGGTCCACTGACAATTAAAAATATATTTAAAAAAAGATTATTCTGGTATTTTCAAGGTCCCTTGAGTTTCCATATGAATTCTAGGATGAATTTTTCTATTTCTGAAAAAAAGAAACTATTGGGATTTTGATGGAGTTTGCATTGAATCTGTACATTCCTTTGGATGGTGTGACCATCTGAGTGATATTAAGTCTTCAGATTCATAAATAAGGGATATGTTTCTATTTATTCATATCTTTAATTTGTCTCTGCAGTTATTTGTAATTATCAGTGTACAAGTCTTTTCTCTCCTTGGTTCACTTTATTTCTACGTACTGTTTTTGATACAATTATAAATGGCACTGTTTTCTTCATTATTTTTTGATTGTACATCTATTATTAGTATACAGAAATACAACTGTTTTTTGTATGTTGATTATCAGTGTAATACACAACACCCCCCACTATCCGCCACTTTCTTTTAATGTGGTATCTTACATTGATTTATTTTTTTATGCTAAATTATCCTTACATTTCAGAAATGAATCCCACTTATTCATGATATATCATTGTTTTAATGTGCTGTTGAATTCAATTTGACATTATTTAGTCAAGGAATTTGATAAGAATTTAGTCTCTAATTTTCTTTTCTGCTAGTATTTGTTTGACTTTGGTCTCAAGGTACTGTTAGTCTCATAGAATGAGATTGGAGGTGTTCTCTGATTTTCAATTTTTTGGAAGAGTTTCAGGAGGATTTTTGTTAATTCTTCAAATGTTTGGTAGAATTCCATAGTGAGTCCGTCTGGTCCTGGTCTTTTTTTTGTTAGGAGGGTTTTGATTACTGATTTCATCTCCTTTTTCATTATTGGTCTTTCATATTCTTTATTAATGCCTGACTCAGTCTTGGTAGATTGGATTTCTAGGGATTATCCATTCCTCTTGGTTATCTGATTTGTTGGCATATAATTGTTCACACATTATCTTATAATCCTTTTCATTTCTGTAGCATTGCTTGAAATGGTTTCCCTTTTATTTTTTATGTTAGCTATTTGAGTCTTTTATCTTTTTTTCTTAATATAGCTAAAAATTTGTCAATTTTGTTGATTAAAACAAACAAACAAACAACTTTTGCTGGGTGAATAGCTCCAGAGACTGAGGAAGGAGGATTCTGAGTTTCAAAGTGAGCTTCAGCAGCTCAACAAGGCCCTAAGCAACTCAGTAAGACCCCGTCTCTAAATAAAATATAAAAAAGGGCTGGGGATGTGGCTCAGTGGTTAAGCGCCCATGGGTTCAATCCTTGGTACCAAAACAAACAACAAAAGCACAACAATAAAAACACCCTTTCATTGATTTTTAAAATTTTCTTTTCTCTATTTCATTTATCTCTAATCATGATTATTTTTTTCTTTGATAACTTTGAGTTTATTCTTCCTTTTATAGTTTTTCTCTCTCTCTTATTCCTTTAACTTATTTGTTTATTTGGGTGCTGGAGATCAAACTCTTTTCTGGCTTTGTGAGATGTAAAGTTAGATTGTTGATTTGAGATGTTTATTCTTTTTTAATGTGTGCATTTACAGCTATTGCGGCTCCCTTAACACTGTTTTCACTACATCCCATAAGTTTTGGTATGTTCTATTTTTATTTTCACTTTTCTCAAGTTAATATCTAGTTTCCTTGATGACTCTTTCTTTGACATATTGGTTATTTAATTTCCACATATTTGTGCTTTGACCTGTTATCCTTTGTGCTGTTGATTTCTAGTTTCATTCCATTGTTATTGAAAAGATATTCAATGCTTTTTAATTTGTTCAAACTTTTTTCTGTGGCCTATTATGCAATCTGTCCTGGAAATATCCTATGTGTGCTGAGAAGAGCCTATATTCTGATGTGGGACGCCGCAGTGTTCTGGGTGGGGTTCAATTGATCTAAGGTCCTACTCAATTTCTTTATTTCCTTACTGATTTTTTTTTTTTTTTGTGGGGGCTCTGGTTGTTCTATCCAGTAGGAGAGTCGAGTGCTGAAAGTTTCTGACTACCATTATGTTGTTGTCTACTTCTCATTTTAAATCTATCAAGTTTTTCTCTGTAAATTTAGGAGAGTTAATGTTTGGTGCATGAACTGGTGCATATAACTATTACATTGTATTGGTGAGTTGACCAACTGAAGTTATGAGCAGTTATGAATTAAAATGGAATCTTATAATTTTTGGATGTTTATGTCCTTGCAACGGTAACACAAAGAAGATATCCACAGGACATACATAAAAGGAAATGAGAGGGAATCAGAACCAAAGAAATCAGTGAAACTCAGAGGAAGACAGTAGAGGAGGACAGAAGGGACCCAAATCTACAAGACAGAGAGAAAACAATAATAAACCATTGTATCATTATATAGTATTCTTTTTGTCTCTTGTGACGATTTTGATTTAAAGCTTATTTTCTGTGATTTTAGTATAGCCCCATAATCCCTGAACTCTTTTGGTAATTGTTTTTACAGAATACCTTTAATATCTTTTCTATCTTTTCACCTTCAGCACATGTATATCCTTAGATCTAACTTAAGTCTCTCATAGAGCATATAGCTGGATGCTGTTTTTTTTTTAAGTCTGTTCAGCCAATCTGTGTCTTTTGGTAGGAGTGATTAATCCATTTATCTTAAAGTCAACAGCGACAGGGAAGGACTTACAATTTCCATTTTGTTCATTGTTTCCTACATGTCTTGTAGCCATTTTTGTCCCTCCTTCTCCCTTTCTTATTTTTTTTAAATTTTCTTTTGTGTTTCACTCATTATTTTTGTTGGTGGTATGTTCTGATTTCTTTTTCACATCTTTTTTATATATATTCCATTGCAACAAAACATCATGAAGTTTTAGGATTCCATTTTAAATTTATAACTGCTGGAGCTATAGTGGTAGAGTACTTGCCTTGCAGGTGTGAGGCCCTGAGTTTGATCCTCAGCACCACATAAAAATAAATAACAAATAAATAAAGATATTTTAAAAAATTTATAAGGGCTCATAACTTCAGCTGCACACAAGAAAATACTACATCTTTGAAGTTCTACCCTTCCCAAATATTACTGATATTACAAATTATATATTTATGCATTGTATACGTATTAACATAGATTTGTATTTGGTCATTAATATTCTATACAGAAAATCACAATAACGTATGTTTCTATATCTGACTAGGTATTTACCTTTATCAGAGAACTTTATACTTTAATATGGCTTTGTTTTGCTGCCTATTGGCCTTTCATTCAACTTGAAGGACTCCCTTTAGCTTTTCTTGTAAGCAGGTCTACTGATAACAAATTCCCTCTGTTTTTGTTTCCCTGAAAAGTCTTAATCAATCAATCAATCAATCAATCAATCTCCCGACACCCCCACCTTTCCTCCCACCCCTTGCCTCTGGGATCAAACCCAGGTCCTCATGTATGCTAAGCAAGCACTCTACCAATAAGCTATACTCCAGCCCCTTTCCTTCATTTTGGAAGGAAAGTTGTGCTGGATACTGTATTTTTTTATTTTTTAGGAGTGAAACAGGGTTTATCTTTATAGATCTTGACATTAACAAAAGTGTAATAATGGAAGAATATAAACAACTTTGTGCTCAGAAATTTAACAAATGAAATTAAATGAGCCATTTCTTTGAAAAATTACAAATTGTAAAGGCCAATCCAGGTGGAGAGTTAACTGAAATAAGTTTATAATCATTAAGTAAATAGAAATACTAGTTTAAAATCTACCCTAATGAAGTATCTAGGCCATATGATTTTCTTTTGAATTTGACCCATTGATTAGAAAACAATTAACAACTTTATGCAATCTTTTCTCAATAATAAAAAACTCCCTAACTCGTTTTAAAGATTATAATTACCTGTTTAGCAAAACCCACAAAAGACAAAACAAAGATAAAAATGACATTGAAGTATTTCGCTTGAATTTACATGCAAAAAAAAAGCTTCAACAAAACATTATCCATTGGTATATAAAGAGTATTCTTTATTGAGATTTTTTTTCCTTTCAATACTTCGGACATGTTATGCTACTCCCTTTAAATCTGTAGTTTCTATTGAGAAAATTTTCACTGCTTAATCATATAGAGGCTCCTTTTTGTGTGACATTGCTATTCTCTTGGTGCTTTCAAGATATCTTCTTTGTCTTTAACTTTAGATGTTTGGTTGTAATGTGTCTTGTTGTGATACTCTTTGAATTTTTCCAAGTTGGAATTCTTTCAGCTTCTTAAATCTCTATGTTCATTTTTTTTCCTTTCAGACTTAGGAAGGTATAAGCCATTATTTCTTCAAATAAGCTTACTTTCCCTTTTGTCTTTATTCTAGGATTCCCATAATGAGTACATTAGTCTATTTGATGGTGTTCTGTAAGTCCATTAGGCTCTTTCTACTTTTCCTCATCCTTTTTAGTTTGTGCTCCTCTGACTTAATTACTTCAAATGACCCGTAATAAAGTTTGTTCATTATTTCTTCTGCCTGATAAGTCTGCTGTTAGATTTCTGTAATATTTTTTTTTCAGTTTAGTTATTACATTTTTAAGCTCCAGAATATCCGTTTGGTTCTGTTTTAAAATATAGTTTCTGTTTCTTTGTTGATATCATTTTGTCCATGCATCATTTTTCTACTTCCATTTAGCTGCCTATGTATTTTCTCTTTAAATCACCGAACATCTTTTTAACAGTTATTTTAAATCCTTTTCCAGGCAGCTCATAGATTGCATTTCTTTAGGATTGTTTTCTGGAATTTTATTTTGATCCTTTGATTGGGTTATATGTCATTTCCCTGTTTCTTTGTATATCTTGTAATTTTTTGCTGATGTTTGGGAATTTCAAAAAAACAGCCAACTTTCCTAGTCTTTGGCTTCATGAAGCGGAAGACCTTCCCCAGTTATCCCTCTTGGAGGTTCAAGAATCTCTCAAATTTTTTTTCTGTCATCTTGTTCCTCTTGGTGTCATGAAGCAGAGCCTCCTGGTTGTTCACCTTTATTTTTAGTGGCTTACAGTCTCTTTCCTGGTCCTGTAAGCACTCCAAGTCAGATGATGCAGCAACTAGTCCTTTGGGTGGCCCCCAGGTAAGCCAGAACATTTAACGCATGGTCCACTCTTTTGTTTCCATGCTTGGGGGAGGATCCCTGATGTAAGGGGTTTCTTCCCCATTGCTTAGCACTATGTCACATTTAGGAAAGGTCAAGATGGATGTGCCAATTGCTGCAAAATTTCCGCTCTTTTGCTGGAATCCTGTCTTGGATTCACAATGACCTAAAGTGCTGTATCTTCTCAACCAGTTGCTAGAGTTCTTGGAGGTATTCTCGTCTATACATTGTTAACTTGCTATCTCTGTGGGGAAATGAAGACCTGCATCTTCTTATTCCATTTATTCATTTGCTGACATCACTGTCTCCTCCCAGAGCCTTTTAGCTAATTTCTTTGGATTTGAGTCCCTAACTTGGATAACATGGTACCTTTGGTGATATGATGATGATATTGGGAAACCAAGGGACGCATGGGTCATTTCAGACACAGCAGGAGAGACCTTTCTTGGATAAGAAAGGTCTCTCCTGCTTATCTTATAGCTATTTCTAT
This sequence comes from Spermophilus citellus, assembly GCF_964194105.1. NCBI lineage: Eukaryota > Metazoa > Chordata > Mammalia > Rodentia > Sciuridae > Spermophilus > Spermophilus citellus. The sequence continues at coordinate 195,910,442 of NC_138185.1, read as the reverse complement.
CTGCCTCAAGTCGCATTCTTTTTTTTTTTCTTTCTTTTTTGTGGTGCTGGGGATTGAACCCAGGGCCTTGTGCATGCATGGTAAACATTCTACCAACTGAGCCATATCCCCAGCCCTCAAGTCACATTCTTGATAAGGACAAATGTTGGCATTGTGAGACGTCACTTGGTTGCCCAGTGATAATAATGGAATGTGGGCTTGTACTCATGGCATTCCTGAAGATGGCTATATTTTCTTTCCATTCTCTCATATCCAAGATCTCTTCAGATCAGCAAAGTTATAAATGCATTCCTGCAGATTCTCGTACTTCTGCAACAATCTGTCACCAGTCAAGTTAATCATCCATTATTTGTTTTCTTTCCTTACATTTGGCCTAAATCCTCCTACATTTGGGTTGCTGAGGCTTTGTTGATAACCTCAGACCAGGGTGTGAGCCTGAAAGAGAGATATTTGAGAACAATGGTGGGTAGGACAAAAAGAAAGAATTATTATGATCACACAGCTTTGTTTTCACTTAAATCTCTTACATGTAACAGATAATCATATATGGGAATGTAAAATACCTGATCTGTTAAAGACCAAGAGTCCAGGGTTCTCTGAACTTTTAGAATAAAAAAAAAAGTTCAGGCTTCCTAATGGGGATTAAGGAGGCTACTAAAGGTTAATATTAAGAAGAAAAATATGTGAAAACACATAGTATACTGCATAGAGAAAATTTATTAATAACTTTTCTTCATTCTTTGCCTCTTTCCTTATCCTCTCCTTCTAATCTTCATTTAATTTCTCTTTTCAAAGTTGCAACTAAGTTGCACTGCAGTCCATAGATTTGCTCTGTCTTCATCAAGTACTTTCTGTGCTGAGCCAAAGAGGTACTCAATTGTTTTGAGCTGATATTATGTAATTGCCAAAGCAGTAACATTATCAAGCTGCCTTGGCATGGAGGAGAAGAGAAGGAAGCCTTGAAACAGGGTTCACAATCAGAAAGGATAGACCTGAATGGGGACAGGGTTTGCAAGAGCAACTTAAAGTTATTGTGGGAACTGAGGCCTGAGACAGCTAGGGGGCACATACAAAAAAAAAAAAAAAAAAGCAGATAAGTGTTAATGTTCAAGTACAGCTTATTAGCTTGGAGAATTTGTTTGAAATTTTTTTCATTTTGATTTACTGTGATTGCCTTCTTTACAAATCCAGTAAAACAAAACAAAACAAAAAACAGAAGAGGTGAAGCGTTGTTGGTGGTTATTATTTAGTTAAAATTGAAAGAGAAATTAGATGGGCACTTTAGTGCTCTCTAAAGGTGGGGGAGGCGGGCACATAGATGAGTTTGATGTTAGAGGTAGCCACTAGAATTTAAACTCAAATGTTTAATATATTTTTAATTGATTGGGGTCAACCTGACTTATGTTTAGGCAAGGGCTCACCACCAATCTAGTCTAGGCTGGGCTCTTTCCTAGAAAAATGCTAAATTTTTGCAGTGATGAATTAGGATTAGAATGGTGGAAAGGTTGTGGGACTATTATGTGTCTGTGGCAGTTACAAAGAAAGAAAGGGTTTCAGCATTAGTTCATTTTGAACACTTAAAAAGCCAGATTTTATTTGTTTCCAAACAACATGATCTTCATCGCCACCCTCATTAAGTCAATTCTCTCAAATGCAGCCCTGTGTAGGGATTACTATGAGGACTCTTAGTGACACAGTGAGCTACCTGGAATGAAACAGATCTAGAAGAGCTCTTCAGATAGGATTTGCCTCATCATAAATGCCAGGTTTGTGAGGTCCTCATTTGGCAAGGAAGACTAGGTAACCAGAATCGAATATTAAATTGACTCAAACCCATGGTAGGGCAATAAGAAATATTCATCAAACCTATTTATTTTCTTATTATTGACTCAGCCCAGATGTTTCACTGTGTGCTTGATGGCTGCTAGAGCTCTGAAGTTTATGTATGGAATTCATGGATTTTTCTTAGATTTTTCCATCTATGCTGGGTGTGGTGGTGCATGCCTATAATTCCAGTGGTTTAGGAGAAACACAGAGTTCAAAGCTTAAGCAAAACCAGGCGCTAAGCAACTCAGTGAGACCCTATCTCTAAATAAAATACAAAATAGGGCTGGGGATATGGCTCAGTGGTTAAGTGCCCCTGAGTTCAATCCCTGGTACTCCCTACCCCCCGAAAAAAAGATTTATCCATCCAGTTGACATCTTCAATTGAATATTCCACTGGCATTTCAGTGAAACACACCTAAATGAAACACAACTATTCTACTTCCTTCCCTAAACCAGTCTTTATACCTCAGTAAATCATTCAATCATTCACCCAACTTCCAGGGTAGATATGTATAATTATCCCTCTTCTCACTCCATGCTTTTCCTTTTTTTTTTTTTTTTTTTTTTGGTACCAGGGATTGAACCCAGGGGCGCTTAACCACTGAGCCACATCCCCAGCCCTTTTTTATATTTTCATTTAGAGATAGGGTCTCACTAAGTTGCTTAGGGCCTCACTAAATTGCTGAGGTTGGCTTTGGAATCTCAATCCTCCTTGCCTCAGCCTCCAGAGCCACCCGGATAATAGGCATGTGCCACCGCACCAGGCTTCACCCTATCCATTCCATCTTCTAAATATCTATCATTTTAGTTCATTACTTTTGACTCTGACACTTACTTACCATAGGTTAGGCTTTGTGGGCTTCGACTTTGGTAATAACTTTCTCAGTTCAAATCTGACCTTATCACTTGCCTCCTCAAAAGTCTTTCTTTAGTGCCCTCTGCTCTCAATTCCTTGATGTAGTTTACCATGATCCCACCCCTAATTTATGCTCCAATGTCCTCTCTTCAGTCTTCTTATCTATCCTATGCTCTGGCTACTCTGGATAATGTTCACTTTCCTGTTCTCTTATGCCTTCTGGTTTTGGTTCATACCCTTCCTCTTCTTTCATTATTCCATCTTTGGTCATCTCTGCTTAAACATCCCTTCCCCCAGGAGGCCTTGCCCCCTTTCCCTCCATGTGTTTTATGCTCTCTCACCCAGCTCTCAGACTACACTCCTTCTTCCATCATAGCTCTAATTATCAGTGTTTTTGTCCATACATCTCACTAGACTGAAATTTTGAGACCATTTGTATCTTATTCACTGTTATTTCTCTATCCTCTAGTGCAATGGTTAGCACTAGGATTTGCTAGTGGGGGCTGGGATTGTGGCTCAAATATTTACATTGTAAATATTTTTTGATGAATGAAAGAATGAATACAAATATAAAAATTTCAATTTGTAGTGCAGTTCTTTTAAGACTAAATCAGCCATGCTTGATGGTATCAATATTGTTTATAGTTTGGACTTATAGTTTGGACTTTGGACCCAAAGGCTCTCATGTTAAAGGTTTCTTCCTCAGAGTATCAGGACTGGGACTTTGTGGAGACTTTAAGAGGTGGGTCCTAAAAAGAGGAAGTTAGGTCACTGGGAAAATACTCATGAAGGTTATGCTGGGGTCTTAGCTCCTTCCTATTCTGCTCTTCCTGGCTGTCATGGGCTTGCTCCACCATGTATCATTGCTATGATGTTCTATCTAGGTCCAAAAGCAACAGGGCCAAATGACCATGGACTTAAACCTCCAAAACTTTGATCCCAAATAAATCTTTCCTCTTTTTAAATTGATTATCTCAGGTATTTTATGACAGTAATGGAAGGCTGGTTAACATAAAAGATGTAATCAGAAACTGAAAGATCTTGATTTGAATTTCTTACAAATCTGTAATTGGAAGCGTGACACGTTCATCCTATGCTTGGTCCCGTGTACATAACCTGTGGCAAAGAAAGCAATCCAAATGCTTGATTCGGGGGTCTTGAAACGTTAGCTAGAACCGCAGTTTGATATGTCACATTCAAAACCTATAGTCACCAGTTTTCTTATGCAAATATTTAGAAATTACATTTGACACACTACGTTCACATTGAATAAGCAACAAAAATGTATTGAGCACCTACTGTCTATTTTACCCTGCTCTGGACATAAGTCAAATATCTTGCCTTGAGGAGCCTTTGTTCTTGAGGCTTACTTAACGCTCAGACAGATCAAATCTACTTGAATGCCTCGTTGCTCATCATAGATGACATATATAGAAAAGACCTCATTAAACTTGTAGGTTTTGATTAACATGTGGGTTCCTGGACAATGGATTTGCTTATAACCTGGAAAATGGAAAATTCTTCATTTATCTGTGATACTTGTGTAGGCTCTGAAGAGACCACAATTAAACTGACAAAGAATCTCTAGGAAATTCCCCCCCACACACCTTTTTTTTGTCTTTTCTCCCATTCATTATGTGTTTGTCACCTTTCTGTTACTATAACAAACATCTGAAATATTCACCTTATAAAGAAAAGGTTTCTTGAGGGCTGGGATTGTGGCTCAATGGAGAGCACTTGTCTCATATGTGTGAGGCACAGGGTTCAATCCTCAGCACCACATAAAAATAAGCAAATAAAATAAAGGTATTGAGTCCATTTACAACTAAAAAAAAAAAGTTTCCTTTGGATTGAAGTGTTAGAGGTTTCAGTCCGTGATCAGTTGGTCCATTGCTTTGGGCCTGTAGGAGTACAACATGGTGAGAGCGTGTGGCAAGGCACATCTGCTTCCCTCATGGCCAGGAAGCAAGAAAAAGAGAGACACAGAGACCAGAGTCCAGTAATCTTCTTCAAAGGCACACCCCCGTGACGCAAAGATCTCCCACTGGACCCCACTTCTTCAAATTTCTACTGCTTCTCAGCATCACCATTCTGGGGAACAAGGCTTTGGGGGTGCTTTGAGGGGACAGGATTTTTCATGAGCTTTAGTGAACTAATTTTTCATAGAGCGTTCAGAAATGTTTTTTTTTTTTTTCCCAAGAGGCAGAATACAAGCGGAAAAAGGAAATGGGGCTGGAAAATGAGAAGTTCAAGTCACAGAGTCAAAGTCTGTCTTTTAAACAAACATAATCATGGGGAGCAATGGAAAATCTCACAGAGTGCAGGTGGGAGTGTAGAACAGCTCAGTCAATTTGATAATAATTTGGTTCCTCCTCCTTCTCTTTCTATTCCTCCACTGGGGATTGAACCCAGGATCTTTCACATGTAAGCCAGGTGCTCCACCACTGAGCTGTGCCCCTTTGCCTCCAGCACTCTGTTTGTTTATTCTAATTAGTTATGCATGATGGTAGAATGCATTTTGACATATTATACATATATGGAGTATGACTTTTCATTCATCTGGTTGTACATGATGCAGAATTACATTGGTCATGTAATCATATGTGCACATAGGACAGTAATGTCTGATTCATTCTACTATCTTTCCTATTTCTATTCCCCTCCCTTCCCTTCATTCCCCTTTTTCTAATCTAAAGTACTTCTTTTCTTCCCTAACCCTTCTCCCTTTATTATGAATTTGCATTTGCATGTCAGAGAAAATATTCAGCCTTTGGTTCCTTAGGACTGGCTTATTTCACTTAGCATGATAGTCTTCAGGTCCATCCATTTACTGGCAAATGCCATAATTTTGTTCTTCTTTATGGCAGAGTAATATTCCATTGTGTATATATACCACATTTTCTTTATCCATTCATCTGTTGAAGGGCACCTAGGTTGTTTCCATAGCTTAGTTATTGTGAATTGAGTTGCTATAAACATTGAGGTGGCTGCATCACTGTAGTATGCTGATTTTAAGTCTTTGGGGCATAAACTGAGGAGCGGGATAACTGGGCCAAATGGTGATTCCATTCCAAGTTTTCTGAGGAATCTCCATACTGCTTTCCATACGGTTTGCACCAATTTGCAGTCCCACCAGCAATGGATGAGTATGCCTTTTCCCCTGCATCCTTGCCAACACTTACTATTGCTTGTATTCTTGATAATTGCCATTCTGACTGGAGTGAGATGAAATCTCAGTGTAGTTTTAATTTGTATTTCTCTAATTAATTTTTTTCACATATTTGTTAGCCATTTGTATTGCTTCTGTGAAGTGCCTGTTCAGTTCCTTTGCCCATCTGTTGATTGGGTTATTTATTTATTTATTTTTGGTGTTACATTTTTTTGAGTTTTTTATATATCCAGGAGATTAATGCAATGGCAAAGAAGTATCTGATTAACTTATAAAGCTTGTCAAGTGTCTTAGTCCACTTTTGCTGTTATAACAAAAAAACTCCCTCACATATTGGATAATTTATAAACAGCAGAAATTATTTCCCACAGTTCTGGAGGCTGAGAATTCCGAGATCAAGGCACCTCCAGATTCCGAGTCTGGGTAAAGTTTCGCTCTCTCCTTCCAAGATGATAACTTTGTTGCTGATCTTCACAGAGCACAAAGGAAGGCAAAAAGGGCCAAGGCACTCTCTGAAGTCTCTTTTATGAGGACATTAATCTTTTTAATGAGGTCTCTGCCCTCAAATCCTAATCACCTTCTTAAGACCCCACCTCTTAATCCTATCATACTAGCAATTAAATTTCAACCTAAGAATTTTGGAAAACATGATTAGACCCTAGCATTTTGTCCCAGGCCTCCAAAATTCATATCCTTCTCAAAACAAAACACATTTGCTTTATCCCAATGGCCCACAAATTCTTAACTCATCGGCACCAACTCAAAAATACAAAGCCCAGAGTCTCACCTAAATCAGATGTGGGAGATACTCAGGGTACAATTCATTCTGAGGCAGATTGCTTCCGAGCAATGAATCTATGTAATCAAGTAAGTTATGTACTTCCAAAATACAATATCAGGGCAGGGATAGGATAGACATTTCCATCCCAAAAGGAAGGAACAGGAAAGAAGGTATAATAGGTCCCAAGTAAATTTAAAACCCAACGAGGTAAATGACATTCAATCTTAAGACTCTGGAATAATCTTTGACTCAGTGTTCTTCTCTGAGACACACAGGGTGGGGATTTGGCCCCTAAGGATCTAGGCAGCCCCATCCCGATGGCTTCCCTGGGCACGGACTGCACAGTAGCTCTCAGGAGTTAGAGTCTGGGGCCTGCAGGTCTCCCAGGCTGGTATTGCATGCTGAAGTCTCTACAGATTTGGAGGTCTTGGTAATTGGCCTGTCTGCAGTTCTTCACCGGGTGATGCCTTAGTGTGGACTCCTTGTGTTGGTCCTGCTCCTGTGGCAGTTCCCCCCCACCTGGGCCCAACGAGTCTGCGGGATATCCTTTGAAATCTAGGTGGAGGTGACCATGTCTGCCATTCTTGCACTCTACATACCTGCAGAACTGGCACTGCATGGATGTCACCAAGTTGACAGTTTGTGCCTTCTAGAGGGGCAGCCCAAGCTACACCTGCTTAAGGAAAAGCTAAGGTGACAGAGGAGAACTTTGCCTGAATGTATGGAGAAGAAAGTTGAGGCAGCCTTCGACAGTGTGTCCTGGGATCCTATGGGTGCCCAGGGTCCCTCATTTGAAACCTACCTGTCCTTAAGGCTGAAGTTCTGGTGTTTGTGTTGACAGCCACAGATTTCTCCCAGGTACCTTCAGGGTCATTTTTTTCTATTGTCCTGATTATAGCATCTGGCTTTCTTCTATCCATACTAGTCTTCTTATCAAAACAATTATTTGACCATTTTCTTCCGAACATTTTTCTTTAAAATTCTTTACAAAACTGCCAGATTGAAAATTTTCCAAATCTTTAAGTTCTTCCCTTTTGATTATATATTCCATCTTTTATTTGTTTCTTTCTTTTTGCAATTTACTATAAGCAGTCAAAAGAAGCCGTGTACCATCCTGAGCACTTTGCTTAAAGATTTCATCGGCCATATAGTGTACGTAGTTTAGTTTATTGCTCTTAGGTTCTGCCCTCCACAAATTGCAAGGACAGAAATACAATCCAGCCAAAATCTTTTCTACTTTGTTACAAGGATGACCTTTCCTCTGGTTTCTAATCTTGTTCCTCATTTCCGAGATCTCATAGTAAGAATGGTTCATATTTCTAACACCATTCTGATCATTACCACTTAAGAAACCTCTATAAGGATTCAGCCTTTCTCTACAGTTTTCTTCTGACCTCTCACCAGAGTCCTCTACAATGCTCCATTCAAGGCATATAGGCTTTTCTTAGTCTTCTCCTCTAAACTCTTCCAGCTTCTGCTCGTTACCCAGTTCCAAAGCTACTTCTACACTTTAAGGTATTTGTTATAGCATCACCCTATTTCTTAATACTAATTTATGTCTTAGTTCATTCTTGCTGCTATAATAAAACAACACAGACTGGGTAATTTATGAATGGAAATTTATTTCTCATTGTTCTGTAGGCCAGAAATTCAAAGATCAGGGCCCCAGTAGACTGTGTGTCAAATAACATGACATATAGATATGTGGTACTGAAATGCTCAGTGTTGGTAGTATTTGCTAACCATTCTTACATTGATGGAGGTAGCGTCTTTGATGATGGCTGATGCATGCATTTTGTCTGAGAATATCAATATAAGTTTGTGATACTAGTTATTTGTGATAGTGGTTAATTATCTAATAAAAATAATGCCATCAAAGTTCATTATGTTTCTGAGATTAAAAGGATGAATTCATCTTGGAGGTCATTTTCTGTAGTCCAGTTCTTCAATCCACTGGTTCTGACCCTTATATGTTGAGTGGGTCACAAGCTGTTATGGTTTGCATATGAGATGTCCTTCAAAAGCTCCTACGTTAATGCAGGAAAATCAGAAGTAAAATGATTAGATTATGAGAGCTATAACCTAATCTGGCCATCCTAATTTGAATGGACTAACTGGCTGGTAACTAAAGGCAAGTGGGTGGTGATTGGAGGAGGTGGGTCACTGGAGGTGTACCCTGGAAGCGTGACCCTTCCCTACCGTCTCTTGCCCTTCTCTCTCTCTACTTTCTACTCTGCTCTGAACAGAGCAGGGCTCCTCTAGCATGCCCTTCTGCCACGATGTCCTGCCTCACCTTGGGCCTAGAGCAAGGGAGTCAGCCCACCATGGACTGAACCTCTGAAACCATGAGCCAAAATAAACTTGTCCTCTTCTAAGTTGTTCTTATCAGGTATTTTGGTCACAGTGATGAAAAGTTGACTAACGGTTGCTACTGTGACGAGCCACACAAATTCATCTTCCAGCATGAATGATGTTCATTGGGACAATTCTGAAAGGCCATCTCAGCTCCAGATCCCCTCTTGGTGTACACGCAATGGCTTTCAGTATTCACAGACCATTGTGAAGCCTGTATTGTAAGTCAACTCAGTCCTTTGCTGAATCCTGCTTCCTTCCACTCCCTTCCCCAAGTGTGGACTCCAAGAGCACTTCCTAATAAAAGCCATGCTGTGAACCACCTGAGTCTGCCTTCCTGAGGACTTAGCCTGCATTGCCAGCTTAGAGACTTTTGTGCTTAGGACACCTCTAGTGGCCTCAAGCAACCCTCAATTAGGAGATAGATTATGGGTTTTTAGGTTTTGCTTTTCCATTTTGTTTTTCATTAATTTTGATGCTAGGGAGTGAACCCAGGTCCTGTACCACGGCACTATATGCTTAGTCCTTGGAGACAGTTTCCTTCTTTTTTCCTTTTTTTTTTTAAATTAAAGCATTAAAATTATACATAGTATTTGGGTTCATGTTGACAAAATCATACATGCAAGGAATTTGATTTCAATTCCCATCCCCTCTTTTCTTCCCCTTCTCTCTTCCCCTCTTCTCCTTCCTCTACTCTACTACATTTCCTTTCTTCTACATATACATAAAGGTGAAGTTCCTTTCGGTACTGGCTGGGTAAAACCTTGGAGACCGTTTCTAATGGGTGACTCCCATGATTTCTGATCCCCATAAGACAGTCCAGTCACTCGGAGACCAACTGTGGGCTGCAACACTAGCTCCAGACTCCACCTACTGGTAGAGGCTCACAGAATCCAGAACCTGTGGAGGCCAACTAGGGATGATGGGTCACCACTGCTGTTGGGGCTGGGAATACAGAGATCAAAAGTGAAATTCGGTTCTTTGGTTTAAGGAAGTATTTCTCAGTTTTTTTTATTGTTGGTCATTTCAGGAATCTTCTTAGTCCTTTTTCCCCTAACTACCCTCCCCTGCTCATGCCTTGCTTTTTTTTTGGGGGGGGGGGGAAGGAAAGCTTTTTTTTAAAAAAAAAAAAAAAAAAACCAAATTTATTGAAAAGTAATTCACAAATTATACACTTCACCCATTTAAAGTGTACAAATCAATGGCTTTTAGTATACATACAGAATGAAAACTGCACTACACTCAAGTTTAGGACATTTTCACTAGCCCTCAAATAAACACTTTATTTATTAGTAAATAACCCTCAAAACCTCCTATCCCCATTCCCCCCATTCCAAGATGATCACTAATCTGCTTTTTTTTTTTTTTTTTTTTTTGTATTTCTGTAGAATTGCCTGTTCGGGAGATTTTGTATGAAAAGAATCATACAATATGTGGTTGCCCTGAAATTTTAATACTATAAATAAACAATAGAATTGTTTATGTACTGCATAACATAGCCATGCTTTATACCTAAAAAGAGCACTTTTTTGCACCCCTTCCTCACCCCTGCAAGCTTCCATCACCTCCGTTGAGGAAGCATGATCCAAAGTGACAGTTTCTCCATAGATTTTTCCTAACCAACTGCAGTTGCCAAAACTGTGAATCATTTGTTGACAATACAAAATTATCAAAATTAAGTCTTGGTGTAATTGTTTTTAATTACTACCACCACCCCCAGAAACTGGCTACAAGAGAACTTTGTGTGAGCTTAAATAGAAGTGAATGCAATTTTTGTGACTAAGCCCAAATACAACTATATAAAAGGAAAAAACCGGATCTTAAGAAATAGCAGTCTACATTCTTTTATCTGTGTCTGCCTTTGATGTAGCTACTGGGTAGCTTTAGATGCCCTGCCTTGCTTTCCCAACAAAACACCTGGAGATGCTACCAGGGGATTAGATTTGGCTGTCAAAATTCTCCTGGACTCTGGAAATAGTTGGAGATAGGCTATTAAAAGAAAAAGATGGTATAGTCTGCGAAATCCCTTAAATATTTTGAAATAAATGTAATCTGAGACTTTAAAGGGAATTCCTGTTCCTTATTTGCATAAATGTCAAAATACCAGGAAATCTTCTTTTGTAGATGTTTTTTTTTTTTTTTTTTTTATTCAGTAGCTTTGTGCTTCTTATACAAAGCTCATATGTTTTGTTCCTCTTAACCATTGGTAATTTCCACTGGGAAGACAGTGTCATAGAGAAATCAACCCAAGTCTCTCAGAAGTCCTTACATACTAGATTATTCAAACATACCAGTAGAGTGGGCCATGTCTTGACAAGTTGGGGATGGTTCTTTACAAGAGACACTTAAAAGGACTGATAATTATCAGGAAAGAAAAAAAAAAACAGAAGAAAACCTGGGCTGATGGTAGCCAGGGGTCCTGCACTCCATATCTAGGTGAATCAACATAGGTGCATCCCTGTCTTTCTTTTAAGCTCATCTGGGGAGCTTTAGAAATGATGGCCTGTAGGCTCCATTCCCAGAGATTCTGATTTAATTAGTTAGAACTGTAACTAGGCATCAGAAACTTAACCTAATTACATGAAAAACTCTGGGGTTGGATCCTTGGCATTAGTATGCTTTACAGATCTCTAGGTACTGCAGTGTGCAACCAAAGCTGAAAACCACGGCCCAAAGCCTAGCTTCTCTTTGAGCACATCAGTTAAAGTCCACTCAACAGGATAGCTATTTAATAAAATTTTACTCTTGGCAGGATGAATCAATCATGCAGTAAAAACACCGGGCTGAGAGTTAGAAAGCATGGGCTTTACTTCTAATCTTGGTATTGACTAGTTGTGCACATCAGTTTCCCTTCTAGGAACCTAATTACTTTACCTGCAAAATGAAGGAAATGGATCACATGAAATCTAATGCTTCTTCCTTTTCCAACTTGCTATGGTTAATTCTGTTTCTTTCATTTTTAAAGTTACAAAGGACCCTTAAAACCTTTTGGGGATTTTGTTTATCATATCAAATAAAATGGAATAATAGTGCTACCATTCTTTGGCTGGTTAATTTTCACTAAGCAATTCTTAAAAACAAATGTTTATCTGCCAATTACTAGGTGCTAAACATCAAACAAAATTCATTTCTTTCCTCATGGAACTTAGTATCTATTGGAGAGAACACAGGAGAGAAAGTAAACAAAGGAGAGAAAGTAAACAAAGGAGAATATGTATATATATATATATATATATATATATATATATATATATATAATGGTGATAGGTGTCATGAAGTACAAACAACACAGCTGGGAACCCATAGAGAATTGAAGGGGGAGGGAGGCTGCCTTTAGATGGGGAGACCTTTCTGTTTCTGTTAAGCAGAGACCTCCTAGGAGGAGTGAATTCAACAACATTCAACATATATTCATTGAGTTCTTACCATGTGCCCTGGCACTACTCTTGGTGTTAGGTTTACTTTTCTTTTTCTTTTTAAAAAAAATTTTTTTAAATTGTAAATGGACACAATATCTTCACTTTATCTGTTTATTTTTACGTGGCTCTGAGGATCAAACCCAGTGCCTCAAGCGTGTGAGGCAAGCGTTCTACCACTGAGTTACAACCCCAGCCCCTACTTTTCATTTTTTGATGCTAGGCAAGTGCTTTACCACTGAGCTACACCCCAGCACTATATTGGTGCTTGAAATAAGGCAGTGAAAAAAAATGTCCTAGTCTCAATGGTCTTACATTCAGAAGGTAAAAAGGAGGCAGAGATAGCTTGGAGGCTGTGTGTGTGTGTGTGTGTGTGTGTGTGTGTGTAAAGTGTGTGGGATAAGGATACAATTAAGGTCAACAAACTAGCTTGCATGAAGAATCTGCTGAAGGTAGCTGTGTCTTTCAGGAAGTGAAAACAAACAGGCCCATGTGGCTGGAACATAGAGTAATGAGACTTGGCTAGAGAGGTGGACAAACGTGAGATCAGAAGAGGTCTCATGGGCCATAAAAATGAGTCATGCAGAGTTAAATAAAAATGGTCCACAGAAAGTATCTAGCATAAATTTGAATTGAGTTGGCTCACTTTAGGTCTAAATCTGCCAGGCTGGGCTAGCCACTTAGCTGATGATTGAACCTTGCATTTGTACCTTACTTAGTCACATTCTTGAATCTGAGAATGGAAGAACTTCTGCAGTGTCTACTGTATTGCTTTCAGGTACTTGGCAGGGTCATGGCAGTGGTGGCTGCGTGGGCATCCCTGAAATGAGGGATGGGGCGATAGCCTTCCTCAACCCTTAAAGGCCAGAAATCCAGGACCCATAAAAGAAGCGGTCCATCAAAAAATTCAAACCAGTATAGTTCAGAAATAGCACCAATACTGATTTCATCATGTATTAATTTATTCCACAATGGACATTGACAGGAAGCTTACTATCACAGGAATTTTTTCTTAAAGAAGAGAGAAAATGTGACCATTGAAATACACTGTGATATGGACTGAGTACGGAGATGTACTTGGGATGCTATAGGAGCGTGTATGAGAGCAACCTAACTCACAGTGGTAATGGGGAAGATCTGGGAAGAATTTCAACTCGGCTAACTTGAGTTTTCCCAACTAAATTTCAAGGGACATCTAAGAGTTGACTAGCTCAAGAGAAGGAAGGTTATTCTAGGCAGAAATGAGATAGGGACAAAAGGGCAGATAAACTCCTGAGTCTTAATACATAACCTGTTACCTGCTAAGACTTTTCCCTCCCCTCTCCTCCTCAACTCTTTCAACACTGTTTGGAATGTGCCTTTCCCAACCCTTCTAAAGCTAATCACAGAGACCAAATGCAAGATGATGCCAAGATGTCTCCAAGGATCTTCCACATGAAAGAAGTTCCTTTAAAATATTATCATACCTGGGACCTGGGCAAAAATTCCAGACCCTCACTCACCTCAGCTGCTCTTTCCTCTTTTCAGGGGCCAGTCTGAATTTTCTGTCCATCAGGGATGTTCCTCTTCTTCTCGAGGTGAAGACCTCCTTTTTTTTTTTTTCCCCAACTAAAGCCCTGCTTGTGTGTTTGTATTCTGGCCCAAATTCATTTCTATTGTTATTGAGTCAAAAGTTCCTGTCTCTGGTCCCATTTATCAACTCCAGTGGGATCTTGGAAATAAGCTTAGGGGAAAGACCTGTTTGACTTGGGATCCCTGGACAATGGCCTCTGCCACCAAAAGAATGGCCTCTCGGACCTTCTTAATTCCAAAGTCACTGACAGGTAAGCCTCCTGTCTCCCACCCTGCAAGCAATACTTCATTTTCCCTCCCCCCTCCTTCTTTCTACTTTTCTCTCTCCTACCTTTTGGCTCCCATTTGAGTTGGGGAGTCTGATATCTGTTGTGGAAGGGAATCTCCATAGTATTGGGAGGGGTTCTTGTCTCCTGGTTGATTCATGGGGAGTTTCTCACCAAGGTTGATCATCTTGAGAGCTGCCAACAAGAAAGCAGGCCTGATCCCCTGAAGTAGTTGGTGAGCTTGTGACAGGGGTTGAGTCCCCTGCCAAGTAGAGGGAGGTGTGAGTCTGCTGCCTGGAAGGGGTTTGAGTCTACTACTGACGTGTTCCAGGGAATCAAGGGAAATTAACTTCCCTGACACATGGAAGGGGATGCAAGTCTTCTAATTGCCATGTACTCCTTTTTTCTCACCTTCCTACTTTTTCCTCTCCTACTTTGGCTCCCCTCTTGTTTCCTCTGTACCTGAAAGTGAACTCTGACTTAATGTAATTGGTTCATATGTTCTTAGATCTGTGAGTCTGGCTTTTGTTTTGTGTTTATGATGATTGACTTGATACTGGCTAAAAAAAAACAGGTTAATTTTAATATTCTTTGTTTCAAAACTCTTGTCAGAACATGTGTGTGTGTGTGTGTGTGTGTGTGTGTGTGTGTGTGTGTGTTTGGGTTAGGATTAGAGTTAATAATAAGCTAAGTTAATATATAAAACTATACTGGGTAGTAGTGGTACTAAATATTACTAGCTTCTTTGTCTGTTAAATGTACAGGCTTTCCAAAAATGCAGTAGTGCTTAAGAAAACACTTTTCTTTTGAGCACGGTGGTACACACTTGTAATCCCAGCTGCTCAGGAAGCTAAGGTTGGAAGACTGTAAGTTTGAGGCCAGCCTGGGTAACTTAGTGAGATCCTGTCTCAAACATTTAAAAATAAATATTTTTAAAGGATTGGGGATATATCTCAGTGGTAAAGTGCTTGCCTAGCATGTACAAGAATTTGGTTCAATCCCAGTATTGAAAACAAACAAACAAACAATGTTTTAATTGAGCTTATGTCCTCCAAACAAAAATTGTTAGTAATGATAGCCTTTTTCAGGGTTATGTTTGTGTGTTCCTGATTGTATTATGACCCTCATCTTTGAACAAAGATAAATTAGACATGCCCAAACACTGTTCATTCCAAGCCACTCTGATAATTAAAAGATTAGGTACTGGTAACCTAGGGAGTACATCGTAAACAAGAACATTGTTCTTGGAGAACCACATCTACCTTATTTTTAAAATCATTTTATTTATTTTTAAGACAAGAAAATACAAAAAATAAGAATTTAAATGATGATTTATTTATGGTATTTAATATTTGGTAATTAGATAAAAGTAATTTATTAATGATAAGTTATACACAAAAGTTACAGGGATTTGGGGTTAATTTGTTTGTTTTTTGTTTTTCTTTTTGTTCTGAGAATTGAACCCAGGGGCACTCTACCACTGAGCTACATCCTCACCCTTTTTAAAAAAAAATTTATTCTAATTTGTTATATATGACAGCAGAATGTGATTCAATTCATATTACACATATAGAGCACAATTTTTCATGTCTCTCGTTGTACACAAAGTAGAGTCACACCACTCGTGTCTTTATACATGTACATGGGGAAATGATATCCATCTCATTCTACCATCTTTCCTACCCCCACACCCCCTCCCTTCCCCTTGCTCCCTCCCCTTTGCCCTATCTAGAGTTCATCTATTCCTCTCATGCCCTCCCCACACATCCCCATTATGAATCAACATCCTTATATCAGACAAAACATTCAGCATTTGTTTTTGGGGATTGGCTTAAATCACTTAGCATTATATGCTCCAACTTCATCCATTTACCTGCAAATGCCATGATTTTATTCTCTTTTAATGATGAGTAATATTTCATTGTGTGTGTGTGTGTGTGTATGTGTGTATAACATTATCTTTATCCATTCATCTACTGAAGGTCATCTAGGTTGGTTCCACAATTTAGCTATTGTGAATTGTGCTGCTCTAAACATTGATGTGGTTGTGTCCCTGTGTCCCTGCTGTTTTAAACTCTTTGGGGTGTAGATCAAGGAGTGGGATAGCTGGGTCAAATGGTGGTTCCATTCCCAGTTTTCCAAGGAATCTCTATACTGCTTTCCAAATTGGCTGTACCATTTTGCCGTCCCACCAGCAATGTATGAGTGTGCCTTTTCCCTCACATCCTCACCAACACTTACTGTTGTTTGTATTCTTAAGAGCTGCCATTCTGACTGGAGCAAGATGAAATCTTAGAGTAGTTTTGATTTGCATTTCTCTAATTGCTAGAGATGTCGAACATTTTTTCATATATTTGTTGATCAATTGTGCATCATCTTCTGAGAAGTGTCTGTTCAGTTCCTTGGATCATTTATTGATTGGGTTATTAGTTTGGTACTAAGATTTTTAAGTTCTTTATATATATCCTAGAGATTAGTGCTCTATCTGATGTGCGTGTGGTAAAAATTTGCTCCCATTCTGTAGGCTCTCTATTCACCTCAATGATTGTTTATTCTACTGAGAAGAAGCTTTTTAGTTTGAATCCATCCCATTTATTGATTCTTGATTTTATTTCCTGCACTATAGGAGTCTTATTAAGGAAGTTGGGGCCTAATCCGACATAATGAAGATTTAGGCCCTTTTTCCCTTCTATTAGGTACAGCATCTCTGGTTTAATTTCTAGGTCCTTGATCTACTTTGAGTTAAGTTTTGTGCCTGGAACACCCTCATCCTTTTTAATTTTTTATTTTGGAACAAGGTCTTGTTAATTTTCTCAGGCTGACCTTGAACATTTGATCCTCCTGCCTTAGTCTCCTGAGTCCCTGGAATTACAGGCTTGGGCCACCACTTTGGACTCAAAGTTATTATAGTTTACACTGGGGTAGCAAAGTATTTCTGAAAAAAAAATAATAAGGAAAGCTTCATGTTCCTGCTATATTGCTATCAGTCATAATTGTTAATGCTGTCTACAATGGAAATAACTAGATTGTTTTGTCAATTGGTAAACTCTCCTCAAAATTCTAACCATGGATGTTCTAAGTCTTTTTTTTTAATTTTTTTATTGTTGGTCGTTCAAAACATTACATAGTTCTTAATATATCATATTTCACAGTTTGATTCAAGTGGGTTATGAACTCCCATTTTTACCCCGTATACAGATTGCTGTATCACATCAGTTACACTTTCATTGATTTACATATTGCCATTCTAGTGTCTGATGTATTCTGCTGTCTATCCTATTCTCTACTATCCCCCCTCCCCTCCCCTCCCCACCCCTTCCCTTTTCTCTCTCTACCCCCTCTACTGTAAATCATTTCTTCCACTTGTATTATTCTTCTCTTACCCCTCATTTCCTCTTATATGTAATTTTGTAAAACCCTGAGGATCACCTTCCATTTCCATGCGATTTCCCTTCTCACTCCCTTTCCCTCCCACCTCTCATCCTTGTTTAATGTTAATCTTCTTCTCAAGCTCTTCGTCCCTACCCTGTCCTTGGTTACTCCCCTTATATCAAAACAGTCATTTGGCATTTGTTTTTTAAGGATTGGCTAGCTTCACTTAGCATAATCTGCTCTAATGCCATCCATTTCCCTCCAAATTCTATGATTTTGTCATTTTTTAATGCAGAGTAATACTCCATTGTGTATAAATGCCACATTTTTTTTTATCCATTCATCTATTGAAGGGCATCTAGGTTGGTTCCACAATCTTGCTATCGTGAATTGTGCTGCTATGAACATTGATGTAGCAGTGTCCCTGTAGCATGCTCTTATTAGGTCTTTAGGGAATAGACCGAGAAGGGGAATAGCTGGGTCAAATGGTGGTTCCATTCCCAGCTTTCCAAGAAATCTCCATACTGCTTTCCAAATTGGCCGCACCAATTTGCAGTCCCACCAACAATGAACAAGTGTACCCTTTTCCCCGCATCCTCTCCAGCACTTGTTGTTGTTGGACTTCATAATGGCTGCCAATCTTACTGGAGTGAGATGGTATCTTAGGGTGGTTTTGATTTGCATTTCTCTGACTGCTAGCGATGGTGAGCATTTTTTCATGTACTTAATGATTGATTGTATGTCCTCCTCTGAGAAGTGTCTGTTCAGGTCCTTGGTCCATTTGTTGATTGGGTTATTTGTTATCTTATTGTCTAATTTTTTGAGTTCTTTGTATACTCTGGATATTAGGGCTCTATCTGAAGTGTGTGGAGTAAAGATTTGTTCCCAGGATGTAGGCTCCCTATTTACCTCTCTTATTGTTTCTTTTTCTGAGAAAAAACTTTTTAGTTTGAGTAAGTCCCATTTGTTGATTCTAGTTGTTAACTCTTGCGCTATGGGTGTCCTATTGAGGAATTTGGAGCCCGACCCCACAGTATGTAGATCATAGCCAACTTTTTCTTCTATCAGACGCCGTGTCTCTGATTTAATATCAAGCTCCTTGATCCATTTTGAGTTAACTTTTGTGCATGGCGAGAGAAAGGGATTCAGTTTCATTTTGATGCAAATCGATTTCCAGTTTTCCCAGCACCATTTGTTGAAGATGCTATCCTTCCTCCATTGCATGCTTTTAGCCCCTTTATCAAATATAAGATAGTTGTAGTTTTGTGGATTGGTTACTGTGTCCTCTATTCTGTACCATTGGTCCACCCGCCTGTTTTGGTACCAGTACCATGCTGTTTTTGTTACTATTGCTCTGTAGTATAGTTTGAAGTCTGGTATTGCTATACCGCCTGATTCACACTTCCTGCTTAGCATTGTTTTTGCTATTCTGGGTCTTTTATTATTCCATATGAATTTCATGATTGTTTTATCTATTTCTACAAGAAATGCTGTTGGGATTTTGATTGGCATTGCATTGAACTTATAGAGAACTTTTGGTAATATCGCCATTTTGATGATGTTAGTTCTGCCTATCCATAAACAGGGTATATTTTTCCATCTTCTAAGGTCTTCTTCTATATCTCTCTTTAGGGTTCTGTAGTTTTCATTGTATAAGTCTTTCACCTCTTTTGTTAGGTTGATTCCCAAGTATTTTATTTTTTGGGGGGATATTGTGAGTGGAGTAGTTGTCCTCATTTCCGTTTCAGAGGATTTGTCACTGATATACAGGAATGCATTTGATTTATGCGTGTTGATTTTATATCCTGCCACTTTGCTGAATTCATTTATTAGCTCTAATAGTTTCTTTGTAGACCCTTTTGGGTCTGCTAGGTATAGAATCATGTCATCTGCAAATAGTGATAATTTAAGTTCTTCTTTTCCTATTTTTATGCCTTTAATTTCTTTCGTCTGTCTAATTGCTCTGGCCAGTGTTTCGAGGACTATGTTGAACAGAAGTGGTGAGAGAGGGCATCCCTGTCTTGTACCAGATCTTAGAGGGAATGCCTTCAATTTTTCTCCATTCAGAATGATGCTGGCCTGTGGCTTATCATAGATTGCTTTTACAATGTTGAGGTATGATCCTGGTATCCCTAATTTTTCTAGAGTTTTGAACATAAAGGGATGCTGTACTTTGTCGAATGCTTTTTCTGCATCTATCGAGATGATTATATGGTTCTTATTTTTAAGTCTATTGATGTGGTGAATAACATTTATTGATTTCCATATATTGAACCATCCTTGCATCCCAGGGATGAATCCTACTTGATCACGGTGTATAATTTTTTTGATATGTTTTTGAATCCGATTCGCCAGAATTTTATTGAGGATTTTTGCATCTAGGTTCATTAGAGATATTGGTCTGTAGTTTTCTTTCTTTGAAGTGTCTTTGTCTGGTTTAGGCATCAGGGTGATGTTGGCCTCGTAGAATGTATTTGGAAGTTCTCCCTCTTTTTCTATTTCCTGAAATAGCTTGAAAAGTATTGGTGTTAGTTCCTCTTTAAAGGTTTTGTAAAACTCTGCTGTATACCCATCCGGTCCTGGGCTTTTCTTAGTTGGTAGTCTTTTGATGGTTTCTTCTATTTCCTCTATTGTTATTGGTTTGTTTAGGTTGTCTATATCCTCCTGACTCAATCTGGGCAGATCATATGACTTAAGAAATTTATCTATGCCTTCACTATCTTCTATTTTATTGGAGTATAAGGATTCAAAATAATTTCTGATTATCTTCTGTATTTCTGAAATGTCTGTTGTGATATTGCCTTTTTCATCCCGTATGCTAGTAATTTGAGTTCTCTCTCTTCTTCTCTTCATTAGCATGGCTAAGGGTCTGTCGATTTTATTTATTTTTTCAAAGAACCAACTTTTAGTTTTGTCAATTTTTTCAATTGTTTCTTTTGTTTCAATTTCATTGATTTTTGCTCTGATTTTAATTATTTCTTGCCTTCTACTTCTTTTGCTGTTGTTTTGCTCTTCTTTTTCTAGGATTTTGAGATGAAGTATGAGATCATTTATTTGTTGGTTTTTTATTTTTTTAAGGAATGAGCTCCAAGCAATGAATTTTCCTCTTAGAACTGCTTTCAATGTGTCCCATAGATTCCAATATGTTGTGTCTGTGTTTTCTTTTAACTCTAAGAAGTTTTTAATTTCCTCCTTGATGTCTTCTACAACCCATTGTTCATTCAGTAACCTATTGTTCATTCTCCAAGTGATGCATGATTTTTCCTTCCTTCTTTTATCGTTGATTTTCAGTTTCATTCCATTATGATCAGATAAGATGCATGGTATTATCTCTACTCCTTTATATTGTCTAAGAGTTGCCCTGTGACATAATATATGATCTATTTTTGAGAAGGATCCATGTGCTGCTGAGAAAAAAGTGTAACTGCTTGATGTTGGGTGGTATATTCTATATATGTCAATTAAGTCTAGGTTGTTAATTGTGTTATTGAGTTCTATAGTTTCCTTATTTAACTTTTGTTTGGAAGATCTGTCCAGTGGTGAGAGAGGTGTGTTGAAGTCTCCCATGATTATTGTATGGTGGTCTATTAGACTCTTGAACTTGAGAAGAGTTTGCTTGACGAACATAGCTGCACCATTGTTTGGGGCATATATATTTATGATTGTTATGTCTTGTTGGTGTATGGTTCCCTTGAGCAGTATGTAGTGTCCCTCTTTATCCCTTTTGATTAACTTTGGCTTGAAATCTATTTTATTAGATATGAGTATGGACACTCCTGCTTGTTTCCGCAGTCCATATGAGTGGTATGATTTTTCCCAACCTTTCACCTTCAGTCTATGTATATCTTTTCCTATCAAATGCGTCTCCTGTAGGCAGCATATTGTTGGGTCTTGTTTTGTGATCCATTCAACTAGCCTGTGTCTCTTAATTGGTGAGTTTAAGCCATTAACATTTAGGGTTATTATTGAGATATGGTTTGTTCTTCCAGCCATATTTGTTTATTAATGTTACTAAACCTGATTTGTTTTCCTCTTTGATTACTTTCCCCCCTTTACTGTCCTACCTCCCACTGTTGTTTTTCATTGTTATTTTCCATTTCCTCTTCCTGTAATGTTTTGCCAAGGATTTTTTGAAGAGATGGTTTTCTAGCTCTGAATTCTTTTAACTTTTGTTTATCGTGGAAGGTTTTAATTTCATCTTCCATCCTGAAGCTTAATTTCGCCAGATACACGATTCTTGGTTGGAACCCATTTTCTTTCAGTGTTTGAAATATGTTATTCCAGGATCTTCTAGCTTTCAGAGTCTGTGTTGAGAGATCAGCTGTTATCCTGATTGGTTTACCCCTAAATGTAATCTGCTTTCTTTCTCTTGTAGCTTTTAAAATTCTCTCCTTATTCTGTATGTTGGGCATCTTCATTATAATGTGTCTAGGTGTGGATCTCATGATTTTGCACATTCAGCGTCCTGTAGGCTTCTAGGATTTGGGATTCTGTCTCATTCTTCAAGTCTGGGAAGTTTTCTCGTAATATTTCATTGAATAGATTGTTTATTCCTTTGGTTTGGAGCTCTGTGCCTTCCTGTATCCCAATGACTCTTAAGTTTGGTCTTTTAATGTTATCCCATATTTCTTGGATGTTCTGCTCATGGTTTCTTAGTCTAAGTCTTTTTTATCTACAGCTTTGATTTTTCATTATAACATTTGCAATCAGACTTATTTTAAAAACTCTAAAATGTCATCATCGACACAGTTTTCAACTAGATTTTTTTTTCCCAAACAAATTGGGTTTTCTTCAAATGTCTGATAAATATGAGTATTATTGTGAAAATTATGTTTCTTGGTTCAGAACTATTGTACAAACTGGATTTGTTTTGCTCTTGTTAGTTTTATTTTGTATTTTACAAGTAAAACTTTGTAACTGTCGCCTATTAACATTTTGCAAAAAGTACAACTTCTAACAGAACAACTGGAACAGTGTTTTGAGAAGTTAACCATCATTTTTACAACAGAATCTGATATTGACTCCCAGTTCTGATATTGACCCTTATTAAATGGAAGGGGTAATGATGAAATTTGAAAAAGTTAAAATTATAATACTACTCCCTCTTCAAGACTGATGGAACTAGCCTTCTGGGTGCTCAACAACCAAAATGTGGAGACCAAACCCAAGAAGGATAAAAGGGCTAAGAATACAGTCAATGTGTTGATTCTCACCTTCCACCACCACTTCCATGATTAGGGGATGACAGGGCCCCTCTAAAAGTGTCCTATAACTCCAGTGAGTTACCTGACCTCCTAATCAGGGGATCTTGAGATCCCCAGAGACCCGGAACCAACCAGTGCACGTTTTTCAGAGAAGAGAGTCATTGGAAAGGAAAAGTCAAAGTCAAGGGAAATCACAGGATCAGTAAGATCCTGTTCTGTCCTTGAAGATGAGACAGCTGGTAGAGGAAAGACCTAAAAGAAGCCAATATGAGGCTCTAAAAGTAACTCTTAGAGGGCTTTGACTGACCTTACCAACTTGAAAAGAGGCTGACATAAGGGCTATCTACCGAGTCTTAAATGCCGTATAACCAAAGACATGGAGAAAAAAAAAAGTCATATATAGAAAACCAGGTTTATCTTTAGGGGTCCTAACCCCAAAGCAGGAACCCATCCCAAGACCCATAGGTCATTTCTCCCACAGATAAGCCCTGGGGCTCCAGGATGGTTCAGCTGTTTGCCAGAGATAGCAACAATGGTGTTATTAGGTAGAGTAACTTCTGGACATGCCATCCCTGCACAGATAATAATCTCCAACAAAACCAGGGTCCTCAGTACACACTGATGTAAGTGTGCTATAGGACAGATTCCTCAGGAGCCATAGGGGACTGTCCTGTCTCTTGCTCTCTGGAGCAGCTTCACTTACCAAAAAGTAACATTATGAAGTCCTTGAGAAAATAGGGGGGAAAAACCCCAGCAGATGCACTGGTTGATCTACAGCTTACACTAAATTCCTTGGCCATTATTGGGATGAAAAATAGGGGAAGCTAACCTTTCTCATTACCATAGCAGGGAGGGGTTTGCGTGCTCCTAAACTGTACCTGTTGTACTTAGGTAAACACAGGATATGTAGAGGTTGACATTAAGGAAACATACAAGGAAGCTGAATGGCTGCATAAATATAACTACAAAGGATCTATGGAAGGTATCTGCCAAATGCCACCTCATCTTGCCTGGCTTCTACCACTTTTAGAACCATTAGTCATCATTATTCTATTTTTGATCTTTGGTCTCTGCTTCTTCAATATGCTTATAAGATTTGTGTCTTCCAAACTTCATCAGTTTGAAGTCAAGCTGATGCTCACCCACAGTTTCTGAACCATCACAGACCAAAACCTGCAGTGCCAAACTTGTCCCCATCTGATCAGGCAGTGAGAGATTTTTATAGCCTCCAAGGACAGATAGTATCAACATCCATACATCAGTAGGAAGAAGCTATGAGAAGACAGGGAACTGGTCTATCCTTTCACCCCTTAAGAATAAGAAGGAGGGCTAGGGTTGTGTGGCTGGGTGGTAGAGTGCTTGCCTTGCATGCATTGGGCACGGGGTTCGATCCTCAGCACCACATAAAGAAATTTTTTTAAAAAAGGGTATTGTATCCATCTACAACTAAAAATTAAAATTAAAAAAAAAGAATAAGAAGAATAAAATCACTAGGGAGTAAGACAAAAGGGTAAATAAACTCTCAGGCCTTAATTCTTTTTTTTTTTTTTTTTTTTAAAGAGAGAGTGAGAGAGGAGAGAGAGAGAGAGAGAGAGAGAGAGAGAGAGAGAGAAAGAATTTTTAATATTTATTTATTTTTTAGTTCTCGGCGGACACAACATCTTTGTTGGTATGTGGTGCTGAGGATCGAACCCGGGCCGCACGCACGCCAGGCGAGCGCGCTACCACTTGAGCCACATCCCCAGCCCAGGCCTTAATTCTTAACTTGTAACCCACTCAAATCTTTCTTTCCTCCCTCCCGATTTCAACACTGTATGGAACATGCCTTTTCCAACTCTCCTATTCTTATTCAAGTCAACCACAGAGACCAGACGCAAGGTGATGCTAGGACATCTCCAGTGGAAAAGTAATAAAGCCTAGCCCACCTCTGCTCTAGATAAAAGGCTAACTCCTTCCTTTCTTCAGAGGTCAGCCTGAATATTTTCTTAATCAAGGCTGTCCTCTTCTCCTCAAAGTAAAGCCTCTGCTTCTTCCCTCTATGTGTTTGTATTCTTTTCCCAGTTTCATTTCTATTGTCATTGGGTCAGAAGTTCCTGTCTCTGGTATTATTAAGATCTCCATGGGCAGAGGGATCAGGATGAGAGTGTACTTTCTAGGGAGAGAGCAGAGTGCTTAGAGATGAGTGTAAAATAGAGGCCAGATCATGCTAAGAGATGAGAGGAAAATAGAGGCCAGATCATGAAAGGCATTATAAGCCATCCCCAGGAGTTCAGACTTCATCACAGTTTTAAACATGAGAATAACCACAGTAACATCAATAATAAATAATAATAGTTAATATTTATTGAATTTTTTACTGAGCGTCAGGCATTCTTCTAAGAACTGTCACATACAATAACTCAATCTTACATGTAATAATTTAAGAACTATTAATAGAACAATTTTATAAATGAGGAAGCAGAGGTACAGTTAATACAGGAATTTTCCCAGGGAACTTACCCACTTAGAACCAGTAAGTGACTGAACTCAGAGCTAAAACCAGACCATTGGAGGCATAAGAAGCACTTAACTACTATCCTATCTACCCAAATTCTTTGCCACTGAGGGTATGCTTCCTCGGACCAGCAGCTTTAGCATTACCTGGGAGTTTGTTAGAACCTTACCATACAACTACTGAATATGAATCTGAATTTTAACAGAATTCTCCAGGTGATTTGCATGCATCTTAATGATTGAGAAACGCTAGTCTACTCCACATGATTGAACTGGGTCAGGGGTGATGAACTGAAAATCAAATCCCCGTCTAAGGAAAAATACTGCTATATAGCTCTACTTGATTTGCAATCATCAAAACGTAAAGTTCACCCACATCTCTAAAGCAGATTGATTTTTCACATTTTAACAGTAGGAAAGGAATAAAGATTTTTAAAAAAAAAAAAAAACTTGTCCAGCTGGGCATGGTGGCACACACTTGTAATCCCAGTAAAGCTAAGGCAGGAAGATCACAAGTTTGAGGCCAGCCTGGGCAACTTGGCAAGATGCTGTCTCAAAAATGAAAAATCAACAGGGCTGGGATGGAGCTCAGTGGTAGAGAGCCCTTGGGTTCAATACTTAGTGCCACCACCACAACAAAAAATTGTTCAGAGAATCTAAGTGTTGCCTAACAAAAAGATGTTTGCAAGTACAGTTTGGTCTAGCAGCTGACAGTCTGAGCTCTGGTTCATATCCTAGAACTCTGGCTAGCCATTATTCACTTGAGTCATTTTTAGCTATTGAAATTATCACTAAGGTAAGTTAACTCAAAATGGATCAAGGAGCTTGATATCAAATCAGAGACTCTGCATCTGATAGAAGAAAAAGTTGGCTCCGATCTACATATTGTGGGGTCGGGCTCCAAATTCCTTAATAGGACACCCATAGCACAAGAGTTAATAACAAGAATCAACAAATGGGACTTAATTAAACTTAAAAGTTTTTTCTCAGCAAGAGAAACAATAAGAGAGGTAAATAGGGAGCCTACATCCTGGGAACAAATTTTTACTCCTCACACTTCAGATAGAGCCCTAATATCCAGAGTATACAAAGAACTCAAAAAATTAGAAAATAAGATAACAAATAACCCAATCAACAAATGGGCCAAGGACCTGAACAGACACTTCTCAGAGGAGGATATACAATTAATCAACAAGTACATGAAAAAATGCTCACCATCTCTAGCAGTCAGAGAAATGCAAATCAAAACCACCCTAAGATACCATCTCACTCCAGTAAGATTGGCAGCCACTATGAAGTCAAACAACAACAAGTGCTGGCGAGGATGTGGAGAAAAGGGTACTCTTGTACATTGCTGGTGGGACTGCAAATTGGTGCAGCCAATTTGGAAAGCAGTTTGGAGATTCCTGGGAAAGCTGGGAATGGAACCACCATTTGACCCTGCTATTGCCCTTCTCGGACTATTCCCTGAAGACCTTAAAAGAGCATGCTACAGGGATACTGCCACATCGATGTTCATAGCAGCACAATTCACAATAGCTAGACTGTGGAACCAACCCAGATGCCCTTCAATAGATGAATGGATAAAAACAATGTGGCATCTATACACAATGGAGTACTATGCAGCAATAAAAAATGACAAAATCATAGAATTTGCAGGGAAATGGATGGCACTAGAGCAGATTATGCTTAGTGAAGCTAGCCAATCCCTAAAAAACAAATATCAAATGTCTTCTTTGATATAATGAGAGCAACTATGAACAGAGCAGGGAGGAAGAGTAGGAAGAAAAGAGTAACATTAAACAAGAGACATGAGATGGGAGGGAAAGAGAGAGAAAAGGGAAATTACATGGAAATGAAGGGAGACCCTCATTGCTATACAAAATTACATATAAGAGGTTGTGAGGGGAATGGGAAAATAAACAAGGAGAGAAATGAATTACAGTAGATGGGGTAGAGAGAGAAGATGGGAGGGGAGGGGAGGGGGGATAGTAGGGGATAGGAAAGGTAGCAGAATACAACAATTACTAATAGGGCATTATGTAAAATTGTGGATGTGTAACCGACGTGATTCTGCAATCTGCATTTGGGGTAAAATTGGGGGTTCATAACCCACTTCAATCTAATGTATGAAATATGATATGTCAAGAGCTTTGTAATGTTGTGAACAACCAATAAAAAAAATGAAAAAAAAATTAAAAAAAAGAAATTATCACTAAGGTAATAAAGATTTGAAGTAATGACTAAGGAAAAGGTCTAGGAGTGAGAGGCCAAGGAATTTCTTCTAGCTGCATTTCATTTAGAGTTCTTGAAACTACCTATTCTGGGTGGCTCACATCTAGATGCCACAGGCCCCGAATCTCCAGTTGGGGTTGGAGGCCAAAGATGTAGCTGGCATTTCTGAGTTTTACGGTGGCAGTAGAGAATAAGTTTTTAAGAATCTGGAGGCACAGAATCCATGTCTTTCTATGGTGTGATCACAGACATGTAGGGTAGGAACAAGATTTCCTTGGAATAATCATAGAGTGAAATCCTTGTAAGACATCAAATAAAAAACAGACATTTTTAGTGAGGCTACCCTGTTCTCTAACTGTCAAACATCTCAAAGCAAGAAGTAGAGATTTTGTTTTGCAGACTTGTAGGCAGCCACTAGAGTTTTAAAGTGAGAGAGTATGAGTATATATTATATAATATATATTAGAATATATGTGATATATATATATATTCTAGTATATATTAGAACTATCACCTTGATGGGAATGTGAAAAATGTGAAGAATGAACTGGAGATATCACTATGGAGGTAATTTTAATGGACAAATGTAGAGATCACAAGATCATGAGTGAAGTCATTGGCAGGACTACAGAGATGAAAGGTGATTTTTTTTCTTTGCTTCCAACATCTCCCATGTGCATAACTCTAGTTCACAGCTTTCCCTAAAATCTGTTCTTATTTCCAACTACCCTCTGGATCTCACTATTTGTAGGTTCAATAGTTATCTCACCTTCATAGGTTCACAACTTCCCCTCTTCTCCCTTGCTCTCTATTTCAGTGAATACTATTTGCCCTTCACTCAAGCCAAATAACTGGGAGTCATCCTAGATGTTCTCACTCACTCCCATGTTCATTCAGTCACCGAGTTCTTTAAATTCTAATTCCTTGATAACCATCACATCTACTCTTTCCTCTTCATTTCATTGCTGTTTTCCCAATTCTGGTCCAAATTCTTTCTTTGCTTTGACTATAGATAGTTGTGCCTGTATTCACTTGTACCCTTCGATCCATTCTTTATAAAACTGCCAGATTGGGCTTCCTATGACAAAAAAAAGTCTTATTACCTTTTAGGTAAAACTTCCCAATGCTTAACTCATTGCTTGTAGGATAAAGTCCAAAATATTTACATGGAAGAATACAAGGCCTCCAGTTACTGGGCTTAGTTTGCTTCATGTTATATATCTCATGAGTCTTTCACATTATCATTCTCTATTACTCCTAATTTCCAGACACAGGAAATGCTTGCAAAACTTGGAATATGTCAGGATGCTTTGTGCCTACATATTTTGCCCTTTATTTCTTTCTCCTCCCATCTTCTCTCTTCTGTCTCTTCCCCACCACATCTGGGAAATACCTCTTCACTTTTATGTCCATTAAAATGTGATCTCCTTATGAAGTCATTACTGAAATCCTACCCCATTACCCCCATTATTTCCCAGGTAGAATATTTTAATCCTATAGTAACTGTATAAGGGTATTCATCATACTTATTTATTGAATAAAAGAACAACATGTGCTCTCTCCCTAGGTCAGTAGTAAAAAAGATTGTTGGTTTTTTAAAGGCTACACTGCATCTAGGAGATCTTGTGCATTCCCATGGGTTCAATTACCAATTCTACACATCTGACTTCCAAAGAAGCTCCTTTTATTTCCTCTTATTGTTTATTATTCCAGTGGGGCAAGTAAACCAGAGCCAGGGATAGTTATCAGGGACAGTCTATTACAGAATCGAAGTGAGAGGTAATGAGAATGGAGACTGGGGGTGGGGGGACACATTGAAGAGATTTCTGACATAACCTGCATCCCAGCCAGTGCTCTCAAATTAAACACTATGTGCTGATACTTAGGTCTCCTGTGGTGAGAGTTGATGCAGTGAATCAAGTAGGATTGAGGAAGGTCAAATATTTTTAAAACCCTCCTTTTTCCTTTCCTTCTTTTCTAAAACATTTTTTTCTTGGCATACAGAATAACATGACGAGTTTTAGCCAGATGGAGTGTGATTATGAATGTGCTACATGTAGACTAGATTTGGGACACTAAGCAATGACCCACTTCACAGCATTAAATTATACACTGGCCCTATGGTGGTTCACTTATTTTCTTAGAATACATTATACTTTTTCATTCAGGAAACCTAATGACTTTGCAATTACTCTTTCCTCTAAAGTCACAAGTGATGATTTCTTATTTCAATTAATTTTTAAAATCCCACAGCAGAAAATAGTGCTGTGTGAAAAATTCAAGGCAGATTTTTTTTTTGTTGACCCATTACCCCCTCTTTTTCAATTAAAATTTTATGAGTGCATTACAGTTATGCATAATTTTAGGGTTCATTTTGATTTATTCATAAATGAATACGTCATATCCATTTCAATCTTTAGAAATATCCCCTTCTCCTCTCTTCCCTTGTCTGCTTTTTCTACTTCATTGGTCTTTCTTCTATTAATTTATATTTGTAATTGGTGCATTATAGTTACACATGCAAGTGGAATTCACTGTGATATATTCATACATGTACCTAACATAGTTTGGTCAGTTTCATTCTGTGTTTCCTCCTCTTTCCTATCCCTTCTCCCTCCCTGCTTGATCCCCTTCTTCTATTCCACAGTTCTTCCTACTGTTTTCATAAGATCTCCCCCTCACCATTTTTAAATTCCTTATTTGATTTCAGCTTCCACATATGAGAGAAAATATTCAACCCTTGATTTTCTGAGGGTGGCTTAGTTCACTCAGTATGATATTCTGTGGTTCCATTCATTTATCAGCAAGCGACATAATCATTCTCCTTTATGGCTGAGTAAAACTCTATTGTGTGTATATATATTTTTCTTTGTCAACGTCTATTGAGGGACACCTAGGCAGTTTTAATAATTTGGCTATTGTGAATAGTGCTATAAATGTTGGTATACCTGCATCAGTGTAGAATGCTGATTTTAGTTCTTTTGGATAAATACCAAGGAATGAGATAGCTGGGTAGTCTTGTGGGTCCACTCCGAGTATTTTGAGGAATCTCCACACTGCTTTCCCACCACTTACCGTACCCAACAGACAAGTTCAAACTGAAGTGTTCCCACCTGTGGGCCTGAGTGAGTGGAGAGCAAATTTCTTTTATTTGGAGGACCAAGGTCTATATCTTGGTTACTTTGATAGTTCCCACCTTAGTTTAATTGTACTTTGTCTTTTATCTGGATTGTCAGAGACCATTGCTTAATATAGTGCTTCCTCTTCACCCTTCTTATTGACGTGTGAATTCTCATTTTCCCATACAGGCCTCTATTGACTAGCTAATGCCTTCTGGATAAAGTCAGAATTTCTAAGCAAATAATATCTGTAACCAGCTGGGCCCATGTACTCCTTCAATATCAACTTGCAGCACTGTCACAATGTATGCTCATGGCACAATATACTCATCTTCTCTGAATCAAATCCCTCCCACTTTTATGACTGTCAAGCTATTCCCCCATCCAAAGCAATGTACCCATTTCCTTTCCAAGGAAAATCACACTTAGCTTTCAATACTAAGTTCAGACTTTGGTTGTGTTCAATGTTAAAAGCAGAACAGCAAAATGGGAGAGAGTAAAGGTTCTGGAGAGTAAGGTCCCCTGGATCACGTTTGTCATCATGACTAGTTTAATTTCCCTAAGCTTCTATTTCTTTGCATGTAAGTTGATGATTTAACAATAAATACCTCATCAGGTTGTTGGGAGGATCAAATGCAACCGTTTTCTACGATGCCCAGGACTGGGCTTGGTATATCGTTAAGTATTTAATATGTCAATGTTAACTCTTAAATTTTTATTTTTACAGATATTGTCTTCAACCAAGTTGTATTTTAACTTTGCTATTATTTTAGCTTACCTGATGTTTTATGCCTAGTATTATATTAGTTCAGGGGAAATGAATAACTGAGATAATGGCATCATCAATTCTAGTTTGTCAATTCCTTTACATTTCTTACAGCTGTTATGTCAAGAGGTATGCCTGGGCAAGCTATACTGTTGTGCCATGTGGCAGGGATCCCTTAAGTCTTACTCAATCAGGAACTATTAGGCCAGGTCAAGCTTTTGTATTTCAAGAATTCTTAGCATCCACTCAGGTATTTTGAGTACTTTCCTTTAATAATAAGCAATTTTAATATTCCCAGATAGAGACTTTAACTTTGTAAAACCTCTCTACTTAGGTTTTCTATTTCTACATAGAGAAAAAGACTTTATAGACTGTGTACATGCAAGGACAATTTTTAATACCACTTTGGATTTATTCATACTAATTTCAATTTTAACTTATTTTAATTTCAACCACACATCAAAGTCGAATTTATTTTCATTCTGAGCTGGGAGCAGTGGTGCACACCTGCCTGTAATCCCAGAAGCTCAGAGGCTGAGGCAGGAGAATTGCAAGTTCAAAGCCAGCCTCAGCAACTTAGCAAGACCCTAAGCAACTCAGTGAGACCCCTGTCTCTAAGTAAAATATTAAGAAAAGGGCTGGGGATGTGGCTCAGTGGTTAAGCGCCCCTGGGTTCAATCCATAGTACCAAAAATAATTAATTAATTAATTAAATTTTCATTCTGTATTAAAATATCACAGATATCATTGTGATTTCTAATCTTGCTTTTGAGATTTGACAAACTCTTGTGTTTTCAGTTTTCTTGTAAGAGGGGCAATACATTAACAGCAAAAATATAATTTTTAAATCTTTGTACACACATGTACAAATATGTCTCATTCATCTAAAATACAAATTTAAGCATGTTAAATTTGTATTTTAAAGCATAATTTCATTCTTTCACTGGGACTTTTCAGTTGATTGGCCTTCTCTAAACCTATAACACCTATTACATAATTTTTCACTTTGCATTACCATACTGATTTACATGGCCATTCTGTTCCCAATCAAAACAAAAAGCTGAGTGAATAAATAAATGAAGACAAAGACAACAAATTGTTTTTTTTTGTAGTGATTTGCCCATAAATCAGAAAGATATTTTCACATTTATAAATAGCATCTTTTTAAAAATGCCAAAAAAGCTAGCACATATATCATATGGTTTTATGTTTTATGTATGTACAGTATACAAACAAAAATTATATGAATATTCTTCATTTACACATAATTTGGGAATAACTTAGATATAGACTGATGGCATAAGAAAAGAAATTGTACAAAGTATGTCATTTCAAACATTTTTTCTTTTATCAAGGTTTATTTGGCTGTTACTGAATTTTTTTATCTTTTTAAAATCCTGATCTGTAAGATGACACTGAATTTTACTTTTGACAGTCACAAGAAAATCCAGAATCATCTCACATTGTACATCAGATTCACATAAAGCCATTCTCATAAAGACAAGAGATTCTCGAGGAAAAGGTCACTTTCATCTAGCAGGAAATAGGACAAAAACCCAGAAATATTCTTCTACCAATAAATACTTAGTTAATGGTCTCATATAAACACACTCTGTATATTACTCTAACAAAATAGAATTATTTCTTTATGTCTACCTATCCTAGATTTAGAAATAAATAAGTGTACACTGCAGGAAAACTCAGCTGGAGATAATGATTGGAGAATACAAAAAAAAAAAAAAAAACCTTAATTACTAGAAAGGAAAGCTTAGGATCAGGGTTACCAGGCAACTAATCCCAGGAGAAAGTAGTATGAATGTGGATTGGGAGATAAAATCATCTAAATGCCTGGGCAATTAAGTGTCTGAGAAGAAGTGGAAATTAGCATGTTATAATGTTGTGGGGGTTTAAGAAAATTTCCTTAACAAGTCAAAAGAGAGAGGATGATGAGGACTGCCCACAGACATGAACTATTTTCTACCTTCTCCCTACTCACATATTCCTCTCCAACTAAAATCATATTAATTATGAATTGTCAGTATCTGCAAAGTAATAAATCTTTTTAAGTTTTCCCCCTCATCCTGATCTTCCTTACATATGAGTAGAATTTTCCAGGTAAATGTGTGTACATGTATGTGTGTATATGCATACTCACTGTCTGTGTACTAGGCTGAGATTGTGAGTGAGGAAAGGGAGAGGACAGCATTTAAAATTTCCAGGTAGAACCATTTCCACAGGCCTGAAGACACAAACATTTCATGCAGGCTGGAAGCTGTGGGACCCTTGATGTTGTAGGAGTTCAGAGTGCAGGGTGGTCGTTTTGATGCCAGAGACAGGAGCCTGTGACTGATTCCAATAGAAATGAAATAGAATATGTTTTTTAAAATATTGCCTATAAAATTACGAAGAGAAAAACTGAAATAGAGCCCCAAAGTAAGAACACACAGGCAAAGGTTTAATTGAGGAGGAGGAGGGTTTATCTCAAGGAGAAAGGAGATAGCACCAATATATAGAGATCAGGCTGCTTCCCAAACAAGGAAAGGAACAAGTGTTTGTATTGGGTTGCTGAGGTAGGATAGGGTCTGGTAATTTTCCACTGGTCATGAGTGTGGTATTTTTTCAAGGAATTTCTTCCTTGAGGAAGATATGGATCTGTAGTCATTTGGTTTATTCTTGGAGTATGGCTCCAGTGTTCTCACTTTTATGGGGCACCTGGCTTTATGGCCATCCTGAACTTTGTGATAAGATTGTTGAAAAATGTGGAATGGAAAATGGAAAGAAAAGGAAAAAATACATGCCAATTTTAAGGAATGATAGGTTAGGCCTCAGATGTTTTTCTGCATACAATTCTTTTAACTGATGACAGACCAAGGGCTAAGGCTGCTTCTTTTTGTCTTCAGTCTCCATGGTGGTCCCTAACTGTCTCAGTTTGGGATAAAGCTGAAAAGTAGATGGGGTCCACTTACATTTCATCCTATGAGCAAAAGGTAAAGTCAGTAGCATTTCAGAGCAAGAAAACAGTATCTAAAAAAATTATCCTAAACTGGGTATCGTGGCGTATACCTGTAATCCCAAATACAGTTATAGGCTAGCCTGGGAAACTTAGTGAAATCCTGTCTCAAAATAAAATGAAAAAAAGAAAAAAAAAGTCTGTGGTGGGGGCTGAGGATGTAGCTCCATGGTAGAGTGCTTGCCTAGCATGCACAAGGTTCTGGGTTCAACCCTCAGTACCAGGGGGAAAAATCCAAATCAAAACCCTTTAGCAACATGTTCTAGTCAGGCAAGACAGAATGGGTGTTAGGATTAAAAGAGTAGCCTTGGAAATGCAAAGATGACTCTTAATTCAAGAAAGGTGCATGAGAAAGATGGTAAGATTTGGCGTTAGATAGAATGTGGTCAGCAAGGAAGAGGGAGAGGAAAGGTTTCTTACTTAAGATCAAGAATACAAGGAGGAGTGAAAATCTTCAATCTGAGACATAGAATAGTAAACTGGAAAAAAAAGAGAATAGTAGGCTGGAGCTATCCCATGGGCATTTGCATAAACTCCCTAGAGTTTAGAAGGGCAGTCTGGAGTAGGCTCCTTTGCAAGTATATTAACCTAAGATGGACATTGTAGCTACTGTGTGAATGAGACCATCTGGAGAGTAAAAAGCAGGAAGATGGCAAAGATGAGGCATGGAATTCAGGATTGCTGAATTTGTGAATAAAAGAGGAAAAGGAGCCAGTATCCTAAATAGAATAAGAATAGCTAGGGAGGTAACAGAGCAGTTGTGGGGTACTATTCTATAGACCAGGAAAATACAGATGCTTCCAAATCCTGTGTCCGACACATAAAGAGTGTATTTACTCTTTAAGCATATGTATTCATATAAGGCATACAGCAAATATAAATAAATAGCAAAGAATATGTATCATATAGAACATAATCTCTGAAAATAATGCCAATGATTAGAAGCTAATAACAAAAAGATAAACTTTTATTTTTATTTATTTATTTTTTTGGTACTAGGATTGAACTCAGGGGTGCTTAACCACTGAGTCACATCCCTAGTCCCTTCTTGTATTTTTTTTTAATTAGAGACAGGGTCTCACTGAGTTGCTTAGGGCCTCCCTAAGTTGATGAGGCTGGCTTTGAACTCACAATCTTCCTGCCTCAGTCTCCTGAGGATCACAGGTGTGCACCACTACGCTTGGCTCTTGGGATTCATTTTTAATTCCTCTCTCTCATCTGGCTGTATTAATTGTTGTCTACTAGTCACTAGTTGTCTCTTTGTTTCTATCACATAAACATTTTAAACCCTTTCTCTCCTCTCCCTATGAATTAGTGTAGACATCCTTTAGTTTGTAAGAACTTCCTAAATGGACTACCCATTTTGAGTCTTATAAACACCTCTAATTCATCCTCCTCAAATAATCTTCCTGTCATGAGCGAGCTATGCCATTAACATAGACCAATCACATTTGTGTCTTTCCACAATGTCAGAATTTATTAAGCGATAAATTCACAAGCTATACCACTTTAATCAGTTGCTATTCACCTAGAACTTGTAGGTCACTTGATAGTCATAAGCCTGGCAATCTCAAGTTTTTTTTTATCCCATCTTAAGTTCAAAAAACACTGTGTTACAGAAAAACTAAGAAAGTGTTAAGGAGAACAACTGGTTAAAGGATGCTATGCCAAAAGCAAAGGCAGAGAGCAGACAGGAATGCAAAGAGTTACTGTAGGTGGTCAGATAAGGTTTTTTTTTTTTTTTAAGAAACATTCAGTATCATGATCAGACCATTACATTTAGCAATAAACAGCATGGGGAAGAAGGAGGGGGAGGAGAAGGAGGAGGAGGAGGAGAAGAAGAAGAAGAAGTCATCCTCTACATTAAAACCCTTTGTTGGATTGCTTCACGCTTTCCACAGAATAGAAACTAAAATAATCTGTTATTCAATAAGTCACAAATACCATCCTCAAGTTTTTTTTGCCCATACACATGAGTTTTGTCTAAATCATATCTTCTTTGTAGCAGCTTGGCCCTGCCACTACTGTGCTTGGCTGAATTCACAAATCTATTGTAACCTGTAGCTTCCCTGTCACTTCTCTGGCTCTCCTCTCCTGCTAAGCTTAATTTCCTGGCAGTATGAAGACCTCTGCCACTGCCAGAGCTACTGCTGCTGCTGGAAACGCCACAGTCACCTTGGTTTCACAGTTTGGCAAGTTATTGGCCTCCACCACAAGGTCCAGAGCTTCTGTCTCCAAAGTTTCCATCATTCATGGGCCCAAAATTTGATGACTATTTTAATTGCCCAAATCATTGTAGCCTCCACCACCTCCAAAATTGCTTTCATTATTACTAAATCTATTATAGCCATTCCCAATGCCATCATGTCCATCACTACCACACTGCTACCAAAGCCACCATGATCACTCATTTTCTCCACGACCAAAATTGTCATTTCCACTAAAACCACCTACACGATCAACATCAAAGTTTCCAGAATTTCTTTGACTTCTTTGGCTAAATGAAGCATTAGCCATTTCTTGCTTTGACAGGGCTTTCCTCACTTCACTGTTGTAGCCATTCACAGTATGGTATTTCTGATGACAATCTTATCCATGGAGTCATGGTTGTCAAAAGTTACAAAAGCAAAGCCCCTCTTCTTTCCACTGTCTCAGTCAATCATGATTTTAATAACTTCACTTTTCTCATATTGTTCAAAATAATCTTGTGGTGATGTTCTTCAATGTCTTCTTTAATGCCACCAACAAAGATTTTTTTCACAGTTAAATGGGCCCCGGGTTTTGACAATCTTCTCTTGAGACAGCTCTCTCTGGTTCCACAACTCTTCCAACCACGTTGTGTGGTCTTGAATTCATGGCTGCATCCACTTCCTTCACAGTGGCACAAATGACAAACCAAAGGCCTTGGAACACTTGGTGTTTAGGTCTCTTGATACCACATAGCCCGGGAGTGTTCCACATTGCTCCAAATGGCTTCTCAGACTCTCATCAGTTGTTTCAAAGCTCAGTCCTCTGAATAGCTTCTGCAGCAGTTCAGGATCATTAGGGGAGTCTGATTCAGATATGAAGCTGTAGGAAGGGAGACTTTAATGATGCTTTCTCGGTGGCGCCCATGGGCAGAAAGCAAATAAAGGTTTCTTTTTAAAATTTTTTTTTATTTGTCAATAGACTTTATTTATTTATATGTGGTGCTGAGAATCATACCCAGTGCCTCACACATGCTAGGCAAGCGCTATATCACTGAACCACACCCCCAGGCCCAGAAAAGGGTTTTAATGAACTAGTTCCCCAGAGTTATCAGGTGAAGGTCTGGACTGATAGCTGTTTCAAAGTGTCTGCTTTGAGTGGGTTATTCATTTATCATTGGTCCAGGCAGGAGAAACAATGATGAGCTGAAGCCAGTGGACAGAGAATTGGGGGAGAGTTTCCTGGGCAAGGCTTGAGAAGAGTAACCAAGTGATGGGGTCATGGTGCTCTGTGTCCAGTCTTAGGGGAGCGTTTCCTTTTATGGGTCTTAGGTGAAGGTATTGTGTTTGGTGAGAGGTTCATGTCTAGAGTTTCTGATATGATTGTGGACACCCACATGTCCACCTGCTCCTGGATTTAGTTTAATAAGTTGGTACAAAGAAAATATTTTTCAAATTGTGTCTATGGTTGTGCTGGGCAGATATGATTGCTTACTTGTATATACAAGGTGTAGCATCATTTTACCTTGGCAATTAGACTCAAAGTGGCAAACTACTGCTTTACAAAATGGAGTAACTCAGAGTCAGCCACAGCCTGAAAATGATGGGGTAACTCAAAATAGGGCACAGCTTGCTCTCCATAATTTCTAAACTGGAAGCTCAATTACATATCTCCTATGGCCTACAAGATAATGGTTGAGCAATCAGGCTTGGCTATCATGTTAACAGATTATTCTATTATCTACAGATGTACATTCTGTCACACTTCTTCCTAATCTCCTTCTCTCCTGATATAAATATAAGGAAACCAAATCAAAACAAAAAACTTGATATTTCCTTCTGGAAAATTCCATCTGTCAAAACTATGTTCAGTATATATATATATATATATATATATATATATATATATATATATATATATCTTCCATTGAGGCACTGTTTTATACATACAATCTCAGGTATAAAACCCTAGGTAAAAAATTGAGGTGGGCTGCGGTTGTGGTTCAGTGGCAGAGCGCTCACATAGCATGTGTGAGGCCCTGAGTTCAATCCTCAGCACCACATAAAAATAAATAAATAAAGGTATTGTGTCCAATTACAACATATATATATATATATAAAAGCTGGGTGCAGTGGTGCATGACTGTGATCCCAGCAGCTCAGGACGCTGAGGCAGAAGAATCATGAGTTCAAAGCCAGCCTCACAAACAGTTAGGCACAAATCAACTCAGTGAGACCCTGTGTCTAAATAAAATACAAAATATGGTTGGGGATGTGGCTCAGTGGTTGAGTGCCCCTTAGTTCAATCCCTGATACCCCTCTCCCCTACAAAAATTGAAGTATATAACCAATATACTTTTATTACATTAAGATTTTTAAAAATTGAGGAGGTTCCAAGATGGCGGGCTAGAGGGAGGCAACATTCTGCGACGCTTCGTGACCGTGGGTTCAAATTGTGAGAATATGGCTTCTCTGCCAGCAATATTCCTGCCCCCCATTTGGGAAATACCGTGCCCATCCAGGGCTCCAGGCCTCAGTGGCAGAGTAGGTATCCCAACTACTCGCCCATGCAGGACTACTGGATACCCAAGTGAGACCAGAGGTGGTGGCAGTAGCACCCGTGAACTATAGGCCACCCACTCGAGCAGAAATCACAGACAACGCTCCCACAGACACCACTCTCACGAAGGACACCCAGTAGCTTCCTGCAAGTAAGAACTCTTGCTGCCACCCCTGTATGGACCCCCATCTATCAACATGGGGCATCCCCTAGTCACCGCCATCTTGGGACTCTGCAATAGCAGACATAGTCCCCTACGGGAAGTAGCCTGTTGGTGCCCAGGAACTTCACACAGGCTCTGAAGTCAGTCCACACTGCAAACCACAGAGCTCGCTGCTGAACTCATCGTCCAACACCATCGCCAGGTTCCCCTCACCTGGCCTGACACCTACTGCTGAAAGCAGGAGCCTCCATCTTGGATCACCTTCATCACCATCTTCCAGGTACCCAGTTTCTAACTCACACTCTCCCCAATAGCCGCTAACCTGGCACAGTAACACCCTGGTTACCTTCACCATCCTGAGGGTGGAGAAACCAGCTAACAACAGACCCCCACCTATTGGATGAGAAGGGAAGCAGGAAAGATACTGATAACCAACCAAAACAAGCCCTGGGTCTTCCTTGAAGATTTCTTTCTTTCTTTCTTTCTCTTTTTTTCCCTTTCCCTCTAATTTCTCCCACCCTCACATCCCCAACATAGGTAAAACTAAATACTTTGCATGAATTAGGATTCTGAGGTCTGGGATGACTGAATAGTATATTATGTTGTGTTGTACATTCTTTTTTATTTTTTTAAATTTTTTTCTTTTTCTTTTTTCCTACTGATTTCTGCTATTTTTAACATTTTAATTTTTCTTGATGTATGTGTTTGTTTTATGTACCCTACTGTCTTCTCACTCACTTGTCTACCCAAAAGTACTTCTCTCCTTTCTCCTGCTACTAATCTTCCTCTTTAGATTTCTCTTTCACACTTCCTAAGGTATAAAAATCTATGTCCTCACCTCCTACCTCCTCAGCATATCATCCTACTCCTCAACCCTGGTTCTTTGTCTACCATGAGATAATAATTGAATTCACCATTTCTGTACATTGTGAACAAACTGTAAACATCTTATTAGCAAACATTTGTTCTTTTAGGGTGTATATTGTTTATATTGGGATCTGATAACATTGTCCTTCACCTCAAAGGAGAGGTATTAGATTCCTACAGGGGCACAATAAGCCTATAGGGTAAAATTGGTATGCCTAGGATCCACAGTGCTAGAAGGGAAGACACACAAGCAATATGAAAGACAAGGGAATAAATGCTCCAAACAAATCAAGATATCACATTATTAGAATCCATGGCCAGCATAGCCAAAGATATGACAGAGA
Source organism: Spermophilus citellus (assembly GCF_964194105.1). NCBI lineage: Eukaryota > Metazoa > Chordata > Mammalia > Rodentia > Sciuridae > Spermophilus > Spermophilus citellus. The sequence continues at coordinate 195,869,884 of NC_138185.1, read as the reverse complement.
AGGAGTTCAAGATGTACAGAATTAAAATGTTCTGCAAATTAAAAGACGATATAAGAGAGTAAATACAGGCAGCAAAAGATCATATTGACAAAGAGCTACATAAACAAATACAGGAAGCAAAAAATTACTTCAATAGGGAGATAAGGTTTTTTTTAAAAAAAACAAAAAGAAATCCTTGAAATGAAAGAAACAATAAAGCCAATTAAATGTTCAATTGAACGCATCACCATCAAATTAGACTGCTTGGAAGACAGGACCTCAGACAATGAAGACACAATATATAATCTTGAAAATAATGTCGACCACACAATGAAAATGGTAAGAAACCCATGAACAGAACATACAAAAAATATGGGATAGTATAAAAAGACCAAATTTAAGAGTTATTGGGATAGAAGAAGGAATAGATTTCCAAACAAAAGGAATGAGCAATCTATTCAGTGAAATAATATCAGAAAAATTTCCAAACATGAAGAATGAATTGGAAAACCAAATTCAAGAAGCTTACAGGACACCAAATGTACAAAATCACAACAGAACCACACCCAGGCACATTATAATGAAAATGCCTAACATACAGAATAAGGAGAGAATATTAAAAGCCACAAGAGAAAGGAATCAGATTACATATGTGAGAAACTGATTAGAGTATGTTCAGATTTTTCAATCCAGACCCTAAAAGCTAGAAGATCCTGGAACAACATATATCAAGCTCTGAAAGAAAATGGATGCCAACCAAGAATCTTATATCTAGAAAAATTAAGCTTTAGATTTGATGATGAAATTAAAACCTTCCATGATAAATAGAAGTTAAAAGATTTTACAACTCAAAAGCCTGCACTACAGAATATCCTCAGCAAAATATTCCATGAAGAGGAATTGAAAAACAACAATAAAATTAGCAAAGGGGGTTTTACACTGAAGGAAAATTAAATGAATCAAAGGACAAACCAAATCATGTTAAATTCCAAAAATAAAAAAAATGGATGGAAATACAAATCTGTCTCAATAATAACCCTGAATGTTAATGGCCTAAACTCACCAATCAAAATACATAGACTGGCAAATTTGATTAAAAAAAAAAGACCCAACAATATGAAGGTGAAAGATTGAGAAAAACTCATACCACTCATATGGAGTGCAGAAGCAAGCAGGGGTTTCCATCCTCATATCAAAGTAGACTTCAAGCCAAAGTTAATCAAAAATGATAAAGAAAGATATTTCATACTGCTTAAGGGAACAATTCATCAACAAGACATAACAATAATAAACTTCTATGCCCCAAACAATGGAGCATCTACATTCACCAAACATACTCTTCTCAGGTTCAAGAATCAAATAGACCACAACACAACAATTCTGGGTGACTTTAACACATCTCTTTCACCACTGGATAGATTGTCCAAACAAAAGCTGAACAAAGAAACTATGGATCTCAATAATACAATCAACAACTTAGACTTAACTGACATATACAGAATATTTCATCATTCAATGAACTAATACACTTTCTTCTCAGTAGCACATGGATCCTTCTCTATAATAGACCATATATTATGCCACAAATCTACTCTTAGCAAAAACAAAAAAAATAGAGATATTACCCTGGATTCTACCAGATTATAAGGGAATGAAATTAGAAATCAATGATAAAATAAAAAATAAAAGCTACTCCAACACCCGGAGACTAAATAATATTCTAATGAATGAACAATGGGTTGCAAAAGACATCAAAGAGGAGATTAAAAGATTCTTAGAGGTGAATGAGAACACAGATAAAATGTATTAAAATCTCCAGAACATTATGAAGGCAGTTCTAAGAGGAAAGTTCATTGCATGGAGTTCCTTCCTTAAAAGAAGAAAAAGCCAACAAATAAACGACTTAACATTACATCTCAAAGTCCTAGAAAAAGAAGAATAATTAACAAAAGCAGTGGAAGACAGGAAATAATTAAAATTAAAATTGAAATAAATGAAATTGAAATAATTAAAAAAATTGACAGAACAAAAAGTTGGTTCTTTGAATAAATAAATAAAATTGACAGACCCTTAGCTATGCTAACAAAGGGAAGGAGAGAGAAAACTCAAATTACTAACATCCATGATGAAAAAGGAAATATCATGACATACACTACAGAAATACAGAAGATAATTAGAAATTATTTTGAAAACTTGTACTCCAATAAAATAGAAAATATCAAAGGCATTGACAAATTTCTAGAGTCATATGATTTGCCCAAATTGAATCAGGATGATATACACAATTTAAACACATCAATTTCAAGTGACAGAATAGAAGACACCATCAAAGCTGACCAACTAATAAAAGCACAGGACCAGATGGATACACAGCTGAGTGCGAGTTCTAAAAGACCTCTAAAGAAGAAATAATACCAATACTCTTCAATTTATTTCAGGAAATAGAAAATGAGGGAGCACTTCCAAACTCATCCTATGAGGCCAATGTCACCCTGATTCCCAAACCAAGCAAAGACACATCAAAGAAATAAATCATCAGATGAATATCTCTAATGAACACAGATGCAAAAATTCTCAATAAAATTCTTGCAAATCAAATACCAAAATATATCAAAAAATAGTGCACCATGATCAACTGGGGTTCATTCCAGGGATGCAAGGTTAGTTCAACGTAAGGAAATCGATAAATGTAATTCATCACATCAATAGACTTACAGATAAGAACCATATGATCATCTCAATAGACAAGAAAAAGCATTGGAAAAAATACAGCACCCTTCATGTACAAAATGCTAGAAAAACTAGGAAAGACAAGAACATATCGCAACATTGTAAAAGCTATCCATGCTAAGCCCCAGGCTTACATCATTCTAAACAGAGAAAAACTGAAAGCATTCCTTTCTTAAAACTGGAATAAAACAGGGATGACCTCTTTCACCACTTCTATTTAACATAGTTCTTGAAACACTGGCCAGAGCAATTCGACAGATGAGAGAAATTAAAGGGATACAGATAGGAAAAGAGGAACTCAAATTACCACTATTTGCCAATGATATGAATCCATACCTAGAAGACCCAAAAAATTCCATCAGAAAACTTCTAGAACTAATAAATGAAATCAGCAAGGTAGCAAGATACAAAATCAACTCCCATAAATTAAAGGCATTTCTATATATCAGTAACAAATCCTCTGACAGGGAAACAAGGAAAACTACCCCCACTTACAACAGCCTCAAAAAAAAATGCTTGGAAATCAATCTAATGAAAGCGGTGAAAGACTTCTACAATAAAAACTACAGAACACTAAAGAAAGAAGTTAAAGAAGACCTTAGAAGATAGAAAGATCTCCTTTGTTCTGGGATAGGCAGAATTAATATTATCAAAATGACCATACTACCAAAAGCACTATACATATTTAATGCAAGTCCAATTAAAATTCCAATGACATTCCTCATAGAAATAGAAAAAGCCATCATGAAATTCATCCGGAAAAATAAAAGACATGGAATAGCCAAAGCAATCCTTAGCAAGAAGAATCAAGCAGGTGGCATCAGTATACTAGACCTTAACTATATTACAGAGGAATAGTAACAAAAACAGCATGGTATTGCAGCAACATAGACTCGTAGACCAATGGTACAGAATAGAGGTCACAGAGACAAACCCACATAATTACAATTATCTTATATTAGACAAAGGTGCCAAAAACATACATTGGAGAAAAGATAGGCCCTTCAACAAATGGTGCTGGGAGAACTGGACATCTGTATGCAACAAAATGAAATTAAACCCCTATCTCTCACCATGTACAAAACTCAGTTCAAAGTGGATCCAGGACCTAGAAATAGAGACCCTGTGTCTAATAGAAGAAAAAGTAGGCCCCAATCTCCATCATGTCAGATTAGGTCCCTATTTCCTTAATAAGACTCCTATGTGCAAGAATTAAAAAGCAAGAATTAATAAACAGGATGGATTCAAACTAAAAAGTTTCTTCTCAGTGAAAGAAACAATCAATGAGGTGAATAGAGAGCCTACATCTTGGGAGCAAATTTTACCACTTGCACATCAGATAGAGCACTAATTTCTAGGGTATATAAAGAACTCAAAAAGCTAAACACCAAAAAAACAAATAACTCAATCAACAAATGGGCCAAGGAACTGAACAGACACTTCTCAGAAGGTGATATTACAATCAATTAACATATATATGAAAAAAATGTTTGACATCTCTAGCTATTAGAGAAATGCAAGTCAAAACTACTGTAAGATTTCATCTCACTTCAGTAAGAATGGCAGCTCTTAAGAATACAAACAATAAATGTTGGTGAGGATGTGAGGGAAAAGGCACATTCACACATTGCGGATGGGACTGCAGAATGGTGCAGCCAATCTGGAAAGCATATAGAGATTCCTTGGAAAATTTGGAATGGCATCACCATTTGACCCAGTGGTAACTCCTTGGTCTATATCCAAAGGACTTAAAAACAGCATACTACAGGGACACAGCCACATCATTGTTTACTGCCGCACAATTCACAACAGCTAAACTGTGGAACCAAACTAGATGCCTGTCAGTAGATAAATGGATAGGAAAACTTTGGTATTAACATACAATGGAACATTACTCAGCATTAAAAGAGAATAAAATCATGGCATTTGCGGTTAATGGATGGAGTTGGAGAATATAATGCTAAGTGAAGTTAGCCAATCCCTAACTGATGAATGTTTTCTCTGATATAAGGAGGCTGATTCATAATGGGGTTGGGAGGGGAAGCATGTGAAGATTAGGTGAACTCTAGATAGGGCAAAGGGGAGGGAGGGGAAGGAAGGGGGAAAGGGGTATAAAAAAGATGGAGGAATAAAATGGACATCATTTCCCTAAGTATATGTATGAAGACACGGTTGGTGTGAATATACTTTGTATACAACTAGAGATATGAAAAAATGTGTTCTATATGTGTAATGTGAATTGTAATGCATTCTTCTGTCACATATAACAAATTAGGATTAAAAAAAATTTTAAAAAAGAAAGCTTTCATTAACCCAAAATTAGATTAAGATTTATTTCTATTTTCTTCTAGTTAAAAAAATTTTTTTTGATACAAATTTAAAAGGATGAAAGATAAATGAGTAAGAAGTGTTCAAAGGTTTGGAGTGAACATAAATTATCATGATATATATTATGTAAAATATTACAATAATATTTGACATACATATTAAATATGCTCATGTTTGTACTTTTTCTTAAATAAAATACATTTTGTACTTTTACTTAAAATTGATTAAATTTTCAGTAATATAAAAAGCAAAGTTGATAGTATAGCCATGTAAGCATCACTGAGATCAACCAAGGAAACACTGAAGATAAAACTGGGACCACTAGTGTACTTCTGCCCAGTTCTATTACTTTTTCTTTCTGCCCTCAGGTAATCTCTGGTAAGGATTTATTTTTACTGAGGATGTTCTTTCCACATAGGTTTGTATTACAAAGCAATGTTTCCTTTTCTAGTTCAGAAAACAAGTAATTATGCATTTTTGTCTGTGATTATGTTTTGTATATTTTACTATTAAACTTAATTAGAATGAACAAATAATATTATACCACATTTTTTAAAAATTTTTTTTCTCTTCGGTTCATGGAGAATGGAATCCACCCCCCCTTTTTTTTTTTCATTCCAGATTTGTCGCTCTTATTTTATTTCCCTGTAACCTGCAAATCTAAAACCAAAATGTGGTATACGATGAATATTTTAGATAAAAATGTTAGCATATGTCCCACATGTCTCTCATTGTGTCTGTATAAAATTGAGACATTCATTTAAATACCATTGTTTCCATAACCTATGCATGTTATATTTGATATATGTAGATATTTGAAGCAAAATATATTGTAGATATAGTATCTTTCACTGACTGAAACTTAAAGTATTTTAGCAGTAACAGCAAGAACATAATGAATCTTGAGTTTATAATGTGAGTTGGTAGAAAATTAAGGCTCTGCATAGTTTCTGAATAAATGTGTTTCGAGAAATATAAAAAAATATTTTTTAAAAATTGAATTCCCCATCTATTAGGTAGAAAATCCTAATTAAATTCATGGGCCTCTCCTTGGGTTATGAAGGATCTTTCATAATCCCTGTTTAGAAGATATAGGCACTCATCCCAGATCCCTCCTTCAGATTTTGGGATCCTCTTCTCAGTCTCTGTGCCTTTTGCATCTCCATCATTTTGCTTTCACAGAGCCACACTGGAGCTTGAGTCTTTTCGGAGGCTTTCCTCATACCACTGAATATTTCCCTGTCTGAAATCTTGCGACCCGTTTCAGGAAACTTGAAACACAGGCATTGTACCATTGCTCTGGGTATTCCTTCTTAATCTTAATGGTTGACTTCCGGCCCTGAGGTTTTGGTCTCAGATTGGTTTAGGGAGTTTAGTCACATAAAAGCCGACGACTCTCAAATCCTAAATCCAGTACCAGACCCATATTTGGAGCATGGTTAAAAAGAGAACGTCCAGTAGCTCTTAAATCTAATAGCTCATTGGATACATGTCAGGAGCTTTTGAAACTAGAGTGGTTCCCACTTCTAACTCTGCAGCATCAGAATTTATCTTTTTGACAGTCATGGGAGATCAAGAGTAAATTTTCGAATTCCTCGCTGATGAACCTGGGGCTGGCCCCGCTTCAACCTTTTTCCATGTAAGTCTCCCAATTATTTTTCCAGTAGTCAGTCCCCGCTTCTTGGTCTCCTACCTTTGGCCTTGCCCTCACCTTCCAGTTTGTCGCTGCAGCTGCCTGCCAGCCTTTAGGCGCCCTTTACCTGGCCAGCTCCCGGCTCCCAGCCCCGCCCCTCAGTTCCGCGTCCGCTCGGACCGCCGGCTCCTAACCTTCTACCGCCCCTTGCTCTCGGCTTGCAGCTACCACCACTGAGCCACGCCCCCTCCCTCCCAGCCCGGTTCCCACCTTCCAACCCCGCCTATCTCCTGGCCTAGTCTCTGCTTTGGCCTCTCTTCTCGGCTTCGCGCCCCTAGTCTTATGTCCCTCCTTACCATCCGTAAAATATTTAACCCTCATATTTTGTCGTAATAGTTCTTACGTTTACTCTGCGCCGGAAGGAGCGTTAGAGTGCTTTTGCTAGTATGGCGGCGGTGGATATCCGAGGTGATTTATCTCGTTATACTTTTTTCCCTGATTGTGGACTGATTTGGGGGTTTGTAGCTCGCGGGGAATGCTTAGATTCCTTGGTCAGGTCCCTCAGGTTCTTTTGGATCATTTTTATGGACGACCCAAGGCTCTAATCTGGCGAAAAGTTAACAAGAGTTTTCCCTCAGTTCTTGACGAGTCTCTTAAAAGCGTTGAAGGGGAGGGATTTGAAGCAACCATAGGCTTTGAGCCTTCAGAACTGCTGTACTGTTCTACACTTCTATCTCTGCAGCAATACTGGGGCTGTTATATCGGGGCGAAGAGGTGGCCTCTGGGCAGAGGGGAATGGTATAATCAGCCGACTTGATATGATTGATATCTTGGGGTCTTGTCCTGAGGTCACCTTATTTTTCTCCCAGTTCTTTTTATCGGTGCATTATAATTGTACATAATGGTGGGATTTGTTGTTACATATTTGTTATGCACAGATTATAACAATATAATTTGGCTAATATGACTCCCCAACACTTTCTCCTGCCTCCCCGCCTCCTACTCTCTTGTTACCTTCCTCTGTTCTACTGATCTCCCGATTTTCATGAGATTCTCTCCCTTCTTTTCCTTTTTCCTCTTTTGCTTCCACATATGAGAGAGAACATACGACCCCTTCACCTTATTTGGCTCTACATGATGATATTTAGTTCCATCTATTTTCCTGCAAATGACATAATTTTATTTTTCTTTATGTGCCGGGGCCCTGCCCTAGCGGGGTCCAGGGAGTCCTGAAGGATGAGTGGCATCGGCAAAAAGATGAGACAGGAGTCGTTCCATTGGAGCAATCTCCAGAGAGAGAGCTCTAATGCAGCTTTCTCTGGGTCATCTTTTATTGCAATTTTTCTCATCATTATAGATTCAGAATACGTCATTGATTATATAATTTAAAACTTTGCCAAGACATGATATTTCCTTATCCATGATTGGGAGTGCAAAAAAAAATGTAACATTAATTTACATTTTTCCAGGATATGACCTTTAGTTATTTAATTATTAAAAGTACAGAATCGTTAATAAAATACGTCACTAATTTACATTTTTCATATTTTCCCAAGATTTACTATTTTCCCCAAGATATGCTATTTTCTTATTAACTAATGCCGAACTACGCAACCAGACTCTAAGTCTCCTAACCAATCATTAACCTTTAAGTTTAAAGTACACTTGTACTTTATCTAAAATTCCCATCTAAAGAAGTCCCCTTAAATCTTATACTTAAAACATCCTAAAGTTTATAAATCATTCTTAAAACATATCAGAAACCCATACAACTAAAAACTTAAGAGTTTCTAAACTTAAGAATCGAAATAAAATAATATTTCTAACATTATTCTAAAACTGTGTCTTATAAAGCTATTTTAATTAATTCCTAAATTTATTCTCATAAAACTGGTTGAGCTGCTTTCTCAAAGAGTTTCTTTGTTTCTCAGTCAAGGTGCACTAGTTCTCACATCTTTATAATCTTTCTCAATAGAAAATAAGTTCTAAACATCAATCCACTTTCCACCAATATTAACTGTGCTCATCATGAATCCTTATGTAAAGTAAAAAAGGGTTTATAAAAAGAGAAGAATATATCTTTATATGTTTTAACTTTCCTAAGTGTATAATATAACTTTCCTTAATCAAAAATGAGACTACATGTGGTGAGCTTTGTAAAATAAGCATAATGATTAGGTTTTCTAAGAGGCCGGAAATATGGGCTTGGGTTCTAGATGATATAATCAATGTGATGCCTAAAATTCTCATGACCTTTCAGAGGATGATTGTTGTCCATTATCAGGTTTGTCCTCAATGTACTGAGATAGAAGAACAGCCTTCTACTTTGTCCTTGATATGCTGAGGGGTAGTAGAACAGCCTCCAAGGCATGAACTACCTGTTATTTTTCAGCCATCTGAAATTTAATTTGTTTGGCATTTAACATGCTCATGCCTCCTGTCAGGAACATAAGCATGAAAATGAAAAGTCCCAGTTACATTAAAAAAAAAAAAAAGGGTCTCATGGTTTCGGTTTCCCACCAACCAGCGCGGCTTTGCCAGCATTCATCCTCACTGTGACCCTGTCAAGACAGTGGGAGAGCTGCTTTGCCAGCACTTTTTCTCACTGTGACCCTGTCAAGACAGTGAGTGGGGGATCGCCTTCACCATTTACAGCTGAATAAAACTCCACTGTGTATACAAACCATGTTTTCTTTATGCATTTATCTATTGACGGACATATAGCATGGTTCTAGAGTTTATAGCTATTATGAATTGTGCTGCTATAACATGGGTATGCGTGTAGCACTATAGTAGAATGACTTTAACTCTTTAGAATAAATATCCAGGAGTGGTATAGCTGGGTCATTTGGTGGTTCCCTGTCTAGTGTTTTCAGGAATCTCTGTACTGATTTTTATAGTGGTTGTACTAATTTACAGTCCCACCAACAGTATAAATGTGTCCCTTTTCCTCCACATCCTCTCCAACATTTATTATTTGTATTCTTGATGACTGCCCTTCCGACTGGTGTGAAGTTAAATCTCAATGTAGTTTTGATTTACATTTCCCAAATTGCTAATGAGGTTGAACATTTTCTCATATATTTGTTGGCCATTTATATTTCTTTTGAGAAATTTTTATTTGCCCATTTAGTAATTTTTTTTTTTTTTTGGTGTTGAGGTCTTTATATATTCTAGATGTTAATCCTCTATCAGAAGAGTAGCTAGAAAAGACTTTCCCATTTTGTAGGTTCTCTATTAACATTCATAATTGTTTCTTTTGCTGTGGAAGTGTTTTAATTTGATGCCATCCCACTTATTAACTCTTAGGATTATTTTCTGAGATCTTATGGGAAAGTTGTTGCCTGTTCCGGTATGCTGAGTTATTGACCCTGTGTTTTCTTCTAGAAGCGGCATGGTTTCTGGTCTACTTCCTAGGTCTTTGATCCATTTTGGGTTGATTTTTGTGCATATGGATAACCAGATTTCACAGCACCATTTGTTAAAATGACTGTCTTTTCTCTCATGTACGTTTTTGTTGGGCCACCTTATTCTTTAGGTCATACCCCATGGGTGTCTGGATGGGAAGTGTTTCTGTGGTAAATTTTATTTTTGGGTTTGTAATACCTTCCATTGAACACCCACTAGTTATTGAGGGCAGGGTTGTTTCTTTTTCACAGCTGAATAGTAGAGGCATTCAAATATTTGTTCTATTTGTGAGTAAACATATGGAGATGTGACCTCTTAATTGCTTCCTTGATCTTGGGTAGCAGGAAGACTTTTTTTTTTTTTTTTTTTTTTTTGGTTTGTACTTGATTTTTGAAATGTTTGTGAGGCTGTGAGGCGCCTTTTTCTATGTTAATCAAATTGAGGTCTAGAAGACTTACTGATAGTTCTTAAGTGATCGTCAGCATTTCTGGATCATGTTTTTTACCTGTTTGTCTTTCATTGTAAGTAATTATTTCAAATGCCTGCCTTGGTTACTTTCAGTTTGTTAGAATGCTGTACTTGAGCTATGTCAAAAGGCTGTTTTGCTGATGAGAGAAACATTTATTCCATACAACTATATTCAGATGTTTGGCTTTTGTGATGTTTTACTTTTTATTTAGATTTGTTAGGGTCATAGTAAAGGCTCTAAGATAGAAGTGTATTAGAGGAACAGCAAGAAGGTTGGTATAGCTAGGGGTGAAGTAGAGATGATGTGGGAAGGAGATTGGATTAGAGGGGTGTCAGACTGGGGTAAGGTCTTTGGCTTTTCCTCTGAGTGAAATGGAGAGTCATGGAAGGGTTTCACTAGAGGGATGACCTGTTCTGACGACTTCTTTATTTTTCTTTCTCCTAATAAAAATCACTTTGGCTGCTGAAAACATTGAAGGAGGTCAAGAGTAGAATTAGAGAAATCCGTTAGTAGGCCACTTCTGCAATATGTGGCAATTAGGAGGTAGTTTTAAAGTAGAGTGTAACAATGAAGGTAGTAAGAAGTGGTTGCAGTCTTTATGAGGCTGTAGTCACAGATACTTTCCAAGTGGAAATAGATAATTATGTGGTTTTCTAGCTGTAGCCCATATTCTTAATATCAACCATTTTGAAGATGAACATTCTTGAATATTGGAGTCTGTGTTAATGAGTTGAAAAAGATGTATGATTACTAAAGCACATCATACTTGTCCTTGGCCCTCAGTCGTGAACTAATAAGCATTTGCTCATTACTGTGAATCAGGTCCTGTGAAAGTTGCTGATGAGTAAAAACTCAAAAGAGTTTAATGGAAGCACATTTGTATTTCTGAGTTACAGGTATTAATAACAAAAACGTGCAAAAATTGCTGTTAAGGACAGAGAAAAAGCTGCCACCACCATCAACATATTTGAAATTTATTGGGCTATTACAGTGTGCTAAGTGTTTTACATATATAGTCTAGTATGTATAATTATAGATCCTACCTACCAACAATTATGGAGAATTAATAGGTAAGGATTTAAAATGATGAGAGCCTGGTAGAGAAGACAGTGGCAATGCTTAGAAAAGTAAAGACACACAAGAAACATTTTTAGGGAGAAAAAGAGACAATTTTCCTTGGAAATTAAAAGAAAAGTGTAAGTAATTTTGTTATAAATAAAACTGTTAATAATTGAACCATTGAATTTAAAGCTAATGATTATCCTAAATTGCCTTGCATTAGAAAAAACATCATTTTCAGAAAATGTTATTTCTTGTTCTGTTGTATATTTGGTTATGGCATGATATATTGATGATGAACATACTAATTATTTGCTCATCAGCATACTTCATCTGTTTGTCTCCACCTATGTTTTAGAGCACACAAAGCATAGTTTACATTTTTACTTAAAATAAATATTTGAACTTTTTTTCATTTGATTTATTTTGCTCAGCATTGCTTGTCACCTTGAATTTCTTCTGACTTCTTTAAAGATACCAGAAGCAATTGCAATATAGGGGATGCTGAAGTTTTTCAACTACTATTATATAGATTTTTTTTTTTTTTTTTTTTTTTTTGGTACCAGGGATTGAACCCATGGGTACTTAACCACTGAGCCACATCTCCAGCCCTTTTTATATTTTATTTTGAGATAGGGTCTCACCGAGTTGCTTAGGGCCTCAGCCTCCAAGCGCTGGGATTACAGGTGTGTGCCACCATACCCAGGTTATATAGGTATTTTGATATTCACAATTTAGGCCTATTTATCATAGTCAGTAGACAATAAAAAGTCATTCATTCAAGGTGTCTATTTACTATGTCTTTTTAAAATTTAATTAATTCTACTCTGAAATATTAAACGATGTGATAAGAAGGGAATTTTACCTAATCATTTGCCCCCTAATTTTGACATGTTATCATCTTGTCTATAATAATAGCTCCTAAACTTATTTGTTCCTATTGAGAGATCTCAAACTGCTGGCTGTGAATGTGTTTGAAATTTTTGAATTATATGCCAACAAATAAAAACTCAAAATTTACCTTTTGGAGGGGAGGGTATTGGAGGTTGAACCTGGGGGTGCTTTACCACTGAGCTGCATGCCCAGCCCTTTTTTTTTTTTTTTTTCGTTTTTCACTTTGAGACAGGGTCTAGGTTACCTAGGCCTCAAAACTTGTGATCCTCCTACCTCAGCATTCCGAGTAACTGGGATTACAGGGATATGCCACCATGCCTGGCAGGATTTCCAATTAAAATATATATATAGGGGCTGGGGATGTGGCTCAAGCGGTAGCACGCTCGCTTTGCATGCGTGCGGCCCGGGTTCAATCCTTAGCACCACATAGAAACAAAGATGTTATGTCCGCCGAAAACTAAAAAATAAATATTAAGAAATTCTCTCTCTCTCTCTCTCTCTCTCTCTCTCTTTTTAAAAAAAATATATATTTTAGTTGTAGATGGTCACAATAACTTTTATTTATTTTTATGTAGTGTTGAGGAACAAATACAGGGCCTCACACATGCTAGGCAAGCACTCTATCACTGAGCTACAACCCCAGCCCCAGGATTTCCAATTTTTAAAAAGAACTTTCTAGATCTCTAATCTTAATATTCCCTCACTTAATCAAATTACTCTTTTAACATATTTTACGTATTCATGTATATACTATGTAAAGTAAAAATGTATTAAACATATGCATATATTTTCATACCTTCCTGTGATTTTCCTCCATGTGATTCTCAAAGAGCTAAAACCCACCTCCCCTCAATGAAAAATCTAGGTATTCCCTAGGAATTCTTATCCTTCCTTGGTGCTTTCAAATTATTCATACCCTAATTCTAATACTTAGATATTCTAACACTTTATTTTGTGTTGTCATTGTTTTCTTGCATATTTCTCTCTTCTGTTTAGTACATAGATTAGTATTCATGTTATTCTTTTATTCATGGTGCCTACTATATTAGATGCATAAGGATGTCTCGGATTAGATTCTTTTGCTTTTCTGATTCTTTATTATTATTTTTTCCCCCCTGTAGATAATCTCCTGGGAATCTCTTGGGTTGACAGCTCTTGGATCCCCATTTTGAACAGTGGTAGTGTCCTGGATTACTTTTCAGAAAGAAGTAATCCTTTTTATGACAGGACATGTAATAATGAAGTGGTCAAAATGCAGAGGCTAACATTAGAACACCTGAAGTAAGTTATTTTAAGAAGGTAACATCTTTGCGGACTAGAGATTTTGTAGTACACATTCTTTTAAGTTATGGATCATGAAGTACAAGATTTGGTAAAGAAACTGAAATTTTGTGTGCGTTTTTTATAAATATGACGTTCAAGGAAATTATTAGAAGTCTCTTGTAACTTATAACTCTTCTAAATAACAATGTTTATTTAAAATAATAACAAGTTTAAATGTTGTTCTGAGTGTTTTTAGCAATGCAGCTTCTTCTCAATCATACAATTGTGATTATTGTCCCCTTTAAATCTAATTTAATGTTTTCTGGTTTGTAATAGGTCTTTCTCTGTATGACAAATAAAGAAAATATAATTTTAGTTAAACACAATCAAGATTCTTTAGACTTAGGATGCAAAATAATCAAGAATTTATTGCTATTAAAAACATTTCTGAAACTATATATAATAATTCTGCATTTGTCCCCAAAATACTGTGGGGGTGGGTTTTAGGAAATTAATTTCTATGGCATTATGAATGGCTTTTTGTTGCAGGTCAAAAAAATGTGTTGGGGTGAGGATAAAATCTTTGGTGTTTTGGATAAAATGTACAGTTGGGTCTTCATGTTTATTTTTATTTTTTATATATATTTATAGTTCTTGATTAGGAAGCACCATAGTATTTTGAATGCCTTTTTGAAAAAGATACTTTCAGCTCACTTTTCTGCCTGAATTACTCAGATTTAAATTCATGCTGATTTTTAAAAAAATATTTATTTTTAGTTTTTTTTTAAGTGGACACAGTATCTTTATTTTACGTTTATGTGGTGCTGAGGATCAAACTCAGTGCCTCAAGCACTCTACCACTGAGCCACAACCCCAGTCCCTTATGGTGATTTTTTGTAGAAAAATTTTGTTGCTTAAAAGTAAATCTTGCCAGGTGTAGTGGCACATGCCTGTAGTCGGTCTTGGGATCAGGGCTGAGGCAGGAAGATTGCAATTTCAAAGCCAGCTTCAGCAACTTAGCAAGGCCCTAAGCAACTCAGTGAGACCCTGTCTCAAAAAATTAGAAAGGACTAGGGATGTGGCTCAGAGGTTAAGCACCCTGTGTTCAATCCCTGGTACCAAAAACAAAACAAAACAAAACAATCTAACTTTATATCACCTCTCTGGAAAAGCAGCCAGTTCTATTTGACTGCCAGGTTTTAACATCAAACATAGGCAGTTTTAATCCTATTTAAAATGTTGCTGCACTTTTAGATTGTTCTACAAAATTGTGGGCATTCAGAGATCTCTGGGTTTCTCTCTGTTTTAGTCAGATGGTTGGAGTCGAGTATATCCTTTTACATGCTCAGGAGCCCATTCTTTTCATCATTCGGAAGCAACAGCGGCAGTCCCCTGCTCAAGGTAAGATATGTAAACTTCAGGCATTATTTTCTTTAAAAATACCATTATTTATTTCTTATTTTTTGGATTGAGTTCTGTTTGCTGAGTCCCCAGGATCACATAATTTTCAGTATGTTGCTGTGTGTGTGTGTGTGTGTGTGTGTGTGTGTGTGTGTGTATATATATATGAACATAAATAAGAATGCACAACCAGATTAGTAATGAAAAAAGATAAGGGAGAGTCTATATGAATCTGTGTGCAAATTTTCTGTGCTTTTCCTCTTGTGAGGAACCACACTAAGTGTGCTCTCCATTCACCAGTGAGATGTAGTCACATATCTGCTCAGAGAAGCCCATTTGAGACTCTGGACCCAGAATATTTTTTTGAGGATTCATCAAATAGGCATCCTCTACAGAATTCCAGACTCCCAGAAGGAAATCAGGTGCCTGCATACTCACTGTACATTTTTTCTGAGTAGGCTGGTAAAGCAGGCATAACTCTCTTTTAGGAAATGTTTAAAAAGCCATGCTGGGGCTTTTGCAACATGCCCAAGGACCACTCTCCAAACACTAATAGAATAAGAGGCCAGGTAGTGCTATTCTGTCTCAGCTATAACTCCCAATTAGATACCCTCATCAAGACATTTAGAAACAACTCTTAGTATTGATTTCAGAGAATGACTCGCTAAAGAAGTTGTGGTTCCAGAATCCAATTTATTTTCAAAATGCATGCGTTACAGAGAATCAGAGAACCTTGGAAGAAAGTCAAGACCATATGAAAGAATTCAGAATATAGAAGCTGCATAGAATGGCATCTGGCTAAATAGCAGCTGTCATATTCCTTAGGACTCAGCCCTGGGGTAATCTTTTGCTTTAAAGGTTTTACTCCCAAAAGTTAGGTTGAATGACCAGAGCATCAGCAGTACTTGGAAACTTGTTAGAAATGCAATATGCTTACCAAATAAGCATCTCATTTTAAAGAGATCCAGATGCACATTAAACTGATTTAATGTGATTCAGTTGTATTTATTTGTCAAGCACTGCTGTTGTGTAAGAGTCGACATACTTTTTCTGTGAAGAGCCAGAGAGTAAATTATTTTTTATTTTGTACTGGGGATTGAACCCAAGAGTGCTTTACCACTGAAATTACATCCCTGGCCTTTTTTATTTTGAGACAGAATCTGAGTTGTCAAGGCTGGCCTTAAACTTAAAATCTTTCTGCCTCTGTCGGCTTGAGTTGCTATGATTATAGGCCTATAATACTACCTGGCCGAGAGTAAGTAACTTCTTTAGGCTTTGTAGGCCTTAGACTCTGACAGATTTTCAACTTATTTTTTTTTAAACTGGGGATTGAACTCAGGGGAACTCAACCAGTGAGCCACATCTCCATCCCTATTTTGTATTTTATTTAGAGATAGGCTCTCACTGAGTTGCTTAGCGCCTCGCCGTTGCTGAGGCTGGCTCTGAACTCATGGTAGTCCTGTTTCAGCCTCCTGAGCCACTGGGATCACAGGCATGCGCCACCAAGCCCAGCCAGATTTGCAACTATTGCCAAAGCAGCCATAGGTAATATGTAATGAATGGTTATGGCTGTTTTCCAGTACCACTTTATTTACAAAAACAGGAATTGCCAAACCTTGCTTAAGATGCAATATGGCAAATGTCAAATTTTAGTTGTTCTTTTTTGTGAAAATCTAGCAGTTTGTGCTCATAGCTGGTTCATAAACATTTTTTTTCCCCTTATGCTTTAGTTATCCCACTAGCTGATTACTATATCATTGCTGGAGTGATCTATCAGGCACCAGACTTGGGATCAGTTATAAACTCCAGAGTGGTAAGTGTTCTTAACACAAAAGAAAACTTTCAGTTTAGCTGCCCTGTTTCTAAGAATCAAGTAGGAGCTCTTTTGTGTAAGTGGTATAAAGTACTATTGGAATGTCTTGAACATTGTTTACTTTAGGCCAAATCAATACTAATACACACAGTTGGCCTTCTGTATTCACAGTTTCACATCCATGGATTTAACCACTGTACAATGAAAATACATTAAAAAAAAAAAAAGAAATACACCTGTGCTGAACACATACAGATTATTTTCTTGTCATTATTTCCCTAATAATACATTATAATAACTATTTACATAACATTATAACATTTTGATAAGTATTCTAAAAATGAGTTAAAGTATATAGGAATGTGTATGTAGGTTATAATTCATTTTATATAAAGAATTTGAGTATATATGAATTTGGTATCTGAGAAATCCTGGAACCAATACAGTATAGCTCCAGTTATATACTAATTTAATTAAGTTCTAAAAAGTACACAATTGCTGTCTTTGCATATGTAACATTTTGTGACTATTTACTTTTGGAAATTTGGTTGACCTAGTAAGAAATTTAGAATTTGTTTTCTTATTACAAGCTTACTGCAGTGCATGGCATCCAGTCAGCTTTCGATGAAGCTATGTCATACTGTCGATATCATCCTTCTAAAGGATATTGGTGGCACTTCAAAGATCATGAAGAGCAAGGTATGTAGAACACCTAAGCCCTTCTAAAATGGTTTTTGAGCCTCTAAGGATGAAACTTTTTTTTTTTTTTTTTTTTTTTTTTGTGGTACTAGGTTTGAACCCAGGGGTGTTCTACAACTGAGCTACATCCCTAGCCCTTTTTATTTTTATCTTGAGACAGGGTCTAAATTGGTGAAGCTGATTTTGAACTTGTGATTCTCTAGCCTCAACCTTCAGAGTCTCTGGAAATACAGAAGCTGTTTTCTTTAGGATGATGACTATTAACATTTTTCAGGTGTGCTTTACTTTTTCATAGGGTAGTGACATTGTTACAGTTGTGATTCATATACTACATGTGGTAATAAAAAGTTTCATATAGAAACATAATTTATTCTGATAGATAGCTGATAATCTTTGTGAAGGTAATTCAAGGTTTTGAAATATTTGGAGCATAAAGAGGAGAGACAGTGATGAAGAAAAGCAAAGATGTTTCCTACTTACCTAACTATTGAGTCATCTTGGAATTTGGAACCCTTTATCTTCCACTCTTCAAAGTGGGGAATAGTGGTGTTGCCTTTAGATCTCCATTTCCAGATGACCAGACTGTTTTCTGATTCTATGTTATCATCTGTCATAGTATCAGGTTCCCTAGTTCCCATGGTTGCTTACCTATTACTGTTCTTGTGTTAGTCAGCTTTGTGTTGCTGTGACCAAAATACCCAACAAGAACAACTTACAGGAGGAAAACTTTATTTTTAGCTCACAGTTTTAGAGATTTAGGCCATGGTCAGCAGACTTCATTACTCCAGACCAAGGTGGGGCAGAATATTATGGCTGGAGGGCAGTAGCGGAGGAAAATTGTTTACCTCATGGCTGCAGAGAAGCAAAGAGTGGGGAGGAGCCGCAAGGAAGATGAACCTTTCTGGAGTACTCCCTCAGTGACCCACCTCCTCAAGTCAAGTCCTATCAGCCTACAGTTAACACAAGGTTAGTCTACTCAAACTATGATGGACCAGTTAGGTTATAGCTTTCATAACTAATCATTTTATCTCGGAATATTCCTGCATTAACCCAGGAGCTGTTGGGGACATCTCATATTCAAACTATAACACTTTTCCACCATATTTTACCAGGAAAACCTATTCCCAGAAATGTGTTTTTATATCTGGCTTTTCCTTCTCTGAGCATGACAACTCATAATACATTACTATGGGAAAGGTAGCCATTATATAGAATTCAGACCTTTGGAATGGTTTTCAGATATAGTTGTTTTAATTCCTAATAGTAGCTGTAGGCAACAACATTTGATGTTGGAAAGTTTGTCTTAGTTGTCCCATGGGCTATTTTACCTTACCTTAAGAAAGTTTGGACTAATACTTATCTGGAATCCTTCATTAAGAGATAGTTCCCCAATATCCTTCCTGCTACCAGTGCAAATCTCATATGTGAATAACTTTACAATTTCTCTTTTAGGTTCTTTTTTTTTTTTTCCTTGTTTTTGTGATCTGTTTTTGTTTTGTTCAGTGGATCACAGTATAATTGAGCATGGTAACTTAAGTTTGTGAAACATGCTTATTCCATTTGCTGCTAGAAGATTTTTTGGAAAAAGATCACACAATATGCTAACAATATACAAAAACAATTTCAGACCAATAATCTGGATTGTAATTTAGGTAATTAAAGCTTAAAACAGTCTACCCATGTTTATATACTGAAACTGTGTATCTTTAAAAGATATGTATGTCAGCTTCTTAAGTTTTAGAATTGAACATCATTTGCTAGGCATGGTGATGAACTCCAGTAATCCTAGTTACTTGGAATACTGAGGCAGGAGGATTGCAAATTTAAGGTAAGCCTTGCCATCTTTGTAAGACCCTGTCTCAAAATGGAAAATTAAAAGGACTGGTATTATGGTTTGGATGTCAGGTGTCCCCCAAAAGCTTACATAAAAGACAGTGCAAGAAGGTTCCAAGGAGAAATGATTGGATTTGAGAGTCTTAACCCAATCAGTGAATTAATTGATAGGGATTGAGTGGTAGGGTGAGGCTGGAGAAAGGGGGAATTGGGGTGTGGCTTTGGGATATACATTTGTATCCGGCAAGTGGAGAACTCTTTCTCTGCTTTCTGTTCATCATGTGAGTTGCTTCCCCCTGCCACACTCTTCCACCATGATGTTCTGCATTATATCAAGCCCCCAGGAATGGAACCGGCCTTCTATGGACTAAGGCCTCTAACACTGTGAGCCCTCAAGTAAACTGTTCCTCCTCTACAGTTTTGCTGGTCAGGTCCTTTAGTTACAGCAGCAATAAATAAGTACATACATACATACATACATACATACTGACTAAAACAACTGGGAATGCAGCTCAGAGGAAGAACACACCTGGGTTCAATATCAGTATTTTTGCCAAAAAAGAAGAAAAATTCATTATTATGTGCTGTGTTTAGCATATATGGGGAATTGTGTTGGTATAGCAGCCATTGAAAATAATGATGTTTGAGCCTTGTGCGATGGTGGATGCCTATAATCCCAGTGACTCAGGAGGCTGAGGCAGGAGGATCACAAGTTTCAGGGCAATCTCAGCAATTTAGCAAGGGCCTACGCAACCTATCGAGCCTCTGTCTCAGAATAAAAAATAAAAAGGGTTGGGGATGGGTGAAGCAGTCCTGGGTTTAATCTCTAATACCCCTCCCCCACCACAACAATGAAGTTCAAATATTTCTAAGTGGGTCAAGATTTGTAAGATGACACAACAAACTGATTAGGCAGGCAATGTTTTGATTTGGATTTCATATTTTAATAGATAAAGTCAAGCCTAAAGCCAAAAGGAAAGAAGAACCAAGCTCTATTTTTCAGAGACAGCGTGTGGATGCTTTACTTGTAGATCTTAGACAGAAATTTCCACCCAAGTTTGTGCAGGTAATGACTATGTGTGGCTAATTTTAATTTGACTTTTTTTTTTTTTTTTTGGTGACATACATGTTTATTTTAAATTGACAACTGTTTCAAGTATGACCTAAAATGACTGGTTTTCCTGAGTAGTTAAAAAATTACCTCTGAATCAAAGGGAAGGTATCAGAAGACTAAATGGAAGAAATGAATAAAGGGGGTTGTGTTCCTTACTAAATCTTGTAAACTATGAGGCTGGCATGTAGATAATACTCTAATTCAGAAAGTGACAAAATTAGAATATAAAACTCATATTCTTTTCACTCTACAAGCTGACTTTCTAGCCTGTTATAGTAAGTATTAAGCTCCTTAAATGATGGAATTCTTTTGTAACAAAAAATAATAGGTGGGGCATGGTGGTGTACACTTGTAATCCCAGCAGCTTGGGAGGCTGAGACAGGAGGATTTTGAGTTCAAAGCCATCCTCAGAAAAAGCAAAGTGTAGAGGATAAGAAAGGTAGCAGAATACAACAGTTACTAATAGGGCATTATGTAAAATTGTGGATGTGTAACCGACGTGATTCTGCAATCTGCATTTGGGGTAAAAATTGGGAGTTCATAACCCACTTGAATCTAATGTATGAAATATGGTATGTCAAGAGCTTTGTAATGTTGTGAACAACCAATTAAAAAAAAAAAAGAAAAATCAAAGTGCAGGACTGGAGTTGTGGCTCAGTGGTATAGCGCTTTCCTAGCATGTATGAGGCCCTGGGTTCGATGCTCAGCACCATATAAAGATAAATAAATAAAGGTATTGTGTCCATCTACAACTGAAAACAAACAAACAAACAAACAAAAAAGTATTAGGGCTAGGGTTGTGGCTCAGTGACAGAGTGCTTGCCTAGCATGTGTGAAGCCCTTGATTCGATTCTCAGCACCATATAGAAATAAATAAATAAAAGGTTCACCACGAACTAAAAAAATATTAAAAAAAAAAAAATAAAGCCAGGTGCTAAGCAACTCAGTGAGACCCTGTCTCTAACTGAAATACAAAATAGGGCTGGGGTTGTGGCTCAGTGGTTGAGTGTCCCTGAGTTCAATCCTTGATATTCCCCCAAAACTAATAGAACGTTTGTGATAGAGGGTTTGGTCTAGTAAAGGGGTAAGTGGGAATACTAATTGAGTTACACCATATTGGTATTTAAGTTATATGAATTCCACAGTGTGGTATATATATTACTGTTGTGGTTACAATAGTAAACCCATCTGCTGTCCCACTAAATGAACTTTTAAAATGAAGTGGTTAAGAGATGGATTATATGAATATGTCATTTTCATGGTTAGTCTTTGTTCTTATGGAACTTTATAGGATTGTGTATATCTACGATAATGTATACTGTTGTTCCTTGAAGCTATTTAAAGGATTTTCAAAGGTAGTTTTAAATTAAATGAAGTGTTTCATACTATGGGATGACTTTAGAGTAGATCTCCCCTTCCTCTTTTGCAGACCTTTTATAGTGAGAAACATGTGTTATTGGAATGGTTATCTGGTAGTGAAGGGAGCAGAGGATGCAAATTGGAATATAGGACAAGAAAGCCTGTTTAGAAAAATCTGGTGAATTATATTTGAAAATGGAACAATGTTTGTTGAGTAAGTAAATGAATGAATTATAGCTGTATGCCAGGTGATGAGCAACCACTATTGGATTTAAGAGGTTAGTTGTGGTTGGCCATTTTTCAGTGAGTATTTGCCAAGTAGACTGAGGGAGGAACACCTGGATGTTCAGTGTTCAGTACAGTAGCCACTGGGCACATGTATTGAGCACTGAAAACACAGCTAGTCCAGATTGAATTGTGATATAAAGGTAAAATGTACTAGATTTTAAAGACAAACCAAAAAAAAATTTTTAGGTGTATTTCATCAAATGAAATATAATAATCTTGTTTCTTTTTAAAAATGTGACTAAGAAATTTAAAATTGGGCTGGGATTGTGACCCCATGGTAGAATGCTTGCCTAGCACGTGTGAGGCACTAGGCGATCCTCAGCACCACACAAATAATAAAATAAAGGTATTGTGCCCATCTACAACTAAAACAGTATATATATTAAAAAGAAATTTAAAATTATAGATATAACTTGCTTTTGTAACTCATTTCTTTTGATCTAATTAGTTATACATGACACTAGAATATATTTTGATACATCATACATAAATGTAGTATAACTTCTCATTCATCTGGTTTACAGATGTAAAGTTACACAGGTCATGTAATCATATGTGCACATAGGGTAATAATGTCCAATTTATTCTATCAATCCTACCCTTGTGCCCCCTTCCCTCCCTTCACTCCTCTCTGTCTAGTCCAAAATACCTCTATTTCCCCTTCTCCCCCTTATTGTGAATTAACATCTATATAACAGAGAAACAGTCAGCTTTTGGTTCTTTGGGTGGTTTTGCTTAGTATGATATTCTCCAGTTCTATCCATTTACTGGCAAATGCCATAATTTCATTCTTCTTTAAAGATGACTACTATTCTGTTGTGCATATATTCCACAATTTCTTTAACCATTCATCTGTTGAAAGGCACCTAGATTGGTTTCATAGTTTAGCTATTGTGAATTGAGCTGCTGTAAACACTGATGTTTCACTCATTTCTTTTGAGTAATGCTGATCTAAAAAATAGTAATAGAAAAACAGAAAGGTGAAGAGTATTAGTAAACATGTGCCGAGAAATTGAAAAATGCTTTGAGGAAGAAAGGGAATAATAATGGAAGATGAGACATCAAAATGAAGGTCAAATTGAGAATGATTTTGTATGCCATGCAAAGAAATTTGGGTTTATTCCTGAAGAACAGGATTCACTATTTTAAACCTATAACTCATTACCACCTCCATAAACATAGCAGGCTTCCAGGTGCATTCAGAGGTACTTGAAGTATTAAAATAATAGCTATTATCATTGGAGATAAGTCAAATCAGTGTTAAATATTGTGTGTGTGTATACATATGCAAACACACATATATACGTGTATATACACAAATACATATTGATAGTTCTGTACATCAAAGTCAGAGCCTTGTGTATACATGCACTCTAAGTCAGTTACATCCCAAGCCCTTTAATGTATACATTTTAAGTGCATACTCCAAAACACTAGTGTATTAGAATATTTCTCTTCCCTATCTTCAAGGTCACTTTTAGTGACCAGCTAATATTTCTATTACTTACGGCAATAGATACCTAATGGAATTTTTAAAAGTAGTTACAGGAGAATAATATATAGTAGTCCCCGTATATATGATTTTGCTTTCTGCAGTTTCAGCTATTTCAACCATGGTCTGAAAATATTAAGTGGAAAATTATACAAATAAATAATTTGCAAGTTTTAAATTGCATCCTGTGCTGAGTAGTGTGATGAAATCTTATGCCATTCTGCTGTGTCCCTCCTGGTAAATGATCATTCCTTTGTCCAGTAGATACACACTGTGTGTGCTACTTACCCATTAGTCATTTAGTAGCTGTCTTGGTTATCAGTTGTTTCATCACAGTGCTTGTGTTAATGTAACCCTTATTTTACTTAATGTCTCCAAAGCACAAGAATAGTTATGCTGATAGTTTGCATATGCTAAAGTAAGCTGTAAAGTGCTTACTTCAAGCGAAAAGAAAAAAGTTCTCAACTTAAAGATAATTATATGCTGTGATTGCTAAGATGTATGGTAATAATGGATCTTCTATCTGTGATAATGTGAGGAAGGAAAAGAGAAATTTATGTTAGATTTGCTGTCAAAACTCCCAACTGTAATTAAAACAGCAGTGTTTAAGTGCTTAATTAAGATGCAAAAGCCATTAAATTTGTAAGTGGAACATTAGAACACTAAACACATTCTGATGAACATTGTGTTGCACAAGAAAGCACTGAGTCTATATGAAGACTTCAGCAAAGGATCTCCTGAAATTAGTGATACTTAGCCATTTACTAGAAGTAAGGGATGTTTACACAGATTTAGGAATTTGGATTAAAGAATATAAAAATTATTGGAGAGGCTGTTTGCTAATGAAGAACTTGATTACAGCAGTATTTAACCTGATTTAAGGAGACATATCATGAGAAGGTCAATAGTAGTCTAATACTATGTTAAATTGTTTATGTCATTCACCTCACTTCATATAATATAGGCATCATCTCACATCAAAGAATTGTGAGTATGGTACAGTAAGATTTTTAGAAAGAAGCCACATTCATGTAACTTTTATTATAATATATTGTTTTAATTGTTCTGTTTTATTATTACTTATTGTTGTTAATCTCTTATTAAGTTAAACTTTATCATAGGTATTTGTAGGGAAAACATAGTATATATAGGTTTGGTACTACTATAGTTTCAGGCACCCACTGAGGTTCTTGGCAAGTATTTTCTCCAAGGATAAGAGGATGATCATCTTCACTTTGTATTATAGAAAGATAACTAATAACAATGTAGGGGATGCTTAGGAGGCTGAAGTTTGGAGTCAAGGAATTTAGGTTGAAGAAAGTCTAAATTTATTCTGTGGACATGGGATAGAGAAGAGACAGATTCAAGAGATATTTCAGTTAGGATAACTTAAATTTGGAGGGTGGGTTTGGTAAGATTGGCATTAAAGATGGTGTTTGAGGCCTAGAATTAGACTAGGTATTGCTTGTTAGCCAGAATTCAGAATATAGGAAAAACAGTAGATTTTTGTTGAAATATAGTTGTTAGGATTTTGTTTACATTGAATAACCTTCAGAATATTCAGCAACTTCTGTGTTTGGGTTCTGAGGTACTCTGATGAGTGAATACTCTATTTTTCTGGCTGAGAGTCCTGCCTTGAATCATTTATGCTATTCTGTCCTGATGAGCTAGACATAGACTTAGCTCTTCAAACAAAAAAAGCATAATCTTATAGAACATGAAAATTTCAAAAATATACAAAAATAGAATAATGAAAAGCAAGGAACTGGGGATATTGCTCAGTGGTAGAGTGTTTGCCTAGCATGCATGAGGCCTTAGCTTCAATCCTGGTACCATAAAAAAAGGTGGGGGGGGGTGGGGATAGAAACTCCCATGTACCTATTGCCTTGCTTCAACATTTATCAAACATGGTTCATTTTTTTCCACTTCTTCCCAGTTATTTTCAAGCAAACTCCAGTCCTCATATTATTTCAGTAAGTTATTTACATTACATTTTTCTTTTAAAAGGTTTGACAGCATATACACTATGTTGTCATTTTCTTGAACCCCACATTTCTTTTAACTATGCAGGGGGTCAATGGCTAACTCCCCCCAAAAGAATATGTAACAAAAATAGGAAAATGATGGCTATCTCTAGAACTACCAAAAACTTTCTTGCTTAAACCTAGAGATGCAAATATTCCTAGGACCACTTTTAGCTCATTTGAACTCCTGTTTACCCACAGTGTTGCCTCAAATAACTCACTCGAAGGTCAGCATGAGCAAAGAAAAACAAGCAGAAGAAGCAGAAGAAAAAAAAGCTCCTTTATTTTATACAGCAGTCTTTTTATAGTATTGTGAACAAAGAAGGCAGCCTTCCAACAGCAATAAATCAGGTCTTTAGGCTAGCTAAACATAGTACACAGAAGTAACTTTCTAATCAGAAGTAACTTGCTTAATGGCTTAATCTACTCTTGGGCCAGATCATTCTGAGCTCTGCTCTTTGTTAGGAATAGATAAAAATTTTCTTAGCACCCTCCTAGCTCACGTGACAGAACATCCCATTTTCGGGAAAGCCCTGCCAAGGACAGCAAACATCTCGTTTTCAAGCATTTTTGCTGTTACCTTATCTAAACCTGATGGAACATCCCTTTTGCGGGCAGGCTCCATCAAAGACAGCAAACATCTTGTGTGCAAGTATGCTTGCCATTACCTTATCTAGACCTTGACAGAACATCCCGTTTGCAGGCAGGCTCCATCAAGGACAATAAGCATTAGGTTTTCAAGCTCGCAGTCACATCTGATTCTCTACACAGTGTCTTTTCTAAAATACTTGTAGCTCAGAATTTAACTTCTCCTTATCCATTGTTTTTAACAGCTGGGTTTCTGGTACCTAGGGATATTGATTTATCAGGGGGTGAACAGGAGAATATTGAAGTCTGGACTGCTTCTTTGATGTTTCCTTTTTCTGAATTTGAATTATTGTTATTGCTGGAGTTAGAATAGTACTGAATATATTTTCAGTAATTTTTTTGAGAGTCTGCTAGAACACAATAGGATCTTACTTCATTGAGGTTTATCCCAAGTCCTCATTACATTTGATCAGAAAGGCACTCCCATCTTTTTTGCTCACCTCAACATATTCTTCTAGTTTATCCAGCAGTATTCACTAGAAAACATTAGTCAGTGTAAGTTGGGTGAGTAATGATGTTATTTCAATGTCTTGTAGTGTTCAGATGCTTCAGAGTAGCTATATGAAAATTTTCCCATCTCAATTTTTTTCACTCCTTTCAGTGTTACTCTATACATTTCCTTCTATACATTTAAAGTGATAAAAATTATTTTTTCCCCAAAGTACTTGAGACATGTTTAAGTCTTCATATATTCACAAGATAGGTGATATGTGGCTGTGTGTGGAATTCCTCTGCTCACTCCCTTATTTTGGAGATTTGCTAGAATGACTCATAGGACTTGTCAGATAGTTGTATTCAATGGCTGATATTTATTACTGTGATATGGTAAGGATATACAGCCAGATCACAAAGGAAAAAGACATAGGTAGAGTGTATAGGATTCCATGTATAGGCTTCCTTGTACTTTTTCCTTCCCATGAGAGGTTATGCAAAATGTACTCCTTTTTCAACAATAAAAATGCAGCAAAATGTATATTTCTGCCCTGGGAAATCCATTAGAGACTCAGCACCCGAGGTTTTTTTTTTTTTTTTTTTTTTTTTTTGTTGTTTTGTGGTAGGGAAGGAGATGGGTTCAGCATGGACATTCCCTTTGTATAGCACATACCAAAATTCCACAGTTTCTGAAGGAAAGTAGATATTCAGCATAAATTACATTATACAAATAGTCTAGGCACAGCCAGCTACTATTAACAGGTAGAGGATGGTGGGAACCCTCCCAAAATTAAAGTTCCTAGATATACTAGCCAAGGGCCAACCTTGCAAATCAGGGTTTTCTCAGGATGGCAGTTTCAGGCTTTCCATAGTAACCCTTTTCTGCACAGTGAGTAAAAATATAGAGCTCAGCTTTTGGTCTTGTCGAGTGTAGATGTTCACAGTATTTTCCATTGGAGTGGGCATTTTGGCAGTTGACATCATGAATCTAGAGCATGTGATACCAGAATATGAGTCATGGGAATAGGTAGGAGGATATCTAAATTCAGAAAGAAATCTGGAAAACAGATGAAGGTATTAACTTTAGAAATGAAGAAATTATTTTTTTCTTTTGAGATACTTTAAATGTGTATGTGCACGTGCATGTGTGAATGAAAGGTGTAAGTTTGCAAGGAGATTGGAAGTAGTGTTGGCACTTTATTGTTTTGACATTTTGCTTTTAAGCATAGGATGTAAGTGTCACTGGCTTCGAGGGAGTAGTAAGCTGTGAGCCTTGAAGAGGAAGAAGGTATTTTAGAGCATTTAATTTGTGTGATTGGACAATGGAGCCTAATCAAGTTAAAGAATTTCTTGTTCCTGACCTCTGATGTCCCCATCACTTTTCCCTGCACTTCAATTGTTTTTGTTTTTGTTTTGGTACTGGGGATCGAGCCCAGGGGTGCTTAATTTGTAAGCCACATCCCCAACCCTTTTATATATTTTATTTAGAGACAGGGTCTTGCTGAGTTGCTTAGGCCCTTGCTATGCACTTTGATTTTTTAATGGAACATTTGCTGCATGCCTTACACTCATAGGAAAATACCTCTTTTCTCTCCTTAGTTCCCATGCTTGCATCCAAACTTTATTCTTCTTATAGTTTATGTCCTCCAAGCAAATAAGCCTCTGGAGTCTTGAAGTCTCCATTATTTTTCTCATTGGATTCTACTTAACTACTATTGTAAAGCATTGTAACCTGCAAGTGGAAGCAGAGGGCTTTGTTAGATGTTCAAGGGGTTTTATGGTTGTTTTATTCTGTTTTAGTTTTATATTTGTCTTTTCTGGAATGGGGTATTCTCGAGAAGTAGAAAATGACAGATTTATATTTTATGGAACACGAACAGCAATATTTCTTCATGAAATCATTTATAATGCAAATTTGGATGGAGGTGTCATTTTAATAAGATTTGTAAAATCAAGAAGAAAACCTTGCTAACCTTACTATTCTGTTTCTTATTTCTTTTCTCCCCCTCCCTGTTTTTTAAATTATAGCAAAAGTCTGGAGAAAAGCCTGTTCCAGGTATGGGTCATCTGATACTCTTACTAAACTTGAAATAGACCAAACAACGTGTTTAATGCATGTGAGATGTGCCATGGTTATTTTTTCTTAGACTCTCCCATTGTAGTTTTTCACTCCTAACCTTTAAGATCTGCTGAATTGCCAGTACATATTGTATCTGTGATAGTAATACTAGTATTTAAAAGATGAATTAAGTGGAAGGAGTAGATATTGAGGAGGTATGAAGAAGTTGAGGTTATTTGAGGTGGTTTTTTCACTGAAAACAGGAATTAAACTATCAGTGGAACTGATGGAATAATTATGTCTCATACATACATGATGTCTGATTTAAATGCCATGTATTCTTCTCTAGTTTTGTATATTTCCTTGAGTTAATAATAGGTTATTAGGTTTATAACCTGAGCTTATTCAGTACAGCTGCCTGAGGAAACAGGTAAATGTGGAAATTGAGATATGCAGTTAAAAGTGAATTTGAGGACTGGGGTTGTGGCTCAGGGGTAGAGTGCTTGTCTGGCATGTGTGAGGTACTGGGTTCAATTCTCAGCACCACATCAAAATAAATGAAAAATAAACATTGTGTTAATCTACAACTAAAGAAAATATTTTTAATAAAGTGAATTTGAAAGAGTGTTCATATTAACCATTGTCTAAATTTATCTCATTCTTTCATCTTCATTCCTCTAAAAAAAAAAAATCTGCATTTGATGTCCAGTGGATCAAACAAAGAAAGAGGCAGAACCTATACCAGAAACTGTAAAATCAGAGGAGAAGGAAACCACAAAGAATGTCCAACAGACAGTGACCACAAAAGGTCCCCCTGAGAAACGGATGAGACTTCAATGAGAATTGGACAAAAGGGAAGCTTGCAAGACTCCTCTTATCAATTATTATACCTCAGTACTATGGTAGGCTCTTGAGCTTTAAGATACTTGGTCCACAGCTCTCTGATTGGTGTGGAATGTACTTGTTTAAGAAAGGATGTTATCCCCATCTTGCTTTCTATATGACTATTTCCTAAGTATCTTTTGTAACCTTTTATGATCTGGACTTAAGCAGCCTGCTTACTCTCGTGTGTACTGGAGTATACACCTTTAAAGACAAAATAAAGGTATTTGTTTGTTCATGGCTTTTTCCTTCTTAGCTATTTGTGAAAATTTTCAGCTGCACTTTTGAGGACATAAAGGATTAATGTTAAATTTTCTTGTATTAGTTGCATATTCCTCAGTATTAAAGTAATTTGGGAGATAAAAGAAAGGAAAAATTTAACTGATATCATCATACTATAGCTGCTATAAGAGTCTTCTGAATTTTGACTCCTTTCTCTATACATAAATAACTTTTTAAACCAGTTTGTAATTATTCTGTTCATATATTTACTTTATCATGTTATTATGCCTGTTGTAAGAATTTCCTTATGTTTACTTAGTTTTTATACAACATCCATTTTTTTAAATTATTTTTTAGTTGGGCTGGGGTTGTGGCTCAGCGGTAGCACCGCCACCTAGCACATGTGAGGCCCTGGGTTCAATCCTCAGCACCACATAAAAAAAAAAAATCAGTGAAACAAAGGTATTGTGTCCAACTACAACAATATTAAAAAAGTTATTTTTTAGTTGTGAATGGGCCTTTATTTATTTATTTATTTATTTGTATGTGGTACTGAGAATTGAACCCAGTGCCTCATGCATGCTAGGCAAGCATGCTACCATTGAGCCACAACCTCAGCTCCACAACATCTATTTTAGTGACTGAATAATTCCTCTTAGTGATTGTGTCTCAGGTTTCTTACACTTTTCTTGTGTTCTATTGGGATACTTTAGTGATTATATTTGCGTATAATGCCTTCTCAATGTTTACATTTATATTTTTAGGAAAAATTTCAATATCAAATTATTGGATGTTCTAAATATCACTCAACTCTATATTTTTATTGCTCTAAATCTATATTGCCAAATCTCCCTCCTACTTGGCCATATCACTTTTTTTTTTCCAAATCACTTTAATTTACAACTTTTAATGTACTATGAAGTCTGTAATTTCTTGAAATTCTCACCTTGCTCTTGTGAAGAGTTGAGTCTATGCTTTCTGTCTTAATTATCTTAGGGATATCTCATTCTTCATCTGTCCACTGGGAGGGATCTAGATATGTAAAATGACTTGTCCAACTCTGTTGCCTCCAGCGGCCGCCCCCATGGGGCAGCCTCTGAAGAGGTGGCCTCCTCCATCAGTGAAAGGTGCCAGATGAGTCAGAGCCAACATGCTTCCAGCGTGTGAATAGCTATTTCCAGTCACCTGCCCTCACCAAGTTGTTTTTCTCAAAAGGTCTGGAGTAATCAAGAAGCAAACTATGAAAGTATCAGGTTAATCTCTTACCACTGAGAATTGTTACTTATATTTTTAGTGCTCAATAAGCAGCAAATACTGTTTTATTATTTAAAGTTATGGAAAAATTTCTCTTCTTTGTTTTCTACTTTTATGAATGTCTGGTTTTCTGTGAGGTTTTTGTTTTTTTAGCTTTTTATTTTGGTAAAATTTTAGATGTACAGGGAAGTTGTGAGAATAGTACAGAGAATTCCTATATATACCATGTACCCCAAATCCCCATATGATAACATTTTCCATATTTTATCCTTTCCTTTCATTCCCTAGCTCTAACTCTTGTTTTCACTTGCTACTCTGAGTGTGTGTGTAATATGTATTATATACACATACTTTTTTTTAGATTCAGTAGCAGTCATGCCATTTTCCTAAGTACTTAGTCATGCCTAAGTACTTTAGTATGAATTTTGTCAAATCAAAGACGTTTATCAAGTACAGTTGTCAAAGTAAAAGTGGTCTGTCAATCTTACCACATCTTGTCAGTGGTGCCAGTAATGCCATTTATACTAAAACAGAATCCTGAATTGTGCATTGGATTTAGTTGTCATGTCTCTTTAGTTGTTAGTTTCCTTTAATCTGGAATAGTTCTTTTATCTTCCTTATTTTTCATGGCCTTGATATTTAAGATTCAGGCCAATTATTTTGTTGGATATTTCTCTGTTTGGTTTTGTGTAATATATTCTTCATAATTAAATTTACCTCAGATGCTTATGGGAGCAAATGCTGTCAATTTGTCCTATTTCTGATCATTTTATTGTTGATCACTTGGTTAAGGTAGTAGTGCCTATCAAGTTACTTTAAAATTATTCTTCCTTATGTAAGTTGTAGGTATCTTGTGGGGAATTTTTTTTAAGGCTCTGTAATTGTTATTCTTCAAACTTCTATCCTTTAATTAGCCTCCACTGATAGTTCTTGCCTGTGTCATTTGTTACTGTTATGGTGCCCAAATAATTTTCTAATTCCATTTTTATTTATGTTTATTGTCTTTCTGCCATAAGTAAGAGCTCTAATTTCTTCACTACTTATTAATTTCATTAAGGACTTCTGGATATTTATTTATTCAACGGAATATATTACTTTATATTCATTATTTATATTCATGCGCAAATTGTCCCAGATTGGGCTAATAAGAGCCCCTTTAAGTCAATTCCTGTGTCCTTCTGATATGACCTTATCATTCATTGATTGTTTGCTTTTTATCATAGTAAGATATTCCAGGTTGATCCCAACCTTGAAATCAGACATTTCTTTGAGGGTTCCTGTTCCTTTAGAGAATGGCATTTGGAAATCATGATGTGAGCTAGGTGTGCTTTTTGCTATTGGGTTTTCATTGCTTCTAGGCCCTCTCATCTGACAGGAAGGGGGGAAAAGCACACACAAATACACACATGTGTAAGAGAATATACATATACACGTATATCCACATCATGTCTCTTCTGTCTAGATTAAAAGCCATCATCACTTCACACTGATGCCTGTACTTCTGATCCATAATCATGAGGTTCACTCTGTTCTCTTTTATATTAGTAAGCTTCTGCCACATTGATAAGAATTCTGGCTACCATTATCTACAGTATGTTTAATTGCTTAATCCTAGAATTGCACAGTAATTTTAGAATTGCTAATTTATATATCTGCACTGCAAAAAGAGCCATTAATGAGAGTTAAACATGGGCTTAGTGGGGTTTTTTTTGTCCTTTATTCTGAAGATACGGTTCTGTTCTGTGTTAAAAAATTACTTAGAGGGGCTGGTGATGTGGCTCAAGTGGTAGCGCGCTCGCCTGGCATGCGTGCGGCCCAGGTTCAATCCTCAGCACCACATACAAACGAAGATGTTGTGTCCGCCGAGAACTAAGAAAAAATAAATAAATGTTAAAATTCTCTCTCTCTCTCTCTCTCTCTCTCTCTCTCTCTCTCTCTGTCCCCCTCTCTCTAAAAAAAAAAAAAAAAAAAAATTACTTAGATTCTTTTTTCCTTGTCAGTGTTTGGTTGTGGTCTTCATTTATTAGATGGTTCAGTTCAGTTTTTTGTTTTGAATCTTATTTTAGATTTTTTTTCTCCCTTTATTCTGATTTCTTTTTGTCTTGTTGTATTGTTTTGGGATGTGTGAAATTTACTGTAGTTTTAAATGTCAGAACTGTCCAAAACAGATTTTATATATATATACCCTTTTCTTTAGATCTTCTATCTTTTCCAACTCATTCCCACTTACAGTCTCAAGGTAACTGCTGTGGTTTGAAAGTATGTTCTCCAAAGGGCCATATATAAAGGCTTGGTCCTCAAGGTAACTGTATTGGGAAGTACTGTGGGCCCTTAACAGGTGAAGTATAGTAGAAGGTCCTTAAGTCATTGGCTTACCCTTGAAAGAGATTGTGGGATGCTGGTCTCTTCTTTTTCTCTGTTACCTGGCTTGAGGCGTGTGTACCCATTTTGAAACGTGATCCCACTATGATATGCCCCCCTCGACAGAAACCCAAACCATTGGGACTTCCCAATCTTGGACTTGTATCAGAGACAGGGTCTCACTGAGTTGCTTAGTGCTTCACTTTTGCTGAGGCTGGCTTTGAACTGCGATTTTCCTGCCTCTGCCTACCGAGCCACTGGGATTACAAGCATGTGCCACCACGCCCAGCCTCAAAATTAATTCCTTTTTATATCACAAGTAGCTTTTATCATGGATTTCATTATAGTGACTCATAGCTGACAACCTAACAAGTGTCTACTGTATTTCTATTTGCACAAATGAGTAGATATTTTCTTATTTCCCTTACATGAAAGGCAGCATGTTATATAAACTTTCATTTTGTTTATTTTCTACTTAGGTGTGAACTTTTAACATAAAGATATTAACTCCTTATTTGTCATTCTTTCTTTTTTCCATTACTTTTTTTTTAATTTGAAATCATGCAGACTGTTTCCTTTATAATTTATTACATTAGAAATCAATCACCTTAAGATTTATAAAACCTCACCCCCACACATCAACAATTTCAAAATTAAATGGCACACTTATACGTATCTCAGAGGTCAAGGAAGAAGGCACAATAAAAGTAAATAAAAAGTGCTTTGTACTAAGTTATAATAAAAGCTTAAAATATTGGGATCTTTGGAATGAAAGAGTACTTAGGTGAACATTTATAACTTAAAGTACTTTTACAGAAAGAAGCTAGAATTAATAAATTATTTTCAAATTTTGTAATACGAATTAAAAATAAGTGGGAGCAGAAACAAGAAATAGGGAAGATAATATAGCTAATACAGAATAATACAGCTAAAATTTGATAAAAATCAAGAAAAAAACAAGGACAAAAAAAATTAATGGAAAGGGAACTCTCAAAATAACCCTACTGATACTGAAAATATTAAGGTAATATTGTAGTTGTATGCCAATGTATGTGATACCTTATATAACATGGTCTATATTAGAGAAGGATCTGTATGCTGCTGAGAAGAAAGTATTCAGTTACTCATGGATGAAATATTCTATATATATCTGTTAAGTCTGTTATTGTCAATTGAATTTTTTTTTTTACTTCTATGGCTTATTTAGTTTTTGCTTGGAGGATCTATCCAGTGGTGATAGAGGCATGTTAAAATTACCCAGTATTATTGTGTTGTAGTCTATTTCATTCTTGAACCTGAGAAGGGTTTGTTTGATGTACATACATGCTCTATGGTTTGGGGCATACATATTTATGATTGTTATGTTTTGTTGATGTATAAATCTCTTAAGTAATATGAAATGTCCTTCTTTGTTCCTTCTGATTAACTTTGGCTTGAAGTCTACTTTATCTAATATGAAGATGAGAACGCCTGCTTGTTTATGTGATCCATATGAATGATATGTTTTTTTTCCCCATCATTTAACCTTCAGTCTGTGGGTGTCTTTGTCTATGAGGTGAATCTCTTGGATACAGCATATTGTTGGGTCTTGTTTTTTAATCCAATCTGTCAGTCTACGTCTTTTGATTGATGAGTTTAGGCTATTATATTCAAGGTTATTATTGAGATATGATTTGTGTTCATGGTCATTTTGGCTCATTTCTAGTTTTAATTTGAATTAATTTCTCCTTCGTTTAGTGTAGTTCTTCTTTTAGTGTAGTTCCTCCTTCACTGGTTTTCACTTTTTTTTTTTTTTGGCATATTTTGTTGAGAATATTCTCAAATGCAGGCTTTCTGGGTGCAAATTCTTTTGTTTATCATGGAAGGTTTTTATTTCATCTTCAAATCTGAAGCTTAATTTTGCTGGATATAGGATTCTTGGTTGGCGTCCATTTTCTTTCATGTTATTCTAGGACCCTCCAGCTTTGAGGGTCTGGGTTGAGAAATTAGCTGAGATTCATATTGGTTTCCCCCATATGTAATCTGATATTTTTCTCTTATAGCCTTTAAAATTCTATGCTTATTCTTTGTGTAAGACATTTTCATTATAATGTGCCTTGATGTAGGTCTGTTGTAATTTTGCACATCTGGGGTTCTGTAAGCCTCTTGTATATTATTTTCCATTTCATTCTTTAGATCTGGGAAATTTTCTGATATTATTTCATTGAAAAGATTGTGCATTCCTGGCTGGGGTTGTGGCTCAGTGGTAGAGTGCTCGCCTAGTGTGTGTAAGGCCCTGAGTTCGATCCTCCGCACCACATTAAAAAAATAAATAAAGGTATTATGTCCATCTACAACTAAAAATTTAAAAAGAAGAAGAAGAAAAAAAAAAGATTGTGCGTTCCTTCTGTGCCTTCATCTATCCTGATAAATCTTAAATTGGGTCTTTGTATATTATCCCATAATTCTGGGAAGTTCTGTTCATGGTTTCTTTTTATTTATTTATTTATTTATTTTAAAATTTTTATTATTGGTTGTTCAAAACATTGCGTAGTTCTTGACATATCATATTTCATACATTTGATTCAAGTGGGTTATGAACTCCCATTTTTACCCCGTATACAGATTGCAGAATCACATTGGTTACACATCCACTGTTTTACATATTGCCATACTAGTGTCTGATGTGTTCTGCTGCCTTTCCTATCTTAACATCATCTTTCCTTAATTTCAAGGATTTCTTTTTTTTCCCCAGAGACTGTATCTCTTTACTGAAGTGATCTTTTGCCAGCTTTATTTGCTCTTTTATTTTTATTTTTTTATTGGTTGTTCAAAACATTACAAAGCTCTTGACATATCATATTTCATACATTAGATTCAAGTGCTCTTTTACATCATCCTTTACTTTGCAGATCAGTGTATTTACATTCTAAACTCCTGACATTTCTTTCACTTTGGTGTTGATGGATTATGTTATTGGAGTATCTTGGTGTGCTTGGGGGTGACTTGTTCCCTTGCTTTTTCATATTAGTTGTGTGTTTACCCATCTAACAGTATGGATCTGAGGCAGTAGAGTTTCTACCCTGTGTACTTACAATCTCCCTGAAGGTTTTTAGTACCTCAATGTTAGGGGGTGACATATAATAAAAACAACCAATGCAAACAATTTACAGCATTGAACCAAATAATTCTTACTATGATGTCTTCAATATTAATTCTTACAATAAACAAATTATATGATCAGTTATTGCCTTTTAATAAAAACAGCAAGTTTGCAAAAGGGTTTATATTAGTAGACAGGAAGAAAACAGAAGGGATATAATATGTGATGATTATGAGGGAGGAGGAGAGAAGACAGAAGTAAAAAAAGATTTAAAGGAAGAGTGAAAGAAAACAAAAGAAACTGGCTGTTAGCAGACAAAAAGAATCAAGGGAAATAGCAGAAATGTGTGTGTGTGTGTATATATATATATATATATATATATTTATAATATTTAAAAAGTTAAAAATAAGAGAATACAAACAAAACTAAAATATACTAATCAAACTTGCTAGTTCAGAAGAAGCTCATCTGGCTTCAAAAATGCTAGAGATGAGAAGAAAAAAAATAGGAAACTGTATAAATGTCCATGTACCATTAAGGTCACAATTAAACAGTGAAAAAGAACTAGGAAAAAAGAAAAAAAAATCTTGATGAAAGTTAAAGAATTCTTTCCATTGGAGATCAAAATATCCTCAGCTTCTCAGCAGTTTTAGGTGGGGTCTTCTGGAGTGTGATGTTCCACTTTCTGTATTTTTAGAGTGAGAGTGGTAATCCTGTAGGTAGAGTTCCTAGAGGTGGAGTTTAGGTTTAGTCGGGTTCCAGGCTCTTTGCTGATTGCTAATTGGTCTGGAGATTTTAAATCAGTCTACCACCAGTGCCCAGTACTTGCTAAATTCAGTTATTCTAATTGGGTTCCATTTGTGTGGTAGGGTAGCCAATTTTTAGTCCCCTGTGTTACCTGCAGACTCCATGTTTCCTGGTCTCTGGTTCAGTCTCCAAACAATTTGTCCTGTCTCTGCCCTTCTGAGTTCCTGGCTAGATGTGTTTTTTCCAGCCAGTCCCACTAGCTATTAGATTGGAGGGGGAAGGGTAGAGCTGGGTGGGTTTCCAGGACCAGTTGTCCCCTCTGTAAACTTCTCTCCAGGTTTGATTTTCTTCTGGTTAATCAAGCACACTCTGTGTTGTGCAGCATGTGTTTACTGGGCCTGTATTTGGGGCCAAACTCAGGATTGCCAGGAATCAGCGTCTTCAGGAATCAGCCCTCCTCACTGCAGCTGCAAAATGATTCCTTTGTCCTCTGCACGCTGCTTGGAGAGATGATGGCTTTTTCCCCCCACACATAGATATCATGCAGTGAGTCCTTCAGGTTTGTTGGGCAGTGTCCTTGTCTCTAAATGCTGTATACCCAGACATGCTTCGGATGTCCCCAAAATGTGGTTTCCTTTAATTACCTTATCTCTCTTCTGTGCTCATGGCGGGACTTCTCTGGCTGGAGCTTCCAGCCCGGTTGTGGCAGTAGCTATGCTATTGGGGATTTTTTCTTAAGTTTTTATATCCAAGCTCCTGTATCCCCAGTCTGCTTTGAGTGTCCAGTTTTAGGTTCCAGAAAAATACTGCCCCGTTTTTTGTTCACACACCTTGCAGAGAAGCTGCCTGTCTGCTTTCTTAGTTTCATGCCACGGAGCTGCCAAAAATGTGATTCCGCTGTCTTTATCTCTTCCTGTTTGTCACTCTTGATTTAAGTGTTTTTCCAACTTTTTCTAGCAAAACTCCTTTCAAGTACACTATAGTAAAATAGCAGATACAGAAATGTGAAAAATGCCCAAAATAATGGAGTAAAATTCACTGTACTTATGGTGAGTTATGTGGGTACAGAAATTGAACATTGCCAGCACCCTAGATCTCCTTTATGTTCCTTTCTAATCACAATCCTTGTCCTTCCATAAGAGGACACCTTTTTGGGAACCATTTGGTTTTACAGTTTTCCTTTGTAGCCATGCAATGCAAATAAATGTTTTGATTGTCTATTTTGTATTTAATGTAAATGGAATCAGCATGTGCATTTCATGTATGGCTTTGGTTCAACAGTATGTTTGTGAGGTTCAACAAAATTGTTCCATATTTTAGTTGTTTAATATCTGTGAAATAATCCATTGCTTAAATATAACTTTTAGAATCTGATGATGATGGATATTTGAACTGTTTAGCTATGGCTGTTACTAAAATTGCTTTTATGAATAGTCTCTTTTATGAACTTCTAACATGACATATAAGAATATTCTAACTCATGAATATTGTATATACTTTTTGGTGTATGTTATGGACTGAATTGTATACTCCAAGATGATGTAAGATTCCTAACTCCCAGTATCTCAGAATGTGGCTTTATTTGGAAGTATGATTGTTGCAAATCTTACATGTTAAGAAGAGGTAATGCTAGAGTTATGGTAGGCTCCTAATCTGATATTACTGTTGCCTTTATGAAAAGAACGCCTTGTGAAGAGCCAAAAGGAGGTTGCCATGAGTAGATGGAATATTGGAATTATACATTTACTAGCCAAGAAATGCCTAAGATTGCTTGCAAATCACCAAAAGCTAAAAAAGCAAAGAAGGATTCTCCTACAGGTTTCAGAAGAAGCCTGGCCCACTGACACCTTAAGTTTGAACTTCCTGCCTCCAAAACTTTGAGATGATAAACTTGTTGTTTTTAAGGCAATCACCCAGTTCGTTGTACTTTGTTATGTTATGGTATGGAGCTGTTTAAGTCAACTTTTTCACTGCTGTGACTAAAAGACCTGACAAGATCAACTTTAGAGGAGAAAAAATTTATTTGGGGACTCAAGGTTTCAGATGTCTCCATTCCCTGGGCCTCCAGGTGAGGCAGAACTTCATGACAGAAGAGTGTTGCAGAGGGAAGCAGCTCACATGATGATCAGAAGCAGAGAAAGACTTCACTGGCCAGATACAAAATCTATATCCAAAAGGGATCCACCTCTTCTAGCCACACACTGCCTACCTTCACTTAGTTAATCCCATGGGAGGATTAATTCACAATTGGGTCAAGACTCTCATAACCCAATCATTTCTCCTCTAAACCTTGCATTGTCTCACACATGAGCTTTTGGGGGACACCTCACATCCAAACCATAACAATATCTGTAGGAAACAAGTGTATTTTACATGTGCTCATTTTATTTTTTTGTTGAAATTGTAGGACCATAAGCATACATTTATTAAACTTTAGCTGATGATATCAAAATGTTTTTCAAAGTTTTATACTAGTTTATGCTTCAACTAGCAAAAGTATAAGAGTTACATATAACCACAGCAATGTTGACTATACTGTCAGAGAAAATTTAGTACTCTCCATGGGTGATTTGTGGTTTCTTATTGAGGTTGCAATTTATATTTTCTGGTAATTATTGATGTTGAGAATCTTTTTATGTGATTTATGTAATAGCTATTAGGATATCCATTTTTGTGACATGTGTTCAAGTCTTCTGCACATATATTTTTTTTTCAGTTGCTTCATCTTTTTTGTCTTTTAGAGCGCCAAAAGTTCTTTGTATATTTTGGGTAGACATGTTCAAATGTCTTTTCCTACTCTGGCTTGCCTTTTTTATTAATTGTGACCGAAAAGTGAACAGAAGTTCTTAATTTTAATGTAGTTCAGTTCAGCCATCTTTTCCTTTATTGTTAATATTTTTGTTTTATTTGAATTTTTCTATACTAAGTTTATGAAGGTAATCTTGTATATTAAGGATGGTGGTCCTCTGTTTGCTTGAGATTTACCTATAGATCAGTTTGGAGAACTGACATTTGAACAGTTTAATCACAGATGTGATATATTTCTCAGTTGGTTTAGCGCTTAATTTTTCTCAGGAAAACTTTGCATTTTTAAAGTACACCTCTTGTACACATTTTGTTAAATTTATCCCTCTGCATAATTTATTTTTTAATGCTATTGTGAAAGGTGTTTAAAATTAATTTTGGTTTGTATCTAGTACATAGACATACACTTGGTTTTTGTGTAATGGGCCTATATCTTACTGCCTTGCTAAATTCAGTTATTCTAATTGCCTCGTTTGTACATTCCTTAGGATTTTCTACATTTATGATCATGATAGTTTTGACTAAAATGTTTTACTTCTTTTCAATCTGTATGTATCTCTTAAATTGTGGTAAAATATACATAATAATTTACTATCTTAACAATTTTTTACATTCATGGGCATTAAATAGAAATTGTTATGCAACTAGTACCACCATCCATCTCCAAAACTTTTTAGTCATTTCAAACTGAAGTGCTATGGTCATTAAACTCCCCTTTTCTCATCCCCCCCCCCCCCACATTCCTGCCAACCACCAATCAATTTTCTGAAACTATATTAGGTACCTCATATAAGTGAATTTTTTAATTGACTGATAATATTGTACATCTGTATGGGTACACTATGATATTTTGATATCTTTATACATGTGTTGATTAACTCAAGTTAATTAGATCCATTGTCTCAAACATTTCTCGTTTCTTTCTGATGACAGTATTTAGGATATTTCTTCTAGCTCCTTTGGATTATATAACACTGTAGTGTTAGGTATTGTTAGGGTTTGGATATGAGCTGTCCCCCCAAAAGCTCACATGTGAGACAATTCAAGAAGGTTTGGAGGAAAAATGACTGGGCCATAACCTTAACATAATCAGTGAACTAATCCCTAATGGGATTAACTGAGTGGCACTAGGGGCAGGTGGGGTGTGACTATAGGGTATGTATTTTTTATCTGGCAAGTGGAGACCTTTCTCTCTGCTTTCTGATCATCATGTGAGCTGCTTCCTTCGACCAAATTTTCCTACCATGATGTTCAGCCTCACTTTGAGCCCCAAGGAATGGTGCCAGCCTTCTATGGACTAAAACCTCTGAAACCATGATCCCTTATATAAGCTTTTCCTCCTTTATGGTTGTTGTGGTTGGGTCTGTTCATCACAGTGGTTAAAAAGCTGACTAAAACAGATATAATCATCCTCTATGCATACAACAACACTTTATTCCTTTCTGGCTATGAGTTTGTACCCATTAAGCAATCTTTCTCCACATCCTGTATCTCTTTTCTCTTCCTTTCATGACCTCAGGTAAACATTATTCTGTTTAGTATTCTGTAAGCTCAGATTTTTAAGATTTCATATTATGAATGAGATCACATGATCTTTCTCTGTCTAGCTTGTTTTACTTAACATGCTCTCTAGTTTCATCCATGTTGGCAGGAAATGACAAGATTTTGTACTTTTTCATGGCTGAAAAATAGTCAATTGTGTATATATGCCACATTTTCCATACCTGTTCATCTGTTAAAATCCCCTACTATTTTTAAATTTTTTTTGTAGATTGATAGAATGCCCTTATTTGTTTATTTTTATATGGTTCTAAGAATCAAACTCAGTGCCACACACATGATAGGCAAGTGCTCTGCCACTAAGCTACAGCCTCAGCCCAAAGTCCCCTACTACTTTTGTATTGTAGATTATCTCTCCCTTTAGATGTTTTAGTATTTGCTTTATATATTAATGTGCACCATATTAGGTGCCTATATATTTACAATTGTCTTCTTGCTATATTAACCCCCTTATCATTATACAATATTATTATTTATTTCCTTCACAGTTTTTGGTTAGTCTATTTTGTCTGATATAACTATAGCTATTTCTGCTATTTTGGGGGGGGGGGTGCTGGGGATTTACCCTAGGGTCATGCCTGCCAGGCCAGTGTTCTACCATTAAGCTACTACTCTACACTTGCTCATTTTCAGTTTCCATTTGCATGGAATTGTTTTTTCTATCATTTCTTCTGTCATCGTATGTATGTCTCTAGGTGAAGTGAGTTTCTTTTAGGCAGCATATATCTGGATATATATTTTTTAAAATCCATTCAGTGACTTTGTCCTTAAATTGGAGAAATTCAATTCACTTACATTCAAGGTAAATTAATGATAAATAAGGACTTACTACTGTAGATTGGGCTTCCTTCTCACAGCTTCATATATCACCTTCTCAGGGACTGCCACAGAGATTCTAACCCTTCTCTGCCTGCCTGGCCTCTCAGGCCTTTCTTTGAAATCTTGGTGGAAGGAGTTGAGGGTATTACTTAGTGCTAGAGTGCTTGCCTAGCATGCATGAGGCCCTGGGTTCAATCCTCAGCACCACATAAAAATAAAATAAATACCATAAAGGTATTGTGTCCATCTACAACTAAATAATAATAATAATAGTAATAATAATAATAATAAAAGAAATCTTGGTGGAAGCCTCCATGAGCCCCTGAATTCCTGCAGAACTAGTACCACATGGATGATACTAAGGTCAGCCACCAGCTCGAGCAGTATTTAGGCCTCCTTGACCATGGCCACAGCAGTCTCTGAGTGCCTGGGTAATTGAGCATGGTGAAATGAATCCTGAGGAAGGAATTTTCTAGGCAACCCTATTTGAGCACAGTGCCCCAATTTTTACTAAATGAATTTTCATTTTTATCCCCATGAGCCTGTGATGGGTGTGGTTTTGTGGATTCTGACATACCTTGAAAGATATTTTTCCTAGTTTTTGTGCCAAGTACTTAGCTTCTCTTTAGCAGTGGTAATCTCTTCAACATCCACAGCTTCTTTGACTCTAATCTTACATGTGCTTTTCATACCAAAATCCAAGTTTAAAAAAATCTCTTCTGTTCTCTGTTCCCAATTATCACAGTAAACCTGGCAAAAAGCGGCTAGTAATACTCATGCCACCATCTGAATATTGTGTTGCCTTGAAATTTTTCTGCCAGTTTAATTAGTCCATCACCTTTAATTTAGCCTCACAGAAAGTCTCAAGTCATGGGCAAAACTTTGTGGCCAGAATGTAACACTAATGACCTCTAGTCCAATTCCCAATAGAATCCTTTCCCTTCTAAAAATTCAAGGACAGTCCTTATTGTCTACATTCCTATTGGCATTCTGATCTTCTGACCTCCCACCAGATTGCCCATTAAGAAGGGAAGGGAGGGTTAATTCAAATAGATTACCAAAACCTTTTCCCATATGTTTTTATCTGATTTTTATCAATACCCAGAGAAGTATCTTAATACCTGCAAGTGACTTCTGGAATTTTCTATGTCTTTTGTCTCTCAAAATTGGTTTTCTATATTTTGGAGCTATTTATTACATTGCTACAAATTCCTGTTGAATTTTTTTAAAATCTTTTTTTTTAAATTTTTAATATTTATTTTTTAGTGGACACAACATCTTTGTTTGTATGTGGTGCTGAGGATCGAACCCGGGGCCGCACGCATGCCAGGCGAGCGCGCTACCGCTTGAGCCACATCCCCAGCCCCTCCTGTTGAATTTTATATTAAATCCATGCTCTGTGTCTCTTACTACTTTATCTTTTATTGTATTATATGGGTTTCTATAGATCTCCTTTGTAAATTATAATTTGAGGAATTCCAAATATTTTGTATTACAGGTTACTGCCTTTTAATTAAGAGTTGATCCTGATCCACAGGAACATATTAAGATATTTTAGTCTGTGTGGAGGGCAATTAGGTGTATGTCTTAATATGGGACAAGGTATCCTTTTGCAGGGTACCTTTCTCACTTAAGGCAATTACAGAGTTTCAAGCTAGGTTTCTCAGATAAGAGAGACCTGGGCTTTTTCACTGTAAAGCATACTGCCAACCATCCAAGTCCCACTAGAAATACTCATTTCAAATCCCCAAGTTTTGAGACTGGGTGTGTGGCTCAATGGTAGAGTGTTCACAGAGCATATGTAAGGCACTAGGTTGGATTCACAGCACCACATATAAATTAATTAATTAAAGGTCCATCTACAACTGAAAATAAAAACAAAGTTTTCTCCTTTACTATTATTGCTCTACAATGTCCCACAAGAGTGTCAGGAAATGAATGTGCTTAACTCTCATTGTGATTCCGCACTGCCCACAATATTTTGATCTTCAGTGAGGTTGGTGCTGTGGTAAAACAAAGAAGAGATTCT
The DNA here is from genome assembly GCF_964194105.1 of Spermophilus citellus. NCBI lineage: Eukaryota > Metazoa > Chordata > Mammalia > Rodentia > Sciuridae > Spermophilus > Spermophilus citellus. Next base: position 195,825,198 of record NC_138185.1, on the reverse strand, counting down.
TTCAGGTCCATCATGATAAGCTGTGTGATTTGAGAAAGTGGGGTCTTGGACCATTATCATCAGTAGAGTTAAATCCAGCTGCCCCACCCCCCAGTCCTTGAGGCACTTATGGACATCATCCCAGTACTCACTTGGTCCCCCTGCACACTTGCAACACTGGGGCACTTCATCACAATCAACAGTGAGTGGTAATTCATGTAATTGTGATGCTACTCCATGCTCATTCCCCATTGGGCGGGAGTTCACGAGTGTGTCTCAGGCCACCCACATGTGCACACCAATGCCAGATGCTTATTTGCCTGTCTCTCTCTCCCTCTCTCTCTCAGAATCAGTCCTGGTACCAGATGCTGTATCTGTCAAGATCCAGTCCAGAACAGAGAAACCCACCAAGAGACATTACAATAGGAAGTTTTTGAAAAGGTATTAGAGGACTGAAATGATTAGAAGAGAACACTGAGGTACAGGAGGTGGGATTTCTCAAAAGGAGCTACTTCTCCCAGAAAGGGGAAGAGGGTAGGGTTATGGTAACCTAGATGCTTTTATAATGGGCCTCAGAGATCTGGACCTGAGATGAGGATAGGTGGTGCTGGTCATTTGGGAACAAAGGAAAGGTGCAACTGATAGCTGGACCTCTTAGAAAAGGATGCTGAGGTAGTGGTGGTACCATAGGGGCTTGGGAAAAGGTCCTCCAAAAGTGACGACTCAGATCTGAGGGAGGGTGCTCCCAACTTGCACTTGGCATCAAGGCTCTTTGTGTCATGGTCTGATAGAGCTGGTAGTGGAACATCTGAGGAAGGGACTCTGTCAGGCTGTGTTGGTTGCCCAGGGTCCTGGAATGTCCTGGTATGACTAGATCTCAAGACTTCTGAGCAGGGAGCACTGTCTGCTGGCTCTTGTACCTTGGAAGGGACTTGATGAAGCTTTCTTTGTTTCTTTATCAACCAAATGTCACGACCAGAGCAAAGAACCATGGCTGTGGTATGCAGACAGTACCCACGCCCCCAAAAGTAGCATTCCTAAAAGTTTTTGCCTTTTTTTTTTCTTTTTCTAGTGCTCTTCTTGGTAAAATTCTATAGGAATCCTATTCACAATGAGGAAACATAATGTGCAGAATGTCATGTGGAGCTTAACAGTCCTGCCATAAACTTAGGTTTGTAGTTCAGAACATTGATGGGGAGCATAAGAACTCTTAGTTTTTTGGTGTCAGGTTAACAAGTTAAACACACTGGTGATATCAGTACAATTGACTGATATCTTCTACTCTATTGTGTTTCATTTACTGAAATCTTCCTGAATTGATTTCATGACCTAGTAAGGTTTGTGACCCTTGTTTGAGAAGTGTTGAAATAGGTCATCTGTAAAAGGAGACATGGCACAATGGGCATCTTGAGGAGTCTGAAGTAGCTCTTTGAAGTTGACAAAAGAGTTAATGATTGAGGCAGAAGGAGAATCTCCTGGTGTTTGGAGTTTTAGTCATGTCAGCGGAAGGACTGTGCAGTGGACACCACTTCATGTAATTTGTGGGAATGCAGCACTCCTTATTGCTGATGACAAAGACTTGCCTATCACAAACATTCCTCACCATAAACTTTTCTATAAACCTTGTATTTTTGACAATTGTTAGGATGTTGTTATCTTCTCTCTGAGTCTTTTTCATAATCCTATCCCACTTTACCCATTTCCATCTTATTATCTAAAACTCTAATAAATACCAAGGATATGATGAAGAGAAAGATGGAAAGGACATCTGGTGAATGGAGTGCATCTTTCTCAGAAATGCTTTGTGTCAGAGGTATTTTCTAGTGACAGTGGTTTCCTCTGTGGTATTCATTAGCTACTGATTAGTTTTGGAATCCTACCTAGATGTGTGCATAGTTTTGTTGATGTTCAGTTCCAAGAGTATTGCTCATGCTCTGTGCTGCTGATCCCAGTTACATCCTTACTTGGGACATTTAAGCCCACAGTAGGTGGTAACAATGTGGCTCTAAGTTTGTTTTAATTTTTATCTCAAAGACAAGGCAGATTATTAATTTGGCATTTAGGTGAAAGTCAGTAAATGACCCAGATTAGTTTTTACCTGAGAGTAAGTTTGTATCCAATAGTAGTGAGGTTTTCAAGTCCACTCATTGTGGTCTTATGACCTTTTTAATGAACTCAAGGCTGAATCTTCTTCTTGCAGCATCCTTTGGAAAATTGACATTGAATAGAATTGATCCAGGTAACTCAACAGCCAGCCATTGGAAAACTAGAATTGAGTTCATATTGACATGACCACAGTGAGCCCCTCAGGATTTAAAACATGAGGCTGGTGGGCTATTTGGGGAGAAGACTATGTCTGCAAGCTATGGTTGGAGACAGCTGGGCTGTGTGCCGTGCCCCAAACAACTTCCCCCACCCATTACCTCATTCATATCCCTTCTTTGTTTTGAATAGCTAAGGATAAAAATTCATCAATTGTAGGAGATCGACCACTACTTCTGAGCCCTTTAAGTGGGTCTTTTGGCTGCAAACTTAGTATTGGGACTACATAAGATGTCTGGAGTGGGGTTGGGTAGGGGCAGAGCGAAAGCAAACTGCATGAATAAAGTAACCATGAATGATGGGTTTTGTCTGGGTCATTCACATGTTTGCTGACAGTGTGAAGTGCCCATAGGTTTTTGGGTAGCAGAGGAATTTGCGTAAGATATATCTTTTTCAAACTGGAAAACATAATTTTATTTGAAGAAGAGTGTATAGTGCTGGGGATTGGGTTCCTTTCCCAGTATCATAAAAGAAACCAACTGCCTAGTATGTAATGAATCTTAATGTATCTGATATCCAGGTTTGACAATTATCTGCCTATGTCACATCTTACCTATTTCTCTGGGAGCCTACACACACACACACACACACACACGTCTATGTGTGTGTGTATTTATATTAGAATATGCAAATCCCTTGCATGTTATTGCTTCAAATCTGGTCCCAATTCAAGAATCACTTTAGCCTCACTTTCTTCTTTTTGTCTCCCATCTTTCCCGTTCCACTGACTCCATTCCAGCCCTTTTTATTTTTCACTTTCAGTACTGCAGCTCTGATGGTCCAACTCCACCAGGATACAGATCCATAAAGATCAGCCCAGCACTCTGAACAGCTGAGAGGGAGGAGCCTGACCAGCAGTTCCTCATGCTCTTGCCTTGTTCTTTTTCTCTGGACAGGTGGCTCCTGAATGACAGATCCTTAATGACAGATCCATAATGGTTGGATCCATAATGGTTGAGACTCTGATGCACATCAGGGTCACTTTTCTACCGCTCTGGCTTGGGATATTTCTGTCCATTCCTGACCTCTCCCAGGCCAGTCCCTCCCAGCATTTCACCTCCCCAGAAGTGGTGATCCCCTTGAAGGTTATCAGCAGGGACAAAAGTGCAGAGGCTCTGGGTTGGCTCTCCTATAGTCTGCGGTTCGGAGGCCAAAGACATGTTGTCCACATGAAGGCCAAGAAGCTGTTAGTTTCTCCACACCTCCCAGTGTTCACTTACACAGAGCAGCATATCCTCCATCAGGATCAGCCCTTTATCCAGGATGACTGCTACTATCATGGTTTTGTGGAGGGGGTCCCTGAGTCCCTGGTTGCCCTCAGCACCTGTTCCGGGGGCTTTCACGGAATGCTACATATAAATGAACTTGCTTATGAAATTAAGCCAATAAAGCTTTCTGTTACATTTGAACACTTGTTATATAAGATAGACACTGAGACACAGTTCCCACCTATGAGATGTGGGTTAACAGAAGAGAAAATAGCACGTCAATTGGAATTGCAAATGTCACATAATTTCACTCTGAAACAAAGTTCTTATTTGGGGTGGTGGATCCACTCACGTTTTCTTGAGTTAGCAGTGGTTGTGGACTATCATAGATATGTTTTCTCCGAAAGGAATGTGACATCGATAAAGTTGAACATAATTGATATTGTCAATGTAGTGGATTCCATATATCAGGCCTTGGAAATTGACATAGTTTTGACTGGGTTGGAGGTCTGGACTACAAATAATCCAATTAATACCACTGATAACTTAGATTATGTTTTGGACTACTTTTGTACTTGGAAGCAAAATAACCTTGGTAGACGTCTGCATCATGATGTTGTACATCTATTTTTGAAAGAATATCGTGGTGCTGGGAAACTTGGTGTCGCCTATGTTGGAGGAGCATGCCGTCCTCTTTATAACTGTGGAGTTGAACTGATTACAGGCAACCAACCTTCCAATTTTGCAATTGCTATGAGCCATGAGCTTGGTCATAATTTGGGTATGTGGCATGATGAACGATATTGTGGATGTGGATCCAGGGCATGCGTAATGAATAAGTACTACACTTATTCATTTAGATTTAGCAATTGCAGTTATGCCGATTATTGGAACAATCTCCGGAATACATGTATTTATCCTCTTGCACATGATTCGGATGTCTTTAAGATTGAATACTGTGGGAACGAAGTAGTTGATGCAGGAGAAGAGTGTGATTGTGGATCTCCCCAGCAGTGTGCAAGAAATCCCTGTTGTCAGTCTAACTGCACTTTCAGTCCTGGATCATCATGTTCTTTTGGGCTTTGTTGCAAAGACTGTAAATTGAGGCCACCAGGGACTTTATGTAGACATCCAGTCAATAAATGTGACCTTCCAGAGTGGTGCAATGGGACATCCCATCAATGCCCAGATGATGTATATGTGCAGGATGGAATCCCTTGTAGTGACAATGCCCACTGCTATAAAAAGACATGTAATACCCATGATTTACAGTGTAGAGAGATTTTTGGCAGAGATGCAAGGAGTGCATCTCAGAGTTGCTACAGTAAAATCAACACCCAAGGAAATCGTTTTGGGCACTGTGATATTGTAGGCACAAGATATGTCAAATGTTCGGAACCTGATATCATGTGTGGAAGGGTTCAGTGTGAAAATGTGAACCGACTTCCCTTTCTCCGATCACATTTTACAGTGCATCAGCTTCACTTCAATCAAAACACTTGCTGGGGCACTGATTATCATTTAGGGATATCCATACCTGATATTGGTCAAGTTAAAGAAGGCACCTCATGTGCTCCAGGAAAGATCTGCATCAGTAAGAAGTGTGTCAATATGGTTGAGCTGACTGAAATCTGTCAGCCTGAGACCTGCAACATGAGGGGGGTCTGTAATAACAAACATCACTGTCACTGCAACCATGAATGGTCACCTCCCAACTGTAGTAACAAAGGCTATGGAGGTAGTGAAGATAGTGGTCCACCTCCTGGGAAACCCATTCCAGAGTTCAATGTGACTAGAACTACCACTGCAAACGTGCCTGGACATGCAACTGGAACTACCACGGGAAATGTGCCTGGGCCCGAGAGTGGAAGTGCTACTGGAAATGTGCCTGGAAGAATGACTGGAATTACCACGGGAAATGCGCCTGGGCCCGAGACTGGAAGTGCTACCACGGGAAATGCGCCTGGGCCCGAGACTGGAAGTGCTACCACGGGAAATGCGCCTGGGCCCGAGACTGGAACTACCAAGGGAAATGCGCCTGGGCCCGAGACTGGAAGTACTACCGGAAATGTGCCTGGAAGAATGACTGGAATTACCATGGGAAATTCACCCGGAGCAACGCCTGAAAGCACCATGAAATATACGTCTGGACACACGACTGGAAAAACTGGAAGGACTCAAAGTACCACTGGAAATGTGCCTGGAGGAACCACCGGAAAAGTGACTGGAAGTGCGTTGAAAAAGAGAAACTCATGGATATTATGGCCCCTTATCTTGCTTCTTTTAATTTTATGTTTACTCGCTATGCGTTATATAGCAATGAAAAAGAAAAAGAAAACTGATATTGGTCAAGCAAAACCTGAGGAGACGAAAGTGAAAGAAATGGAAAAGGAAGAAGTCATACCTAATTTAACTGATCTCTAATTTTTAACAGTGGAAGAAAAACAGGGCATGTCTTTCTCAACAGAAATTCAAAGGTTTGTCATGCCAGGATCATAAGCTGTAAATATTACAGCAAAGGATTCCCACCATGTTATTTATTCTTTTCCGTTTTAAACATTAAAAGTTCGTTTTCCCAAAAAATTGTCCCTTTTTTCCCCTTCCACAGGTGTGGGGATACCAGGGATTGAACCCAGGTCTCAACACTGAGCCACATCTCCAGCCCATTTTATTTTTTATCTTGAGACAGGGTCTCACCAAGTTGCTTAGGGCCTCATTAAGTTGCTGAAGCTGGCTTTGAACTGGCAAACCGCCTGTCTCCGCCTCCCAAGCCACTAGGATTACAGGCATGGAACACCACGCCCAGTCAGAAGTTATCATTTTATGTTTAAGGTGTTGGTCAGTATTTCAGGCCTCTCGATGTTTTATTCTTCTGTGTAATTTGCAGGATGTACCTCTACAAAGGCCATTTCTGTTGACCCATTTAGTTGTGGCAAAAAGAGCAATTAAAGTAGGCCTGGAGAGATGGATTAGAGGAGAAGAGGGTTTTCATTCCTTTCTTTCCTATGTACTTAATAATTGCCATCAGCATTAGTTTGATTGGGTTCATTCTAGCTGTTGGGCTTTGGAGTCCAGTTTGGTTGTCACTAGCAGAACCACCCTCATATTTTCCAAGGTGTACAAGCAGCAGTTAACCACTGGCCTCTCAGTGATCTGTGTTGTAGCTCTGGGGTTAGTTGAGTGGTTTCCTCTGAATTCCTGAAGCACCAGTATCAGCTGTTCATGTACCTCCTCCCAGATGTGTGTGCCTGTTCTGCAGGGGGCCTCCCTTTAATCACCTCTACTCTAATAAACCCGAATTTTTTGCTGTGATCTCCTGACCCTGGGTATATTTGGTGCTTTCTGTAGTTATCATTCTGATAGGTCGAGTGCTGCAGACACAGGCACTGAATTGGAATTCAGAATGCAAGATGTTTCTTAGAGACGCAGATTTGGAGAGGCAAGGTAGGATGGAGATGAAGCCAGTGTTTGCACACAAAGAAATTAAGTTGTGTTCAGCCTTAAAGAAGCTTTAACCAATGTGGATAAAGACAGTGTAGCAAATGTTGTCTGTCAGATGTTTTACTCCGTGGGCCACAGTGGCAGGGTTCTTCATCCCTGTGTTCTGGTATGAAAGGTATACAGCATTAGTTGTTCTGGACTTCTTCCTTCATTGTTGTTCTGTGTGTTGTTTCCCTGAAGTTCTAAGTTTGATAAGGGTAAGATCTCTGATCCCTGACCACATCTTTTCTGTTACTCTAATAGTGTTTGTAGGCATTACCCATGGAAATCCTTTATGCAATCTGTGTACCGATTAATTCCCTTTGAGAGATGTAGAGCTATTTCGCTTTTGTGCCTTCTTATGTGTCTAGTTCATTAAATTGTGTGTTTCAAGGAATTTGTTCAATTCTCCTGTGATTTCCTATTTGTGGACATAATAGTTTGCTCAGAGTATCGTTTCATTTCCTTTTTTGTCCATAGGAAATATGGTGGCATTTCCTCATTCCTTCCTGATGCTATCTGTTTATACTTTTCAATGTTGTCTCCAAGCAGTTTTGCTAAGGATTTATCAACTTGATTATTCTTTTCAAGGGACCAGTGTTAGGAGCCATCTTTGGGCTGTGTGTGGATGGTTGTGCATAGTAGCCTCCTGAGGGGATAAGTCCTGACATTGGGAACTTTCCAAGGCACTCCCCACAGGATTGACTGCCTGATGCAGGTGAACTTTTCCCCTCAAGCTCTGCCAAAGATGCCATGCAGCCAGCACCTGAGATGGGAGTAGCCTGCCAAGATGTTAATCAATCTGTGACTGCAAGACCCCCTGAATCAAAACTCCTCCTTTGATTCCTTATCCCTGCCTTTTATGTACCCCCTTAGGTAAAACACCAGAGCCATTTTTTGTGTAGTTCCGGAAACCATGTGGACTAGATCTATCAGGGACTTGGCTTTCTGTAAATATATTTCTGAGTGTTTGTACGTTGTTATTTACTAATTGTTTAAGATTGTAAGTTTTAGGGTGGCTTGGATTACCCTGGGCTGGAAGAAAAAACCCTTAATTAGACACTGCCCGTTTTCCCCTCCCCCCATCCGCCCCCCCCCCCCCGTTATTATGGTGCTCAATGTGGACCTGACCATGTGGATGAAGTAAAAATAAATAGACACTCGATTAAATGGGGCTTGAACACCCCCAGATTCAGAAGATAAAAATTAAAGCACGCCACACCCACCTCAAAGAAATAGAGGGTGCATCGCAGTCTAGAGAGAATTGGGAGGCAGGAAAGTTTGATACCTTGATATAAAACTGAAGCAAAACTCTTCCAGAAAAGAAGTCTGGAAAAAACCTCATTAAAATAAGTTAAGGGGAAAAAGACGATTTATCTACTTTCGAGAATGTTTAAGCAGTTTAATCAGAGCTACCCCTCCCCACCCACAACTTTTGCCTTCTATCCGGGCTGAGACAGTAACCCAAAGCAGTGACAGTGCCACCTCTGCCTGCCAGTAGTCAGCAAAAGGCAGGGAGAAGAAACTAGAAAAAGCCCCAGGACGCTGCCACAGAGGGATCCAAAGCAGGGAAGAGCAGGCAGGCAAGCTAAGGGCTTGAGATGCTGACAACTAGGGGAACCCTCGGGGGAAATGACAGCAGAGTGCTTGCTGGAGGAGCTAAATGCCTAACAGTACCAACTGCTTGCAGAGACCCAGGGCCCAACCAGGAGGACTCTGAGGATAGCCGAGATGTGGGCGCTCACCCCCGGCCATGGGAGCCAGGCATAATAAGGAAAGGCAAAGCAGCATTGGTGTCTCACGTGACCCAAGGTATTCGAATGGACAGAGTCATAGCTCAGATAATTCCCAGACAGACAAAACTCCACAAAAGCCAGTGGCATTGTAACTTCCCATGGGCGAACATGGGTGTCATGAGTGGTTTCACAGACTCCGTCTGAGGCACAGTTAGATTCAGCCAAATCTGTTTCATTAATGGTCATCACATTTCAGGCACACGTCCTAATTCTGAGTCCTAACAGTCTACACCCAAGGATCGCAGATGCTCACCCGTGACGTGTCTTAAATCTGGGTCCCTGGAACTCAGTCCTGGCGATCCCTATAGGAGGGGTCTGGTGCAGGGGGACAACAGCGACAAAAGTCTCTCTGTCTGGGTCCTCTTAGTCCTGCCGGGCCCCAGAAGGCTGGGATTTTAAGTCCTAGTTCAGTTGTGCTTGCAGCTGATAACTGGGTGACCTCTGGGGTCTATGCCGGGGTGTAGACTCTTAACATCACTCTCGTAGGTCTATCTATGTTCTGCAGCTATATCTAAGTTTTGCAGTTTACATGTGTACATATGCTCACCGTCTTTATCTAACACACACACTAATATAATCCACAATCAATAGTCCTATAATGTTTTCTGTACTCATATCAATGAGAGGCACTCAAGGCAGGACAGCGTACACAGTGGGGACCCCAGAGCTGCAGGCAGAATTTCAGGTGGCATGGAAGGCACAGAAGGGCAGATCTGACAGTGCGGCCAGGGCAGCTAGGGCAACTTGGCGGATACCTTCAAGTCTGAGTAAATAGAAAACAGGTTTATGTATGACTAACTTGGTTATAAATATATAGAACAGTCGATTTTAAAATTTTGAGGCTTCTCCTTAAGAACAAATATTAATGTGCTAATGTAAACCAAAACTTTAACCTATACATTGAGATGACACTAACTGCATAAAACATTAATCTACCTCATTCCAACAGAATAATTACTTATGCCTGGTAATTTTATTGTTTAAAAAATAACCAATTTTTAATAAATTAAGATGCATATATTTATACTTAAACAATAACATTATAAGATATGACCATGTATTTTTACTTAAACAATAATAATATTTAAAAAAATATTTATTGTTTAGTTGTAGATGGACCCAATATATTTATTTTATTTTTATGTGGTGCTGAGGATGGAACCCAGGGCCTGACGCGTGCTACCTGAGAGCTCTACCGCTGAGCCCCAACCCCAGCCCAATAATTATTTTCAAATACCACCTCAAGTTCCAATTTTCAATCTTTACTTTGAAAGCTAATTTTAATTCATATTAAAACATAAATGATTATGATAATTATTGCTAATTATATATATATATATATATATATAATCTGTTTCCTAAATATGTAAACCCTTAAAACCTAAGGTTTAAAAGAACATTTTGCTAAACTAATGCTCTATAAACTAGTTTCTGACTCATACTAATATAAACAATAAAATATCTAATCATGATTTATTCTTCTATAATTATATAAGACTTATATGTTACTGTCTACAATAAGAAGTAAACTTAACTATATATTTAAAAGACAATTGAGAGACACTAACTTATTTAAAAGGTAACATTATAAGGTATAACAATGTATTAAGAGTTTCTCTCTAGAAGGGATTAAATGTTCTCTTAATTTGTCCATGTCATATTCTAGATACAAAAATGGATCAACTAGGTTATGTTAACCCAAGGAATTCCATACCAAAGTTTATAGACTTATATTCAAATGAGAAACTAAAATTAATTTCAAGATTAAGACACCTTACTTATCTTTTGACACGAGACCCATTGTTTTAAAAATTAAGAGGTATACATAAAAATCTTACAGGATTTTACTGTCCATGGTTATATCTAAACTGTTTCCTATACATTTAGAAATACATATTTTATATAAAAATAGTATCATGTTGATATTTTCAAAACTTGTAAAATCTTTTTTAAATTGTTCATTGTTGATACTGTTTTAAAATGTTATGTTTAATGCCAGATTTCTATCATACAGTTCCTTTATCCAAAACCTTATATTAAATATTTGAGTTGATCTTACTACTTAAATACACAGTACTTAAAGATATTCATACAGCTTACATCTTTATACATAAAGATTGTTTTGACACAAATCTCTTATGTCATTGCTGGGTCAATGCCATATAAAGTTCTAATTTTCATAAAAAAATCATTAAATCATTGTCCTAAAATATACTACTGACTTGCTTTTCCCATCAAATTTAAAGTAACGATCCCCCATACTTAGATCAACATTAGAATTAATGATGATATCAATTTTTCCTAAATTGGTAAGTAAAAGGCTATTCATTCTTCTATTTCATTTTTCGTTATTAGTAATTAATAAAAAATATTTTTCCTGACCTAGGATAATGGATGAGTAGTAGAGCGCTTGCCTAGCATGTGTGAGGCACTGAGTTCGATTCTCAGCACCACATATAAATAAATAAAAAATAAAGGTCCATCAGCAACTAAAAAAAATTTTAAAAATATATTTTTCCTATCCTCACTAAATAAATATATTTCTTATTCTAAAAGGGTGTCTCTTTATATCTTTCCTGTCTGTTGTGGAGGCTATCTCTCCTAAGTTAAAACTCTGCCTCTCACCTCATTCAGGGTTAAGATAATCATCCAAATTCATTTAAAGTTAGAGTCAAAATGTAAATTTTTATTATACAACTCACTGTATTCTTAAACAAAAAATACTATATAATATATGGAGATCAATTATAAAATTATATTCCTTAAGTCATAGCTATTATGATAATTACACATAGTTTTACTCTTGTCAATTTCATTGCATTTTCCCCTATAAACCTTACAGCTATTGGTTGTTAATGTCTTACACAAGTATCAATTCGAGTATATCAAGTTAATTTAAGACAATAAGGTATTACCTATAGAAAAAAACAAGTTATAAAGCTGACTTTCAACATCTATACAAACTCCCTTTTATAATTTTGTTGCTCAGCCTATTACTAAAGTTAAAATAAATTATACATTTGATAAAAATTAGGCTTTTATTTACTATAATCCTTTTCCAACTCAATAATATTGGCCTGCTCGAGCCTAATAAGTAACTCTTGCCAAGTTTCCTGGCCAACTAAAGATAGTAAATCTCTTCTTATTATTGAAATATTTGTACTACACTAGGCCATTGTGTATAGTTTAAGCTAATGATACTCTGACATATATATATATATATATATATATATATATATATATATATATATCTTTTTATTCAATTTTAAAAAATACAAAAGTGGGAAAACAGGACCCTAAAAGTCCCTACTAAATCTCACAAAAATATTTAAAAATTTTTTAAAAATTATGATACTGAAACTCTTACTGCTGCTAAGCAACCTATGGTACAATTGAACGAATCAGATTTCAAAGGATAAAAATCTAAACCTGTCATCGTGGAAAGAGCTGAAAAACCTGACACCGGAAGGTACATTTCCAACCACAGTGGTTATAGCTATGTAGTCCTTATGAGCAATATCAGGTAAGTAAAATCTATGGAGAGATTTCTATGAACTCATTCCGCTAGTCCACTTTAATGTACCTTGTAATATGGGCTGGAGAATTCATCCCCGTATTTATTAATAATACTCATATGATGGGTGGTCTTACAGATACTCATATTACATCCATTCGTGTGACTAGATTTAAACATAATAGCTACAGTAGCAGCCTAACTACATGTTGGTCCCTTAGTAACATACCAGTTATTTAAAAGTAACTTTAGAGGAAAGACAACATGGGAAGAAACTAGACCCACCAGTCATGCTGGTCCTTAGAACTTAAGATTGTACTTATATATCTGGACAGTTATTAAAATAGAATGATTATTGAAATAGATTTTTCTCATAGCAAGCCAGTTATTTCCACAAAATATCCACCAATATTTTACTGCCCCAATCATTCTACAATAGAATTTGGCATTTTTACTGAATGAATGAAGTATATGAATGCTTTGCCAGTGCAACATAAAATCTCTGGAGGTGATTGATATGTTTTGGATTGATTTTCAAAAACTTGATAAAAGACAGTTATATCAAGATGCCACTTGCTACAGAAAGTCCAAAGCCAGGAGGACTTAACATGGAAGTAGTGTCACTAAGTGTTTCACTTCTACTTCTTAAAAGAAATTTGCAAACAACCATGTTTAATTTAGATTCTTAATTTAGTACAAGATCTAAAAAGCTAAAAAATAATTGAGTTATCTAAAATTATTTTCAGAATACCAAATTAAGATGAGATATACTATCATTTTGATTCCATATGATTTAATTACTCCCTAGTGTTTGGGTATTATTTATAGCCATATAATGAAGGCCAAATTAAGCCTGGCAAATTGATTGATGTTACTCTAGAAAGGTTAATAACTCACATTTGGATTTATAACAGTCATTTCTTATTTGATGATAATTTGGGTCTTATGTATCTTATTGTATTCTCTCAGGCTTATATCTGCCTCCATATTCACTGTATGTATGGACATAATCCATTCTCTCATGATGATAGGACCCCTGAAAGTTTCATTCGTAATATTCTAACCTCAGGAAAGATGATATCAAAAAAGATCTCTGGCATTTAATTGTTGCCTCATTTTCCCTGTCTTACAAATGGCCCCATATCTAACTTTATAGGCAGGAAACCCAAGGAGGGTTCCCGCTGTGGCCTGTGAACCTATATTTAATCCTCTTATATTTAATTATTGGAGACATAATAGTATCCTGTAAATTGTAAAAAATGTAATCTAAGCACATTTTCTTAATAACTTGGCTCAAAATATTTCTAAAGTCCTATACAATTAGTAAGTATGGATAAGATTAAATATTTTAAAAGCCATTATTATAGATATCAATACTAAGCTTTCTGCTCTCAAATTCTATAAAGGCTTAAATGTCATGCTAAATATAAGTATACCTGTATTACTGCAGCCAGATTTCATGCTTCCCAATAAAATTGGGAAAAACTTAGTGATCATCTGATGCATAGTTTAACATAACAATAATAACGGCTTAAGCCTTGTGGGGATACATCAAAGCACCCAGGCAGGATACTTAAAAAAGCAGGACTAAGCTCATGGGCCTTGCACCTCTAGCTTGTCAAATACTTTGTAAATTGATTGGCTCCCATCCTAAAAACATGTTGAACATTCTACATGGTATATTATTGAAATGATGTGTTTTCTACTAATTCTTTTTATATCATAATTGTAGACCATGACGCCCTCACATCAAGGACCCAGTGATTCAAAGTTATAACCCCTCATCCTCATTTATAAGTTAAGAATGGGGGAGATGTCACAAGCTGTCTTTGGGCTGTGTGTGCATGGTAGCCTTGTGAGGGGATAAGTTTGGCATTGGGAACTTCCTGTGTCATCCCCCACAGGGATTGAGCACCTGATGAAGGTGAACTTCCCCCTCAAGCTCTGCCAAAGATCCCACACAGCACCTGAGATGGGTGACCTGCCAAGATGTCAATCAACCTAGTGACTTCAAGACATCCTGAAGCAAGATTCTACCCTTGAAACCTAACCCTGCCTTTGATGTATCCCCTTAAATAAACCACTAGAGCCATTTTTCCCTTGTCTAGTTCCACAATCTATGTGGACTAGATCTATCAGAGGCTTTGCTTTCTGTAAATATATTTCTGAGTATTTGTACTTTGTTATTTACTAATTATTTGAGATTGTAAGTTTTAGGCTGGCTTAGATTATGTTGGGCAGGAAGAGTACCCCCTTAATTAGACACTGGCTGCCGTCTCCTATTAAACCAGCCTTTGGCTACATTGATTTTTTTCCATTTTATGTTTGCTTTTAATGTCACAGTTTCATACTCATATATCTGTTTTTTAAAGTTTTGTTTGACCATTGTGCCTCTGTTATGCTCGAATTCGGGACCCCCAAAGACCACCAGAGACCCAAGATCCATATAAGCAGCAAAGAGGTGTTTATTGCGAGCTAGCTGGGTCCTCTACAGGCACACAGCAACTGGTGACGCTGAGAGGCCCTGAGCCCAGGGTTTGCAGCAGTTTTATACATTCTTTGGAGAGGGCAGGGACTTCACATACATCGTAGCAAATCATCACACACCTCGGGAAAATCAAATAACAACTCTAAAACATGATTAGCACATTCACTGGCGGGAACAAGTTGGGTAGGGGTGATTGGTCAGTACAAAAGGGGTATTCGTTTGAACTGATTGGTTTGAGCCAAGAGGGGTGTACGTGCTGAACTACATGGTTTCCCAACTTGTCATCAACCACTATAAACCACTGGGAGGGTTATCTGGCATCCCAGGTATTTCCCTGTCTCATGCTGATTGGTGGCTGCTAGGGGACTGCTATGGATCCCCACCTAGCCTGACTGAGTCAGGGACACCTGGCGCAGCAGATCTCTCCTGTTATTTGTAGATAAACCACTTAGCAGCATGGGAATGTGCTTAGGAGTGCTCTGTGGGTCTTTCCAAGGACTAAGGTCATGTCCCTTCCTTGGACAGGCTTTGCTCTGAGGTCGAGGCTGGTTTTTCACCTCTCACTTGATTATAGCTCAGATAAAATATTTTGAAATTAAAACCTTTTTAAATATATACCCTGAAAGCTCAAAATGTCCATGTAAGTATTCATTGCCATTGCCACATCATGCAAGGTTTTTTTTTTTTTTCGTATAATTTCATTCAGTAGCAGTCAGTCCAAATATTATCCATTATGCATTTTGATTTTTTGTTTTAATCGTGGAATATTTAGGTATTTCTTTAATTTTGAAAGGTCTGCCTGTGTTTTGTCTTGTTCCTTTTTATAGTTTTTAATTCTGCAGTGATTAAGAAACATAAACTTCAATTTTACTCTTTAACATTTACTGAGTATGGCAATAGTTGAGAATTAATTTTTGTAAGTACCCTAGGTGGATATGAAAACAATGCCTATTTTGTATTTGTTTAACATAGTATTTTAGGGTGAATGTATGTGTCCAGATGACTTTGAGTAGAGTTGCTTGACATTTCTTTCCAAGAAGTGTTTTTGTATGTTCTGTTTGTGGCTGAGAAAGCTGTATTAACATCGTCAACTACATTTTGAATTTTCCTGTTTCTTATTTTTGATCTCCCCTTTTGTTTCTTTCCTTTTTGGAGCTGGTGATTGAACCCATAGGCACATTACCACTGAACACCTCCCCAGCCCGTTTTATTTTTTATTTTGAAACCCGGTCCTGCTAAGTTGCTTAGGGCCTCACTCAATTGCTGAGGTTGGCTTTGAACTTGCTGTCCACCTGCCTCATCTTCCCAGCGATTCAAGTCCTTTGCCATTGTGCCTGGCTTGTTTCAAATATTTTGAAAATATTTACTGAGTATATACAAATTCCAACTGAATTGTCACTCTTATGATAAACATATACCTCATTTATCATGCTAATATTTCACTTTTCTATTATTAATATGTTTCTATTATTTACATGTTCTCCCACTCATACACTACCTGATACTGAGGATTGAAACCAGGGCACTTTAACATTGAGTTAAATTCCAACATCATTCCCACACCCTTCTTTTTTGGTGATCCTGAGTATTGAGCCAAGTGGCACTCTACCACTTAACTACATCCTCAGCCCCTTATAAATTTTGTATTCTGAGACATGTCTTGGCGAGTTGCCAAAGATGGCCTTGAACTTGAAGTCCTCCTGCCTTAGCTTCTCAAATAGCAAGGACCATGTTACAAGGACCCTGGGTTCCTGTTCTGAATACCGTAGACAGTGGTAGGCATTTTTCCATTTAAACATAGAAAAGATAAGTAAAAATGCAGTGTAAATGAGAACAAATTATAAACTCTTACAGGGCTGTACCTAGAATTGGACTTGTGGGACTGGAAGTCTGTCTGTCAGTAGTTGTGCATGGAGTGAATGCCCCAGCTCAACATTGCTTCGCACTGCTGTAGCCCTTACACCTAGGCCACACAGTGCATTTATAAAAGATATTTTTCTTTCATCAATAATAT
This sequence comes from Spermophilus citellus, assembly GCF_964194105.1. NCBI lineage: Eukaryota > Metazoa > Chordata > Mammalia > Rodentia > Sciuridae > Spermophilus > Spermophilus citellus. The sequence continues at coordinate 195,808,397 of NC_138185.1, read as the reverse complement.
TTTTTAATTCAAAAATATTTACTTTCAGTACATTATAATTTCAATAATGAAAATAACCTTAGGTTATTGTAACGTAAATTAAAATGTTTTTAACTTTTGTACTAGTGAGAACCCTTAGTTTAAAATACAAACACATCGACTGCTAGCTAGACAGTATTTTTTCTTCTACATCTTTATTCTGTAAGCACTTTTATGTTTCGATTTTCTAAACTCTCCTTTTACTTTCAATTTTTGTTGTTGTTGTTGTTGAACACTAAGGCCCAAACACACCCATTAGCCCAGATGTCCAAAGGGTTATCATCATTGTTATCACTAGCTTCCACCACCACATCCTGTCCTGCTGGAAAGTCTTGAGGGGCAGTTACAGGCATGGAGATCTTATCCCTGTGATAACTATGCCTTCTTCTGGAATCTCTCCTCTAGGACCTGCTTGAGGCTCTTTCTGAGAAGGTTTCACTTGCCGCAGTGTGGCTGGGCACAAATAACCGAGTTGCCACAAAGCCTTGTAGATTCAAACAGCAACTCTTTATTCCCCAACTCTCACCAGTACTGCACACACCACACGGGCACACACTCCCTCCACTGGGTTCCGTCCAATCTCCCTGAATCCCCAGGAGAACTCATGGGAACTCCAAAGTAGCAGGTGCCTGAGGCAGCAAAATCCACCCTGTTGCCCAACAGTAAAGGTCAAATATACAATACAATCAATCCAGCATCACAGCAATTATATATAGCTTAACTCAAATCATCATCTCAATGGTTCACTGGCATCACCTTACAACCATTCCCTCTGGCAAATGCTAGGCATCATTCTGACTGGGCTGTGGCTCTCAACACCTCCCCGCTTCTGTTTAATTAAACAAGAGCATGTGGGTTAGGGACTGTGCCTGTCTTAGGTTGTCCAAATCTACATATGGTCCTTACCATTCATCGGATGAGCTGATCTCAAGGCATCAGCCTCCTGTCTTAGGTTGGTACCATTGCAATTGGATTATACCCGTCATTGACTACTGGTTCAGCATACAGCCATACTTGTGGATAGGTCTTTGCACCAGTGGGGGCGGGGGTGAGGTTCTTTGCCTCACCTCTGTTGGCCCCCAAATTTGGCCTTGGTGCCAGTGGGGGGGTGATGTTCTTTGCCTCACCTCTGTTGGCCCCCAAATTTTAGACTATCACAAGCAGAAGTGAGGAGGATGCAAAATGCCATGACACCAAGCCAAATGACGGCTCTTTTTGGAAAAATTGTACCACCGATGACACCATCAGCAAAGATGCCCCAGCACTACCACAATTTGCTGCACCAACAGATAGTTGCATACAAGTGCATACAAGTGATACAAAGTCCAAGCAAGTTCTTCAAGCTGTTCAAAGTAGAGGAATCCATCAATATGTCCATTTCCTCCCAAAGTAAATTGACTTCTTGATTGAGCATCAGTTGTTGAGTTATTATTCAGTGATGCATCAGTTTATACAGTTTACTGTGATAGCTATCGAAGAAGCTGTAGTTTAGTTTTATCTTTGTCTTCACTGGCATTGGGATGAAGATAGGGATTCTGGCAATGATGGCTAAAAAAAAAAAATTATGTAACATTCCAGCAGGCACTAAAAGAAAGCAATTTTCTAAACAATTTAGTATCCTGAATAGAATTAGATATAATGAAAAGAAAGGTGAAAGTAAACAAACAGATCTGTTAACCTCCTTTTTGTTCACATATTAAAACAGCTGTTTACCCAAGTTAAATTAAACCATTTAAATCATGTGAATAAAAAAATATCTGGATTCATTTTTTCATGAGCGCTCCTCATATATGATATATGACATACGCACATACAGACATACAACACAAAACAGAAGTGTGCACACATAACTCAATACATACAACACATAACATAATAGTAAAGGCCTTGTAGCTTTTCACAGGTGAAATCTCCATTGCAATGTTTAAAAACTCCACAGTCAAAAAACAGAACTGATCAGAAAAACATTAACCTAGGTCTGTATGAGCTCAAAAACTAAAAAAGAAATTCATGATGTGGAAAAAGGCAATAATAAAATAGATATTGAAAAAAAGCATCCTGGTTATCACCTAGGTTTGACTCTTCTTTTGATATCCCATCCTTCTTCCTGTAACTTGCATATGAGTCTGAAGGTATTCCCACAAGTAAGCCTCAGGGTTTTTTACATTTGAAATAGGCCTTAATGGTGTTCATTATTCATTAGCCTCCAAGTGTGGTAGAATCACTGTCATAGATGTAAGAATAGCCAAGCTGGAGCTCTGGATATCAGCTGTTATGGATTTGAGTCAAATCATCTTCTTTTTGGTCTGTAGAAATTGCCTTGGTTAGTCTCTGTGGAATCCAAATCGGCTGCTGTTCTCCCTGTGGAAACACACAAACAGAACCCTGACTCCAGACAATCACTGGGTCAGGACCTTTCCATTGTCTTGTTAAAATATCCTTCCAAAGTACCTTAGGCTTATGTACATTTTTTGGACACATATGCCTTTCTGCAGCACTAAGGCCTGATGAATCCAAATTTAAAAAGTTTAGAGTAAAAAGGGTTATTTTAAGTTTATCTTTGGGGGATATATACCCCTTTCCAATTCTCTCTTTTTGCTTTAATAAGTACATTTTAATAGTTTGATGAGCTCTTTCAACTCTGCCTTGTCCCTGTGGATTGTATGGAATTCCTCTTATGTGAGTAATGCCAAATGATGAGCAAAATTGTTTAAAAGAGGTAGAGGTATGGCCAGGGGCATTATCTGTTTTTAACTGTTTTGAAATGTGCACAGTGGCAAAATTTTGTAAGCAATGAGCTATAATATCTTTAGTTTTTTCTCCGGCATGAAGGGAGCCCATCAAAAATCCGGAAGAAGTATCAACTGTAACATACAAATATTTTAATTTTCCAAATTCTGGCAAGTGTGTGTGTGTGTCCATCTGCCAAATATGGTTAGGTATCAGTCCTCTAGGATTGACTCTAAGATTAACTTGTGGTAAAAAGGTCACACAATTTTGACATTGTTTTATTATTTGTCTGGCTTGTTCCTTAGTTATTTTAAAATGCTTTTGTGAAGTATTAGCATTGACATAGAACCTTTTATGGCAATTTGTAGCTTCTTCTAGTGTAGAGAAAATATGTATGTCATGTGTAGTTTTATCTGCTAAATCGTTGCCCAAAATAAGGGCTCCAGGCAATCCTGTTTGTGCTCCGATATGTCCTATAAAGAATGGATCTTTTCTGTCCCAGATTAGACTTTGTATAGTGGAAAACAAAGAGAAAAAAGTAGAGGAAGGGGAAATCCTACCAGCATCTTCAAGGGATACTATAGCATTAACTATATACTGACTATCAGAAAATAAATACAGAATCTTTAAACATCACGAAAGCTTGTAATACTGCATTAAGCTCTACCTTTTGAGCTGATTGTTTGGGTACTAAAAATGTAAAAGTTTGATCAGGGGTAACTACTGCTGCTGTACCATTATTTGACCCATCAGTGAATATATTTGGAGCATTCATGATAGGGGTTTTTCTTGTCATTTGTGGAAAAACTACAGGATGCGAAGACCAAAAAGACAACAAAGGATTAGATGGTAAGTGATTATCAAATGAAACATTAGATTTACACATGATTATTGCCCAAGTATTTAACTCATTAGCTAACTCATCAATTTGATCCATAGTATATGGAGTAATAATTTTATTGGGAGAAATTTCAAACACTCCCTTTGCTGCTTTTATTCCTTTGAGTATTAATTGTCCTATAGCCTCAGGATACCTAGTAAGAATAGTGTTAGGAGAATAAGATATATGTGTCCACAATATTGGACCTTCTTCCGAAATACCCCTGTAGGAATATTTTTTGTTGGTATTACAATAAATAATAAAGGCAAACTTATATCAATTCTGTCCAAATGCATATTTTCCATATGTGTTTCAGTAATTTTTAATACCTTTCTTGCTTCAAGTGTTAACATTCAGGGTGAATTTGGATCTGATGGACCTTTTAGGATATCAAATAAAGGTCCCAACTCTCCTGTTGGTATGCCTAGATAAGGCCTTATCCAATTTATTTCTCCTAATAACTTTTGAAAGTCCTTAATTGATTTGAGTTGATCTACTCGTATTTGAATTTTTGGTGGACGGACCATGGTTGAGGATAATAGAACTCCTAAATAATTAATTGGAAAATTTAATTGTACTTTATCTATTGCTATCTCTAGATTATAATTTTTAATAAGTTTGTAAGTGTAGCATAACATTCTAGCAAAATGTTTTTATCTTTGTGTTCTAACAATACATCATCCATATAGTGAAATATTTGTAGTTCAGGATTTTGATTTCTAAGTGGCTGGATTGCTTTGTTAACATAAATTTGATACATAGTTGGACTGTTAGCCATCCCTTGAGGGAGTACTTTCCATTCATATCTCTGATCAGGATCTTCATGATTCAACGCAGGGATAGTAAATGCAAAACATGGACTATCCTCAGGATGAGTTGGAATTGAAAAAAAAAACAATCTTTAATATCTATATCCAAAACATACCAGGTTTTTGGCAATGCAGACAATTGGGGAATCCCCGATTGAGCAGGTCCCATAATTACCATCTCATTATTAATGGCTCTTAAATCTTAAACAATAATCTCCATTTACCAGATTTCTTTTTAATGACAAAAATGGGAGTATTATGGGGAGATACGGAAGCTTGTATAAGTCCCTGCGCTAATTGTTGTTTGACCAGGTCATGGACTACTTGTATCTTTTCTTTAGTCAGGGGCCACTGAGGAACCCATACTGGTCTTTCTGATTTCAAAGTAATTTTTATTGTCTCAGTGACCCGTTCTGAAAACCAAATCCATGTTTATTTATTCCTTGATCTATTTGAATTGGTGCTGCTATACCTTGTTCTTGTTCTCCTAATCTTTTTTCTTTCCTAAAACCTTGTCTAGCCCTAATAGTGGGCACATTTGGATTGATGTTATTTGTTAATATCAAACCTAATTGATCTAGGACATCTAATCCCCATAAATTTATAGGAAGATGATCCAATACATATGGCTGTATAGTTTCTTAACATCCTTCAGGATCCTTCCAATCTAATACCATTGCACTTCTATGGAGATTAGTTGCCACTCCTAGGCCTCGAAGCATTTGAGTGGCTTGTTGTAATGGCCAATGTTTTGGCCATTCTTGAGGAGAGATGATGCTAAGGTCTGCACCTGTGTCCAGTAGCCCATTAAATTCATTTCCTTGAATATTTAGTTTTAGCATTGGGCAAGAATCTAAATTTAAAGAGAGCATAGCCCAATCTACACCTGTGGAGCCTAATCCCCTGGAACCTCTTTCTATAGTACTCCTGGAAAATTTATCATGTAGGCTGGGTATTATTAATGACTGTGCTATTCTATCTCCTGGTGAAATTACTGATATACCTCTTGGAGAACTAGCTATAATTTTTATTTCACCTTCATAATCGGGATCAATTACCCCAGGACTTATCATAAGTTCTTTTAGAGTAGAAGAACTGTGTCCCAATAATAAACCTACTGTTCCTTGGGGAAGAGGTCCTTTTACTCCTGTGGGAATGATTTGAATTCCAATCTCTGGAGTTAGTACTGCTCTGGCAGAGGCGCAGATGTCCAACCCTGTGCTTCCTCTAGTTTGTCTGATGAGAGATCTAATGGACATTGTGTCCTGGGCACTACCCTGATGGTGTCACTGGGTTCCTCCAGTGCCCCATATATTTGTGGTCGTGGGCCCCGGAGCATTGGGCCCCCCTGTCTGTTTTTTGGCAATGGAGCCCGATGCTTTTCTCCACAATATCGTGGGTAAACACCTGGTCCTTTCCATTTTTTGATAATGGAATACCCTCTATGGAGGTTTGTGAATGGCATTCATTAGCCCAATTCTCCCTCTAAGGCATCGTGGGCAAATACCCGGTATTCTACTCCTTTGATACCTAGCTTTGTTAAACCCTCCTCCAATGGGGCAACTCCTTTTAAAATGTCCTGTTTGTTCACAATTGTAGCATGTTTTTGGCCTGGCATCTAAAGCCTATTGTACTGCAGCAACCAAGACTTGCCCTGTTCATTAATGTCTCTACATAATTTAATATATGTGTTTAAATCTCCATATATCCATGGTTTAATGGCCTCCTTGCACCATCTGTTTGCTTGCTCAAAGGCTAGCTGTTTAATTAATGGCATTGCTTGTTCTGTGTCCCCAAAAACTCTGGTAGCTCTTTGGATAAGCCTATCTACAAATTCAGCGTAAGGTTCATTAGCTCCTTGTATTATCCTAGATAATTGATCTTGTAAATCTCCATGTCCTTGTAAAGTCTTCTATGCCCTAACTGCATCTGCAGGATATACAGCAGGATCATATTCAATTTGTTGCCGTTGAGCCTCATAAGGTCCTTTTCTTAACAACATATCTAGATTTCTTTGAGAGTAACCGGCTGCTGCATTTCGCCTAGCTGTCTCAATGCAAAATTTCTCTTTGGCAACCCTCCATAACAAATATTGTCCTCCATTTAGCACAGATTTACACATGCTAGCCCAATCTGCTGGCGTCATGTCCAACTCCTGCTGTATCAATCTATACAAGTTGCTCGTCACCACCCGGTTATTTTGCTACAGCCGGACTGCGGCAGTCCAAGTTGGTAATAGATTTGACCATGATCACAGTGAAGGGTATCTGGGGACCATAGGTTGTTACAGCCTCCTTTAACTGCTTCACTGTTTTGAAATCTAAAGCACGGTGAATTCGCTGCCCTTGTGCCTGCTCAAGTACAGGGCATGCCAATCTTTGAGGTCCTGTCTCAGGATCCCATCTATCAACTATGGGGGTTGGGGGCTCCATAGGTGGAGCTGTTGGTTGGGCACTTTCGCCCTCTGGTGATAGAAAGGTGTTAGTAGCAGCCTCCTGTTGTAACTTTTTCCCTAATAGCGGTTTCTCCTCTGAGCTTTCTTCCTTTATATTTTCTTCCTCTGTCTGACTAGCTGGAGAGACCTTTTCTTTTGCTTGATCTACCATGTTTTCTATGATACTTTGAACCTCTAACAATTAATTTAACAATCTTTCAGTTTGTTTTTTACTAATATCTGATCCCATCGTTCTACTATAAAGATAACACAAAACAAAACCGAAACAGAATGAAACCAAAATGGAACAAAAAGGCATTGTATCAATTTTCCTATTTTCTTGAAATGTATGTTCATGGTCTATTTCTATCTCTATCTCAGGGGCAAACAACTTCAAACCTTGAGCCAAGCATTTTCCCCAGTTTGCCTGAGAAAGTTCTAGGGACAGGGAACTTGAAATAAAAACAAAATAAATCAAAACAAGAACATATTGTTTTTTGAAGTGGACACCCATTCTCTCACTCTTCCTCAGGGGCTAGCAATTTCACTTACCTCCAAGCTTCAGAAGTTCCCCTTACGGGCCACGAAATGCCACAGTCTGGCTGGTCACAAATAACCACACTGCCACAAAGCCTTGTAGATTCAAATAGCAATTCTTTATTCCCCAACTCTCACCGGCACTGCACACACCACACGGGAACACACTCCCTCTACTGGGCTCCATCCAATCTCCCCAAAACCCCACAAGAACTCACAGGAACTCCAAAGTAGCAGGTGCTCCAGGCAGCAACAGCCACCCTATTGCCCAACAGTAAAGGTCAAATATACAATACAATCAATCCAGTATCACAGCAATTATATATAGTTTAACTCAAATCATCATCTCAATGGTTCCCTGGTGTCACCTTTCAACCATCCCCTCTGGCAAATGCCAGACATCATTCTGACTGGGCTGTGGCTCCCAACATTCACTCCTTTTGGAATTATGTTCATGTGGTTTGCTTGGTTTGTCTCCTTTTTCCATCTTAGACTTCCTTCTAAGTAGGAAATGTGCTAGGAGCATTCCTTCTATTAACAAAAAGTCTTTTGGTGTTGGCGGCCATGCTTTGAAATGTTCCATAAGGAGCTTCTTGAGGTATACAAGCTCCTTTTAAGCACTTCACTGTGAATGGTCTTGAGTTCTACTCTTCTCTAGTAGTTTTCTTTCTCTTGGGAGATATCTCCTTTGGGTATAAGTTGAGCGTGTGGTTCAAATTTTTCAGTATCATTATACTCTTATGAGAACACTGTGTGGATTCCCCATTGTCCAAAACATCATTATGCAGCATATGACTGAATACACTTGAAGCTGAGTTGCAGCATCATTCCTTAGAGGGACACAGCCTCTTATTCAGTTGAAAGTCCTTGGATCTATGAATTGGCCTAATCTAGGAATACAAGAAGTTAGGACTCTGCCATGATGGAGAGTTTGTTTGTCCATCCAGCCTAGTGGTTTCCCTTTATTGAACTAGGTAGTATGTTGGTAGGCTGCCCATGTTTTAATTGATAAGGAGACTATGAATTGTTAGTCTTTCCTTTGGGAAATTAGGGCTCAGAATACTCTGGTTGACACATCATTCCTGCAGCTCATTATGAAAAATGCACTTCCTTTGTATCTGCAGTGCACTCACATACAGTCACTGCTACTCTGGGAGCAAATTACCTTCTTTAGGATCAGGGAGCCCATCTGTGTCCCCTGAGTAATTTTCATGATAGTTTGTGTGAAGGTCACACATGATAATTCCATTCTAATGTTCCTATTGCTCTAAGTCTTTGGTACCCTTTCTGTACATTATGTGAACAAAATTTAGGTATACTGATCTCCTGGAGTATTAAACCTTACTTCACTACGTTTCAGTCAAAATTATTGATGTACTTTCAAATGCCTGAGCTAGCACAAAAAATCCAGGTATCTGGTAAGTTCACCCATAATAAATATTTGGCATGCTTCATTGTGCTTTTTGCTCTTCCACAATCCAAAATTCTTAAGATCTATATCCTGCACACCCCTGTGGGTCTCTGCCAATATAAACTATGACAACATTGCAAATATTCTGTAATAGAAACTTTTGCCTTCCAATTGAGACTTAGACCCGACCCACAGGAACATGTTGAGATAGGATTTTAGTCTGTGTGTAGGGCCATTAGTTGCATGTCTTGAAGAGTCTAGGAATCCTCTTGCAGGGAAAGTTTCTCACCTGAGGTCATTACAGAATCGCAAGCTCAATTCTTCAGACAGGAGAGCTCTAGGCTCTTTGACTGGCAAAGGAGGCTCAGAACCACCCAGGTCCCGATGGAATTCCTCATTTCAAATCCCCACATTTTTTCCTTTTCTGTTAGTGACCTAACACATCCCACTAGAGTGTCAGGAAATGAATGTGCTTAACTCTCATTGTGATTCTGCACTGCCCACAATATTTTGATCTTCAGTGAGGTTGGTGCTGTGGTAAAACAAAGAAGTGTTTCTTTCAGGTCCATCATGATAAGCTGTGTGATCTGAGAAAGTGGGGTCTTGGACCATTATCATCAGTAGAGTTAAATCCAGCTGCCCCACCCCCCAGTCCTTGAGGCACTTATGGACATCATCCCAGTACTCACTTGGTCCCCCCTGCACACTTGCAACACTGGGGCACTTCATCACAATCAACAGTGAGTGGTAATTTATGTAATTGTGATGCTACTCCGTGCTCATTCCCCATTGGGCAGGAGTTCACCAGTGTGTCTCAGGCCACCCACATGTGCACACCAATCCCAGATGCTTATTTGCCTGTCTCTCTCTCCCTCTCTCTCTCAGAATCAGTCCTGGTACCAGATGCTGTATCTGTCAAGATCCAGTCCAGAACAGAGAAACCCACCAAGAGACATTACAATAGGAAGTTTTTGAAAAGGTATTAGAGGACTGAAATGATTAGAAGAGAACACTGAGGTACAGGAGGTGGGATTTCTCAAAAGGAGCTACTTCTCCCAGAAAGGGGAAGAGGTTGGGGTTATGGTAACCTAGATGCTTTTATAATGGGCCTCAGAGATCTGGACCTGAGATGAGGATAGGTGGTGCTGGTCATTTGGGAACAAAGGAAAGGTGCAACTGATAGCTGGACCTCTTAGAAAAGGATGCTGAGGTAGTGGTGGTACCATAGGGGCTTGGGAAAAGGTCCTCCAAAAGTGACGACTCAGATCTGAGGGAGGGTGCTCCCAACTTGCACTTGGCATCAAGGCTCTTTGTGTCATGGTCTGATAGAGCTGGTAGTGGAACATCTGAGGAAGGGACTCTGTCAGGCTGTGTTGGTTGCCCAGGGTCCTGGAATGTCCTGGTATGACTAGATCTCAAGACTTCTGAGCAGGTAGCACTGTCTGCTGGCTCTTGTACCTTGGAAGGGACTTGATGAAGCTTTCTTTGTTTCTTTATCAACCAAATGTCACGACCCCAGCAAAGAACCATGGCTGTGGTATGCAGACAGTACCCACGCCCCCAAAAGTAGCATTCCTAAAAGTTTTTGCCTTTTTTTTTTTTTCTAGTGCTCTTCTAGGCAAAACTCTATAGGAATCGTATTCACAATGAGGAAACATAATGTGCAGAATGTCATGTGGAGCTTAACAGTCCTGCCATAAACTTAGGTTTGTAGTTCAGAACATTGATGGGGAGCATAAGAACTCTTAGTTTTTTGGTGTCAGGTTAACAAGTTAAACACACTGGTGATATCAGTACAATTGACTGATATCTTCTACTCTATTGTGTTTCATTTACTGAAATCTTCCTGAATTGATTTCATGACCTAGTAAGGTTTGTGACCCTTGTTTGAGAAGTGTTGAAATAGGTCATCTGTAAAAGGAGACATGGCACAATGGGCATCTTGAGGAGTCTGAAGTAGCTCTTTGAAGTTGACAAAAGAGTTAATGATTGAGGCAGAAGGAGAATCTCTTGGTGTTTGGAGTTTTAGTCATGTCAGCGGAAGGACTGTGCAGTGGACACCACTTCATGTAATTTGTGGGAATGCAGCACTCCTTATTGCTGATGACAAAGACTTGCCTATCACAAACATTCCTCACCATAAACTTTTCTATAAACCTTGTATTTTTGACAGTTGTTAGGATGTTGTTATCTTCTCTCTGAGTCTTTTTCATAATCCTATCCCACTTTACCCATTTCCATCTTATTATCTAAAACTCTAAGGATATGATTTATTATCTAAAACTCCAAGGATATGATGAAGAGAAAGATGGAAAGGACATCTGGTGAATGGAGTGCATCTTTCTCAGAAATGCTTTGTGTCAGAGGTATTTTCTAGTGACAGTGGTTTCCTCTGTGGTATTCATTAGCTACTGATTAGTTTTGGAATCCTACCTAGATGGATGCATGGTTTTGTTGACTTTCAGTTCCAAGAGTATTGCTCATGCTCTGTGCTGCTGATCCCAGTTACATCCTTACTTAGGACATTTAAGCCCACAGTAGGTGGTAACAATGTGGCTCTAAGTTTGTTTTAACTTTGATCTCAAAGACAAAGCAGATTATTAATTTGGCATTTAGGTGAAAGTCAGTAAATGACCCAGATTAGCTTTTTCCTGAGAGGAAGTTTGTTTCCAATAGTAGTCAGGTTTTCAAGTCCACTCATTGTGGTCTTATGAGCTTTTTAATGAACTCTAGGCTGAATCTTCTTGATCACCATTCTTTGGAAAGTTCATATTGAATAGGATCGATCCAGGTAACTTAGCAGCCATTGGAAAACTAGAATTGAGTTCATATTGACATGACCACAGTGAGCCCCTCAGGATTTAGAACATGAGGCTGGTGGGCTGTTTGGGTTCTCGAGAAGGCTATGTCTGCAAGCTATGGTTGGAGGCAGCTGGCCTGTATGCCCTGCCCCTAATAACTTACCTCACCCCATTACCTCATCCGTTTCCCTTCTTTTTTTTTTGAATATCGTCAATTGGAGGAGATCGACCACTACTTCTGAGCCCTTTAAGTGGGTCTTTTGGCTGTAAACTTAGCATTGGGACTACATAAGATGTCTGGAGTGTGGTTAGGTAGGAGCAGTGTAAAAGCAAACTTCATGAATAAAGTAACCACGAATGATGGGTTTTGTCTGGGTCATTCACATGTTTGCTGACAGTGTGGAGTGCCCGTAGGTTTTTGGGTAGCAGAGGAATTTGCGTAAGATATATCTTTTCAAACTGGAAAACTTATTATTATAATTTTACATTTTTAAAGAAGAGTGTATAGTGCTGGGGATTGGCCTAGCTTGTGCAGGTATTGGGTTCCTTTCCTAGTATCATAAAAGAAACCAACTGCCTAGTATGTAATGAATCTTAATGTATCTGATATCCAGGTTTGACAATTATCTGCCTATGTTAAATCTTACCTATTTCTCTGGGAGCCTACACACACACACACACACACACACACACACACATATCTATGTGTGTGTGTATTTATATTAGAATATGCACATCCCATGCATGTTATTGCTTCAAATCTGGTCCCAATTCAAGAATCACTTTAGCCTCACTTTCTTCTTTTTGTCTCCCATCTTTCCCGTTCCACTGACTCCATTCCAGCCCTTTTTATTTTTCACTTTCAGTACTGCAGCTCTGATGGTCCAACTCCACCAGGATACAGATCCATAAAGATCAGCCCAGCACTCTGAACAGCTGAGAGGGAGGAGCCTGACCAGCAGTTCCTCATGCTCTTGCCTTGTTCTTTTTCTCTGGACAGGTGGCTCCTTAATGACAGATCCATAATGGCTGTGGTTGAGACTCTGATGCACATCAGGGTCACTTTTCTACCGCTCTGGCTTGGGATGTCTCTGTCCATTCCTGACCTCTCCCAGGCCAGTCCCTCCCAGCATTTCACCTCCCCAGAAGTGGTGATCCCCTTGAAGGTTATCAGCAGGGACAAAAGTGCAGAGGCTCTGGGTTGGCTCTCCTATAGTCTGCGGTTCGGAGGCCAAAGACATGTTGTCCACATGAAGGCCAAGAAGCTGTTAGTTTCTCCACACCTCCCAGTGTTCACTTACACAGAGCAGCATATCCTCCATCAGGATCAGCCCTTTATCCAGGATGACTGCTACTATCATGGTTTTGTGGAGGGGGTCCCTGAGTCCCTGGTTGCCCTCAGCACCTGTTCCGGGGGCTTTCACGGAATGCTACAGATAAATGAACTTGCTTATGAAATTAAGCCAATTAAGTTTTCTGCTACATTTGAACACTTGGTATATAAGATAGACTCTGATGAGAAACAGTTCCCACCCCTGAGATGTGCATTAACAGAAGAGAAAATAGCACGTCAATTGGAATTGCAAATGTCACATAATTTCACTCTGAAACAAAGTTCTTATGTGGGCTGGTGGACTCACGCACAGTATATTGAACTAGTAGTCGTTGTGGACAATGTTAGATATGTTTTCTCCCAAAGCAATGTGACCAAAGTGCAGTTAGACATCATTAATGCTCTCAATACGGTGGATTCCTTATATAAAGCTTTGGAAGTTGATGTAATTTTGACTGGTATGGAAGTCTGGACTGCAGAAAACCTAGTTAATACCAGTGTTGACTTAGATGTAGTTGCGAAGTCGTTTGCAACTTGGAAGCATAAAAATCTTAATAGACGTCTGCCTCATGATGTTGCACATCTTGTAATAAAAGAATTAGTTGGCATAAAACAAGGTTCTGCGTATGTTAAAGGAATATGCCGTAGTCCTTATAACTCTGGAGCTCTTGTTTTTGCAGACAACAACTTATACATTTTTGCAATGATTGTGACCCATGAGCTTGGCCATAATTTGGGTATGGTGCATGACACTCAAGGGTGTACGTGTGGCTTAAATTCGTGCATAATGCATCCCTATAAAAAGTCATCAAATAAATTTAGCAATTGCAGTTATGCCGATTTTTGGGACAATACTCTGAAAACATGTATTTATCCTCCTCCAAATGCAGGGAATATCTTTAAGTTGAAGTATTGTGGGAATCTAGTAATTGAAGAAGGAGAGGAGTGTGACTGTGGAACTAATGATCAATGTGCAACAGATCCCTGTTGTCTGTCTAACTGCACTTTGCGTTCTGGAGCTTCTTGCGCTACTGGACTTTGTTGCAAAGAATGTAAATTAATGCCATCAGGGACTTTATGTAGAAACCAGGTCAATGAATGTGACCTTCCCGAGTGGTGCGATGGGACATCCCATCAATGCCCAGATGATGTATATGTGCAGGATGGAAGCCCTTGTAGTGACAGTGCCTACTGCTATAAAAAGACATGTAATACCCATGATTTACAGTGTAAAGAGATTTTTGGCAAAGATGCAAGGAGTGCATCTCAGAGTTGCTACAATGAAATTAACACCCAAGGAAATCGTTTTGGGCACTGTAGTATTGCAGGCACAAGATATGTCAAATGTTCGCAGCCTGAT